>NC_142135.1:52798611-53420555 GCF_024610735.1 Ursus americanus | reverse complement strand
GTGAGATTCAGGACCAGTCTGAGTGCAACTCTTCCTGCCTCCTGGACCATATGAAAACACCTCCAAAATTGTTAGATATTTCTCTGGTAGAAAAAGATCTGTTTTGGCATCTCTAGGAGGCTCAAATAGGGGAAAGTCAGAACAAAACTTAAACAAGACATGCTTTCTGAGGCAATATAATGCTTGTCAGTTGAAAAGTAACTTTTAGAGTTTTATGGAGTCCTTGATGAATATGCGTGTTTATTCATTGGTTATCAAGTGACTATGGGGCTGAAGTTATCTATCATGTACTGGGTACATTACAGTGATTTATAAACAGAAATTTCCAAAGGCTTACTGAGTGGCAGATTTACCTATTTGAGATTTTGTAAAACACTAACTCAGAATAATAGACACATTTTATGGCAAAGGGGGTAAGTCAATGGACACACAACCACAGTATTTTCTAAATCCACTCCTCTTAGCATATACTGCCTCACCTAGAAGCAGTTGGTCTGCTAGAATATGTGAATAGCCTTTTAAATCCTCAATTTAGACACCAACTCAGGGACAAGGCTTTACTGGGTTAATGTATTCTACTGCAGGAAGAGATATAGACATTGAACCAATGGCTGCTACAATGGTGTTATGGACTGAATTGCAACCCTCCAAAATTCATATATTGAAGCCTTAACCCCTACTGTGATTAGATTTAGAAATAGGACTTTTTAGGAGGTGATTAATGTTAAAGGAGGTCATAAAAGTGGGATCCCACTTTCATAGGATTCATGGTCTTATACGAAGAGAAAGATCTCTCTCTCCTTTCTCTCCCTCTCTTTCCCCCCTCTGTCTCTTTCTCCTCTCTTTCTGTCACACACACACACACACACACACACACACACACACACACATTGGAGAAAAGCTTTCACAGCAATAAGATGGCTCTCTGCAAGCTAGGATGAGAGCTCACCAGGAATTGAATTAGCTGGCATGTTGATCTTGGACTTCCCAACCTCCAGAACTATGAGACAATCAATTTCTATTGTATAAGCCACCAAACTATAGTATTTTGTCATAGTTTGACTACAACAAAAGGACTGAAGTTTCTTTATAAGTTAATAAATGTGAATAGATAATTGCAGCAACCATGTCCTCAAAAGGGTGGGCCAATCAAGGGTTCACTATTCTCATGGAAGAAGGTCTAATTCACTCCACCAGAAAAACTATCTACACTAGATGAAGTGCAGGCTGGAGGTGAGATAAAACTGGAATGGGTGGTAGAGGAATTTGATAATTATGGATTAATTATAATTATTGATCTATGGATTAATTATAACAGTAAAAACTATCATTTGTAAAATAACTCTGTGGTCTTAGGTCTTTTCTAGAGATTACCACTGGCTGTCATTTCGAAGAGATAGTAAGAAAATGGAATTAGTAAGTACAAGTGGGGCTGAGTAATAGCTGAAGCGGACTGGGGCAGATCCTGTTCATGTTCCATGCCACATCACATTGGCCCACCTTCAATTTCACTTGCAGTTCCTATGTACCCTGACAAAATCCCAACTTGAGTGCCATTCACTTCTCTCCACTATTTTGTCTCAAATCTCTGAAGCCACAGATGCTCACTCAGCTTTAACAAGGAACAAGTCAGATGGACAGAAAAGCTAACATCTTTGGAGGCAAACCTCAACCAGTGGATAACTACTCTGGTCTCTTGCCCTCTTTGAAGCAGTTATTCTGAGTTATGTTCCAGTGGGTCCTCAGTACCCCCAGTGAGATAGATACATTTACCTACAGTGATAACCAGCATAATAAATCTCCCTTTGTTAGTTTTTCCTCTTTTCTTGTGTTATGCCCCTCTCTCCTCCACACCTGCTTCTCAAATATACTACCTGCATCTAAGTCTTTGTCTCAGGCTCAGGTTTTGGAAGAACCCATACTAAGGTCTCTGGAAGCTTAAAATCTTTGCCTGTAAATGGAAGCTTAAACGACTTCTTCCCTCCCTTTTTTTTTTTTTGCAAAGCAAAATAAAAACAAGAGAGAATTTAGATGGCTTTAGAATTTCATTATTAACTATAAAATTCAGCTCTTCAAATGTTGGGGACAATTTTATATTAGTTCATAATGGAAAAACTGGACTTAAGCCTTCTTTTAGTATGTTGGAAGATCACCAAAGGGGTGTTGTCATCTACAAATACTAGGTGCACCTTCTTTCTCTGTGCATAGGATTATATCATTTCACTCTTCTTTAATGCAGTGCACAGAGCACTAGCATCTAGTAGAAACACTATAATTCAGTAGTTCCATAGGCAGATTATATTTCCTCAGCTTGCTTATCACACTCTAAACCTTATCACAATTGCTAACACATGATACAAGTGTTTAATGACAATCTCCATCTCTGTAGCATAAGAGTATTCTTAGGATATTTAATGTGTTTATAGTATGTATGAACACTAATATAAAATGACATAAATGTGTTTGATTATTTCTAAAATTGTTAGTGTAGTAATTATTTAAAATTTTTTTAAATAACCAAAACAGAAATCCATAAAACTTGTAATTTGTATTTAGGGAATTTTTTGCACTTTTCTAGATGTCAGTGAAGGTACCTTTAATAATTCCTCTTGCCAGCCATGTTATGACCTCACCCTGTTCTAAAGTGTCAGCTATTTGATGGCCTTTTACAGACACTATTGTTTTATAAAAAGTACCCTCACATCACTGGGAACTTTTCCCTTATGAAAACATTGATATAGTCAATATGTACTATCTAATATTTACTTTCTACTCTCCTACAACTTTTTCCTGCACCTGTCAAAGTACTTAGTACACTGGAATCCCTGGCTTAAGTTCTGTTTCTGGAAGAACCCAACAAAGACAACAATTTTTGGCAAAACACAATTGGTCCCATAACCAGGCCACACCTGACTGAATATGTAAAAACAAATAGGTACTTAATACATAAATGCAAATGACATACAATGTAGTCATAAAAAACTGAAATTACCATATTCCTTTTTTCAGGAAAGTGAACTGAAATGGAAATATAATAAAAATAGAGCCCTCCAAAAACCTTTATGGATCAAAGATAAACCAACATTTCAAGTAATGTTGAATAATTAAGTGATTATGAGAAACTAGAGTAGGCAGGAACTGTGAAGTAAAGAGCAAAAAAAAGATAGATGAGAGGCATAGAGATAGAAGAAGGAGAAGAAATAGAGGAAGAAGGAGGAGGAGGAAGGAAGGGGGGAAGGAGAAGAAGAAGGAGAAAGAGAAAGTAGAAGAAACAGAAGTAGAAGAAGAAGGAGGAGGAAGAGGAGGAGAAGAGGAAAGGAGGAAGAAGGAGATGGAGAAAAGAGAATAACGGGACAGAAAACCTTTAGGGAGACAAAGGAAGAGTCATGTAAAAAGAGAGTATTACTAGTTTTTCCTCTTGTCTGAAGACCCAGTATAGTTCATCATGGCACCCCTTCTGATTCTGCATTCATTTAAAACTTTGATATTTTGTGAACAACCACAAGGAAATAAAAGTTAGAGACCCTAGACTAATGTAAAGCATAAACATATTGACATCATTGCATTTTATCTTTATCCCGATTGAACTATCTTAATTCAAGTACCACCCCTAAAAACTATCACTGTGTCAGGAATGTACCATTGTTTCACAGCATTACATTTTTTCATTCATTTATTCATTCATATATTCATTCATGCATTCATTAATTTAGTTATTTAACAAATATTTTTGAGGGGCGCCTGGGTGGCGCAGTCGTTAAGCGTCTGCCTTCGGCTCAGGGCATGATCCTGGCATTCTGGGATCGAGCCCCACATCAGGCTCCTCTGCTAGGATCCTGCTTCTTCCTCTCCCACTCCCCCTGCTTGTGTTCCCTCTCTCGCTGGTTCTCTCTCTCTGTCAAATAAATAAATAAAACCTTTTTAAAAAATACTGAAAGTAGGAGCTGTTGTTATTTCTTTTAGGGTGATAAGATATTGCCTTAGAAGGGGCTACGTGGTCAGTTAAAGAAAGGGAAGAGGAAAGCCATGCAAATATCTGGAGAGGGAGAGGTATATTCAGAACAAGCACAAAGGCCTTGAGGTAGGAACAAGGTTTGGAGAAAGCCAAGCAGCCAGTGTAGCTGGAATTGACATTGGGACATTGGAGGGAATTGAGCAGAGCACAGCAAGCCAATTATGTAGAGACGCAGATCATTGTAAAGGTAGCTTTTATGCTGGTTGAAATGAAAAATCATAGGAAGGAACGAGCTGAAAAGTGATAGAATCTGATCTATCAGTCAGATGTCAATACATTTTGCAGTGGTAACAAGAAAACATCAACAATAATAAAAGTGTGAGTCTTGTAGCATCCAAATTCTTTCTCACACATGTTACCTGTTGGCTGTGGATCAGCTGCAGTTCTGCTCCAAGTCTTCCCTACTCAGAAAACTAGGCTGAATAAGAAGCCCTTATATGGGACAACTCCATTCTCATGCCAGAAGCTCTCACTTCTACTTAGAAGTGGTGTGCATACTGCCAATGCCAAAGAAAATCACATCATTAAGCCTGAATCTTAATGTGAACCAGATAAAATCTTTCAATAGTGAGGTTCACCCCAGAGAAAATTTTGAACAATAAATCTAACACAGTCTGCCTTCTTTGTCACAGTATGTACTTCTCTTCCTTCTACCCACAAATATTCTCACTCACTCCTAAACAAAGAAAATCCCAAAGTGCCTTCCAATAATACCATCAGAATAAAATCCCAGGATCTCAGAATAGTCTCTCTATCAGCTCATGATGCAATTCCTATTAATCTAGAGATCTGCAATCTAAAAAATGCTATTTACATATCACTTAACATATCTGGTATATAAGAGTGGAAGGACAAATTAGCTAAAACAAATCCTCCCATTTGAATAAATGAATGAATGAATGAATGAATGAATGAATGAATGAATGAAGGCAAGCACCAATAGTCACTGGTCCACTGCAATTCTGAAATTTTGCCAGACAGATATTTGTGGGGGATTCTCACCTTATGGAGGTGGAAAATATTTCTTGATTGGTCTAGTTTTTACCCAGAGATTAGATTTCTGTGGAGTGTGGTTCTTTTCTTGAGGCATTCTTTCCTTTTCTATTTTCTTCTTTGGCTACATCTGAAAGGGCTTTAAAGAATATGCCCTCTTTGGGGTCCATGTAGCTTTATCTGCCTACCATATGAATAGACAGAAATCTGCATCATTATTAAATCTTTCACAGTGAGTCTCTAATTCAGTCTGGTGAATCTTTTGGGTTAACCAAATAGTTTTAGTAATCATCTATTTATTTTTATCTTATATTGACTTTTTTTTTTTGCAGTGTGTGTGTTTGTGTGTGTGGTTGCATTAAAGATTACAATATTTATTATTATTTTAATCTTCTTGGAGTTAATAAGTTAATATTGTATATCACTTCCCATACATTGAAACCTTAAAAAAAATACCATTTACACTCGTTTGTTTGTTATTCTCAAATATTTTACTTCCATATACATTATAAAACCCAGAATACTCCATTATTTTTGCTTCATGCAGTCATTTGTCATTAAAGTAATTAAAAGGAAATAGAGTCTTTTTGCATTAAATATATGCTCATCATTTTCATGAAGATCCAAGTTCCTATCTGGCATCATTTCCCTCAGCCTTTAGTTTTTCAGAAGTTTAGTTCTGTAGGCATTCTTTAGAACCTCCTTTAGCACTTCTCATAAAGCAGAACTGCTGACACATTTCATTCATTTATTTTAGAATGTCTCTGTTTTCTTTTTGTTTTGGGAGGATATTTTCTTTAGATATAGAATTATGGGTTAACTGTTTGCTTGCAGCTTTGCTTGTTTCTGGCAATTTTAAAACTGCTGTTCTATGATCTTCTGGCCTCCATTGCATTTGATGAGAAATCAACCATCAATCATATTGTTATTTTTTCACATGTGTTTCCCCCTCTGGCCGTTTGAAACATTTCCTTTTTAACTTTGGTTTTCCTCTGATAATTTTGATGTGGCTAGGTGTGGTTCTTTTTGTAGTTATCTTGTTTGGGGTTGACTGAGATCCCTGAATCTCAGATTGATGTTTTTTACTAAACTGGGGAGATGTCTGTCATTATTTTTCATGTGTATTTTTGCCTCATCTCTGTCTTCTCCTTTGAGACTCCAGTCACCTATATGTTAAACCACTTTATATTATACCAAAGGTCACCAATAGTCTGCATGGTTTCTTTTTAAGTTTTTAACTTTGTTCTTCAGGTGCGATAAGTTTAATTATCTGTCTTAAATTCACAGACCCTTTTTTCAAGGAGGCTTAATCTGATACTAAGCCATCCAGTGAATTTGGGGAGTACAAACAGTCTGTCCATACAATTCCTTTTGTTCCTGTCAGGTTTGCCTTTTTTCCTTGATGAAGTGGGTCTGTATTGATTTTGTACCTAGTCCTAGGCCATGGTCTTTACTCCTAAAGCATAGTCTTTCTTGGGATACAACTTAATGCCTGAGGTATTCAGCAGTCTCTTTAGTCTGGTTGCATTGGAATTCCAATTCATTTTCTGGTATCTCTGTTCAGTGGTCACTCTTGCAATGGCTGTTTTCTGGTAGACCTCATAGTTTCACCCTGTGCACAGCCAAAGACCTGTGGGAATCCCTGCACAAAGTTCTGGTTCTTTTCCTATCTATTTCTCTCCTCCCTATCAGTGCCCTGAAAATTCAACTACTTCACCATCTCCAAAATCAAATCTCTGCCTCTTCAGTTCAGTTTGATTAGTTTAATCTACTTGGATATTATAATCAGAAAAATACTCCAGGATGAAAGCTCAGGTAAATGTGAGGCTTACCTTATTTGTTTCTCTTCTCCCAAGAATTAAACTTCTGTGTGTCCTGTTTTCCAGGGAAGATTAAAATAGTCGCATTGTGCATGCTCTGTTTCATGGTTGGTGGCAGCTGGAGTGCAAGTTTAGCACCAGTTATTCCATCATGGAGAGTAGTGAAAATTACTAAACAGTTATGGCATATTAGAAAGTAGATTTTTTTCAAAACCCTAGTTGCCTTTTTATCTATTTGATTGTAGTACACTCTATGCAGTAACAGCCCATCATCTTTTTTAAGAAATATATGTCTCTAGACTTAATTTTTAGCATTTGGAATTTTTTTGTAGTTCTATTGGCAATTCATTCCCTGATCTCTTTCCCCCCCAGCTCAAAGATCACTGATTTAGTACTTGGACAAGGTCAAGATTTATTATCCTTTGCTGTTTTACTTCTTATTTTTATTACCATTCATTTGTGAGGTTTTTTCCCCCCACTTGTGGATGAGAAATAGTTGCATCTTTTAACCCTGAATGTTTCAGAATTTCTGGATGGTCTACATTCTGCTTTATATCTTTGCAACTTTCCCACTCCCCCCACCCTGGTTCTTTCCTCAGGTCATCTCCTTCTTTCACAATCTCATCAAAGGTAGTCAAAAATACCTAAACATGCTAATAACATCTGTTCCCAATGTCTTCATATAGAACTGCAAATTCACCAGTACATTTTCTGTCTTACTGGTTTTGGTAGTTGACACTTATACCAGGTATTTCACTACTCCATTCCATGTGCTGTCATTTTCCAACCACCATTAATAGTTTTCTCTCCATCTTTCATTTGTCCTTAAAATCAAAGCCACATAATTTACTTTTTGTTATGTTCTTATAGCAGCATCTCACTTCTAGTACTAATTTCTATGTTAGTAAGTTATCTATATGTAATGTTTCCATAAGAAAAAATCCTAAGGAGCACCTGGGTGGCTCAGTTCGCTAAGTGTCTGCCTTCAGCTCAGGTCATGATCTCAGGGTCCTGGGATAAGCCCTGAGTTGGGCGGGAGGTCCTTGCACAGGGGGAGTCTGCTTCTCTCTCTCCCTCTGCCCCTCCCCACCACTCATGCATGCTCTCTCTTTCTCCCCCTGTCTCAAATAAATAAATAAAATCTTTAAAAAGAAAGACACAATCGTAAAAATATCAGTGGATTTTTAACAATAGGATTTTCCCCTAGCCAATATGTTCCAGCTGCATGCCAGTTGTAGTCCTTTGTGTTCTTCTTAGGAACCAGGAGGAAAAGCCAGCACTTAACTGTGGCAACACCATTACGATGTGGCAAAGAGAAGAGATTTGATAAAATCATGCAATGGTTCTTTAAACTTCTGCTCAGAAGTAACAAAAGTCACTTACACTTACATTTCATTTGCCTAATCAAATAATAGGACCAAGCCCAACATAAACAGGATGAAAACTGTAATCCTCACATAGCAGGGGTTCTGTGGTAAAGGATCATGAAAGGAAGGGGTCTATATAGAAAGATAATGTACATTTTGAATAGTAATGCAATGTGCTATGCCAAATTTATTTTTCAAAAAGATCTCTTTGGTTGATGTATTAAACAAGGTAGAAGCAATCCATTAAAAGAATATTTAATAATCCAATAAGAGATGATGGTGACCTAAATAGAGTTGTGGCAGGAGCTGAAGAATGGGTTGGTTTCTGAATGTGCTTTTCAGGAAGAGCCAGTAAGATTTAATGATCAATTACTTGCTAGGCATGAGAGAAAACTAGGACACAAGAATGACTTCAAGGTTTAGGCTTAGGCTTAGATTTCAGAGTACCCAGATTCAGTCAGACTTCCAGGTTTGAGAGAACAGTCCTCAAGACTGCCCTGATCTATGGCATAAACTGCAAGTTTACAGAGTTTCCAAAACTACCTTCAGGTTCAGTGATCTGCTAGAAGGACTCCCAAAACTCAATGAAAAGCTATTATACTCACAATTAAAGTTTTCTATAGGGAAAGGAAGTAGATCTAATTCAGCCAAATGAAAAACATTAAGCAGAATCTGGAAGGGTTCTATATGTAAAACTTTCAGAATGTATTACAGTCCTAACAATACACACAGTGTCACAATACACACAGTGTCTTGCCAGTAAGGGAAGCTTACCCAGGCCTTGGTGTTCAGAGTTTTTAACTGGGGATTCCTTTATGTGGTCATGGATGATTGATTACCCATGTAGTTGATTTCAGTCTCCAGGTGAACTGATAACACATGAACCAAAGTCCCTACCCTAAATCCTATGGTTTGTCTTACTGATATAGCCATCCTCCATCCTATCAGCTAATATATTCAGTTTCTTCCTTAAACAAAGATACTCCTATTAGGAATGACATGCATTACCTCTTAGAAGCCAAGGGTACAAGGAATTCGTCTCTTTGGGCAAAACCAAATTCTTTTCTACACACATGCCTATTTCCAAACTAATTATTATGTCTAGAGAGACTGATTTGCCCTGTGTTTTTAGAAAAATCATACTCTATTCCCCAGAGCAAATCAGAGTGCCATTGGTTTTATAAACTACATATTTGCAACACAAGACAACAGTGGAATAAATCTTATTGAGACAACCATATTATTAAGAACAAATGTTATATAAAGGAAATCAAAAAGGTAATGTGAGAGAAAGCATCTTGATTAGGGGGTGGAGTATGCGTGATGCATACTTTAATAGACTTATGCTAAATGGCTTTGTGAGGAGGTGACATTTAATCTGAGTCCTGAAGAATAAAAAGTGAGAAGAAGAAACAATTTAATGATGAATAAAAAAAAAAAAACAGAATAAAAATGAAGTTATGTCTGGAGCACAGTAAACAAAGATTGAGACGTATGAGATCAGAATGAAAATGAAAATAGAAATCAGGTTATGCAGGGCTATAATAGACATTATGAGTGTCCATATGTCTTGAATCCTATCATTTCAGTGTGCTCAAACTTCCAAAGGCTCTACATTTCTGGAGACTATATTTCTGTGCCTGAGGGCTTTGCGTGACGGTTAGAGGTATGTAGAATAAAACCCACATCCCAACACCCCTCAAACAGTGACTAAGAAAAAAACTTAAATATAAATATTAAATAAATATTTACTATTAAATTAAAATTTAAATATATGTGTGTATATATACACATATATATGTATATATATACATATATATGTGTGTATATATATATATACATATATATATGTACTATATATATATAAGTCTATTTTATCTCCCTTCTGAAGTTTGGGAAGCCTGGTAATTCTATGATATATGTATTATTTATATTACTTCCTAAAGTTAAACCATGGGATAAAGTTTCAGTCTTTCTTCTGGTTTCTGGATTATTAAAACACACTTTCTTGGCTCCTTCCCTTTCTGATATCATGTCTCCATTCATCTATAAGTGTTTCCAGTACTTCTAAAAGAAAAAAGAAACTAAATCTTGTTTGCACTTGAATCCTTGTCCCTGGGTTTGCTACAGAGGGACCCAAAACTAACACAAAGACAGAAAAAAGGAAAATCATGGATGGATTTTAAACAACTGAATAATAACATTTAATAAGTGTTTCCAAAAAGTTACTCTGACGCCTGTATGTCAAAAGCATTAACGGAGACTAAAGTAGAAGCAGAGACACTAAAGACCTATTGCAATATCTGGGTAAATGATGATAGTGATTTGAATGAGGGTGAGAACAGAGGATATAAAAAGAAGTGGGAAATTCAAAATATATTTTGAAGATAGAACTGACAGGAGAGTCTGTTGGGTTAGATTTGTTGGGTTTGGGCAATGGAACAATCAATATTGACTCCCATATTGCTTGATGATTTATTTTATAAGATGACAAAATCAGGTGAAGAAAATTTATGTGTTTAATTTGGTGGGGGTGATCAAGAGCTTCATTTTGGGCATATTTCATCTGTCTAATAAGACACTCGACTGGAGCTATGGAGAAGGAATTTGAACATATGTTTAGCACTAAGGAAAGAGCTGGGCTGGAGATTTAAATTAGGCATCTGTCATCTTACAGATGCTATTCAAAGTCATGGGACTGGATGAGATCACCTACAATATAATCAAATAGGGAAGAGAAAAAGGAGTGAAACAATGGATTATTCTAAATAAGTAGCTGAATTTCATGTCATTCTATAAATTAAGTTTATGGAAAAAAATGAAATTGAAGTCATTAGAAGAAAATATTCATATATGTACATGGGAAGTGAAGAAAGCCTTTATAGGCTTGATGTCATAGTCAGAAACAATAAAGAGTTTGACCATAATCACTCATCATCAAGGAAATGCAAATCAAAACCACAATGAGATATCACCTCACACCTGTCAGAATAGCTAAAATCAAAAACTCAAGAAACAAGTGTTCAAGAAGATGTGGAGAAAAAGTAACCCTCATGCACTGTTGGTAAGAATGCAAACTGGTACAGCCACTGTGGAAGACAGTATGGAGGTTCCTCAAAAAATTAAAAAATAGAACTCCCCTATGATCCAATAATTGCACGACTGGGTATTTACCCAAAAAATACAAAAACACTAGTTCAAAGGGATATATGCACTCCTGTGTTTATTGCAGCATTATTTATAATAGTCAAACTGTGGAAAGATCTCATTTTCATCAACAGATGAATGGATAAAGAAGTGGTGTATATACATACAATGGAATATTATTCAGCCATAAAAAAGAATGAAATATTGCCATTTGCAACGACTTAGATGAATCTAGAAAGTATTATGTTAAGCAAAATAAGCCAGTCAGAGAAAGATAAATACCATATGAGTTCACTCATATGTGGAATTTTAGGAACAAAACAAATCAACGAAGTTAAAAAAGAGACAAACCAAAAAACAGACTCTTAACTATAGAGAAGAAACGATGGTTACCAGGGAGGAGATGGGTGGGAGGATGGGTGAAATAGGTGATGGAGATTAAAAGTACATTTATCATGATGATCACTGAGTACTGCATAAAATTGTTCAGTCACTATATTGTACACCTGAAGTATATGTATAACACTGTATGTTAAATGTACTGGAGTTAAAATTTAAAAATAAAATAAAATAAAATGAGTATGACCATAAAAAAGAAAATTTTTTAAAGTAAATCATAAAAATCTCTCATAATGTAATTAAAAGATAAATATAATAATGAGAAGATGGTTTTATTATCTTTCTCTGTGTATAGTAATTTATATAAGGGATTGTGACATACAAGAAGTCAAACATTTTTAGAGAAAAAAGACATACGATATGAATGAAAATTAGGGAAAAGAAGAACCTTAAATCTCCAACAACCATATTCAAAATATAAATAAATAAAAAGGTCAACTATGCTGGTAAAAAAAAAAAAGACATGGAAATTAATCAGTTGGCAGATACTGTTCTCTACCTAATAAAATGGAAAAGTTTTTAAAATCATAATATCATATGTTGGCAAGCTTACAAAATAATAGGCTGAGTCTTTACTGATGAAAATGTAATTGGTACAATTTTCTGCATGGAAATTTTGGAATAGTCTTAATCAAAAGTTCTAATGCTTTGATACAGCATTTTCTCTTCTGGTAATTTATCCCCCAAATTAATTAAAAACATGTTTAAACATTTACCTAATCAAGATAAATCCAGAAATGTAATGTGGTAAACTTGAGATTTATATTTTTTTCTTTTGGGGATATAAAGAGAAGATTCCTAGCTATCATTTTGATATCAATAACAACGGACAAATCCCCCATAATTTCATGACTAAACCTCACAGAGATTATGATAGACTTGGACTCAGAAATATTCAATGTGAAAGTACCTGGAAGAAGAGATAACTTGAAGAAGCAAGGATGTTGTGAAGGATACTAAACAGGGAAATTTCTCAGGATAAATGCTGATTTCCTTTTTGGGTACAGTCTCAGGCATTTTGATTTCTAATTGCAATAAAATGTCAATGAGTTCAGAAGACCAAGCGTCACAGGGGCACTTTAAACAATAAATGGCTAATGCCAATAGAGCCTTGCGAAGTTTGATTATTCCTTAATGCAAAAGATAATCCTTCTAGAAATTAATGGCATATTAAATATGTGAGGAAAAACAAGCAAATTTGAGTTTTTCTAACTCATACTCAATTTTATGATAAAATCACCACATAGCTAACATCTAAAAACCCACAAACTCGGAAATAGAGTTTATGTTAGGTTTTAATTATTTTATCTCAAATTAATTCCTTGCCCAAGCAAGTAATATAAGCTTTTAATGCACAAATGTTTACCAAACTGTTAAATTCTTTGATATTCTTCATCACATTCGACATGTAATAAATATTTATTGTGTGTTGTGTACATTTCTCTGAACAACTTGCAATTAAATTATTATTGCTAGACTAAACAAATTATTTTGACTCACAGTTAATCCTTAAATTATTAAATACTTTGTTTCTAAACTGTATATATAATTTATAATTAAATGTATTTGAACAAATCAAAGGCATGGCAAACAGAATACTGTTAATATTTCTAATAAGCACTTTTCTTTCCTACACATATTCTTTGAAGATAAATAACTTCAGCATAATTTGTATTCTCTGCTTTAACAATTGAGAATCTTGTTTAAATAAAGCAGCTTTATAGGTAAATGACTACTCAAATGTTAATGATTAAGGGAAATATTTAAAGTGATTTTTTAAAATTTGATTCTTTTTTAAAAATTGCTATAGATCTCTATTTCTGCATTTTATGTGGAATCACATAAAATATTCTTTTAATACAAGATGACACATCTGGTTATATGGTTTATGGTTTATGAACTGCACAAAGGAACAGGACCAAATGGGCTCATTGGGGGAGGATGAAATACACCCAAACCTCTGCTAGGCTAGGCCATGTGGGAGATACGGCATATATCAGGAGTGAAAATTCATGAAATGAGTCATGAATGCTAGAGTTGGTCCTGATTTAAAGTATTGCTGTGCTTGACAGAATAATTATATTACATAAGCATACTACATAATTTTTTTTTCTGAACCTTTTTAAGACTAAGTTTCCAGCCTGATAGCCTATCACTTCCTAATATTTTAGCGTCTATACCCTACAAACAGGGGCATTCTTCTGCATAACCACCATACTAGCAGGAAATTTAACACTGATACCTCTTTACCGACTAATCCCCAGACTCCACTCAAATTTCACTGAATGTTCCCAAAATATTCAGAATTTCACATTGTCTTTAGTTGTAATGTCTCTTTTGTCTCCTTCACTCTGAGACTGTTCTTCAGCCTTTCCTGGACTTCAGTGACTTTGACAGTTTTGAATATTCCAACAATTTAATTGTGTAGGATGTCTCCCAATTTAGGACTGGCTGATGTTCCGAACATTTAGAGTCAGATTATATTATTAGGAATATCACTGAAGGGGCGCCTGGGTGGCTCAGTCAGTTAAGTGTCTGACTTCAGCTCAGGTCCTGGAATCAAGCCCCAGGTTAGGCTTCTCCTTCAGTGGGGAGACTGCTGGTCCCTCTGCCCCTCCTCCTGCTCATACTCTCTCTCTCAAATAAATAAACAAAATCTTTTAAAAAAGCAATATCCCTGAAGTGAGATATTTATTCCCCTTATTGCATTCTCTCAGATGACATACAGTTTTTACTTGGCTCATTGCTGATGATTTCACTTTGCTTATTTCATTAAGGTGGTGTCTGTGAGGTCTCTCAACTATAAAGTTACTTTTGCCTTCCATTTGTAATAATATATATTTCCCAAGGAGGTCAAAGCTATGTAAATATGCATTCTTCTTCTTCAAAGAGTTTTTGTTTTATTTATTAATTTTTATCACTGTAGACTCAAGGTCCACATCCTCTTTTATTCAGTGGGTTAGAACTCATTACTATCATTATTTATTTTGGTGCTTATATTGGCCCATTTTGACCAGCTGAAATCTCTTCATGCTGGGTCCTCTGTACTTCGGTTATGTTCTCATTATCCTTTGAGCACTCCCATACTTTGTGACACAATAAAATAGTCCCAGTTAACCTTACAATTTTCTTGCCTTAAAAGATTTGGGTACTAGATGTGTTTGCTGCTGTGGGAGTATCACTGTTCCCAGGCTCTCTCAGTGGAGAGAGTTAAGGAATATTTCTATATCTACTTATATAAGTTGAAACATTTACACCACTCTCTTCATGTCCAATCCAAAGTTACAAGGTTAATTCTAGGGTTTTTTTTCTGTTAACTAATTTTAATATATTTTTTAATTAACTGGCTGTGTTTAACCAATCCGTCATTACTACCACCATCTCCTCCCTAGGAATAGCTCCCTTCACCACATTACTGCTTTGACAGTGTATGCTGGGCCACCACTCTCATGGGACATACCTGTTCATTGTGCTCTAGCTCTGACAACCCATGCCAGACAAACCAGCTCAAACTCTGAGAGACTTGGCCAGGCCAGCTTTCCCATAGAACATTCACCTCACTCCCCTCAGCCCTGAGAGGCCATATAGGGCACCCCTTGTAGGTATATCCTCCCTATCTTAGACAAGCTCTGATGCTCCAGGCTCGTTTGTTCCTTTTCTTAAACGTTCTGCCCTTCTCAGATTTTAACACCCCACTCTACTCCTGCATCCCCCATACCCCTCTACATACACCCACACACACTGCATGGCTACCCTCCTTTCTCTGCTTCAGCTCTAACAGCCTGTGCTAGGTAAGCACCTAAATGAATACCCTCCCAATCCCACCAAAACCCCTTCCCATTGTTCCAGGCATGGATAATTATCTTGAGTTAGGGACCCCTGGGTGGTTCAGTCTGTTAAGCTGCCGTCTTCGGTTCAGGTCATGATCTCAGAGTCCTGAGATCGAGCCCCACACGGGCTCCCTACTCAGTGGGAAGTCTGCTTCTCCCTCTCCCTCTGCTGCTCCCCCTGCTTGTGCTCTCTCACTCAATCTCTCTCTCTCAAATAAATAAATAAAATCTTTTTCAAAAATTACCTTGTTTTGTACAAACCAACAGCTTTACAGCTGAATTGTTCAGGAGGGAAAGGAAAGATAAAGAAAAGAGGGATCAGAACCTTGCTGGTTTAAGTTAGGTGCAGAGGGGTGTTTTAATTATACTCTTCACTTTATGATACAACATCAGCATGGTTGAGCAAAGCCCAAATCTTGTTTTACTTACTTTTTAATGTATTTCATAATTAATTTTATGTGTTAATTTGTGTATATGTTATTGTATTGAATGGTATGTTTAAATTTTATTCCAGACTAAGTATTTCCTCCATCTTTCTTTATGTTTTTATTTGTCCCAATATTTTTTTTAAATATTTTTAATTTACTTATTCGACAGAGATAGAGACAGCCAGCGAGAGAGGGAACACAAGCAGGGGGAGCGGGAGAGGAAGAAGCAGGCTCATAGCGGAGGAGCCTGATGTGGGGCTCGATCCCACAATGCTGGGATCACGCCCTGAGCCGAAGGCAGACGCTTAACCACTGTGCCACCCAGGCGCCCCTATTTGTCCCAATATTTCCTGTGGCTTTTCAAAATATTGCGTTCTACTTCAGAATGCCAAATTTAAGGAGAGGATCTTATATATCTGAAAGTATTTTTAAACTAACCAAAATTTTTAAAATAAAATAAATAATAAAATATTTTTAAATTAACTGATAATTAAAATTTTAAATCTGTTTTTAACACTCAATTTTTATTTTTGTTCTATGGGCTTGAAAGATTATTCATTTATTCTCTTCTCATAGAGATTGCTCTTTAAAATGTACAATATGTACGTATCAAAGTTATATCTTAACCTTCTTTCCCAAAAATACCTTAAAATATTTGATTCCTTCCTCTAAATTCATTTTGTTTTACTTTAACTCTGTTCATGTAACCTCTTAAAATACCAGTTATCATATTATTGTCATTAGCATTGCTTTTATATTATACCAAAAGCATTTATCTAGATTTATCTTTGTATTTTAATAATCTTTTGTGCTGCATTTCTTCATATATCTCAAATTAGTCTTTGGGATCATTTCCCTTTGTCTGACATATATTATTTAGAAATTCCTTTAGTTAAGGTCTGTTGCAGACTGTTCTTTCAGAATTATTTGCCTTCCTTCATGAAGGTCTGTTTAGATATACTGAATCTATGTTGCAGTTCTTAAGACGTTACACTTCTCTCTTCTGAATTGTTTAGAATTGGGCTTCTGATTTGTGTTGTGATCCTTAAGTGCGCACTCCAACTTTTCCTCTCAGGCTTCTTTCTGTTTTTGTATTTGCCTTTATGATTTTCTATTGTACCAATATTCCCAGATGTAGATTTAATTTTATTTTTTCTTATGCTTGGTATTGTTGACAGAATGATTTTGGTAATATTTAACAATCATTTGTGTTTTAAAATTTTTTTTGAAAGGTGAGTAAAATGTAATTTCTTTATTTGATGAAGACTTTCTATCTACCCCATACACAAACATTTTTTTTTAATTTATTTTATTTTATTTCATTTTCTTAAAGATTTTACTTATTTATTTGAAGAGAGACAGCCAGCAAGAGAGGGAACACAAGCAGGGGGAGTGGGAGAGGAAGAAACAGGCTCCCAACAGAGGAGCCCGATGTGGGGCTCAATCCGAGAACCCCGAGATCACACCCTGAGCCAAAGGCAGACACTCAACGACTGAGCCACCCAGGCGCCCCTTTTTTTAAAAACACAATAAACATCATATTAATGATGAATGTTAGAAATATTCTTTAGGTCAGCCAAAAGACTGGAACATCTGTTAATACCACATCTAATCCACATTAGTTTGCAATTCCTGTATCACTCAGTAAATCAAGGTTAAAAAATTGCTAAAATTAGAAAGATAGGCAAATTGCCATATTTCCCATCAACATGCTGAAAACCAAAAAAATCTATAGGCATGCTGTTGGAATTAATAAATCATCATTAATTTAATAAATTCATGACCCAAATACAAAATAATAGGTGTGTTACACATCAATAACAGCCGTCAGTCAAAATACAGTAATAAAATTTTTACAATTCACAATTGTAACAATGACAAAAATAAGACACTTAGAAATAAATCTAATAGGGGCGCCTGGGTGGCACAGCGGTTAGGCGTCTGCCTTCAGCTCAGGGAGTGATCCCGGCGATCTGGGATCGAGCCCCACATCAGGCTCTTCTGCTATGAGCCTGCTTCTACCTCTCCCACTCCCCCTGCTTGTGTTCCCTCTTTCGCTGGCTGTCTCTATCTCTGTCAAATAAATAAAATCTTTAAAAAAAAAAAAAAAAGAAAGAAAGAAATCTAATAAAATGATATGAAGCATTTGGGAAGAAAATATGAAATTTTATTCTTATAATTCTTATGTAAGGTTAAAAAGCTAAAAGAAATTTTCTTAGGCAATTCTTGTAAAGAAAAATAAAGAGGTAGAATTTCCCTTTTCAAATATTGGGAAAGATTCTAACCAATAATAAAAATAGTATGATCTCCTCATAGAGATACACAAATTTACCACTGGACTAGAATATGGAAGCCAGAAATAACCTACTAGTCAGTATTAAATTATCTATTCATATGGAAAAGTAATTATATCCTTTCCTGGCCATACAAAAATAAATTACAGTTAAATTAAAGAGATAAAAACATGAAAATCGACATTTTTTTTTAAAAGATGTAAGAGAATACTTTTACGTGTTTGCATATGAAAGTCCAGGGAAAGATTTTATGCATTTGTATAGGAAGTATAGGGCAATATTTCCTTAACAAGACATTAAAAAGACAACATATGATTTATTTTATTTTTAAAAATCCATATACTAGAACGCTAAAATAAATTTAAAAATAATTCTCTTTGGGGAGAAAAATATTTTAACGACAATAATCGACAGAGGATTAATCTTAATAGAAAGAAACTCTTACAAATAAATGAGAAAAATTACAAATACACCAATATAATAAAAGCAAAAGATGTGAGTTGGCCGATCACACAAGAACAAACCTGAAGCTTGATAAACATAAAGCTGCTTAACCTTGTCAGTAATCAAGTGAGTGAGGATCCCCAGTACTGAAACCAGACTTCCTAAGTTCTGAAGTTGCTCGCCCACTTACTAGTTAATTATGTAACTTATTTCTCAGGGTCCTCTTCCCCCAAAACAAGAATGGTGATACCATCTAACTTACACTTTCATTATGAGAACTAAATGGTTTAGTACATGTGAAAGACTAGAATACACCTAGCACAATGTGATGGCTCAGTAAATATGCCTATTATTACACTGCCAAGGAAGTCCTTAGATGAAAGGCAGCAGGAATGGAGTCTTGTTGAATAGGAAGTATGCAGTTAATCAAAAGTATCTTGAATAGAATTCAACACTTGGGGAAGAATGGAAAACTAGTTTGAAGAAACAATATTCTAAGGAAAAAAATTATTCAAACGATACGTAAAACATTTATTTTAAATTTTAAAATCCGTGTTGTGTTGGACTATGAATACATAATAAATATATCAAAACATAGTGGGGGAGGATATATAGGGTTAGGAAATGAACTTCAATGGTGTATGGAGAATTGTATTTCTTAAAAAAATAATAATAAAAGACTGGTAAATAAATCAAGTGTCGACATTTGTTAAATCCAGATGATGGAAATACAGCTGTCTATTATTCACTGAAATTTTCTCTGTATGTTTTAAATATTTTATAATTTTAAAATTTTTAAATGGGTTGAATGCGGAGCATTATTTTTACATGCCTGTCAGAAATATTCTTGTTTTATTTTATAGTTATTCATGCACATATTTTGAGTCTGCTACTAAATATAATTCCTTGACAACACAGGCAATTTCTTTTCTAAATTTTATCCCTTAGCTCTGAACACAGTGTTTGATACCTAACAAGGATGCAATAAAAGTTTGATGAACGACTGAATGTTTTACTGGGCACTAGACATTTTAAATTTTCAGTACAGACATCTGTAAATAATTCACACAAACACCTACGAAGGACCTTATTTATTTATTCTAAATATAGAAAACAATCAAATACATATTTTTAAGTGTTAAATTTCTATTTACAATTTTGGAAAGAAAATAAGTGTTTGTCACAAACTGTTCTTATGCTTTCCCTTCACTTGCTTTTTTATTTGAAAAGAAAAGCTAAAAGACTTCTTTTTCATTTATTCATTAAACTCTGTATTATACTTTGTTACATTCTCTCTCACAAAATCACTTCTAGTATTATAAATAAATGCTCAGAAGTTCTCTGACCTTAACTGAATATCCAGGAATAATCAAAAGGAAATAAATTAGAGGCTGCCAACAATGAAAGGGTTTTTAATTCTTTAGTGAATAATTTATGTTTTCCTCTCAACAAAAGCAAAGAATGTAGCATTTTCCCCCCAGGATCAGGTAGTTAATTATTTTTGGCTCAAAAATACTTGTTCATTATTTTATTTTATTATAAGTTTATTTGTGCAATTTCTTTGCGGTTGGGGGGGGCTCTCATGATAGAATCATGAATAACTAATTAGAAAAAGAAAGGCCTTCCAAAATAAAATAGCCCAAGAAAAAGCTACTCTTGAAAAAGAGAAAAGATGTTCCAGCTTGGCTACACACACACACACACACACACACACACACATACACACAAACACACACAAGCCTAGTTCAATGAGAGACACAAAACAGTGATCTGATCTAAATATTTGTTTGGGAAATAGGATCTAAGATAATTAATTCTTTACTGCTTTGCTTTGCAGTATGGATTCTCTTGCAAATCAAAAATGTGTGAAATAATCATTTTAGCACTGCATATTTTGAATGCAATCTTATTTTGTTTTTTTAATTTCTTCTAAGTGCTTATATGAACTTCAGATTTCTCCCAACTTTTTGCTATTTTCCCTTGTTTCACTTATTCTGACATTATATGTAGAAACCCTACATATTTCTACATAATCTCTACTAATATTCCCCTTCACATACTTTAATATTATCTGTTACAATATTTCTCAAAAAAAAATTATCAGCATTGTTAAAAATGTTAGATTTAACTAATTGACACACTTTACTAATAATCCTGTTTTATTTTTTTGTTGATTAAAAAAACTATAACGTATGGGCACTATCATCAAAAAAAGCAAAACTAGATCTGAATATTTTATAATAAATCTGTAGGGAAAAATTCAAAGAAAGATTAAAAGATTAATCTTGCAAAGATTAGAGCTTACATGAAACCTTTGTGTGTTCTTTAATAATAAATTACCAACTGCCAAAGGCAAATCTAAATTCAACAAAGGTGAATGGGAAAAAAAATCTAATTCATTTTCCTTCTAATGTAATTATTTAAAATATGTTCAGCCAGTTAAAATGATCCGCAGACTTGTTTTACTTATATAATTTCATTTATATCTTTATCTATTGATTTAAAAATACATGTATTTAGCATATACAATGTCTTAGTCACTGTTAGACACTGGAATAGAAAGAATTTAAGCCCTGTCTCTGCCTCAAAGGAAGGACAACAGCAAGAGCTAAGATGATAAACTGGAATAGGGCAAAGACTATGTATTTGCTTCACTGCTATGTATCTAGTATCTACAACAGTGCCTGGCACATAAATAGTACTCAGTAAATATTTGGCAAATAAATGAAGTAAAGAAATATTCAGGGGTGGGATGCCTGGGTGGCTCAGTCAGTTAAGCAGCTGCCTTCAGCTCAGGTAGTGATATTAGGGCCTGGAATCGAGTCTTGCACTGGGCTCCATGCTCAGCAGGGAGCCTGCTTCTTCCTCTGCCTGCCACTCCCCCTGCTTGTGCCCACTCTCTCTCTGACAAGTAAATAAATAAAAATCTTTAAAAGAAAGAAAGAAAGAAAGGTGAGCCCCTGCGTGGCTCAGTCGTTAAGCGTCTGCCTCCAGCTCAGAGCATGATCCCGGAGTCCTGGGATCAAGCCTCGCACAGGCTCCTCCACTGGGAACCTGCTTCTTCCTCTACCACTTCTCCTGCTTGTGTTCCCTCTCTTGCTGGCTGTCTTTCTCTGTCAAATAAATACATAAAATCAAGAGAGAGAGAGAGAGAAAGAAAGAGAGAGAGAAAGAAAGAAAGAAAGAAAGAAAGAAAGAAAGAAAGGAGAAAAGAAAGAAAAGAAAAGGAAAGAAAAGAAAAGAAAAGAAAAGAAAAGAAAAGAAAAGAAAAGAAAAGAAAAGAAAAGAAAAGAAAAGAAAAGAAAAGAAAAAATCAGGGGCATCTGAGTGGCTGTCAGTTAAGCGTCTGACTCCTGGTTTCCACTCAGGTCATGATCTCGGGTCCTGAGATTGATCCCGGGATGGACTCTGCACTGGGCATGAAGATTCTCTCTCCTTCTCCCTCTGCCCCCCCCCTCCATTCCTGTGCATAAACACGAGCACTCTCTCTCTCTCTCAAAAAAAAAAAAAAAAGAAAAGAAAAGAAAAAAGATCCAATAAGTTAATGTCAAAGCACTCTGAACAGAGAAAAGAGAGTAACTAATTCTGTCGCTGTCAAGAAGTGACATTAAACCAAGAGTGAATTTGATATAATAATTCAGTTGGAGAAGATACAGATACTTCTTTGGGGAAAATGTCTGTCATCCATACCATGTGATTCTATCGGATGTACCAATCATAGGAATTTGGCAACCCCTTACACATACATCCAACCGTCCATAAATGGGCACTTGTCCCAAAATCAAGCAAACGAACTCGCTTTGACAAAATTTTGGTTTTGATAAACTGAATTGGGGATTTAGTAGCAGAGAAAATGTAACAGCATCAGCAGATATTCTAATAACCCATTTTTATCTCCCCATTTGATACTATCTAATAAGAAGGTTTAATGTGAGGACCTTGTAATAAAACCTAATGAAGCAATTTATGGGTTAAAAGTCCCTTTTGCAACTATTATCTCACAGAATCTTTAAAAACCTTCATTAAATATTTGTAACATCTCTCAAAGATACTATCTCTCTTTTTTATTCAAGTGCCCTTGCTCTGAGTTGTGAAAATAGTCCCCCTAACGAACTGTCTTCAGGATTCCAGCCCTTCCATTCAAATTCCATCTCTTCAACATTACCAAATTGCCAAAAACAACTTTTATCAAGTTATTTAATGACTACTCATTGACTATAGACATTAACTAAGTCCAAATGATTTAGAATGAGCATCATCTACTAAACTTCTGCTATAAAATTCAAATTCCCTACATTCTAAACTATTTGAAATTTTATAAGCATGTCACATTTTTACTCATTTAATTTTTCTGTACTTCCATAGATTATATTTTCTCTGCCTAGAACATTTATAAATACTTGGCAGTGTAATAATATTTGTTAGGTCAGTGTAATCATTTGTTTACATATTTAACTACCATTCTGGATTGGACAACTTAAGGGGAGCACAATGTCCTACTTATGTCTTAACACCTGAACATAATGCAATGTTTAATAAATAGTGCTTAATACATGTTTATTATGTTCATTCTCCATCATAAGGAGATTCAGGGAGATTAAGAGACTTGTAGAAGTCTCCCTAAATGAAGAGAGTAACATTAGAACACAAACGTTATGATTTCTAGTTTTAAACTTCTTTGAATATATACCTTACTTCCCAAATACCAGCAGTCCAGAGGAAAACTACAGAAAGTAATGCAAAGAGAACCAGGAACAGCTTTCTAGTGTTTTCACAGATTCAAGATATTTGATACTGGGGCTTAGGTAGAGGGGAGGATTCAAGAACAAAAATGATTAAGGTTTTGGTTCTTTGTATCCGTATTTTCTGTCTAGCACTTATATCAGTAAGTTTTATATTAATTATGAACAAATGAAGATAAACTGAACTTTTTCTCTAGTTTTTAGTGTTACAGGTGAATACTGACCCCAAACAGTGACATCAACCTTGTCTCTGCCTCAACAACCACCCTCCTCTTTCTTTATTGCATCTTTTTATTCTTATAAATAAGGTCCTTTGGGTCTTAATAATTTAATTCATATGTCCTATGTGATATCTGAATGCTGATATTTTTTGCTAAATTTCTTGCTTTCATTAATTGCCAGTAAAATGGCCTGGATTAAATTTACATCATAACACATTCCAATTATCTCCAGATTCTTTGGATCAGGAGATCTTGGTCTTTTGGCCTTTGTCAGATTTATTTTTGTCTTTGGCAACTTGTTGTGAACTTTTGAGTCTATGCAGTTTCTCTTGGATGCTATTTACTCTATTATCATTCTGTACTTAAAAGAAAGAAAAAAACAACTTTGTAAGGACTAACTAAAAAATATCTTAGCTTTAATTTTGTAATAACTTCTGAATTATGAAAATGAAAATACATTTAATTTATTATTTTTAACAAAAAAAATGACTGATAAAGGTATTTATGTCACTAATTTTAACTTTAAAGATTTTATTTTATTCATTTATTTGAGAGAGAGAGTGAGAAAAAAAGAACACAAGCAGGGGAGGGGCAAAGGGAGAGGGAGAAGCAAGTTCCCACTGAGCAGGGAGCCCAATGTGGGACTCAATTCCAGGACCCTGGGATCATGACCTAAGCTGAAGGCAGACACTTAACCGAATGAACCACCCAGTTGCCCCCTAATTTTAACTTTAAACATTTTAAGAAATTTCCCCATTTTATAGATACTTGATGGCATGATTTCTAACAAAATGCTGTACATGTTATGACACAAAAGAATGTAATTCACTAGTGAAATGTACTGGATATGGGTCAGCCTTGGAAATTGTATTGTTTATATTTTCTCTTTTCTGTATTTTTTTATTCTCTGGCATTAGGAGCCTTGATACTGAAGAGACAACCCCTCTCAGTATTAGATACTTCCTAGAGATAGCAAACAAATTCCCTGCCAGCACATTTTTGGTACACAATCAACCAATCCAGAGCCCACACTCCCATTATTTCCTTTATCAAACTGCTACTACACCAAGCCCGGATATCCCCTTGCCCTAAATCACCCCAGGGCCAATTACAAGGCAACTAGAGACCATTTCTATGGTACAGAGACCACCAAAAGTATTCAAACTATGCAATCCTAAAGTTACTCAGCATATACACCTACCTTGCCTTGTCCATTCCTTCTTGCAAAAACTCCAATTAAAGCTCTGGGTCCTTTATCCCCTCTTGCTCTTCTGACTCCTGACTGTGCCTTATCCTTCCTCTTGTGACTCTGCTTGGTGAGCCATGTGTTGTCTTTCTAGGGATCTGTGAGTATAAACTTCCTTCATGACCATCATTTCTATGTCTGTGTGTTTTGCCATACCTGATCAAAACAAAACCTGGGTACCTTTTTCATATAGCAAAGCTTATTAAAATAAACTCAAGGTATTTCAGCAGTATGTAGGTGATTAGTAAGGGATATTATGAAGAGAATAAATACACAGGATAAGGGATAGAGAATAGATAATTTCTAAAGTTCTTTCCAGTTCTGATACGATTCTATAATGATAATACTCATGATTGGCTCTTATTTAACAGTTGAGTTTTTATTTTCATACAGTTGTATATATAGAAAATGCACAACATGGGGCACCTGGGTGGCGCAGTCGTTAAGCGTCTGCCTTTGGCTCAGGGTGTGATCCCAGCATTCTGGGATCGAGCCCCACGTCAGGCTCCTCCGCTAGGAGCCTGCTTCTTCCTCTCCCACTCCCCCTGCTTGTGTTCCCTCTCTCGCTGGCTGTCTCTGTCAAATAAATAAAATCTTTAAAAAAAAAAAAAGAAAAGAAAATATACAACAAATTACCTGTACTGAAATATTTCTAATAAGTGTAGAAGTAAGAGATTTAAGAATGAATTTACTATGTGAGTTTGTAACATCTAAATTGTGTGATTAGGTGGGATCTCGAGGAGGAATGAGCATGGAGTGGTTATGACTGGTATCTTGAAAGATTTGTATATAAATGCAGGAACATAGAGGAAGTGACGGTGGCTCACTTAGATAACCTGGAAATTCAAGATGACAAAATTTAGTATTTTCTTAGGGGAAGTTAAACGGCTTTCTTCAAAGGAAGGTAATTAAGAGCTAAGCAACTAAAATAATTGCAAATGGTGATACATGAGCTGAGAACTAGGGTTGACTCTGAACTTTGAGTTCATTAACGGGAAAGTTTTGATACCGGATGGGTGTAAAAAATATACCATTTAAAGGATTATAGTTACAGACATTAGTATGAACTCATTTTTTGCTTAATATAGGCGTTTGCATATAGAAATATTTATAGATATTTGCATATGAACAGGTTAGTATACACATGTGCATTTCTTTGTTCTGTCAACTGAAAGGGCCTAAAAGAAATGATATTTCAGTGGCAAAGAGCCACCTAGTTCCTGGATCTTGATTTTCAATGCCATTCTCGAAAAAAAAATCATTCTAAAAATGCCATTCTCTAAGGCTAAGTGGAAAGCTGTCTGTATCCAAAACTTAGGCAGAAAATATACAAGATGACCCTGGAGCACCTTGTAGTTCCAGAAATTTAAAAAATGGATTAAAAAATAAAAAGCAAAACTCACCATGTTAAAAGGACAAAGAAAGTAAGTGAAAGAACTGATGACCAAAGCTGGAAAAATTTGAGCAAGAAAATAAGGTTATATTGTATTATAACCCAAAGTATAAAATGAATATTCACGAGTCCATACTGAAATAAAGGAATAATTGAATAAATAAATAAATTGGGGCAACGAAACAAATTCTAAATATTTTACATAGATACCTCTCCTTCAAGGAGATATTGCATACCTCTCCATTCCCTAAGTGTGGGCCTTGCATAATGACTGCTTTCCAAAGCGTATTGAAAAAAAAAAAGAAAAAAAGTAACTTTACAGTGGAGAAGCGTAACAAACACTACCTCAGCTAGGTGATCAAGGTTAACATCAACAGTGATAAGTCATGTTGATAGTATGTACCTGTGATATTATGATATGATATTATGATATGATATTATGATTTATAATAAGATACATATTTGGTCTTCATCTCTGATTCTGGCACAGAGTTCCTAAAACCTTTGGAATGTCTTAAGTGATAAGAGCCATAAAGGTGTCTTTTGTTATGTTAATGAGGTGACCTTTGGATGTACTGGGCAAGCCAACCACATGAGTAGAGGGTGGAACTTTAAGACCTACTCCTAAGACTTCTGGTGAGGGAAAAGGGACTGGAGATTTTGTTTAATCACCAAAAGCCAATGATTTAATCAATCATGCCTGTGTAATGAAGTTTCATATAGCATTGTACTAGCATTGATGGAGTCAAATTCATGTCTATACTTGAAGTTGTTGCCTGGAAGAGACAGAGAAGAGAGAGAGTATTATTCTCCATTCTAGCTATTTCTCATCCAAACATGCTGTACTATAAGGCTACATAGTTTTGGACATCATACTCATCCAGGATAAACATCTGATGCCTGAAAATATGTACCAAAAAACGCATAAGCTGGGCTTAGCTGCTGAGTTTGATTTCAGGGACATTATAAAATACATTCTATGAGGTTCAGGTTAACCAAAAAGATTATCCAGTGGTTCTTGGATTCTGAAATAAACATACAATAGGCCAGACAGAAATTGTCAGGCTGTCATTATAATACTGGCTGTTAACAACCACAATTAAGGCAGACTACATATCAATTATTATTTGTCTGGAACATCAACTTCCCTAAGCATAAAAGGAAGTGAGGCAGCCTGCATTACTGTCTCCCATCTTCAGCTAATTAGTACTGTTTTTAATGGCTTCATCTGCCCAGGATCAATTGTCTAATAGGAACAGTGCTCTGTCAGTTAATAAGGTGAGGAACTGTAGAATGTGATTATGTCTGGCTCCGAAATAGTGCTTCAAACAACACTAAAACAATCATGTGACAGAAAAATAGACTAATAGACTCAGGCAGTATTTTTGGTCTAATTTTTGAAAAAAAACGTAGTGTTCCAGTAATATTTATGGAAAAATTAAAAAGGAAAAAAATTTGAGAAAAAAAATTTAAAGACAGATCTAAAAACAAACACAAGATTATACACACACGTGCATGCACACATACACACATACATACACAGTCTCTAAAAACTTCAGTGAAGAGAGAAGCACGCAGTATTATAAACTGGTATTTAATGACTATTACTATAAGGAGTGTTGATGTGATGATGAACCCTATTTTCCAAAATTGCTTTTTGTAAAAGTAAACTATTTTGTGGTTGTGCTGATTGTAACATAAACTATATTCATTTTCCAGTCACAAAATGCAACTCAGTGAAGAAATAGGGACTGATGATATTCATTTGTACTCAATTGGCTTTTATCATCTATTATTAGGCTTATATAACAACTCTGATTTGAGTAAATGTGCTAAACCAATGACTGCCTAATACAGATATACCTAAAAATATTAATTCATAATATTTGAGCTTCCTGAGCTGATGCAGAATTGCGCTCATGGAAGGAACCAAGACAAACTGAGTTGAATGACAGAGCAATCATTATCCTGAGAGGTAGTGTGTGCAACGGTGAAGGGCATGGGCTTAGGAACTGTATTACCTGGGCTTAAACCCTACCACCATTACATACCAGCTTGCGTAACTAGGTCAAATTACTTCTATCTATGTCAATTTCCTTATCTGTAAAATGGGGATAATAAAAATAGTATTTTTATGAAGATTAAATGAGGGACTCAGGAACTTAAGAAACAAACTGTCACAAAGGAAACATTATAGAGTTTTTTAGCTATTATTAAGATTATTTAAAAAACAGTTCATCTTTTCTTTTTTTTTTTTTTAAGATTTTTTTATTTATTTATTTGACAGAGAGAGAGACAGCCAGCTAGAGACCAACACAAGTAGGGGGAATGGGAGAGGAAGAAGCAGGCTCCCAGCGGAAGAGCCCGAGGTGGGGCTTGATCCCAGAACTCCAGGATCACGCCCTGAGCCAAAGGAAGACGCTTAATGGCTGAGCCACCCAGGCGCCCCTAAAAAATAGTTCATCTCGATCAATTACTTGAGCACAATGGCAAGGTATTCTCTGAGCCAATATCCTCTCATGCGCCCTTTCTGCAGTTTATCAACAATCCAGGAACAGTCTGATTAACTAGAAATTTTACACCTTGAAATTTGCCATTTCTCTAACACTGTGGTTTTCTTTCTTTCTTTTTTTTTTTTAACTGTGGTTTATTATGTGTTATCCCCAGACCAGAATGTCAGCTTTACCCAGGCACTTCTTTAGATACACAAATTATCAAGTCCCACCTAGGCCCTACTGCATCAGAAACTTCCACGGTGGAGTCCAACAATCTGCTTTTAAAAGCCCTCCAGCTGATTCTGATGTACACTAAAGTTCTAGAATTATTGGGTTAATAAACCCCAAAACTACAGATGTGTTCCTCCTTACTAAAAGATTAATGAATTCTAAAGTACTGAAAATACAGTTTTGTTATCAACTGAATAAGAGTGTTGTTCAAAATAACTCAGATCTAACCCTGAATCCAAAGCTGTTAACTAAAACCTCTAACTCTAGTTTGAAAATATTAATGAAATCATGCATAATAAAAAAAATCTAGAAAAATAGAAGAAATAATTAAACTATGAAGAAATAAGACATTAAAGGTGTGAATCAAATATTTCATCTTTGTACGTTGAGCACTTGCATGCGATAAGGAGTGCTACATAAATTGTTTTAAATAATTCTTATAATGCAGCTTATCATTTTATTAATTAGGTTTTTTTTTAAAGATTTTATTTATTTATTTGACAGAGATAGAGACAGCCAGCGAGAGAGGGAACACAAGCAGGGGGAGTGGGAGAGGAAGAAGCAGGCTCACAGCAGAGGAGCCTGATGTGGGGCTCGATCCCACAACGCCGGAATCACGCCCTGAGCCGAAGGCAGACGCTTAACCGCTGTGCCACCCAGGCGCCCCCCATTTTATTAATTAGTTTTAATTAACTAATTACTTATTAAACTCAGAGCCCAAGTTTTCTCAGCTTTTATGAAAATATTAAAATGGCTCTATTTCTTCTAATAAACAATCTGATATAGAAATGCCTACGATAACATGGCATCTATTAACCATATCTGTGCCTGCAGAATTGCTTTATTTAATCTGAACAACATAAAAAAATTAGAAATTCCCATAAAAAAATTAGAAATTCCAGCTTTTGAAAAACTATAAGATCTAGAGATACTGGGCTTGCATTACCACAAATCTTCTGTCTTCTAGGGCTTAACAACTGCTGCTTTCTTGGGTTCTGACTTTGATTGCCTCTAATTCAGCTAACTTCACGCAACTTTTCTGCCCGAGCACTGCAAACACCTGCTGTCCTCTATCCTAAAATGAGCCTAGCACAAAACCCAGGTCTTTCCAAAGCCATCTCTCTTTCCCATTTCTCCAAAAGAATCATGCTGGCGCACTTGGGTGGCTCAGTCAGTTAAGCATCTGGCTCTTGATTTCGGCTCAGGCCATGATCTCAGGGTTGTGAGATCAAGCTCCACACTAGGCATGGAGCCTGTTTAAGATTCCCTCAGCCCCTCCCTGCCACCAAATTAAAAAAAAAAAAAAAGAATCATCTGAATGGTTTTTGGAGGTGAGGAAATAATGTATAGATAAAATTTTAAAATGATATACACTCATTCCCATTGTATATATGGTCAACCAGTGAAGCTGTTATATCTCTGTAGATTGCTTTGAGACTAACAGAAGAGGAAATTGATGTACAACTGGAAGTCTCTTGCTGGAGAGACTGTGCGAATTAGTATTTTGACAGTGAAAACCTAGATTTGACCACTTCAAAGTCAGAATTTTTTAAATGAGTTCATTGTAGGAAATAAGTTGAATCCAAATGCATGAAGAATAATGTATAGAATGAATTTTTATTGAGTTTTTTTATCCAAAAAAGAGAATTATTTGCTAAAAATGGCAGTTTAGATATCTCTGGAAACTTTGGTTTTAATACCAGTCCAGCTGTGACTGGCTTTGTGGATTTGAGCTAGTCATTTAACCTCTTAGGCCCTCAGAGTACTCTTCTATAAAATGAGGAGGCTGGGCTCAGGTACCTTCCAGCTCTCAAAGCCTATTCTGTGATTCTAGGATGCTGGGGGCAGACAATTCATTTCAGTTTTTTGTATAAATGACATCCAGTGTCATGAAATAATGTATCAAGAGCAGCAGCAGGGTCTTTCTATCCTGAATTTGGTTTGAAGCCAGCAGATGGGGTTGCTTGAATTCATTTTCTTTCTTTGGTGAGGGGATAGGTTTGATGACCTAATGGGCCTTTTCCATCTCTTGTATCTTTGATGAGGCTACTAGGCCTCTGCGTTGGGAACTGCAAAGAGTTACCGTGGTGAATTCTCCTTTGTAGTGATTTTCTCTTTTTCATCATGTTTGACATTTTTGCAATTGTGCTTTGATTCAGATTATATCCACTACATAGCTCAGTGTGCTAGTAGCTGAGACTTTGCTAAGATATAGATGCCCAAGTATAGAAATTAAAAATGACAAGCTCAGGTATTGCTGCATGCTGTTTATATATATTATTTGAAGTAGCTGGTTGTAGTTCAGTGAAGTTCCATAATGGTCATATGGGCTTCAACAGAAATAGTTACATTTTTTTTTTCCCTGTATGGTAGCTTACTGATAAATTACTACAACATCCCTTTCCTTCCTTTTCTTTTTTTCTTTGAAAAATTTCTGAGATGCATAATTCTTTATAGTCCATTCCTGGAAATAAAATGGATAGTCCATGAAAATAGACTGTAGTTGTAAGGACACATTTGCTTCTAGCAAAATGAAAAGAAAAAACATTTTTAATTCAGTTCTTCCAGGAAATAAAAGTTCAGGAAAGAAGCAATCAGATTTGCTTTATGCACTTCACCATTAGAAATTATGTCCTACAACTTTCTAAACAGTAGAGAATAGAAAAATACAACAAAGATGGACAATTATACAGAAAGCAAAGTAAAGCCATTAAATTTTTATAGACAGAAAACAGTCTTGAAACAGCCTATTAATTTTCAAAATGATATGTATGTAATTGTACATATTGCTTTCTAATTCTGTAAGTAATTCAGAAAAACACTAAAATCCCTCAATATTTCAGAAATATTGCCCAAACCAACTGCAATGTGTGGAAGATGAAGTTGAAAGAATAAGAGGGGACAGAAAAGGAAAGTCTTCAAAGAAAAGGGAGATTGAAAACTTTAAAACTATTTTCTAAAATGAGTCACAATTATTAAGAAATCTAGGAAAGAAATGTCAAAAGATGAAACAGTGGAAATTTTTCTTTTACCAACATTGTCCTTTAATACTAAAAATAATAAAAACACTAAATATCTATGAATTGAGTTCATGCTGTTCAGAAAGCATGATAAATGTGTTAATAGTAAATGAACTGAACACAAATCTCAAATACAATTATAGTTGTAAATGTCAAATTCTACCTCTACAAAAGTTATTTAAAGTTCAAATAGAAAAACAATAAAATCTTTAAATTTTCTCCACATCCTTTCAATGCTAACATGCTTCAATAAGATAAAAGCAATTTTCGTATTAAGTCTTTAGTTAGAAGTAATCTTGGGTAATACCAAGATTATGAGGACACATGTATGCACACACACACACACACACACACACACACACACAACACACACACACACACAACATAGGATACTATGCCAGTTAACAAATCATTGAAATTATGATCTATTACTCTCTAGTTTGGATTAAATGTTGACTTTCATTCTCCTCGCTTTAAGATAGAGGTCTCTTTATTAAAGAAAAATATTTCTACTCTATGACAAACATAAATGTTAGAATCAGATTCATTTGGAAAGTGAAAGTAAAGAATATTAATGTCTAAGTTAGTCAAAGAATATCTGTTTGACAAAGAAAGTTTCCATTGAGCCCCTCTCTCCCAATCCACTTTTCTAAATTCATTGATGCTCAGTTAATGGAATTTCTTATTCCAACAGATATTTTAGTTCTTATTAGTTTTATATCTACTGGTCTCCTGAACATTCATTAACTTTTGCCAAGGGATTCCATTATTTTTTCACAGAGATGTACGCCAGCACAAGTCTTCACATTGATAGACACAGTACATGAAAATTTAGTCAGTTATCTTTATTCTATACCAAAGAAATTGTTTTGTCCTAGGAGCAAGAAATAAGTTTCTTCCAGAGCAACAAGGAACCCCATTATACCTAAATGATTCCATTATAATTTTTAAATTCAAGCCCTTTTAAAATTTTATAGTATTAAATAAACCAAAATTATGTTTAATTAAATTAATGCAGTCAACAAACATTTTGAAATGCTAGCTATATAGGAAATGATAATCCAAATAATTCAGCTAATAAACCCCCTTTCTGTAAAAAAGGAAGGAAGGAAGGAAGGAAGGAAGGAAGGAAGGAAGGAAGGAAGGAAGGAAAAAAGAAAGGAAGAAAGGAAGAAGAAAGAAAGAAAGAAAGAAAGAAAGAAAGAAAGAAAGAAAGAAAGAAAGGCCAAAAAAAAAAAAAAGAGAGTGGTGAAAAAGGAGAAATCAACCCACAAATTGAGTCTCATGTCATCAAAGAAATGCTTGGGAATATATTAAAACATCTCAAATCAAAAATTCAAGAACTAATGCTACAAATAGATAAAATGAAAAGAAGTAATAAAATAAGAGATAATTGAACTTAGGGAAGAAAGGAAAGATGACTGAAACAAAGATTAAATTCTAAGGTACCCCAAATCAATAGATTTGAAAACAAACTTATTAAAAGCATAGAATACAAATGATAAAATAAGAGAATACAAATAAAATAAAGAAATAAGTAAAAATGGTCAAAGAGAAAATGGTTGAAATAAAGGCCAACCAAAGAAGATCCAATGTATGCACAATTGGAGATATTAAAGAAGAAAAAGCAATGGAAGAGAAGTAGTACTTTTAGACTATGATTCAAGAAAATTTTCTGTAAATAAAATGAGAAATGAGCCTAAATAATTAAAAGCTCTTATTAGTTTCTATGCTGCATAATAAATTAGTACAAATTTAGCAACTTAAAACAACATGCAGTTACTGTCTCAATTTCTGTGGGTCAAGATTTTAGGCATGGCTTAGTGAGTTCTTAGCTCAAGGGAACATGAGGCAATGTAACCAAAGCTGAGCTATAGTTTCTTCTGGAGACTCAACTAGGGAGAAGGTGTTGGCAGAATTCATTGCCTTGCAGTTATATAACTAAGGGCCCCAACTTCTTCATTGCTATCAGCCAGAGACCACTTTGGTTACTAGACACCATCCATAATTCCTGCCACATGATATTTCCACAGGCATTTCACAACATGACAGTTTGCTTCTTCAAATCCAGCAGAAGAATAAGAAGTTTGCCGGCAAGATGAAGTCATACACCATAACAAAATCCTGGGAGTAACATATCATCAAGTTTGCAATATTCAATTGGTTAGAAAAAAGTCACAGGTCCCATCCACACTCAAGGAGATAGAATTATACATGAGCATGAATATCAGGAGGCAGAGTCACCTTAGGGCCCACCTGCCACAAAGGCCAACTGGGTTTGAAAGATTTAACCAGTAACAATCTGAAACAATCTAAAAATCCCATCTAACTTTGTCTTCATGATTCATAGTTTCTCCACAAGAGAAATACAATTCAGGTAACTATAGCATTTAAATAAATCAAGAATTTAAAAAGTGAAGTTAATTTAGGGTCGCCTGGTTGGCTCAGTCATTAAGCTCAGGGCATGATCCCGGAGTTCTGGGATCGAGCCCCACATCAGGCTCCTCTGCTGGGAGCCTGCTTCTTCCTCTCCCACTCCCCCTGCTTGTGTTCCTTCTCTCGCTGGCTGTCTCTCTCTGTGTCAAATAAATAAATAAAATCTTTAAAAAAAAAAAACCCCAAATAGTCACATCAAAGTGAATGCTGAGTACTTTGTGTATTTTAAATTTTTAGATAATTATCTCTTAAGATTTTATTATCACTTTGGAACTCTTGGACAACATTAGTTACAAAGAGGGTTAAATGGCTTGTCCAATATGTAGTTAATGTCAAAGCTAGGGTTCAAATACTACTCTGTCTAACTTGGAAGTCAGTTAACCACTGAACTAAACTGCCTCCCATTATCAATGTTGTTGAGTTGTGTTAGAAGTTTAAAACTCCTTTCTTTCTGACATAGTTATAACAGTCTACTGCAATTTAGACATTGTTAAGCTCTGCCATACATTAATGATTTAAGAACACCCCCTCATTTTAGAACAGAGCTGACTTTTCAAAATTTTATAGTAACCATTTTATTTATAAAAGTTAAAGAGTGGTATGCATGGGTGGATCAGTAGGTTAAGCATCTGCCTTCCACTCAGGTCATGATCCCAGAGTCCTCGGACCAAGCCCAGCACAGGGCTCCCTGCTCAGAGGGGAGTCTGCTTCTCCCTTTCCCTCTGCCCCTCCCCACTGTTTGTGCACTCTCTCTTCCTTCTCTCTCTCTCTCGCTCTCGCTCTTCTCTCTCTCTCTCAAATAAATAAAATCTTTTTTTAAAAAGTTAAAGAGCTATAGGGTTGTAGATAGAAGGAAAATAAAATGTCATTGCCAGCTTTTTTGAAAAACGTTTAAAATCTATGTATAAAAACCTGGAAATCCATGGTGATAGAAATTAAAACTATAATTAAAAGTAGTTGCTTTCCCAAAGTAAAAGGAGACTGTGAAAATGGACAAAATAATTAAAAAATGGATGCAATTTGATGTCATACAACAAACCAAATCTCTTTGGCTTCTAAAATAATGAAAAGCAGAAATGAAGAATTGTTGTAAAGCTCAATTAAAGATTTCAGCTCAGTGACCGATCAATGAAAATAGTCAAGGGCCATACACATTCAAAGTGAGTGAGACACACCCTAATGATGGTAGATCCTTGACCTGCTGCAACCTCTGGACAAAATAATGGGTATCCTGGAACTAGCCTTGAAACAACTCAACACCTGACTCTCAAAAGAAATTTACTAGTTCTTCAGAGGGAAAACAAAGAGAAAACCCAGATATTTGGTGTAAATTGTATATCACTACCAACCTGACAGGTAATATGGATACTTCTGAAAATTCTAAAGCTACATGTATCCAGCATGAACACACACATACGCACTTGCACACACATACGCACTTGCACACACATACACATCCACAGAATACACTGGGTCCAATGCTTTACAATTCATTGGTAGAGGAAGAATCGATTCATGAATTATTTTTTGTATATTATATGGATTATACAATATCACTGTTAAATCACTAGGAATTAATATGAGGCTATGCACACAATTGTGTTCTTATATGGATCCTGGTCCAAAAAGCAATGACAGGTCAAAGTGGAAAGAGGTATAGATCAGAGAAGATATATATATATATATAAGAAGGCAAACAAGTTAATGGGTACTCATCAGATGTCCCTAAGGCCTTGGAATGTTATACTTATGAAGAAATAAGCATTCTGGAAGCTATTGCATGTCAAGATAAATGATGAAGAATGAGGTGGCATGGCTTTTATGTTGGACTTCTACTAGTCAAACAGCATCATAAATATGCTACGTGGTAGCAGCCCTTGATTAAGTTCCAAAAGTAAAGTGAAAACTGAAATTCCTTAAAGATTGAGATTATGGCAAAATGTAGAGTGTAAATAGATAAAATAACAGTCTGGGTTGTGGCCTCCTTCCCAAACCTTCTTCAGAGATAGATGGCTGGATTATCTATTTTTCTATATCTCTTAGTAGAGTATAACTAGATTACAAACATACCATTTTTTACTTGAAACACATATTATATAATTTAAGACCTGGCAAATAATAGCCATGAAATAAATGTTTACTTATGATAAGATTATGGTTTCACACATGATTACTAAGCAATAATAAGGTTTTGCTATAGAATATAAGATCTTATGCACTAACAGACAACTTTAAAAGACATCTGAATATTTATGAGGTTCCTTACATGCAGGAATACAGGACAGAATGTGCTCTCTCTGTGCATTCTGTCTTGGAGTATGAGGCCTGGGAGAACAGAGCTATGAACACCTATTTCTTCTCCCAGAATTACCAATAAGTTAGGTCACTCTTCCTTTTTTTTAAGACTTATTTATTTATTTGTGAGAGAGAGAGTACAAGCTGGGTGAAAGGGGGAGAAAGAGAATCCTTAAGCAGACTCCCCACTGAGCACAGAGCCAGACGCAGGGCTCTTTCAAACCCAGCACCCTGAGATCATGACCTGAGCGAAAACCAAGAGACAGACACTTAACTGACTGAGCCACCCAGGTGCCCCTGGTCACTCCTCCTTCTTTAAGAAGAGTCGAGACAGATAGAAAGTTAAGCCTAGCTAGAGTCTCTCCACCATGGGAATATGAAGGCAGGGAAATAAAGGCTGTCATTTAATCTTCACTACTAAGTGTTGAGGCAAAGCCAGAACATGAAGTGTGTTCTTCCTTCTGTCCACCTAACTCCATTATGCACTGAATGGAATGGATTGAAGAAAACACAGGTTACAAGATGTGAACTAAGAAGAGAGGTTAAAGAGAGATATATAAACCCATTCTAATTCCAGTTAAGCAAATTCCTGAAACTAAAACACAAAAACAAAAACCAAGCAAACAGAAAACTGCTGAAGCAACTATAATTATCATCAGGTTTAGTCCAACACTTGTCCACAGGAAGTACTCTTTTAAACAGCAAACAACCCAAAGTCCATTTATTAGATGCACACAACAAAATATTTATTGGATGTCTAATAAACTGATTCCACAACAACTTGAGACTAAGAAACTTACTGCTCTTACCAGCACCAAGATCGGTAGTACTTATAAACTTGTGTCAAAAGTAGAAATACATCACCAAGCACTAATTACTATGATTACTACAAGATCCCTTAACAAAATCAATTCTATAGTATCTTCAAAAATAATCCTGCATATTTTAATATCAGTATAATTAATTTTTCCATCTATGCACATATGTTCAACTTCATAAAAATAAGAATTATTACATATGTGGAGATAACAATCAAATATTTTTAAACATTTATTTATCAAACATCCTATACATTGTTAGAGTATAGACATCTTACAGGGTTAAAACATATACAAACACCAAAATCCACATTCAAAAAATGTAAAATAAACACCTTTCACCATAAATAAAGATATAAAACATGTAGTGAAAAGATGGGGATGAACATATTAGACTCTAATATGTCTAGTCAAAATGCTATAAATGGCATTCACTCCTGCTCAAGCCCAGAGAACTCTTCTTGGACATTTCTCTTGGATACAGTAATTGATGCCTTGCATGCCTACTTAAGAGCATGCACTGGCTCTATTAAATAAACCTGTATCATAAGTGTATATCCTTAGAGTTGTTAATTTCATTTTTATTTCATAAGGACCTCCTAGAATGGTCTGGATCAGTAAACTTACTTGCTGTTGTCTCAGAAATCAGAGTTGATACAAAATACAGAAAATATATATATATATATATATATATATATATATATATATATATATTTGAAATTTCACATATGATGTCTATGTAATTGCTGTCTGAAGGAGAACATATGAAATACATAGTTTTCCTACAAACATTAAGCTGTATAGTTGTTTTTGTTATCTTTTGTCCAAGCATAAAGTCAGACATTTTTTCCATTGACATATCATAAATTCCATAAAGTTTTAAATAGATTGTTGAAGTAGTCCCCATATGAAAACACACAGAAAATGCAAAATACAACTCCCTTCCAATATATAAAAATTAATAAAAAGATTGAATATGTGCAGAAAGGTGAAGGAATATATTGTACGTGGAGACAGAGAAAAGAGCATGTTGTCTTCTCAATTTACACATTATTCTTTTTTTTAAAGATGTTATTTATTTATTGGACAGAGAGAGACACAGCAAGAGAGGGAACACCAGCAGGGGAAGTGGGAGAGGGAGAAGCAGGCTTCCCGCTGAGCAGGGATCCTGATGCGGGGCTCAATCCCAGGACGCTGGGATCATGACCTGAGCCGAAGGCAGACTCTTAAGGACTGAGCCACCCAGGGGCCCCTCAATTTACACATTATCGTCACTTGAAGTGTAACACAGTTGAACTTTACTTTGATATTCTGTCCCTGTTTTCCTTGCTTTGAGGGGAAAAAATGCATGTGTATACACTTTTTAAGGTAGAGAACCTCAAAGGTAGTTGAAAATAATGTTTGCTCCTCAAATTTATCAGAGAACTTCCTACAGCATCCATGGACCTAGAGATATATGTACTTTCTTTCTGTAATTGAAACATTCTACTGTGATAAACCACAGAGTTCTGTCACAAAAATTTATGAAACAGGTATTCTTTATTGTCGTTGCTGCTGTTTTATTGTTTTTACCGGACAAAAGGAAAGTTACAGAAGTGAGGAAAGAAGGAAGGAAGAAAGAATAGGGGAAAGAGGCAGGAGAAAGAAGGTAAGGGATAAAGAGGAAGAAAGGGAGGGATAAAAAAATGAAAGTAAGGAAAGAAAAGAAAATATTGTATTCTCACTTAAGGATATTCATTCCTTTCAACATTTCCTATTATGAATTATCAGTGGGAAATAAATAATTTGGAATTTACAATAAAACCTTTTAATATAAAAATTGGGAAATTCCTACAAGTCGGTATGATTTTATCAGGTTAATATTAAACCTGCTGTGTTTCCGAACACTCTACATAATCATTAATGCAACCACCAAAACTGAAATGATAAAAGCCAAGAGATGCACAGTAACAACGCATGACCTTAAAAAATGTCCGCTTTTCTAAATCTTGAATTGAGTGGATAGCTTATAACAATTAAAAAGTAGTTTCATATGTTCATTTTTTTACTTCTGAAAAACATAATATATATGGAAAATGTTCATCTGCATTTCCAAATGCCTCTAAAATCTTCCCAAACTATCTGCAGCAATCTGTATTCCGACATGCTCTTCTTAGAATGTGACTTCGAATTCCTTCTGTCTGAGATGAAGTCTGTGCTTCCTCTGCTTGAACTAGGGCAGGGTTGTGACCACGGCAGATGTGGAGCTGTGTGACTTTGAGGCTAGATCATAAGCAGTTGATATGGCTTGCTCCTGTTCTGAGAATTCTGCCATCGTGCAGTGAGGAAGCCCAAATAGCCCGTGGAGGCCCATGTGACAAGGAACCAAAGAAGCAGAGACAATCTGCTCTGAGCCTTACCCAAATTGAAGAAAATGAATGCAAATAAATCTGTGTTGTTTTAGGCCACTAAGTTTGAGTGCTGTTTGTTATGCAGAAATAGATAACTGGAACATCATTGTGTACAAATACTTTAGCCTCAACTCAAAACTGATTGAAATTCCTCAACCTGCCTAGTGATACAAAGGGACTATAATCATCTCTGCTTCAGAAAGAGAACCTTAGAAAGGCACCTTGAAGAATAAAGATCTTCTGGCAATCTAGAAGAAAAATCCTAGGCAGAGGGATCAGCACATGCGTAAGCCACAGGATGTGACAAAAAAGTGACAGAAAAAAAGGATGACTGTGAGAATTTCAGTATTGAAACCAATGGGGGTCGTGACGGCCGGAGTGAGAAAGGACACACATCAGCAAAAGTCTGGATATCCTACTTTTCTTTTGTTTTTTATTGCATAAACTATAAGAAACTACTGAAGGATTGTTCTTTACGAAGAATGGATTAGAGGCAGAATGAGAACAGCAATAATAAAACATATAGAACAGTTTGAAGGTAGTTGAAATGATCCAGGCCAGAGTAAAGAAACAATGAAGCAGAAAAGGAGTAATAGATTGTAGTATGTTGTAGAGGAACAATCCAGAGTAAACCTTGGGTGGCACAGTGCAGAATCTCCACTACTTCTTGTGTAAGTGACAATTTGGACTGTGATTGTAATTAAACAGAAGGAATATGATGGAGAAGGCACATGTTAGGAAGGAAAATACAGTACAAGGTAGATAGTGTTGGAAGTGGTAATTGTATACATAAGCCTAAGGTCCAGGAAAACATATATATTTTATTTAAAACCTTCTCATTTTTTTTCTAAATCAGAGCCACAGCTGACAACCTTCTTCTATATATTTTTGGGAACTACTTTTCTTGTCCTCCTCTATTGATTTTACCCGACTTTCTTAATGTGGACTTTTAATTCAGATGGATCTTGGCTGAAATCACAATCTGTTCTTTATCAGTCATGTGTCTTAGGGACCATTTGACTGCAGTGGTGGGGGTAGGGAGGGGGGAACCAGTGAAAATAGCATAAGTCAAAAATAAAAGAAAAATAAATAAGTAATGGTGAAATAATAAGGATTCTAAAATAGAAAGCATATCTGAGATTCAAAAGTTTCAAATTCAAAAACTAGAAGCTCATAAGTAATCAAGGTATCTTCTCTCAAGCTTGCTTATTTGTTTCATGTGCAACAGGTGCCAACTAGCATACAGGGGGTTATAGGTAGCCCACCAAAGAGGGTACTAGGACACTTTTTTAAGACAAGTGTCGTTGAGGTGACACAGCGAAAGTTGTTTGCCATCCAGTCAAAAGGAAGGTATACTTTATGTAGATTAAAAATGACCACCCACTATCTTCAGACAAAGTTATTATTAGGAACATATCTCAGTATATGTGATATGGTACAAAAAAATACTTGTTTCAGGGGCGCCTGGGTGGCACAGCGGTTAAAGCGTCTGCCTTCGGCTCAGGGCGTGATCCCGGTGTTCTGGGATCGAGCCCCACATCAGGCTCCTCCACTATGGGCCTGCTTCTTCCTCTCCCACTCCTCCTGCTTGTGTTCCCTCTCTCGCTGGCTGTCTCTATCTCTGTCAAATAAATAAATAAATAAACTCTTTAAAAAAAAAAAAAAATACTTGTTTCAGAGTTACCAAGATTTTTGTGGACTAGGATTTATATTTGGAAATAGTAATAATAACAAAAACAACAACAATGAAAATATCTACTATTAATACTTTTTATGTACTGACTTCTATGCTAAATATTATAAGTATGTAAGCTCATTTAATCATCACAATAACCTTCAGAGGCAAGTACTATTTTTAATTCCCATCTTATAGAAAATTGAAATTTGTAGAGATTGAATAACTTATCTAAAGCCATATACCTAGTTAATATTATAAACAGGTTTTGAGGTTATTCTAATCCAAATCACTACTTTATAATCTAAATTACCTAAATTATTTGAAACTTTTTTGTTTTTTCTTCTATCAAATGAGTATGTAGTGACTGGCCGATCGTAGAACTCCAGATTTTGCATGTGATTCACTTGAGAGAATGTCTAACATGTATTTTGTGCTCTAAATTTTTTTGGCTAATCTGATGTTGGTGAAAACTACCATTATAGTCATGTGAAGTAGATGCAAATCTTTATGAATTATCTACCCATGGATCAGAAAAGAAATTGATGCAGATATATTTGGAGACAGTATGATCTGGATTATATGAGTACTCTGCTTATCAGGGGTAAGGAAAAGAATGTTTCTTTACATTTTCCTGTAAAAACTAATTAATTTGCTGTTTGATTATAATTGGTCCAAATATTAGTCATGAGACCAGGACTAATTGGCAGCACTTTAAGGGAAAAATATAAATAGTAAGGCATGGAGAGAAAACAGAACAATGTAAAACAACCTTTTCTTTAATGCCAAACTTACACTAAGCTCAGGTGAAGTAGAATATCATTTCCCAGAAACCACTCACCAAATTAACATTTGATGAGTTTACACTTTGAAAAACACTATGGAAAAATACAAAAACAAAACAAAAAGGGAGAAAACAGGAAATATCTCACGTTGCTTCTCGGCCTTTTGGCTAAGAACAAGTGTAAGCAATATCTTATAGAAGAAATAGGACAAAGAGATATAAGAAGAATATAGGAACATGCAATAATATATTTGAAGATAAATTTCATACCACATCCACATTGCGTATATGTGCTGAGATGGTACAGGGCAATCAAATGACTGAAAATAAATAGAGTTATGCCAGGAAAAAAGGATAAGCACTCCTAATATTGAAATACCGACATTGATATAAGTAAAACAACTTTGTGGCCTTAGACAGAAAACATACAAAATACTTTTTGCATTTTTATTTGAATAATGTAATCACCAGAATCTTTCGTTTAAAAAGATAAAAACTTAAATCAATCCAATTGAAGTAAAAAGGAAATTTGTTGATTAATGTAGCTGGAAAAAAGAAAAAACTAACATTGCTCAGAGAATTACAAAAGTATCCCCTCTTTTTCCTCTGCTCTCTTTGTAAACTGGCCTCATTCTCCCCTGCTGCAAACAAGCACTTTACATGTCGGGGAAATGCACCAATGTAGATTCGGCTCAGCAACCTCAGTAGAAAGAGAGTGTTTTATTCTTCTATCATCTGTATAATATTCCCAGGAAAGATGCTGAACATGTGTTCATGTATATCATCATTTATTTAACAACAACAACAACAACAAAAAGGTTACTTCTATTTGGTTACATACATCTACCACAGTTTCCAAAAAATAATAAAGAGGTTCTTAACTTTTCAAGCCCATGTTTTCACCCAGAAAAAAATTGCCAGGTATTATCAGAAGGTTAAGGTACTTAGCTACTACTGTAAAGTAGTTTTTTTATATTATGCTGCCCATGTCTCCAAGAGATTAACTGGTAGATGAGTTTATTAGCAGTAAATTGTTAAGATGCAATTAAGTGCAGCCTTGATAGACATTTGAATTACCCAGTATTCATCTACACTATGAATATAGTAATTTGTAATAAGTGAGCACAACAAAACCAATTTTAACTAACCACATAATCCCAGGAATTTTTAATTTAGTTATCATATATAAAGTTATATGGCTCCTTGATTACTTCACTGGCCATCACAGGAAAGGGCAAAAAGTAGTTAAGGCTGGGAATAATGTTAGGAAAAGTACTAACTTGTGATGACTTTTTGTGACAAGACTTTAATAGCTGAGGTATTGAAATAATACATTATGAAATTCAAGTATGAGAGATTTCCACTTCTGATATGACAGGATAACAGGTACCAGACTTGCCTTTTGCTTTATCAACTCAAAAAATGGGCAAAACACATGAAAACTGTTTTCAGACATTGTACAACAGATGTAAAGATCTCTGAGAGAAGGAAAAACAATGAGGTAACCCCCAATGGTTGCACCTGCTTTCCGCCTGGTAGCACTCCTGAGACCATTGTAGAGAAAGAGAACCCAAGCAGATTCCAGAATTCCTGCTGAGTTAAGGAGACAGAGCTAGCAATTCAGGGAGAAGAGGCACATGGAATTTATGGGCCAAAATTCTGTAAAGGAGAGAGTGATATATTAGCCCCAGAAATCTGCATGAGAACCTTTGTCTTTGCTGGTGAAATACCATGAGATTGAGCAAAAAACTACAGGAAACCTGTAAGGTGAACAATTCTCAGAGCAACACAAGGTGTGGAGATATTTGAATTATAATCAGTGACAGTAAAGAGAACATAGTGAGCAGATGGGGCTTTCAGTAAAGAACTCAAAAAAATGTCAATTCTTAATGCAAAGGCTGTATTATACCAAAGGCTAGTCTAGACTCACTTCAACTAAAATTTATAAACAAGCTTAAATAACAAAATTCAAGTCTTTAGAGAAAGACAATAAAAACCCAACACACTCAACAATAGAATTAATATATACAACAATCAGCATCCAAAAAATATTACTAAAAGCAAGAAATGTGACCCTTAATGAAGAGAAAAATAAATCAATAACAGACCCAAAAATGGCAGAGATGATGGAATGAATAGATATGACTGTTAAAAAAACCATTACAAAATGTCCAAGTATTTAAAAAGTGTGACCACATTGAAGAGACAATAAGAAGTTACAGAAAAGAACCAAATGGAAAGATTAAAAATTCAGTATGCTACAGGACACATTTACTAGTTGAGGTTCAGAGCAAATTAGATGCTACAAAAGAAAAGAGTCTTTGAAATGCCACATTTCTTGAATGCTATGGTTGGTTACCTGTGTATATGTTTGTCAAAACTCATTAAATTGTATGATTAAACTGCACAAATGTTTTATCTGTAAACTATTTGACTTTAGAAATAAAATTCCTTAATGGATTTCTCAGACAAAATGGCAGATCAAATACATTCATAAACTTCCACCTTTTCTCCTGACAAAATACAGAAGAAAAATCCGGAAGAGGTAAGTCTCGCTCCCACGAGGAAATGGACACAAATGCAGCTATTGAGAGGGGAGTCTCTATGCTTGAGAAATAAAGACTGAAGCCATTCACTCCATTTATGGTCTTGGATTTGAAATGTGCTTCCTGAGCAATGCCAATTATGGGCCACCAAGATCTAAGCTGTTAACCAGTTCTTAGACTGTAAGATAAGGTGATGTAATCATGCTTGGTAGGCTGGGTCCAGACTGTCACTTCTAAACAGGGGTAGAGCCAGAAATTGCATGTTTGTATTCCAAAAGACTTGTTAACATAAGTCTTGATTTGCAATTCTAAAGCCTAAAGAGCCTAGAACATAATTATTGAAACATTTCACAAGGAGCCCTCAAAACCTAGAGTTTATAAGGAAGAAAATTCTGATGAAAATTTTCACAAAAATAAGAATTTTGAAGCATAAGAGAACAGTCAGCTTAAGAAAACAGATGCAAAAGATGAAAAAATTCCTTAAGGATAATAGAGAGATCTGAACACAGTATTAGCATAAATGTTTTTATAAATCCTCAAAAGATAAAGGAAAAAATGTACAAAAATAAAGAACAGAAATTTTAATAAAAATCAAGGTAAATATAAATAACCAAGCAGCTATTTTGGAAATTAAAATACATTGAGTAAAAATAAAAATTCAGTTTCTGTACTACAAGATGGCTTCCAAAATACACCTAGCTCTAGAGGGAGATTATAAAGACAATGTTGTAAAACAAATATTTGAAGCATTGATAGTTGAAAGTTCTCAGGTTAAGAAAACCCGATGAACAGTTTAAATGTGCATAATGTGTTGATTTTTAGACACACCATACTGAAACTGTGAAACATCAAGGACAAATTCTGAAAGCAACCAAAAAGAAAGCAAGATGACCAAAAAGTAATAACAATTGGATTTACAGAAAACTTCTTTTATTAAAAAGAGTAGGCAGACTATAGTAGATATTATTTTTAAGTATTGAGGGCAAAGGATGGTGAATTTAAAATTTACCAGCTAAACTGTCATTCAGAAAAATGACGTTTACAGAACTATTTTCAGTCATATTGAGATTATTTAACACATACGAGTTCTATACTGATAGCGTCAGATTACTGACGATTCTATGAACTCATGATAAAAATTAATAATGATACAAAAATTTTCCAGAAATAAACAAGGACTTTGATCTGCATATTAAAAGACTACAAAAATTAATAGAATGATCAATACTGATACATATTCTAATATCACGAGATTTCAAATTAAGCAAATAATCCTTTGGGCATATAGGCAAAATGATCAAATCACCTGAGAACATAAATACCAGAGTAGCTTCAGATTCTCCTTACCAAAATTAAATGCTAGCACAAGTAATATCTGAAAGTCTTCAAGGGAAAAACAGTTGATCTTAGGATATTTGGAATTCAATAAAACATCTTTCCATTAGGAAGATAACAAATAAAAACTTTTGAAGACTCAAGAACCCAGAGAATACATGTTCCAGGTATTTTTGGGGAGACTTCTAGGAAAAAAAATTCATACATCATATTCTTTCACACTATTTAAAGGATGTCTTCATACCAATTATATATTCAGCTGTTTGCTCTTAGTGTAGAGAAATGAACTGATTTTCATATATTAATCTTATATCCAATCATTCTCCTTAACTTTTCCACTATTTCTAATCATTGTTGGTATAATCTTCTGGAGTTTTTAAAATATAAATCCTCTTTTAATTAACAAGTTGGATCAATACAGTGAACTCGATGGATAAAATCAACTTTAGAAAATAGGTTTTAAGGTTCAAGAAATGGAGATGTATATTATTTTCATAAATAGGACAATATTATGAAACCATGTTGTTTTCAAATTAATCTATAGAGTCAATGAAAATCCAATCTAAATCCCAATGAGATTTTTCATTAAATTTGACAGATTTATTTTAAAACATATGTGGAAAAATAAAAGCCAAATATAGCCAGGGTATTTCTAAAGGATAGGGGACTTACCCTACCAGATAAAAGGACTTACTGTGAAGTCATATCAATAGTAATTGAAACTGTATAATACTATTAAGGACAGATATATGAAATATATATACATAATTATTATTATGTAATGTAATTATGTAATAAATATATAAGTATGTAATAAATATATCTAACTATATGTGCATATATAATTAAATATACATATCCAACTATTATCTAATATTTTTCATAATAATTTCAAATGAAATAATAGAGAGAACCCAAAAAGAGATGCACATATATATGTGATTTTTATATAAAATAGCAACATATCACATCATTGAAAAAGAAGGAATAACAGATGAAGCTGGAAAAAAACATATTAAGTAAAATTATTAAGTTGCAAAAAAAAGTCAACAAATAAATGTTATGTGGATTGGGGATTTAAATATTAAAACAAAACAAACAAACAAACAAATTTTTAGTGAGTGTTTCGCCATAAGAAAATACCATAGACTGGGTAATAAAAACAAGAGATTCGTTTTCTCACAATTCTGGAGGCTAGAAGTCTGAGATTAAGGTGCCAATATGGTTGAGTTCTGGTGAGAGCTCCCTTCCTGGCTTACAGATGGCTGCCTTATTGTCTTCACATAGCAGAAAGAAAGAGAACCCAAGTTCTCTGGTGTCTCTTCTTATAAGGAAGGGCACCAATCCTGTCACGAGGACAGGATCTAAACTTAATTATCTAAACTTAATTATCTTCCAAAGATGTCAGCTCCAAATGCAATCATTTTGGAAGTTAGGACTTCAACATATGGATTTGAGGGGGAAACAATTCAGTCCATAATGTAGGAAATAGGTGAATATCTTTTAGACCTTGAAACAGAGAAAGGTTTCTTAAACAAGAAACAAAATAATTGACCATAAAGTTAGATATGTTTAACAATATTTTTAAGAACATTTCTATCAGCACTGGCTAAAATTCCACCTGTATCCTTTTGAGGGATCTCCTATGACTTATAGGATCATTTCCTATGAGATCATCTAAAGGGGTGGTAATATAAATCCTCCAGTGTTTTCCATTTTTTCCAAAAGAAGGATGACTGAGATTAGAATCCTATGATCTGGAGAGTATATTGGTGATGGACTTGGAAGAAACAAGTCAGAATATTGGTGACAAAGAGGATTTGGGGGAAAGATATGTGGTTGTACCACTCAGAACAGAATCAGAATGTGAGAGCATTTGTATCAGTGGCTCTGAACAACTCTGACGTTCTGCCAGTGCTTAGCTATCTAGTAACAGGTTGGTTATATTAAACATCTCCCATCATGGAGAAATTGATATTTTTTCTCCTTATTCATTTAATCACAATCACTGTCTGCCATTAACTCTTCTAACAGCTGGAATTCCGTGATATACAGATTGGAAAAGATAAATATTCTCATGAAATTTACATTCTAATAGAGAGTCATATAATGTATAATAAAATAAATGACAATTGGGAATAGATCTCAATATGGATTTGGATTTTATTTCCTTTCTCTGCCTCTATCAGCATGGATTTTGATGGTGTCCCATATGTCACTGTAGCAGAACCAGCAACTCACTTCACAGAGGAGGTCATAAAGCAATGGCAAAAAAAAAAAAAAAAGGAAGGAAAGGAAAGGAAAGGAAAGGAATCTCAAGCCATAATCACTGAATATTTTATAACAAAAAACATAAGTTAACTCTATTCAAAAGCTGCTGGCCTTATAAAAAAGTAAAATGTCCTATTGAAAATCCATCCTTGGAAGCAAGGAGACTGTCCTTGATAGCTTATCATTCTATCTTCAGTATAAAGTATGCGTCCTGAACCAGCACCCAATATATATAGTACATTTTCACATGGAAAAAAATACTAAGTAATGGAGATTCTTTCCCCTAGATAGCATTTAAAACCTAAAATCTAAGCATCTAGAATTCTTTTTTCTCCACATGCTTACCAACACCTGTTATTTCTTGTGTTTTCTATTCTAGCCATTCTGATTGGTGTTCTATTTCACTGTAGTTTTGATTTGCATCTTCCTGAGGTCTGGTGATGTTGACCTTATTCATATGTCTATTGGTCACCTGTATGTCTTCTTTGGAAAAATTTCTATTCATGTCCTCTGCCCATTTTAATTGCATTACTTCGGGGGTTTTGTAGGATGGGGAGTTGTATAAGCTCTTCATATATTTTGGATATTAATCTTCTGTCAACTATAAAAAAAGGATGAGACCTTGCCATTTGCGACATGAATGGACCTATAGGGTAGTATGCTAAGTGAAATAAGTCTGGGAAAGACACTATATGATTTCACTTATATGTGGAATCTAAAAGACAAAACAAATGAATAAATAATCAAAAAGCAGAATCAGACCTATAAATCCAGGGAACAAACTGAGGATTCACAGAGAGGAGATGGGCAAAATGGGTGAAGGGAAGTAGGAGATACAAGCTTCCAGCTATGGAATAAATAAGCTCACAGAGATGAAAGGTACAGCATGGGAAATACAGTCAATGGCATTGCAATAGCATTGCATGATGACAGATGGTAGCTACACTTGTGGTGAGTGTACCATAACATATAGAGTTGTTGAATCACTATGTCATATTCCTGAAACAAACGCAACATCATTGTATGTCAACTATACTCAAAATAAAAACAAACAAACAAAACTAAGCCACTATATTTCTGTTATAGAGAAATGCCCTTGGAACAAATTGATTTTAGTGCTTACTTAGTATTATAGCTGCTCACTTTCCATATGTATTTTTATTTTTGATCCCTAGGAATTTCCCTTAAAGTTTAAAATCATAGATGTGCTTTTAAAAGAATGTTTATTTTACTTGACATTTGGGTGTGTTCATAATTGAATTTTTTAGACTTTACACTCAATAATATTGCAAGCAGCAAAACATTGTATGAAATTGTATTATTAACAGAAAAGTAATAGACCTTCCCTATGGATGCTGCAAGTTATAATGAAAGAACTGGGTATTACTCCTTTGGAAGAAGGAAAGAGTCCATTCTTGGTTTTATATGAGATATTTATACTACGTTAGGTTGGAACATTCAAGAACAAGTAATCAGGTAATTCTTAATTAAAATTAGATAGCATCTTTCTATATTAAACTGGATAACTAAAAGTAGTTTTATATGCAGTACCAGAATACTTTTAGAAAAATCAGCATTCTTAATCACTGGTGGTGGGAGCAGAAATCCAAATAAAATTAAGGAAAAGTAAATTAGAAATCTGTATCAAGAATCTAGAAATGGGTCTTCAAAATATCACCTGAAATTTCCAACAAAAATTGTTACAAAAATATTTTAACCTAAATATTACTTATAAGAAGAAATTTGGAAATTAATTTATTATTCACCCAGTAGATATTTGTCGAGTGCCTACGATGAGTCAGAATTAAGTGCCTGCCAAAAGCCCATGCTCCTGGTCCCTGGGAGCTTACAAATTGGAGGTGACGGGTGAAGGTGGAAATATAGACAATAAACAAATAAACATGATATGGAAGATGTGTCAATAAGAACTATGAGGAAGAGGTGCTATTCCATATAGCTAACACCTTCTATGTCAAATAATATGTCAGAAAAGAGTCTTGAACAAAGGTGCAAACTTCTCCGTTTGGGCAGCAGTGAGGACAACTATGGTGTGGTTTGACTGACATTGAGGCAGCCCTCACAGTCAACTAGAATTGAGACAAAACAGTGTCAGGTTTCCTGTAGAATTGGCACAGTGGACATCAGTGGCACAGTGAGCATCCAGCCTCAAGAAGGAATCAAAATGCCCACCCTACTAAAAATTGATGAGATGGATCAAATCTGATTTTCCTGAGATTTTTTGCAAATATTTGGGAAGGGGACATTAGGGAATGGAAAAGACATCATTCAACCTCTCTGACTGCAGTCTCTAATTCCAGTTCAAATGAGAGATTGTATTTAATCCTACTCCCCACTCCTGTCACTATGTGAACTACTGACTTCAATTCTAGCTAAAAATGTCCTTTTATTCAACTAATCAGGAAAGTCTTTTAAAAACTTCTTTAAATATTAGAACATTGACAAAGGACAGATTTAATTATTTTGGAAGTCAATCAGTAAAACAGCCATAAATTGAGTGAGAAAATGAGTAAAACACAATAAATAATTTCTTTAACTAAAATGACCAAAAACACAGTGGATGCATTTCTCTGCAAATATAAATATATACTGTATATCATATTATTTTATTTAATTTTTCTCAAATGTTGCTATATATTTTAGTATAGACAAGTATACTTTTAAGTATTGTTATAGTGTTGCATGCCTTTAAATGAGGGAGCATATACATTTTATTGGTTGCCTTATTTCCTTTTTCCATGTCTACCCATTCATGTAAATTACCCTTCTATATATATTCCAAATCTATTTAGTTGTTTTTAAATTCCAACCACTTCTAAAACAAATTTTTTGAAAATCTGGTAAAAGGTATTACTCTGCTCTCTTTGTATCCAGTAAAGATAGTGAAACACTTGCTGGGCAATGAGAGCTGTACAGGAAATAGCAGAAAAGTACATTAAGGAAGTTTTAAAATAAACTATTTCAAGAGCAAAATGAAAATGCTAAAATTCCTAATTCAGACATTTTAAATCCCTGGTTATTACACTTATGCAGTAGAAGCAAATTCTACTATAAAGAATATTGAAAAATAATGAAGGGAAGCTTTTGAAATCATATATCTTGAGGAATGTTACATTTTTACCTTGGAAAAATGCACATATTTCTTTCGAAATCTTAGAAAAAGAACTTCCTCTCTCAACCCCTGCTTGCAAGTTCCCTATCAGAAATGAATTGTTTTGGAAAATAAATATTTCAAATTTGGAAATGAATAATTAACCCAAAACAACCTGTTCTGATAGAACAGAATATAAATTCTCAAAATATTATCTCCCTTGCTCCTCTCCTTATTGTGGTTCAAAAGCTCATGGACTCCTTCAGTTCTCTAATAATCAAAAGCTAGATATGGATGGGGATTTAAAAAAGGGGAAAAAAAGGCTTTACTAGTCTGCTGGCTTTTTTCCTAATGAGCTAACATTTCATAATATGTTATTGATAAAGTAAGATTGTATCATTGTTGTTTAGAATAAAAAGGAACTCTTTCCCTGCTAAGGAATCTGTATGAAGGAATCTCTCTGAAGCATCACACAACCAGAAGGGTGCCCTCTTAGCCACCTGAGTCAACCACATGAGCTCCATCACCATCTGATTCTTTCTCCTTCTTCCTCAAGTTTTTCAAAGTCTGGAGATCAAAGAGAATCCAAATCCACACTAAAATTACCATATATCTATCTATATAGAGAGAGATACATATATTTTTTTTAACTGAGAAATGTGCTTTTCCAAACTGCAAAGATTTCTAAAAGACAGGGTAAAACCAGGTTACCTTCTCTGTAAGACTTCCCCTGCAGAGGGGAGCTCTCCTTTCTACTCTTCACACCACAATAAAAGAGGAAGAAACAAAGTAACTGAGGACATGATTTCTAGGCAGAAGATGAGATGATATCCTATTATTTTCTCTCCTACTGAGCTAGGTAACAATCTGGATTGGTTTATTAGGTTCTGTTACTCAAATAAAAATAATTAAGACAATCACCCTGGTGAAACTTTCCTTACAAAAATGTAAGCCTCTCAAAGATAACAGGAAGCAGACTAGCTTCTGCTTCTGTACTTGACTGTGAATTGAAGGGATTTTACTCAGTCAGATTCCTTAGATATTGTTATCACTGGCTTATTTAAAGAATAATAAACTTACATCCTTAAATCCAGATTTATCTTGCCTAATGAATGTGAGTCATTACAATGGTTTATATCTAGAAAGATTTTCTTTGGGAATTTTAAAGGCCACATAAGTAATTTGCTATTGTAATTGTAATGCAATCCTCTTTAAAATTGGGAATGTTAGAAAATACTAATAAAATCTTAATATAGAATTTGCAGGTCATTTGCATGTCAATCCTGTGGGAAAGGAACGGCAGTGTTATTTTGCTCATTTTGTTAAACTATGTGACCTTACAGGTAAAAAAGGTTAAACTTGGTCTAGAACTCATGTCTTCTGTTTGTAAATCTACCTCTTTTGCCAAAAATTGATTTTGAGCCCAGTTAAATATTAAAAGGTCTTATCAAGTGAAATAGAAAATTCTTTGAAGGGCTCCAAAAATAGGGAAAGAACTTAATTTAGCCAACTCTATTTTTGGAATTATATGTTTATATCAGCAGAATTGAGTATACTTTTCACAAGTATTTGTTATATTCATTTAAAATCATTGAAATGAAGAAGGGAATTTTGTCACATCTCTTTTCTTTTTACTTATCAGTTATTAACTACTATTTTGAAAAAAATAGATGATAGGTAAAATATTTTGTCTATTAACAATAATTATAATTCAGGAAAAAGTGTGCTTTTATATATAGCTTAAGCTAAATAACACATTTGAATGATTTTGTCAGCTTCTAATGAGTACTTTAACTCTAATGGCAACACTACCAAAAGCTTTAGCAGAAAAACCTCAATTTCTAGAACATAGTTCTAACTTATCAGAAAGTTTTTCTAAGTGTTAGCAGCATCAATATAATTACATTCAACAAAACTTATTGAATGTAAACTGTATGCCAAACATGATGCTAAAAACTTATGACTTAAGGAGGAAGTATAATAACAGTTAGCAATGGCCACCATTAGCCATTTTTTTATACCTATAAATTGCTTAACACTATATGTAATGGTACCTTCTTTCTTCAGTTCACTTAGGAGTACAGAGTGAAAACTGAGTCTGCAACCAAGATTTAGCTAACTACTTTTTAGAATACTATATAAGTGAAATTATTTTGTGTTCTTTTATTTTTAAGACTTATCATAAATTATAAAAATGGTTTGCTATACAACCTGTTCAAAACAACATTTCTTTAAGTGAAAAAAATATATATAAGAACATAAATAGTCCCTCTTGCATATGATGTGCTAGTTATCAAAACTCATAAATTACATGATTTCTATCAGTCTCAGTTTATTCATTCATAGCATAGGTTTTTATTGTCTTTGTGAAGAGGAAGCACACCAAGCTTATTCCTGTTTTTAAAATAAACTTTCCACCTGATAAAAAAAATAAAATATTTTCATACTTGAAAATAAAGAGAGACAAGATTTGGCAGGAATAAGGACTGGGGAAATTGTCATATTAGCAACCAATCAGCAACAGGGTCATTTTTCTGAGAACTAATCAGCAACAGCCTCACTCTTGAGCTTGCACTTCTGAAAGTCAATCAGCTGCAGCCACATTCAGAAACCGTGCTTCCACAGTTGACAACTAGTCAATCCCTAAACAACTTTGTTTCTGAAATTTGTCCACTTCTAAAATGCCTTGTTTCCTAAAACCCTATACAAAATCATCATTTTCTTTGGTAAGAGACACTGTGCTTTGAAGTTACAACTGTCCCTTGACTGGTAAGAGTAGGGAAAGAAGATCATGAATGTATTCTGGATATAACGAGTTTGCAATAACTTTGAGATATCTTTGAGAAGACTTCAAGGAGCCATCATGTAATATATGAGTCTGGAACTTAGAGAAGACATCTGGGCTGAGAAAACAAATATAGAGCCAACTACCAATGGAACTCCATACATTTCTGGCTTAGAAGAAAGTGCACCTGTAAAGGAGAGGAGATAGAGAAGGGATGGTCAAATCTAGAGAGTCTGTGTCAAGGAGACCAAATAGTCTCTCAAGAAGAAGGGAGTAGTCAACAATGTTGAATGCTGCTGAAAGGTCATGTAAGATAAGACCTGAAAAAAAAAAATGACTCAAGGAATTAGTGATCTGGAAGTCATTGGTGCACTCAGCAAGAGCTATTTTGCTGCAGTGACAGGAAAAGGAATCAGACTGGAGTTAATTAAAGGAAGAAGTTGAGGAATGGACATGAAAAAATGAGTAGGAAAATGAGTAGGAAAAAAGAGTAGCCAGTCTTGTTAATATATTTCATGAGGAAAAACAAGGACTAGAGTCTAGGGAGACAGCTGAAGAAGGAAAGAAGTAGGGTTTTTTGGGAGGAGAAACGGGGGTAATGTGGTTGTTTTTAATGAGAAACTCCCAATTTATTAAAAAGTATCAAATAGCATTTTCAGTAAACTCTATGTTCTATTAACAATGACATTATAGCAAATTATCATAGGAATTACATTATTTACAAATATACGTTCCCCAAAAGATACATTATACACTCCAACTAAAACTGAAGTAGTCCATGTCTAATTAGAATCATACTCAAAGACTGCCAATTTCACTCTTTCCATTTTAGAGTATTTTAAAGTTTTGTCAGCCCAGGACTACTGACTTCTAGTTCATAATCATGTTTTATTTCTTAATATAGTTTTGCTTTTATTTCTTGTTAACTGTTAGAGCCTCTAGTAACAATTACATTGAGAAAAGATTTTTAGAGCTTCTATTAACAATTATACTGAAAAAAGACTTCCAGAGCAGGTGTCAGCTGCATTTAAACACCTGGATTAGCATGGAGTACCAGAAAGAAAATTGTTAAGTGATCTTAAAAGAAATAGACTTGTTATTTTGCTTGTCTTTTTCCTTGACAGCATTGTTCATTGGTTGAATTGTTATTCTTTGGAAAGGTAAACTAAAGTAAATAATTGCTCTTGAGGCAGAATATGACTCCACCACAGTTCAAAGGCTATATTATAATAATGCCCAAAACCTACAAGCTAGTAGATGGTAAAAACAATTGATGAATATATGAAATTAATTAAGACCTGAAAAGAAAACAAAGACACGATGTTCACTTGCATAATTAATTGGAAAGAAGGGACCACTAAAATATTACACACAAAAAAGGGTTTATCATCAAATTTGTATGACCACAGAAATGCTTACGCAAGGTAATGAATGGAGGAATCATTCAATGCAGCTGGCTGGCCAAGGAGTAGCATTATTTCAACTAGAGGTCATTACAATGTGCCTCCTGAATACTTTGCCAAAGAATATCTGAAGTTCGCCCCTTGAGTAAACAAGTGTTTCAACACAAGGAAAGACCAAAATGCCCCTTATTCCAGAAAGACTTTGATCCAGAGAGGTAAACAAGAACAGAGTGCTGGAAATACTGGGAATAAAGGATTTTATAACATTCTCAAGCCTTTCAGTTTTGTCAGAATTTCAAGAGATAATTTTATCATACCATTGAAACTTTCCAATGACCGGCCTGCCAGTATGGTTAAAAGCCAGGCATCTGCCAGCAGTACCCTCTCAATGGGGAAATTAGAGCATAAAGCCAGTTGGTTATCTGCTTGTTTCAGATCTGATACAAGTGGTCTAACTGCACATAGAAATAAGTGTGAATACCTGAACTTTGCTGCCAAAATTAACTGCTTTCTCATTTTCTAAGTTAATTAACAATAAAACCAAATGCTAACATTCACTGAACATGTTACCATGTACCAATACATGGGCTATTTCCCTTCTATATATTATCTTGTTCGTTCTCCTAAACAGATTATGATGTTGATATTACATTATTATTTTTTTCTATGAGGAGATTGAACCATAGAACAATTAAGTATATTTTAAAGTTCACATAGCTAGAAATATGATAGAATAGGGATTTAAACTCAGGCAGTCTTACCACAGGATAAAGACTTTAAACCAAATTTAGAAGGGCACCTGGCTGGCTTAGTTGGAAGAGCATGTGACTCTTGATCTCGGGATTGTGAGTTCAAGTCCCATGTTGGGTGTACAGATTATAAAAAAAAAAAATCTTTAAAAAAGATAAAAATAAACTACAAATTTAGAAGGAATTATTAGGTGCACTTGGAGATGATTTTTTTAATACAAAACTTTATCTTGTAGCCATGTTTTCTTTCCACAATGGAATTATATTATTTTTTCTTTTCAAAGTTTTTAGTATTTAAGATTTAATTCCATATATTTGATTACATATTTATTTGTATCCTTTTTACATTCTCTTTTGAAGAATTTATGTATTTTTTATTTCTTTGCATTTTATAAATAAAAATATACCATTAGTCTTCACTTTTTCTTTCACCATTTATACTTCTAGCATTTCTGGAGATTTTTCACTTTAATTTTATGTTTAAAATGTGTTTTTCGGGGTGCCTGAGTGGCTCAGTCATTTGAAGCTCTGCCTTCAGCTCAGGTCATGATCCCAGGGTCCTGGGATAGAGCCCTGCATTGGGCTCTCTGCTCAGTGGGGAGCCTGCTTCTCCCTTTCTCTCTGCCTACTGCTCTGCCTACTTGTGCTCTCTCCTCTGTCAAAGAAATAAATAAAATCTTAAAAAATAACATAAAATGTGTTTATCATATTTTTGTCTCTTTTTAACATTTAGGATAACTTTTTTTTTTTAAGATTTTATTTATTCATTTGACAGAGAGAGACAACCAGTGAGAGATGGAACACAAGCAGGGGGAGTGGGAGAGGAAGAAGCAGGCTTCCAGCAGAGGAGCCTGATGTGGGGCTCGATCCCAGAATGCCAGGATCACGCCCTGAGCAGAAGGCAGACGCTTAAGGCTTGAGCCACCCAGGAGCCCCTAGGATAACTTTTATGATTGTTTCTTCCAATATAACAGACTAAATGTCTTAAAAGATCTCTTTATACCAACAAGAATAAAATGGAACAAAAGTCCTTCAAAAGGTACAAAAATAAGGAAAATCCCTTGGGGATTAAAGTTAAAAGGTAATGGAAACCAGAGTATGAAACTGAAATTCTACTTCTGTGTTTCCTGTGGGTCCTTGTTGATTCCTGAAACCAACAAGATTGAACATTATAAAGCCCAAAGCCCAGAAGGCAAAGGTCATAGGCCTACTCAAAGGGTATACCCAGAATGTAGACTCCCAGATTCAGGACCCTCACAAAGCAAGAACTTTAAAAAACTGCTTTTGCTTTATAGCAAGGCAAGATAACATACTACCGGTGTGATTTAAGAAATCCTAAAGTGAAAAATTAAGCTTGTCCTGGGTTAGTAACTTGCTGAGACACATGTGAAAAACAAATGTAAATCTTAACTAGGGACACACACTAGTGTCGATCTCCCAATATACCCACAGATTAAGGCCCCTCCCTGCAATGAGTTTATAATAAAAAATTACAATACATGAAGAAAACAAACCACTGTAAGCAAGAGACAGCAAATTAATAGTCAATATAAATACAGCAACAATAATTTCAGACATCTCTTTGTTGAGTAAAGAATATAAAATATGATACCAAAAATGTATAAAAAGTAAAACATACAAATGAAAACAAAAATAAAGAATAAGAGGTTTCCATCCTTGACCTCCTACAGTCTATTCTGAACATAGAGTCCCAAGTGATTATTTTAATAGATATGTCAGATCTGATGATGTCATTGTTTAAACCCTGTGATGGCTCCCTTCTCATTCAGAATAAAGATGAAGTCCTCAAAATAGTCTATAAGGCCCTACATGATCTCATCACCATTACCTCTCCCCACCCTTTGTCCTTCTTCATGAACATGTTCCAGCCAGACTGGCCCCCTTGCTTTCCTTGACCCCACTTTAGTGCTTTTGCACTGGCTAACAAATTGGCTTGAAACAGTCTTCTCCCTGTATCTATGTCCTTCACTTCTTCACATCTTTAGAATCTTGCTCACCTTCTTAATGACACTTTTCATGAACAACCTTTTTAAAATGGTAACCAACTTCCAACCACAGCACTACAAATATCTTATACCATGCTCACGTTTACTCTACGTTTTCTTTTACAGAACTTCTTGCCTCCAATGGACTTATTATACCCATTGTTTACTGCCTACCTTGTTCCACTATGCTTTATATGAACAAAGATCTTGCTTTTGTCTGTTTTTATTTTTCATTAAAATATCCGAAGTGCCTAAGAAGTACCTGGCATAGTAGGCAAATTTGTTGAATCGACACTATCAAATAAAGATCAGGCATATTTTAAAAAGAACTGAGAAAATTCACCATTACTAGACTTTAATCAATGGGGTGCCTGTGGGGCTCAGTCAGTTAAGTCCGACTCTTGATTTCGGCTCTGGTCATGATCTCAGGGTTGTGAGATTAAGCCTCATGTTGGGCTCTGCACTGGACGTGGAACCTACTTAAGATTCTCTCTCTCAGCCTCTCCCTCTGTCTCTCACCTCTGCCCACGCTTTCTCTCTCCCTCTCTCTCTAGAAAAAAAAAAAAAAGATAACTTCTGAAGGATGAAATTTCTTTTTTTTTTAAGAATTTATTTATGTATTTGACAGAGAGAGGTAGCAACAGAGATAATGAGAGAGAGCAGGAGCGGGGAGGAGAAGCTGATCAGAGAGCCTGATGCAGGGCTTGATCCCAGGACCCCGGGATCATGACCTGAACCAAAGGCAGCTGCTTAACCGACTGAGCCACCCAGACACCTGTGAAGGATGAAATTTCAAAGGGAAAAAAATCCATAAGGAGATTTTAATACTACAAAAGTTATAGTGAGTAAAGAAATTGGTGGACATCTGTATAAATCTAAACATACGTTTATTTTATAACATGATAATTTTAAATTTAGGAGATTCATAAAATAAGGTGGAACTAAATACTTGAAAATGTAAAGTCAATTAAAATTAAGAAACACACAAAAGAATCCAAAAAATAGTGACACATTTTCTAGAGATAAAGCAATCAAGAAGGGCAGACTCAGTAATGACCTATACACTAAAATTACTAGACAAGAACATTAAAATAATTATTATTACCAGATTTTATGTTATAAGCATATGCTAACAATAATTTTTTCTCAAAAACAGAAAAAAGAGCAACTAAAAATAATTAATGCAGTAGATTATAAATATTGATCAATGGAATAGAACAGAGTTACCAACTAGACCCACACATATACAGTCAATTGATTTTGACAGAAATATCAAGATAATTCAATGGAGCAAGAGTAGTCTTTCTAATGAGTAGTGCTGGAACAATTGGATATCCATATGCAAAATAAATGAATAAATAAAATAACTGTTGACCCTTACCTTTCATTATATAAAAAAATTAGCATGAAATGGATCATAGGCCTTAATAATAACTGACAAAAGAAAAATATTGGCAAGTTGAACTTAATAAAATTTAAAACTTCTAATCTTTGAAAGACCACTGTTAAGAAAATGAAAAAATAAGACACTGACTGGGAGGAAATATTTACAAAACTTATATTCATCTGTTAAATAATTTTTATTCTAAATATATTAACATTTACCACTTAATTATAAGTAAATAGACAACACAATTTTTTAAATGGGCAAAATATTGCAACAAATATTTCACCAAAGAAGAAATGTGAATGGCAGATAATCATGTGAAAAGATGCTTAAGATTATTTTACTCATTAAGAAAATGTCAATTGAAACCACAATGAGATACCAATAACAGTTCTGGAATGACTTAAAAACCAAACAACAACAACAATAGCAAAACAGATGATATGAAGAGCTTACAAAGTGCAGTGCAACTGGAACTCACATTTCTGGTGAGAATGCAAATGTTATAGCACTTAAGAAAATAGCTTGTCAGTTTCTTCTAAGGATAATCATACACTGGACATGGGACACATAAGGAGGAGGAGTTAAGAAGGCAGAGGAGTGGGGAAACCATAGGCTTGCCTCATCCCTTGAACACAGCTAGATAAATATCAAATCTTTTTGAACACCCAAGAAATCGACCTGAGGACTGAGAGAGCAAAAATGTACAATAAGAGGTGAAAAAACTGCCCCATGATGGGAGGCAGGAGCTATAGAGAGTTGATTTGAGAGAGAGAAGAGCTGCAGGTGCTGTGATGGGGAGAGAGTGCTGATCATAAGAGAGAAGAAAGAGAGAGAAAAGGAGACAGAGAGAAAGAGTGAAAATACATATGGGGAATTGCACAAGAAAAATTCTTCCCCAAAATCATTGAGTGGAAAAAGGAGAGGGGCTGACTACCACAAGTTTTTATAAAGCAGTACAGTGTAGAATGTGATGTTTCAGAGGTCTGCCCATCACCAGGGTCACACCTAGCAGGCTTAATCATGCTCCTGTGGGAAAGGAGGGCAGGGACCTGGGAACAGGCAGCATCACCTTGAGAATTCTCTAGGTCACACAGGGAAAAGCAGTTCCCCTGCTTGGAGTGCATTTGGCCTCCCTGGGGGCAAAAGACCTGCCAGGCACCATTGAGCTGCCCGTTCATTAACATAAGAATGGAGATGCTGGCTGAGGGCAGTGAGCCTTGGTGCAGGCTTTCTGCTGGGCTTTGCCATAAACTCTGAACCACTGCTTGGTTGCACAATTGATTTCTGGGACAAGCCGGCACTGGTCACAGTGCAGCGAGACCCTCCCCCAGGGGATCAGCACGGGTCCCCACTGCACAGATCTCTAGAATTAGGAGTTTTGGAACCCAGCCACATGCCTGAGATAAAACACAGGAGCGCTGCACTGCCTGGCAGGTAGACAGCTCAGACACAGGGGAGGAGAAGGTGGCGATTGGGAGGAAGCTAGGGACACAAGAGAGATGATCGTTTGCTCTTCAGTGAGGGCTTCCTGAAGAGCTGTGGGCCAAGCTCCCTGCCCCAGGGTGGAGAGAATGGGGTGAGGCTATTTTCACCTGGCCCACTAGCACTGACCTACTTCAGTGAGGAAAACAGTGCCACCAAGTGGAGGCCAGAGCTGCTTACACAAAGCCCCAGCCTCCTGCACCCTGCAGATGCATCTCCCCCAGGGCAAGTTCATCTGAGAATCAGAATAGCAGGCCCCACCCCCAGAAGACCAGCACAAACCCCTTGCATACACCAAGTCTACTGATCATAGAGTGCTAGAAAGCTTCAGCCCTAGGAGAAATAAGATCTAGCTTCCTCTGTGTGTGTGTGTGTGTGTGTGTGTGTGTGTGTTCCCTTGGTATACAGAAAATATAAATTATTTTAATTTTTTAAATTATTTTGGCTTTTTAAAATTTTTATTTCATTTTATCCTGTTATGTGTGTGTGTATGTACAGCTTCTTTTAGCCAGCAGACCAAAACACACCTAGGACCTAGCCTCCCTTTCCTTTTTTTTTTTTTTTTTTTTTTTGACCTTGACAGTATGACAAGATGGAGAAACTCCCCCGAAAAGAAAGAATAGGAAGAAGTAATGGCCAGGGATTTAATCAACATAGATATAAGCAAGATGTCTGAACTAGAATTTAAAACAAGAATTATAAGGATACTAGCTAGGCTTGAAAAAGTATAGAAAACACTAGAGAATCCATTACTGCAGAGATAAAAGAATTAAAAACTAGTCAGACTGAAATTAAAAGTGCTATAACTGAGATGGAAACCCAAATAGAAGCCATGATGATGAGGATGGATGAAGTAGAAGGATGAATAAGTGATATGGAAGATAAACTATGGAAAATAATGAAGCTGAAAAGAAGAGGGAAAGAAAGGTACTTAATCACCAGTGTAGACTTAGAGAACTCAGCAACTCCTTAAAGCATAATAACACTTATATTGTAGGAGTCCCAGAAGATGAAGAGACAGAAAAGGAGGCAGAAGGTTTATTTTAGCAAATTATAGCTGAAAACTTCTCTAACCTGGGGAAGGAAACAGACATTGAAATCCAAGAAGCACAGAGAACTCCCACCAAATTCAACAAAAACCAATCATTGCCAAGGCATATCATAGTCAAATTCACAAAATACACAGGCAAGGAAAGAATCCCAAATGCAGCAAGGGTAAAAAAAAAAAAAAAAAACAAAAAAAAAAACGCTTAACCTACAAGGAAAGATAGAATAGGCTCAGAGCAGTCTGTCCACAGAAACCTGACAGGCCAGAAGAGAATGGCAGGATATATTCAACATGCTGAATGGGGAAAATATGCAGCCAATACTATTTTATCCACCAAGCCTATCATTCAGAATTGAAGGGAAAATAAAGAATTTCCTAGACAAACAAAAAATAAGGATGAGTTCATGACTACTAAACCAGCCCTGCAAGAAATATTAAAGGGGAATCTTTGAGTGGGGGAAAAAAGACCAAAAGCAACAAAGACTAGAAAGGAACAGAGAACATCACCAGAAATGCCAACTTTACAAGTAACAAAAAGATACTAAATTCATATCCGTCAACAATCACTCTTAATGTAAAATGGACTAAATGTTCCAATCAAAAGACATAGGGTATCAAAATAGATTTAAAAAAAAAAAAGACTCGTCTATACGCTGCCTACAAGAGACTCATTTTAGACCTAGACACCTGCAGATTGAAAGTGAAGGGATGGAGAACCATCTATCATGCTAATGGACATCAAAAGAAAGCCATAGTAGCCATACTTTTAACAGAAAAATTAGATTTTGAAGCAAAAACTGTAATAAGAGATGAAGAAGGGCATTACATCATAATTGAAGGATCTATCCATCAAGAAGATCTAACAATTGTAAATATTTATACCCCCAACTTGGGAGCACCCAAATATATAAATCAATTAATGACAAACATAAAGAAACTTATTGATAATAACACAATAATAGTAAGGAACTCTAACACACCACTTACAGCAATGAACAATCATCTAAGCAGAAAATCAATAAAGAAACAATGGCTTTGAATGCCTCAGTGGACTGGAGGGACTTAACAGATACATTCAGAACATTTCATCTTAAAGCAGCAGAATACACATTCTTAAATGCACATGAAACATTCTCCAGAAGAGATCATATACTGGGTTGCAAATCAGCCCTCAACAAGTACAGAAAGACTGAAATCATACCGCATATTTTCAGACCACACTATGAAACTTGAAGTCAACCACAAGAAAAAACTTGGAACCATAAATATATGGACATTAAACAACATCCTACCAAAGAATTGATGAGTTAACCAAAAAACTAAAGAAGAAAGAAAAAAGGACATGGAAGCAAATGAAAATGAAAACACGACAATCCAAAACTGTTGGGATGCAACAAAGGCAGTCCTAAAAAGGAAATATATTGTGATACAGGCCTAAATCAAGAAGCAAGAAAAGTCTCAAATATACAAACTAACCTTACACCTAAAGGAGGTAGTAAAGGGACAGCAAATAAAACCTAAAGCTTTATTTAGGAGGAGAAATAATAAAGATTAGAACAGAAATAAATGATATAGAAACAAAAAACCCCACTAGAGCAGATCAGTGAAACTAAGAGGTGGTTCTTTGAAATAATTAATAAAATTGATAAACCCCTAGCCACACTTAAAGAATCCAAATAAATAAAATCATGAATGAAAGAGGAGAGATCACAAACACCACCGCAGAAATACAAATGATTATAAGAGAATATTGTGAAAAATTATATGCCCACCACTCAGCAATCTGGAAGAAATGGAGAAATTTCTAGAAACATACAAACCACCAAAACTGAAACAGGAAAAATAGGTAATTTGAACATACCCAGAACCAGGAAAGCAATTGAATCAGTAATCAAAAATCTCCCAGCAAACAAAAGCTTAGGGCCAGGTGGCTTCCCAGGGGAATCCTACCAGACATTTGAAGAATTCATACCTATTCTTCTCAAGCTGTTCCAAAAAAATAGAAATGGAAGGAAAACTTCCAAAATTATTCTATGAGGCCACCATTACCTTGATTCCAAAACCAGACAAAAACCCCACTAAAAAGGAGAATTACAGGCCAATACCCCTGGTGAACACGGATGCAAAAATTCTCAGCAAGATATCTAGGGATAAACCTAATAAAAGAGGTAAAAGATCTGTACTCTGAATACTATAGAACACTTATGTAAGAAATTAAAGATAACATAAAGAAATAGAAAAACATTCCATGCTCCTGGATTGCAAGAACAAACATTGTTAAAATGTTTATACTACCCAAAGCAATCTACACATTTAAAGCAATCCCTATCAAAATATCAACAGTATTTTTCAAAGAACAGGAAGAAACAATTCCAAAATTTGTATGGAACCACAAAAGACCTCAAATAGCCAGGGAAATCCTGAAAAAGAAAGGCAAAGCTGGGGGTGTGTGGGTGGCTCAGTTGTAGTATCCAAGTTTTGGTTTCAGCTCAGGTCATGATCTCAGGGTTGTGAAATCAAGCCCTGTATGTCAGACTCTTCATTCAGTGCAGTCTGCTTGAAATTCCCTTCCTCTCCCTCCCATCCTCAAATAAATAAATAAATAAAATGTTAAAAAAAAAAAGAAAAGAAAAAGAAAAGAAGACCAAAGCTGGAGCATCACAATTCCGGATTTCAAGCTATATTGCAAATCCATAGTCAACAAAACAGGATGGTACTGGCACAAATACAGACATATAGATCAATGGAACAGAGTAGAAAACCCAGAATGGACCCTCAACTCTGTGGTCAACTCATCTTTGACAAAGCAGGAAAGAATATCCAGTGGAAAAAAGACAGTCTCTTCAACAAATGGTGCTGGGAAAACTGGACAGCAACATGCAAAAGAATGAAACTGGACCACTTTCTTACAACATACGCAAAAATAAGTTCAAAATGGTTGAAAGACCTAAATGTGAAAAAGGAAACCATCAAAATTGTAGAGAAGAACACACATAGCAACCTCTGTGACATTGGCCATAGCAACGTCTTACTAGACACATCACCAGAGGCAAGAGAAACAAAAGCAAAAATGAACATTCACATTTTAAAATTATAACATAATAGCCTAATTAAGTAAAATTCTTTTAAAATTCTTGTCTTAGTTAAGCCTTACAAAAAGGAAATGGGATTTCACTTACCACATCACTTCTTAAACACACGTTGAAACTCAGTATCTACCTATAAAATGCATTGACCTTTTTTATGAAAAAAAAAAACCTTTTATCATTTGGTCAGTTCAGGTTCACCCCCAAGTATTAATTATCATATCTAGTTTGCCACTACCTATCCACTAAGTTTTGGTTTTATGTTTTTCCTGTGGAATTTCCATTTTCTTGAATTTTAAATTTCGAACTGTAGATATTTTCACACTTCCTATGACAGTAAATAATTTCAGAATATTCATCTCCTAAATTATGATAGCTTGGCATCCTCCCCAAACAACATCAAAATACTCCCTGAAAGAAAAAAAGGGAGTGTAGTCTCTCAGCTCAACTACAATTTAGATGATAAGGACTTCTGCCCCAAACAATGACCGCAGTAAATCAGGTTATCTGGAATACAAGACAAAATTCTTGAGAACATTATCTTCAGTTACTATGGTGGATAGAGCCATGGGTATGTGAGATCATTTTAAATGGGAGAAGTTTGAGCATGAACATGATGAGAGACTCTTTAGAACCACTCTATTGTGAATGTTTCTGAGTCTCAGAAACCTGCACACATAGAGGTAAGAAGGTTAGGTTTAAACTTGATTGAGTATTGAGTTTTTGCATTTTATTGTTGCAGTGAAAATCATGTCCTGAATACTCCATTTATTCCTCCATATAAGGATGTTCCTAATTAATCTGTTATTCAAAAGCCACCAGTATTATATTAGTAACTGCATTATTTCATGACATTGACTAAAGCCCAGAAGCAGGTTCCTATGGCCTAATTAATTTTTTTAAAGCCTTTTACTCAGCGGGATGCTGCCTACCTGGATCTTTGAATGAAAGGATATTAATGAAGCTGCAATGCAGATGATTATATTGAAAGTGATGAAGAATTTATTAGGAAGACAGCCATCACGGGCTGTGCAGTATATGAGGCATAAAACTGCTATAAGTAATGACAGAATGTAGTTTAGGCAAGTAATGGGCAGCAGAGCTACAAAAAGAGAGCTTGGAGATATATTATTTAGTAATAAAGTTCCCATAAAAATTGAAATATGAGGTGGAAAGATTAACATGGTCATACAAGTCATCTTTAATGTTCATAGCCAAGTTCTGCCTTTTAGAAAGAGTAAACTGAATTTATGCCTATGACAACATGTAAGTCAAACCCCTTATTTATACATTTCATGCAAATGACTGCAGACTTTTGGTTTGCAGTTACCAAAGTAATGTTTAGTAGCATTTAAATTTATTACATTAACATTGGATCAGGAGCTGTATTTCTACCCGTCAAGTAGCTAACATTTGTAGGTCATGTCATCAATAAATAGACTGCAGTTTACAGACCCCTGCACTGTTAGTCCCATATCTATAAACAAAAGATTTTACATTTTGTTTTTCCACCTTCAACTGAATATATATATGTTCTCATTTATTCCATAATGATATTCTGATATTATTAATGGACACATACTACTTGGTCTATGTTCACTTTCACAGAAGGGATGCATAAAGCTCTAATTAAGAGCAAGGCCCTTTAATGGAGGTAGACCTAAATGAAAAGCCTGACAACCAATTACCAGCTGGCTGACCTTGGTTAAATAACATTAAACCTTCGGTCTCATTTTTCTCATCTAGAAGAGGGATATAATAATATCAATCTCATAAGATTATTATAACAATTCAATAAAGTATATAAAAGGTATGCTTAGCCTATGGTAACCAACTCAATAATTATTGTCATAATTATTCTTGTCAATATATTCTCACTACTTCCAGAATGGACAGTGGCATCAAAAGTCTTGAAAGAGGGGCGCCTGGGTGGCACAGCGGTTAAGCGTCTGCCTTCGGCTCAGGGCGTGATCCCGGCGTTCTGGGATCGAGCCCCACATCAGGCTCTTCCGCTATGAGCCTGCTTCTTCCTCTCCCACTCCCCCTGCTTGTTTTCCCTCTCTCGCTGGCTGTCTCTATCTCTGTCGAATAAATAAATAAAATCTTTAAAAAAAAAAAAGTCTTGAAAGAATGGCAAAGCATACCTTTCTCTTCAAATAGTCCCAAATCAACTTTATTTCTGAAGTTAAAGCTCTGAAAGTTAACTTGTATCTAATGAGGTATGTAATTAAAATGACAGCCATTTGAATTTAACATTTAATATGTTTTATGAAAATTCTCATCTTTTATGATTTCTCAGAAGTGGGTATATAGTATAAAAATAAACTGAATCTTAAGAGAGAACACATACTTATAAAACATTTATTCTGAATTTGAAACTCTTCCCACTTAAAATCAATAGAGAATGGGAGTAAGATTTCAATTTTAAATATAGTAGTAACAGAGGCCTTAATGAGAAAATGCCATGTGGGGAAAGGCCTGAGGAGGTAAGGATACAAACCATATGAGAGTCATAAGAAAGAATAACTTAGGTAAAGTTAATAGCTGGTCCAAAACCCCTAAGCTGGAAACAAAGGCATAGCAAGGGAAGGGAGTGATCAGTGGTAGTAGTTCACCATGGATGCAAGGCAGTAAGATGCACATTGTCTACAGAAAATTTCAAAACTATAATAAAACTGGTTAAATTTTTATTGTCACCATGCATAGGGAAGTATAAACAATATCAGTGAAAACATACTCCTCCCTGAAAAAAAATGTTTTGATCTAAGTTCTAAACAATTGCTGTGGTTTCTATTGAGCTAGGTAGACTGCTTCCACTAGCTTATCTTTGGTGTGACACTTTGTGGGAACATACCAGGAAGGAACAGCAGGGGGGATGTGTGTCTGGATCTGAATGAATGCGAACAGGAATAGAGGGGGGTGGTCAGTGAACAATAGAATGGCTAGACAATGTAGGGCTTTGTAAGCAACATTTGGTCTGGGGCTTTTACTCTACATGAGATGAAAAGCCATTGACTGGGTTATAGCAGAGGATTTTCAAGATATTACTAATGTTACAACAAAGTGATGCAATGCTGGCAATATACTATGGATAGGGGAGAGTCAATAGTTGTGGCAGAGAAAACACAACAGATGATGATTTTTCTGACTACCTCCTATTCACCCCACTGATGAGGAATGAATACCCCACCCTAAACGGTATGAAATGGCTGAATAACACTTGACCTTAGATGGATGAGATTGATGACAGTTTATTAGTCAAGCATACTTATTGCCTGAGAGAGGAGGATACCACACACCAAAAAGGGCCACACAAGAACATTTGGGAATACAGTGAATCATCAGGGGTTGTAGGAAGCAGGCTTTATAGTAAAAAGAGGCTACATCTTGAGGATGTCATTGATTTGTTTGAATAATTTTACAGGATGGCAGGGAAGTAAGATATATTAGGTTGAAATCCAGGTAGGGTATAGCTAGCCTGGCTGATGGGGGAACTAGGTGAGTGTGGAGTCCTTGAGGCTCTGTGATATTCAAAGATGTCAAGGAAGTGCATGATATCTCAGTCTTCTAATACAGTGACAGCTTGGGATAGAAGTTGAAGTGGTAAAATTATGAGAAGTGAGTGGATGCTTTAATGCATTTTGAAGGTAGAGCCAATAAGAATTGTGGAGGAACTGGATGTAGAATTTGAAAAAGAGGAATCAAGAATGACAGTAAAGTGCTGACTACAGCAAATGGAAAGATAGAGTGTCAATTACTGAAATGAAAAAAGAAAACTTGTAGTAGTAGTACGTTACGGTATATATGTACACTTGAATGCTATGCAGTTGTAACAAACATAAACTCTATGTACTTACGCGGAAATAACTCAATATATAGTAAATGGAAAGGCATGGCACATGGTACCCAACATAACATTTAGGATTTGTTTTTTTAAAAGAAGAGAAAAAAATAGATATTTGCATTGGTTTGTACATGCTTTTAAAAAAATATAAAGTCTGTAGGAAACAAAATTAAGTAATGACAAGAGTTACCTTGTGGAGGGAGAGAATAGAAACTAATTGAGTGGACAGTGGGAACAAAAAAGGAACCTATTCACTATATTTTTATAACTTCTGATGTTTGCATAATGTGAATGCACTTTTTAGTTAAAAATAAATGCTTAAAAAGACATAGTCAAAAATTCTGTTTTAAAAATGAGTATAGCTGAAAGTCCCAGATATAGTATCTCCATATACTACTGTCTCTTGAAGAAAGAAGGAGGAGGAAAAGGAGAAGGGGGAGGAGAAGGTGGAGAGGGAAGAGAAAGAGGAGGAAGAAGATGAAGAGGAGGAAGAGGAAGAGGAAAAATAAAGAGGAAGGAGAAGAAAAGGGAGAAGATCAACAAAAATGATAATTATAAAAAAATAATTATAATAAAAACTTGACTAAGGAAAAAGTCAGAAATTCATTATTAAATTATAAATATGGCAACTTGTTACTTATTGTTGTAATTTGGAGATGACTGCCCACTAACATGACTGATAAAATCAGACTCAAAAGTAAAATTCATATTTTGTTCTGAAAGACAATCATCCTAAGAAAAAATAAGTATTTTTTGTATTACATGAAGTGTTAGTAAATATTTAACAAACTATTTTGGTGTGGGAATTGCAGCTCTGTGGCTCTGATTTTAATATCTGCCAGTTTTGTTGACATAAATATTTCCATTGTGTCTGATTTCAAGCTACTAACATGACCTTACTTATTCCTTCTCTCTCTTCCTTTGTTTATATAGATACAAATTTCAGATGTTTATCATTTTCTTTCTTTATGAAGAACTTTTTTTTATTATGTTCAGTTAGACAACATATAGTACATCATTAGTTTTTGATGTAGTGTTCAATGACTCATTAGTTGCATATGACACCCATCACATCATGTGCCCTCCTTAATGCCCATCACCCAGTTACCCCATCCCCCTATCCCCTCCCTTCTGTAAACCTCAGTTTGCTTCACGGAGTACAGAGTCTCTCATGGTTTGTCTCCCTCTCTGAATTCTTCCCATTCAGTTTTCCCTCCCTTCCCCTATCTATGGTCTTCTGCACTATTCCTTATATTCCACATATGAGTGAAACCATATGATAATTGGCTTTCTCTGCTTGACTTATTTCACTTAGCATAATACCCTCCAGTTCCATCCATGTCAGTGCAAATGGTAGGTATTCATCCTTCCTGATACCTGAGTAATCTTCAACAGATGAATGGATAAAGATGATGTAGTTCATATATACAATGAAAAACTTCTTAAAAAATGATTTGTTTATTTATTCTAGAGAGACAGAGAGTGTGGGGAAAAGAGTAAAGGGAGGTGGAGAGAAAATTTCAAGCAGACTCCATGACAAGCACAGAGCCAGGCCCGGGGCTCAATCCCAGGACGCTGAGATCATGACTTGAGCTGAAACCAAGAGTCAGACATTTAACCGACTGGGCCGTTCAGGCACCCTTGAAGAACTTTTTTTTTTTTTAATTTCTTGCAAGTCACAAATTCCCCAAATTTTTGTTTGTCTGAGAAAGTCATTATTTCTCCTTCACTTTTGTAGGATAATTTTTCTGGGCACAGAATTTTAAGTTGGTGTTTTTTCTCTCAACACTAAATATTCTATTCCACTCTGTTCTTGATTGCATGGTTTCTGAATAAATGTTCAATGCAGTTCTTACATTATCCTTCCACAGATTAGGTGTTTTTCCCTCCTGCTTCTTCTAAGATTTTCCCTGTCCTTAACTTTATGCAGTTTGAATATGATATGCCTAGGTGTAAATTTTTCCTTATTTACTCTTCTTGCTGTTCTGAGTTTCCTGGATCTGTGGTTTGATGTCTGTCATAAATGTTGGCAAATTCTCAGTCATTATTGCTTCAAACATCTCTTCCATTTCTTTCTTTCCTTGCCATCTGGTATTCCCATCACATAAATGTTATACACTTTATAACTGTTCCACAGTTCTTGGATATTCTGTTCTTTTTCATTATTTTTCCTCTCTGCATTTAAATAGTACTTGTGCTAGAGCAGTTGTGAAGCCTTTGGTTTTCAAGACTAACACGGCATTAAGGAAAAAATGGGAGTGAGATAAGAGCAAGTTAAAGCCCCACAAGTCTTGCTGTTCTTGTCAAGATTCAACCATTGTTATTTGATGAACATTTCCTGGATTACTGAAAGATTGGAGTTAATTTCTAGAGTTCCAAAAATATCGATTTCGACAGTTTTGTCAGTGCTGTCATTTCTTCCAGAGAGGAGCAGATATTTGGAGGTCCTTACACTGACATTCCAGAAGTCAAGCTGTCCCTACTTTTTTTTTTCATAGCAGTTATCAGTTAAATGTTATTCAAGCTCTCATCTGAAGTGAAATTACTGATCATTTGTTTATTGTCACTAATCAATTCCAATTAGAGTTGTCAACTTCCAATTAGAATTTAAGGTACAGGAAGAGGGGCACTATCTCGTTTACTCTTCCATCTATCAAGAATTGTAAAGGATCTGAGATTTTTACCCTATCTGCCATCTAACAAGTTAGCTTGCCACAGTTTCATGGACGTTAGCAGAAAACACAAGATTCCTGGTTCAAAGACATTGGATTCTGTTACTCACTGCACAGGAAGAAGCATAAACTCATATACACATCAATTCTACTTGCCTCTCAAATTCCATAGGAACAATGCAGTGTGGCCCCAGTAGTGGCCCCAGTAGGTGATGTGTATATGATGAGTTTGCATCACAGATGAGGAACATTAAAATTAAAAAATTAAATCTTTTATAATGGGCTGTAAGCAAACCTGCCCTTTGCCTGGATGGAATCATTATTTTTATTATACCACAAACCTTTCCTTTGTTCTGGATAGAGGCACTATATATCTTCCAAAGCTATTTGCTATACAAACATTTTTGAAAAGGCAGTCTGGAACAAAATCTGTTAGTACCTCTGCTCGCAAGATATAAAGAAACAGAAGAAACCTACAAAGAATTATCTCTCAATATCATCCCTGGCCTAAAATAGTATCTGACACATGGTAGACATGCAATAAATAAATGTTGAATAAAACCTCCAAGAATTTCTATTTTCATCAAAGTATTCTATTTCTACAAATAAGGAAAGTTATATATTTTTTTAAATCTTGGATATAAGGAAAGTCTTGAAAAAGAACTTCCTTAGTCAGTTTGGACTGCCCTAACAAGTATCATAGACTAGATGGTTTCTAAACAATAGAAATTTATTTCTTACTGTTCTGAAGGCTAGAAGTCCAAGGTCATGGTGTCAGCATAGGAGGGTTCCTGATGAGACCCCTGTACTGAGCCGCAGACTGCCAACTCCCTCTGTGTCCTTCCATGGCAAAAAGAGATCCAGGTAGCTCTCTGGTCTCTTCTTAAAAAGGCACTAATCCTATTCATAAGGGCTCCATCCCCATGACCTAATTAGCTCACAAAGGCCCCATCTCCAAATACATTCAGGGATTAGATTTCAACATACAAATTTTGGGGGAGACACAACATTCAGTCCATAACAAAGACCTAAGAATAAAAACTTGTGTGGAGATTTGCTACAGTAGAGTGGTAAATGGAAATTATAAAACTCTTGGTTTTCTCATTGGTAAATAGAAACGACAAATGATACATTTACCTTTTGATCTCTTGAAGGAGCTCAGTCTTCTCTCCTATTCCTTTCTCGCTCACTCTGAAAAGGAAGAACTGCCATGTTTGATCAAGGCAAGAACATCTAGTTAAACCATGCAGTTAAGGTCTCAGTATGCCTGTCTTTTGCAATTCCCAAATCCTAGAAAAGTAGAGAAATAAGGAAGCCTGGAATATACTTCTTTGTAGGTAAATGGGTAAATATCCAGCTTGTTTGCTGCTTCTCTTCTCCCTCTTCCTTCCCCTCTCCCTCTCTTCTTTCCCCTCTTTTCTCTCTCTCCCGCTGACCTCTCTCTTCCCTACTTTCTCCTTACCCCTATATACATATATGTGTGCACACACACACACATAAACATACACAAACACCCACTGTTCTTTCATTGTGTTTTTCTCATATCTAGGAACATGTTGACAGTTCCTCAACTTGAAAAGAGTAATATTCAATAGTAAGTTTTGGCCTTGGAGTAGAAGTAGGCAGAGTGGACCTTTTGGTTAGTCTTTTTCTAGGCCCTGTATACCAAATGCTTCTAGGCAAAAGAGATCCTTATACCACACCAGGCATGTTCATTGGCATTCTTTCCTGAGACTTTGAGCCATACTCTTACATTAAATGTAAAATCTACTTTGGTCTTTCTTTGTCTTCTGGAAGACATAGCTAGGTAAGAACAGAATCTATTTTTCAGTCACCCCAATTCTGTGCAATACCCAACACACACAGATTTCTTTTTAAGTAGAACAACTATAGAAGAGATTGCATGTCAGTCATTTTATATTCTACCTCATGATTTTTAAACAAATAGAAACTGCTATAAAAGTTATTTGCATGATTTAGTCACATACCAAACATTTATGGTATCCTTTTTCTATGTCTACATAGTTTTATCATCAAGGATATCATGCCATTTTCAGTTTCAAATTACTTTATATGTATGTATTATACTGCATTTCCTTTGTATGTTTAAAATTCATATAATTTTAGTTGTTTATTTTGTTTTGTCATTGAAATTGATTCATTTTGTGTTATTCTGAGAAATATACTTAATCTGTGGATCATTTATATGTCTCCAGTATCACTAGCTACTCTAATGTTTGAACAGTTTGTCTCACTTAGTAGTTTTTTTTTTTTCATAAATGTTTAAAATACTTTATTTAACTCTTATTGGGATTGCTTCTTTTCCCTTGTGAATGGATTTCCCAGCTTAGTAATATACTTTGGGCCAATTCTAACCTCATAGCTGAGAATATTATTTCTTCACAATTGCACACATTTTCCATATTTCACACAAACCAATTATTTATTATATATACTCATATGTTTATAATTAATTTTAAAGTAGCTGCTTCTTGTCTTAAAAGTGCCCAAAATAGCAAAATAAATACTCATTGTAGTTTATCACAATATGCCTCATATTTTATAATTTTATTCCTCCTGCCTTTGACCTTTTATTCAACCATAAATATATCTCAAACTCCTTAACCAAATCTGGCACTGTAAGAAATTATTAATGATAAAATAAATAATTAAAAGCAAATTAAAAAAGAGATTTTGCTGCTACTCTTCTTTGGTGCTAGGTTTTGTTTTGTTTTTTTTTCTGTTCATCCAGAGAAAATTAAAATATTCTAACAAATGCATGCTTGCCTCTACTTAGAAAAGCATTGTTTTGCATGTAATAGAATACCATTCAGTAATTCTAAATTGAATTTCTGATCATAATAACTCACTCCACCACAGTTCCCAGATAATAATAGCCTTCAAAAATATCAAAGAAGCGATTGCTTTATTAGCCAGGCTAGGTACTCTACCGCAGGTATTTTATATCATTGTCTGTAATTTTCACATGAGTTTTCCATCATAATTATTCCCCTTTTTCAGGTGAAGAAATTGAGACAGAATATGACACTTGTAGTAGCCAAGCCAGAAATTAAAACCAAGTCTTTCAATTTCCAAATGTATCAATATATCATGCCACAAATTTCTGTGTATCTCAATTTGGACCAAAGTCCAAAGGACACTTGAACAATTGTTTTTTGATGTCTATGTTTTGTTTTGCTTTTAGAAATATGTAGATACACTTCCCGTTCTGTTCAACTTCAATTGTCTTTTCACTTTTAAAAGTCGCCAAAGATAGCAAAGATGAAAAACAATGGAAAAGGGACATTACTTTTAAAGTCTCCTCAAATAAAAGTATTATTTGTAGCTTGCAAAGAATTTTCACTGGTGACAGATCTTGTGCCTTCTTACTATTCCGAGAGTGCTGGTGTTGCTTTGTCTTACCTTCTTTTGCTTTTCATCCACGATTAAAATCATGATGAAATTGTGGTAGGGCTCACTCCTGTGACTCTTTCCACCTTAGCCCAAATCAGTAAGCACTGCAGTTTCTTTTCAAAATATGTTACTTAGGTAAGAGATATAATTTTACTTTTCATATCAAAAGACATGCTAAAAAGAGTCAATCTGTGGGGTGTTTTACTGAGCATCCAAACCCTGGGAGTTTTTCTGTCACTTGCTTTGTGCCTTTCTACACATTTCCTTGTATTTCAAATTTCTTTCCTAGATCTTTTATAGTTTATAATCTGTCCCAGGAGCAGGTTTAAATGACAGACCTCATGCAATTTTTTTTTTGAGATCTAAAGAGTGGAAGAAGGAATACTTTCCAAAGGAAAAAAAAGTATTTACTTGGAAAGAGAAATTCTCTAAAGGACATATCTACCACGCATACTTCTATTTTTTACTATTCCTTTAGCACCATCGCATAGACTTTCCAGGCCACATTAAGTGGTGAAAGGAGACTTCGGGAAAAAGCAAAGGAGCAGAGCAGGATGATCTTAAGATGGAGAAGAAAAAGAAGAAACTACATAAAAGCAGTATGACATTCCTGTTAAGTATGAAAAGAGACCCCAGCCCAGTAGATATAATACAGATGTTAACAATGGGGACTTCAGGTGGGTCAGCCCTTGGGCACCAAACCCTCTAGTAAAAAAAAAATATATTCAAACAGAAGAGAACCCTTTCTTCTGAGGAAAGAAGGTTTCTTTAAAAAAAAAAATGCACACTCCCTGGAATAAAATATGATTGAAAATGTGATGATCTGATTAAACCTCCAAGTGTAGTATTAGTCCACAAAGTTTCCTAAAATGTTGAGTTTATTCTAATTATCACCGAAGGTGAATCTAACAGTATCTTAACCTTTTAAGAGAATATTTATTGAGTACTTACAACACTGGTAGATAAAGAGATTGTTCACAAGGAGTTTACAATGCAGTAGGAAAAATAAACAATAACAGTTAAGTCTCATGGATAATTGACAACCAGGTTTTAAGAGAACATATAGAAAGAGAATTTAACCTCAAATGGGTGTCATGAAAAGCCAGAGAGTCAATGTTTATTTTGAAACTTAAATGATAAGGATGCATTATTAGCCAAGGATTAAATGGTTAAAGAATCATCCAAAGTGATGGCATAGCCTGGAGAAAGTTCAGGGGTAAGAGAAGTCATTTAAAAATCTCAAGGCAGGTTCCCTGGATGGCTCAATTGGTTTACCATCAGACGCTTGATTTCGGCTCAGGTCATGAGCTCAGTGTCACAATTGTAGGGTCGTGACTGAGGCCCCCCACTGCCCCCCGCCCCCCGCCGCCCCCCCCCCCCCCGCATGCTCTGTGCTGAGTGTGGAGCCTGCTTAAGGTTCTCTCTCTCCCTATTCCTCTGCCCCTCCCCCCATGCACGCCCTACTCTGTCTTTCTCTCTCAAAAGAAATATTTTTTAATAAATAAATAAATAAATTTTTAAAATTCAGGGCTACCGAGTATTGCTGAAAATTTGTGGAAGAAGGAAATGACAGGGATAGAGGCACTGGATGAGGATGGAGTAGTAGATGGGATCACAGTACTTGAGGACTTTTTCACAAAATTAAAGAAAAATTATTAAAAGACTTAGTCAAGTGAAACTTAAGTTGTAATGAAGAGAATGAATAAGAGAGAAATAATACTGGTGTCAGGGAAAAAGTGAATGGGGCTATTACATCTGAGGAAAAAATGTAAAGGGTATGATAATTGACACAGAGAAGAGTGGACAAATGTATATATGGTATAAATATGACAGGTCTTGGGGATTGTTTCAGGTGGAGTTTAGGGGAGGGGAGAAGGGTGAAGAATGACTCTTGGGTTTTGGTTTGGTTAATCAGGGTCCAAGTGATGCCATTTACTAAAATAGAAAACACAGAGGGAAATAACTGGTTTGAGAATAAGCATGATGAGTCTGAGTCTGAAGACATACATTTAGCAATAGCATGTAGCTAATAATTCAGGCTTTGAGAGAAAAAAAAGACCTTATGGAAGATTATGAATGGTCTTTAGCTGTTGTTGTGCTTACTACAAATTCCTATTGCTTCTCTCTATATACAGCACTTAACACACTCAATTATTCTCTTCATGACTATCACATATCTGATATTACCTCTAATGGCAGGGATAATGTCTTATTCATTTCTGTGCCACCTCAAATTACCATGTCGGGAACATATTAGACTTCCAGAAATATTTGTTAAATGGGTAATGAATAAACAATTCATTGAATGAATGAATGAAAAAAATAACTTTAACTGAAACTCTGAACTTTCTTTAAATTCCAAAAGTTAGTCACCTATAGGATCTGAATTACCAGGAATCTTTCCCCAATCTCCATTTATGTTACCTGTGATCCCTCTATGTCCCTGGCAGAACATAGAACTATGCTTTCTACATCTAATTGCATACTATAGTCACTGGAGTATTTACTATACTATTTAATACACATGTTCCTGGATATCTCCTTATTCCTGCTGCATCAGAATCTGTGAGGATTAAATTTAACAAGTCATTCAGATGATTCTTATGCAATGAGCTTAAAATTGGTCCATCTCTTGAAATGACCAACATGAGAAACCAATCATTGTAGTTCTCAAAATTAGAGAAGACATCCCGATTAGCCCCATTTTGTCAAAGAAAGAATATGAGCAGGTACTTCAAGCATCCAAACTTCATGATTGGAATTTGCATTTTAAATAGAAAAAAAGTTAAGGCAAAACTTTCCAAGATAAAATGGATCACACATTTTCACCAGATGTCCTTACTTAGGAAAAAGAAATGTTAAAGAATTGTAACAGTGTCTAACCTGGAAAACAAAATGCAGAAATTTTCACCAGTAAGCCATGCACCTAGTACACCTCTGATTAAGCATTTGTTAAGCCTTACACAACAGTCTCTATTTTAGAACATTCATAAGTTACACATTTTGTAGGAAACACCAATATTTCCTCATAGGAAATATAAGACCAGTTTATACTTTTATTTCAACCTACTTTTCATACTTTGTTTTCTACCATTTGGCAACTTACACTCTATACTCCAGTTTAAAAAAAAAAAATCTCTTTTGCAATCCTTTAAAACATCTTGTGTTTGTTCTTACTTTCAAGATGTTCCTTCTGCCTTATGCCCTTGACCTTTTCTCTACCTGGATAATTTCCAACATTCAAAACCCATTTCAGAGACTTCCTCGTTGTTGACACTCTTCAACATCCTCAAGCAAGGTTTTTGCTCCAAGTTCTGTTTTTGCAAAGTTACATTTTTATGATCTATTTAATAGCATATCTCCTTTCAATTTGTAATGAGTCGTTTACATATCTCTCACACTGTCTTTTGATTCTTCTGGGCTTTATTTTTTCTTTTGCTTCTGACGCATAAAAATAGTGCTTGCTACATAGTAGGTGTTCAAAAGTGTGGGCTAATCCCATAAAGACATCTTCCATCTCCAATATTTTGTGAATCTCATTTAAAATGACTTCAGGTTACCTTTTCTATTCTAACTTAATTTCTACGGTGTGAGCCCAAAACACAGTCAGTAACCTGCAAAGTTAGTGTTCTCACTGGATCTCATGTATACAGTCATTATCCGTATAATTTTATCTGGTATACAGTTGCCAGACATGTTCTTAAAAAAAAAAAATCAACCCCTCACCTATTGGAAAACTTCCAGAAGCTCTTCTTTGCTGGTTGCATCAGGTTCCACCTTTTCTACCTGATTTTTCAAATGCCCTCTGTCTTACTTAATCTATTTTGAACTGCCTTTTCTACTTTTGGCTTCATCTTCAATTGTATTCATATCGTCACCTGCACTTAACTCACAGAACCAGGCACATTCCAGTGTCTTGCATTCGTTTCCTCCCTAGAGGTCAGAGGCAAGGACTATCACGATAAAATATTAAGTGGTTAGATAGATGACAGAGCTTAGTTTCATGGCGCTGAGAAAATGACTACTTGGGACAAAATAATTCTGGAAACTGAAGAAATCAGCCCAGTCTGCTTTGTTTACTGCAGACTCAAATCAATGCCTTGTTTTTACCTGAGCTCCTGATTACATTTAGAAAAAAATACTATAAATACAGTAAAGGGGCAGGGCCACTAAGATGTGTCTGGGTCCTTTGTATAGCACTTGGGGGAGTGGTAAACTTTGGTCAATGTTTGTTGATTGAAGACTCAATAGCTCTAGTTAAGCCTCACCATCAGAAGTTCAGATTTTTTTAACAAGCTTCTCAAAGCTTTCGTTCCCAAAGAAGAAACTAAAGAAAACCAGATGACAATAATTTCAAATTGTAAAATGTTCTGGTTGTCAAATTTAAACAGGAATATCCTGTGCAATGGAGAACCTGGCTGGTGCCAATTTCACATTTTGTTCTTTGGTGTCTGGACAAAGCCTGCTCTGCCAGTAAACTGACAGGTCGAGAGCACTCCAGGTTCCAAAGGCACAAGAGAACATTCTACTTTTCATAATGTTCCTGCATTACATAGGGGAAGGACTATATTCACAACAAAAAGAGTTATGATTAATCATTAATAGAAAGATTCTTCCATTTTCTGGGTGCCCACATTAGAGTTTGGTATAGTCAACACTTCTTATAAAATAGATCACATATTGAAATGAGAAAACTATCACCTAATATGGCCAGAGGGATTAAGGGAGTTGGCCCAGTTGACCACAGGAGACACCTTTAATTCAAAACCTAAAACATAACCATAGTGACTGTGATCAAGGAACTTTACAGCACAGAAGGGATTCAAAAAGCATATTAATCTACCTCCAGCAACATTACCAATTTAAAAGAATGATTAACCTTTTCTCCCACTTGATTCAACCTGGCATATGTATTATACCACTTTAAATGCTAGCAGACTCTATGCTTATGGCTTCCATTAGGTAGCATTTAGTACCCATGAAAACTTTCTTCAAGCAGTAATTACTTTTGAGACCATAAACATTTCAGATGGGAAAAGAAAAAAGGCACAAGCAAAGAGAACTAGGAAAAAATAAGAAAATACCCCAAAATATAAGTATGTTGATTCAAAAAGATAATTTAAATATTATTTAAATAATACTAGATGCACATTTGCTCTGTTTATGCTTTAAATAAAGTACTCTGTTCTACTTATAGGTGTTGTTTATTATCTAAGGTATGTTAAAAGCCTTTTGAGTGAGAGAGATCTGTTCATTCTGGTATTTCAAGCACCTAGATGGATAAGCAGCACAAACAAGGGGAAATCATGGGGTATAATGGACCCTGCAAAGACTCTAGAATCCATCTCTTATGGTCTTCGAGTCTCAGTCTCTTTCTCTATGTAGTGTCATAAAACTTACTGTAGATAGAATGCTGGAAACACAGAAGGTACTCAAGATTATAGATTTTTTAAAAGTAAGTATTCAATACTACTTTTCTAACATCTTTTAGTAAAACAAATGCATTTTATTTGCAATGAAGCTTTCTTGTAAATTCTACACTTACAGAAAGTAATACATTTAGTGAACAGTGTATTTATTTGCCTCCCTGTCCTACTGTACTGACAATATTCTGGTGGGGTCAGTTTCATCTCACGCAGTTACCTCCATGTGATTTGCATTTCAGACCTTACTAAAAGATTTTTTTTGCTCTTCTTTTCCACTCATGACCATTCTACATAAAATGTTGTGATCCACTGTTAAAATGCAAAGGACCCTGGAAAAACAAGAATCAAAATGTCCCTCACTGCCAGTTCTAGAAGGACTAGATCAGAGGCTAAATTATAAGTGATGAAGCCAGAGTTGAAACCATATCTGTCTAACAACAGAAATCAGAAATCTAGCTACTCCATGGTGCTTCATCGGAACTCAGATCAAGGCTGAGAATGGAAAGGAGGCTCCTGATCAGGAAGAGACAGTAAATAAAGGGTAGCATTTAATTATTTAATAATCAGTATTAATAATCAGTAAAAGTATTTAATAATCAGTAAAAGAATTACTAAGATGTTTTTATAGAACAAAATAGAAGATTGTGCTCAAACAAAGTCCCTCAAAATGATACAGCAATAAATGGAATCCTCTTGAACTACAACCTTCCCTAAACCACACCATACCATTCTTCCCATGCAGCCTGGAAAGTCAAAAGAGAAATGGATACTAATCTGTATCACAGTGTCATTAGATGCAGATCTAGTGTCAATGATGTTTTATTTCATGAGCTGAGAAGTCTCCCCAAAGAAAGGGTGAGCTCTATCTTCAAGCAGCATCACTATGAAATAATCAGAGTCAAGGATGGTGGTATTAATTATTCTAAGTGTAAGGATTTGTTCTGCAAAAAGAAGTGGCAATCAGAAAGAGAGGTGCCCAATAACCACTTAACAAAACTGTTTCAGAAGTAAATTTTTAAATTGCTGTTTAGATTAATTAATTGCTAGATACAGCTTATTAAGTTTATTAATTTAGAGAAAATCTACTCGAGTATGATCCTGAAACCAAGAGATATTTTACTAGACACCTATCCAAGAGTTACTTTTTCCTCAAATGGCCACCAAACAGTTATTTCTCACACCAAGAAGTAACAATAAGTGTTTTTAGGAAACTAATGTGAAAGAAAAACTTCTCATCTTATGATAAAATTTGTTGTAGCTGATTCTTTGATCTCACAAGCATGTATTAACTTCCTGAATTTGGGACTGAATCCTGCCATTAGAAACGCTCCTTGGGAGTGCCTGGGTGGCTCAGCTGTTAAGCATCTGCCTTTGGCTCTGGTCATGAGCCCAGGGGTCCTGGAATCGATCCCCACATCTATCCCCACATCGAGCCCCGCATCAAGCCTCGTGTCGAGCCCCACATCGGGCTCCCTGCTCAGCCGGAAGCCTGCTTCTCCCTCTCACACTCCCCTTGCTTGTGTTCCCTCTCTCTCTGACTCTCTCTGTCAAATAAATAAATAAAATCTTCAAAAAAAAAAAAAGAAAGAAAGAAAGAAAAGAAAAGAATACACTCCTTGACAGATTGCTTTGAAAAATCTCTTTTATTCTTTAATATAAACACTGTATATGTTATTAAAAGAATAATAAAAATGTTGATGTTGACTACAAAATTATTTTCCTAGTAGTGGAATTGAGGAAAATACAACTTCCATTTTATCATATTTCTACAAAAATTCTTTTCCACAAAAACTCTAATCAATGTTAAGTCTGAAGAGAAATATTTTAGTTGTCTCCTTGTTTAGTGGTGACGGATTTGCACTTTTTCATCTGCTTCTATTGTGGAAAATGGGGCACACTTTACCATGCTGTGGTAGTAAAAGAAAAAAAAAATCCTCATTAAAACTGTGCTTTAACTAGCTCAGTTAATGGGCTTCAGGCATGCTAAACAGTAGCAATTAAAAAATAACTTTAAATTTTATACATTTCTTCCAGTAGGATGAAGAGCTGAGATATGTTAACCTTGATTTTATTATTTGGGCAAATACAGAGTTAGATTACTCCCTGTCAAAGCAGAAATCAACCTCTTGGGTTGCCTGGGTGGCACAGCGGTTAAGCGTCTGCCTTCGGCTCAGGGCGTGATCCCGGCGTTATGGGATCGAGCCCCCCATCAGGCTCCTCTGCTATGAGCCTGCTTCTTCCTCTCCCACTCCCCCTGCTTGTGTTCCCTCTCTCGCTGGCTGTCTCTATGTCTGTCGAATAAATAAATAATATCTTAAAAAAAAAAAAAAGAAATCAACCTCTTACAGAGAAAAAATGCTAATTAAGAAAAACAGTAAGCATATTTTATTGAGTATATTTGTTTCTTTCCTGAGCACGTTGGCTGCACAAGCTCTACACAGTTTCCAGAGTGACCATCACTGCTTTCTAACAATGCCAAGGCAGTGCTCTGTCCAATTAGTGGAGCACAGAGACCAGTCAGATGCTGATGCATTTCACAAAGGAGGTGGTGGCAAGAAGCAAATGCAATTAGGGAATATTATCTCTGTCCTGTGTGCTTTACAAAACAGTATCTTCTCATGACTCTTCTATCTCTTCCTTGATTAACATTTCTTAATATGTGTAAATTTTATAAGTTCCAACAAGAGAAGTCTGACAATGCCCAGGATAAAGGTAAAACCACTTCAACATGGAAAGATCTCCCTGTTCCAGGTGTTGACGATCTAGAGTTACCACGGAATATCCAACTCCTGAAATAACTGTGTGAACATAGATGCTTTCAAAATTTGCCCAGTTGCTCACTGTCTAAGCTATAAGTAATTTTTATAATTACGCCTTAAGATTATAGTAGATAAAGTTTCAGTTAAACCCTAAAAATCTTTAACACTTGTTCACCTTTCTTGTTTATAGCCTTCCTTGTCCCAGGTAACAGCCAACAGTAGCAATAACAGATACCCAGATCTTAAGAGGCCAGAACTACAATGGTGCATTGAATACAGAAAGAAAGGAAGAACCATAATGGTTCTTATATATTCATAAAGTGAATCAGAATCAAAGGAAAAGTCTTTCCCAAGAATAAGCTGGCAGCAAATAGTTGCTCCTACTAATAAATTCAAGAAACAAATTTGAAGTTAGCAGCAGCCATTGCTCCTGAAGCGACCAATGGCTTTGTAACTATTAGTTTATTTTGATTAATTTATTTAGGGTAACTTCTATTAGAATTCAATGCAACTGTTCACAGATTGTAAACAGTTTTGTAGAGTAGTGTTCGGCATCTGTCTTTAGATAAAAAGTTTTCCTAAGCTCAATATCGCTGTTTTTATATTTTGTGTATATATATATATATATATATATAGTGTGTGTGTGTGTGTAATTGCATAAATATACATATATATGCATAAATATACATATATAATATGTACTGCATAAATATATATACATATATAATATATATATTGCATAAATATACATATATATGTGTGTATATATAGTGTGTGTGTGTGTGTGTGTGTGTAATATCTGGTAAACCTGATAGGAAACCTCAGATGTCACCAATTTGCTGTGTAAGATTTAATGTGGCCAATACAGTTAACCTTCATCAGGAGCAATATTTGTGGGCTGACCCAGGGGGCGCGACCATCACGTTCACCAAGGATAATGTGAGTGAGGATCAAAGAGCAAACACGGACCTCTATGCACAAATTCCACTAGAAAGAAATGGCCTAAGTCAGCTCTTGTTATTGAAAAAATAACCCTTTTGGAACCAGTGGGAACCCTACCTTAAGTTTTAGAGGAGGAATGATATTACTTAAACTATGATGAAATGTGATCCTTACTATCTGTTCATTGTACTAGGCACATAAGATTTCATTTTGTGAGAGATCTGACAGATTTTACAGAAGGAATTGTTTCCTATGGTATTTTTGTTGTACGGCAGATAAAAGTGAGATCAATATTTCTTTGAAAAAATAAATAAATGTTTACAGAGTAAGCCATAATTTATTCTAAAAATGAGCTGAGTCAAAAGAACATGAAAATTGAAGAGAAAGAAGAGTGAGGGACTTTCCTAATGCACAATTGTGACCTTCTGGTGTCAAAAAATGGTTATATAACCACTTTTATCTCAATGGATTTTACAAACATACCAGAATCTTCAGGCTTTTGTAAGCTTTGATTATTACCTCTTACCTCCACCCATACCAAGTCTCTCACATACATGTATTTTTTCTCAGCTGCCTTCAGAAGGGTTTCCTTTATATAATTCTCATAGTAGGTTGTTAGACTATTGACCCCAGTGCATCATGTCTCACTATTTTCTTACTCTGTGTAGTTTCCTCCCACACTGACTTGGGCTTGGTCGTGTGACTTGCTTTTGCCCAGTAGCACATCAAGAGCTGGACAGTATTTGTTCATCAAGCTTGTCCTTCCAGAAACCTGCTATGTGAGGAAGCTAATGGAGATACCTGGCCAAGCAAACAGCCAGCTCCAATGACCAGACATGTGAAAGCAACCAGCTCCAGTCAAGTAACCAGACAATGGCAACCTCATGAGTGACCTCCAATGAAAGCAACATAGATCCATCCAACAGATCCCAGCCCAAACTGCTGATTCACAAATTGTGAGGAGATAAAATGTTTGCTATTTTTAATCACCAAGTTTAGGATTGGTTCGTTGCATAGCAATAGCTACAACTATTTTCACTGTTAAATTATTTATCATCCTGTTTTATACTATATTTTCTTTCAAATGTTCCCAGATTCTAGAAAATAGATAATGACTAATAGAGCCTTAACCCTTTTCCTCTCTCCTCTCTCAATCTCTCTCTCTCTCTCTCTACACACACACACACACACACACACACACACACACACACACACACACACATTTATATAGTTGACTCCTCAGCAATGTGGCAGTTAGGAGTGTCAACTCCCTGTATAGTTGAAAATCCATTTATAAATTTTGACTCCAAAAAACTTAATCAATAATAGTGTTAAACAGATGTATTGGTAAATAACATAGTCAATTAATATATATTTTGTATGTTATATATATATAATATGCTGTATTCTTACAATATAGTAAGCAAGGGAAAAGAAAATGTGAAGAAAATCATAAGAGAAGGGGCTCCTGGGTGGCATCCAATTCTTGGTTTCAGCTCAGGTTATGATCTCAGGGTCCTGGGATCAAGCCCCGCATCAGGCTCTATGGCTAGTGTGGAGTCAGCTTGAGATTCTATGTCTCCCCTCTCCCTCTGCCCCCCTTCTCTAAAACAAATAAATAAATAAATCTTATAAAATTTAAAAAAGAGAAAATCATAAGAGAAAATTTATTTATAGTACTGTATCATATTAAAAAAACAATGTATAAGTGAACCTGCGGAGTTCAAACCCATGTTGTTCAAAACCAACTGAGAGTGCGTGTGTGTGTGTGTGTGTGTGTGTGTATGTGTGTATACAGACTTTAAAAATAATTTTATTTAAATCTAAATCTAAAATTTAGAACAACGATTTCATACTCAGGTGTACCTACCCCTTAACTTATAAAGAAGTGAATGAAAAGAGCATAGGTTCATGTGATTTATATATACACAATGATTTACCAATCACCCAGGAACAATGCATACACTCACGAAGATTTCATGTTGACCTTTCCTCTAGATTTGAGAGTATCTCACAAATGACTTGCTTTTGAAATTATGCATCTTGTCCTAACTAAGCAAGGACCACAACAGCAAATGTGATTGTAAATCCTGGATTTTACAGAGCAGATCTAAGTTAGGACTGTAAAAAGCAAAACCACCACCTCTGCTGGAACATAAATCATATTACTAACAGCTAAAAATAATAATAATTTTATTTAAAAATAATAATAATTTTATTTAATAAAATCAATTTTTACTTTATCACAAATTTTTTTTTCAGTTACCTTAAGAAGTAATGCAGAATTGTACTAGGTTTGTAAACTTGAAAGCTCTAAAAATATTTTACTCCTTGGATTCGAGTCTTCCTGTGTTTTATGTGGGCACTCATCTTTGCAATATGATTCCAGGGAATTTGAGATTTCATATTAAAATTTCAGCCTAAAGAGTCTTAGGAAATTTTACCTGAGAAAAATAATACATTAATCCACTTTCAGGCAGTAAGCTCATGGTTTCCTTCATTTCCTAAATTCCCTATCAGGGAAGAAGACAATGTAGAGTATAAGACTGTCATGATCAGGAGCAAGGCAGTACAGAAAAAGCCCCCAAACTTAGGCATTGTCCAATCATCTCAGTATACTACAGTGGGGGGCTATGTAGAACTTGAAGCCTGGAAAAGGAGACAGATACAATATAATTATGATTACAATAGTGACTCCTTAATTTTGTTTTAAATATGAATGGCAGAGGATTCTGGGGAAAATGATAGTAGCTTCAGAGAAGTTTTTTAAGCTCTGAATATTCTATCCCATCCCTAAATACACAGGCTAAAAAAGAAAAGAAAAAGCATCTGTATAGCAAGACCACAAACTCACAGATAACATCTATGATAAGGTACCAACATGAACTGCAACATACAACCAGGTAGGGAAAAATCAACAAGAGCAAAAAGACCTACATATGATATCTAAAAGTATGTGGAAAGAACTTGAAAGAAGAGAAAGGTGATTTTATCTTTCAAGAGAGCCAGAGATTCCTATGAGGGGCATCACAAACTCACAGAGAACACCAGCAGAAACTAGGAGTAGACATTGCAGGTCCCAATTTGCAGATGAGTGCAAGAACTTTGAGATGTTCTGAGGATGCTGAAGTGTTCTGGGGCTTAGGAGACCTTGGTACCTATCAAACCAAAGCACCATTCTAGAATAAATTCCCAGGTTCAACAGGACAGAAAAAAAAGAGAACCTGAGAAATGGAAGTTAGAGGACTGAGGAGGGAGATTTTTAGAATTTTTAAGTCATTTTTTAATTCATGTAATGAAAATAATAGAAGATAGTAAGGACTGGAATTGTGACGCTAAAAAATATGTTCTGACCTACGCTTCTCTCTAAAATGGAAATTTATTTCATTTAAAAATGAGGAAGAGAAAAGTATTCCAATCAAATCCCACAGAAAGTTAGTAGGGGGGAAAAAAGGAAAATAAGGATAAAAATATCTCAGTAGACCCTGAAAGCATGACAGAAAGACACACTCCAAAACAAATAAAATTGGTTGCCTAATGCTGTTTAAAAAGTAAAAGGAATTTAAAAAGTGATAGAAATTGGCTTTTTAAAAACATGAAAAGATAATTATAAAAACTCAGAAATTAAGTGATTGGGGAATAAGGAGATTTGAAAAAGTGAGAGAACTCAACAAATAATTTGTTTGAAAAAAATCATGTCTTGAATAGAGATCAAACTGGAAAGAACATAAGTTTGAATAAACACAATGGATAATGTCTCCTTGGAGAAATGGCTGATTTCAGATCCAGCACAGGAAATGAACAAGTTGTTCCTGTTACATCTTGTCATACCAGAGAGTTGGGAAGACTATAAAAGACTACCTTGGATGTGTCAAAAGGACTCGGGAGCCAATCCAAATACGGTCCATAGACCTAACAGGGCACAACATGTGCCCTGGTAATTATAATGACATTAATGAAAATGACAACAAGGGAATGAAATACTTAATTGATCATCTTTGGAAGATACTCTGGAGTCTTTTTTTCTTCTTTTTTTTTTTTGGCAAAATTGGTAAATAAAAAACATTTATTCTGCCTTTTCTAATTAAACTGTGACCCAGGGCAACCAAATAGTTGAAATAAATATTCCAGCTAATAAATGAAGAATAATAATATAATCAGTAGAATATCACCACTTGGTACCCACAATAAATTAATGAGTATAGGCATTGATAATTGATGGTCACAACATCACAAAATGACAAGCAGATGCTTTATAACTCATCTTGGAATTAATCAACATCACCTATGAAGTAGACTTGCCAAAAAATCAAACCTGAATTTTTTCAATCCTATAGATCTATCTACAAATTGACAGTAAATACATGGGCCAAAGGAACATGATAAATGTATAAGCATGAAGGGGATCCAATTGGTATAACACAGACAGTTGGGAAATCTGCAGGATGAATGCTTTGGATTCAATGACAAATAAATAATTTCAAGAAAATGTGAATGGAGGTTTTTTTAAACCTATAATTTAAAAGAAATTGTGCCTGGATCATTAATCAAAGAAATAATTGTTACTAAAATAGAAAATACATTTATAGGACAATCAAGGAAATGTGAACTGACTGGCTATTTGTTAATCTTAAGGAATTATTGTTATTTTGGGATGTGTGATGGTGATATTATATTGAGCTTAAAAGGGGCAGTTCTTACATTTTAGAAATAGATATATTAAAATTTTTTCTGAGAAAGGAAAATCTGGAATTTGCTTCGAAATTGCTGGCAATTATGATGATGGGAATCGGGGAGGCATAGAGAAAATAGCCAGCAATTGATATTTAATGAGATTAATTGGTGAAGTTTTCCACTTGTTTCTTTCTGCGTGTATAGATGTTTGAAATTTTCCATAGTAAATATTTTATAAACGTAGATGGATCGAAATTTGTTCTTCTGAGCTCTCAGAAGGGAGAAAGCTATTCTTAAGTCAGGAGCCTTCTTCTCTGGCCAAGAATTCTAATCATAATTCTGCCCTACCTGTCCAAGTTCAGAACTCTGTTACCCAGAGCGCTCTGAGGTCTTTGGTGATAAAATCTACAAGAATGATTTAAAAAGGCTCTTACCCAGAAGACAACAAGTCCAGATAACCAGCCAGAGTAAAGGCTGTTCCCAGGTCTGGGGCAGGTAATATAACTTCAATATATGACAAAAATATATATATATTCTTCCAAAAACCAATTGTTCCTATTATGTATACTTTGCAGCAAAACTTCTTTTCTGCATTTTCAATATTAAAGTAAATCAACTATTTAGGTAGCATTTGAATTATCATATAATCAAAGTCTAGAAATAATCATTTAGGCTGAAATGACATTAAATCTGTTTTAGCCATTGTAGTATATTTTCCAGTCTTGTTTGCATTGTCTATATTGACATGAAAAGGTGTGGGGAGAATTGCAAATCATTAATGCTATTTGAAATGGTTTATTTTACCTTGCTTCCTCCATACTCAACTCATTCTCAGGAAACCCTGCTCTTAGACTCATTTATTTATTTAATATCTCAGATTATTGTATATGTCACATCTTTCCAAATAAACCACAGGCTTCTTTAAGGGCAGCAACTAGTATTGTAAACACTGAATTCACTTTTTGTCTCACCATCCTCAACACCTGTGCTTTCAAAATCTGAATTTCTTAGTAGGTGTTTGCCCATAAAAAAAATTATAGAAACAGCTCAGTTCTAACTAAATAATAATAACCGTTCTACTACTACTACTATTACTACTAAAATACACGAAATAGAGTATAAATAAGAGAATGAAGATAGGATGGGAAGTCCCAGACTACAAAGTGAAATATCCCATTGGCCAGCATATTGATTGTAAACAGGTACTTGTGAACTTGTCACCATTTAAATTCATAATTAAGCAAAGGGTCATAATGACTTTTATTACCCCCAAAAAAAAGAATATTTTTATACCTAAAAATTTTTAGCTCAACTAACCTGTAGTTCTAATGGAAATTGATGAGATAAAAAGTATTCATTCAGATTCCTAAATAATCCATTCCCTATTTTTTCTTATGAAACAATCAAATAGAACTATTATAATTTGTCAAGAATTCACCAGTCTCTCCTTTTATTTTCCACAGTTTGGTCTCATTACAAAATCAAGACATTTTGCAGATTTTAACTATTTCAAAATCCCTCATCAACGTTACTTCACTAGGACAAAATAAGATCAAAATTAGAAAACCACTGGCTAATGCTGAGAAATGATCCCTCATGATTCACTCAAGGAGGACTAGCATTGAGACTACACCAGAACTGGGATTTGAATTCCAAAGTGGACCATAAACCACAGTTTATCTTCTCTCTTTAAAAAACCATCAGAAATGAACCTGCTACCTGACCTTTGAAATTCTGCAAAGACAGTAGTTAGATACTCTGTCTCTTTCAACTTCCCTAGCCCTCTTCTCTAGTTTCAGGAATGGTGATTCCAGATAAGTAGAATGGATACAAAGGTGTAGTTAAAAGGGCAATTACGTCTACCATTGCAGCCAAGTTACTCAGGGAATAAACAAATTGGTTCACACAATTGTTAATTTCTTCAAGGGCTTTGTTTAGAGGGGTCTCAGCTTAAAGCAAGGAGCCCTGTCAGCAGATCAAAATAACTCTGTGGAAATTGAATTGCATATATACGAAATGTATCTATGAAACCTTTTATTCAATCGTTTTTTTAAAAAAGATTTTATTTATTTATTCGACAGAGATAGAGACAACCAGCGAGAGAGGGAACACAGGCAGAGGGAGTGGGAGAGGAAGAAGCAGGCTTCCAGCAGAGGAGCCTGACATGAGGCTCCATCCCAGAACGCCGGGACCACGCCCTGAGCCGAGGCAGACGCTTAAAGACTGAGCCACCCAGGCGCCCCACCTTTTATTCAATCTTAGATGCAGAATTTTACTATTTGTTTGGGCTTGGAAAAATATATTCAGGAAAAAAGGAGGAAAGAAAATTTTATAATACCCCATGTCTCTTCACCCCCAGCACCTTATTTTCCCCCTATTTGATCAGAAAATTATATTCTGTAGGAAAGATTTTTTTAATTAGTAGATCAAATATTTAAGTGTGCTAAATGTCTATATTTAAGAAAATTCCTGAAATATAGTTGCCTTTCCAGCATTTCCTAAAAGAAAGGAAAGGTACAGCTTTATTTTTTCTTACGACCCAAGTTCTATGAATATTAATTATTATACTACATTGAAACCAAAGCTTGTTTTAGGAGGCCTTTGAGATATTCCAAGCTATTTATTCCCATACTAAATGGTGTTTCTTTCTCCTGTGCTTTCTGCTTGTATTTTTTCCTGCTACAGTTATATCCTATTGAGGCTGCTACATGTCATTGTTTGATTTGAAGTTCTGAAGGTGAGATTGTTTATTCTTCCTTCCATAGAAAAATAAGAATGGGTTTTATGATGACCATTTGCCTTCAGAATGCCTCCTTTTCCATTTATTCTCACTTCATATCTATGATAAGATGTCTAAAATAGATGATAAACTCTCTCCTAGTGAAGTATGAACTTAATTATTTCATTTATTTGACTCATATTCAAACCAGCTACTCCCAAAATATGGCCTTTCTGCCTATGGGATGTTGCCTAATCCACAGCCAGGACCTACTGCTACCATTGGGAATTTTTCTCCATTATAACAGCACCCAGATTTTGTTTGTCATTACCTTAATCACTTGTAGGAACTGAGTTTCCATAATGATACTGTTCATTAATGGATGAATTAATAAAGAAAATGTGATATATACATATATGATATATATGTCACATATATACATATGTGTGACACATGTCTGTGTCTTAGTACACATGTACATTACATGAACATTATTCAGTCTTTAAAAAAAAGGAAATCCTGCCACTTGTGACAACATAAATGAAACTTAGGGGCATTATGCTAAGTGAAATAAGACAGAGAAAGACAAATGCTGTATTACCTCACTTATATGTGGAATTTTGTATAAGCTGAACTCAAACAGAGAATAGAATAGTGGTTGCCAGTGGCTAGGGGCAGAGGAGATGAGATATTGGTCAAAAGGTACAAATGTCTACTTATAAGAGGAATAAATTCTGGAGACTTAGTATACAGCATGTTGACTTTAGTTAACAATATTGTATAGTTGAAAGTTGCTAAGAGTAGATCTTTAATGTTCCTACCACGCACGCACAAAAAGCAATTATGTGAGGCACTGGATTCGTTAACTAACCTTACTGTGGTAATCATTTTGCAATACATGCATGTATCAAATCATCACATTGCACACTTTAAACTTATACAGTGTTGTATGTCAATTACATTTCTATGAAACTGGGGAAAAAAGGAGTCAACTGGAGCTGGGCAGGGAACTATGGGCCTGTGCCAGTACGGCTGGGCAGGCTCTGCTCCCATCTGCAGGGAGAGGGTGGGGGCGGCACAGCTGTGAGGTTTGTTGTTCATTCTAGGTAGCCTCAGGCAGCTTTTCAAAGTTAGATGCTGAAAACCAATAAATGAAATTATAAGAGAGAACAGCGTAAATGCTTTTACCCTACTTATGGTCCTCTTGGCAACTTTTTCCATCTAAATGCTGCTCTCTGCAGTCTCAAATCAGGAAAATTAATATAGAACAGAAGTTTCCAAACTTTTCATCATAAATTCCTCAAGAGAAGAAAAGTTGAAATTTTATGACCTTTAGTAAATAAAACATCTTCTTATTTATAAATAAATAAAACATCTTTAATAGCTATCAAGAGAACATCGAACAGTTATATACTATGTGCCCAGGAAAATTAAAAACAAGACACAGACTTTAAACATAGACTTTGTTTCAGTATTATTCTTCTTTTTGACTTCACTGTATGAGTTTTTGATGTCTGTGTAAGAGAATAAGCAGACAATGACAGAACGCAGGCTATCTCTTTCCACATTTTGTGACTGCAAGGTTCAAACTAGAATTGCTCAATAACTTTCTACTCTGATTTAAGGGAATATGAATAACCTACTTATCCTAAAGTACCTGTTATGCGGAAGCCAGAGGTGCCCTGCAATTGGCTCAAGATAATGTATATTTATTTGATCTGTGAAAGTAGTATCTACTTAACAAATAAGTACAGATTTTCACCAACGTACCTACCCCACTACATGGCTCAGAAGAAACTTCTGAGGAAAAGAAAAACTATATGGGCAAAATGTCAAGGTTCCATTCCCTGTACATGGGATATTGATGGGCTTATAAAACTCAGAGAGGTAGCTAGGGATCCTGGGTGTTTAGTAAAAATATCAGCAAAGGATAATGGCAAATAAGACTTTCCCAGCCAGAAGATAAATTAAGTAGGTGAAGTTTGTCTTTTATGTTCTTTTCCTACTCATATACCAGTACTCTTTCCTGTTCAAGCTGTCTTTTATATGCTCAGTAGACTTATACATGCATGTAGCACACAAACATGCACACACACACACACACACACACACATGCATGTACACATACAGAGACAGAGTCCCTGGTCTGTTCTGTTGAAATTCAGCCATACTGGGATGCCTGCGTGGCTCAGTCAGTTGAGCATCTGCCTTTGGGTCAGGGCATGATCTCAGGACCCTGGGATGGAGTCCAGCATCAGGCTCCCTGCTTGGCAGAAATCTGCTTCTCATTCTCCCTCTGCCTGCTGCTCCCCCTGCTCGTGCTCTCTCTCTCTCTCTTTCTCTGTCAAATAAATAAATAAAATCTTAAAGGGGGGGGCACGTGGGTGGCTTAGTTGGTTAAGCATCTGCCTTCCACTCAAGTCATGATCCCAGGGTCCTGGGGTGGAGTCCCACATCAGGGAGCCTGCTTCTCCTTCTCCCTCTGCCATTCCCCCTGCTTCTTGTGCTCTCTGGCACACGCACTCTCTCTCTCTCTGTCAAATAAATAAATAAAATCTTAAAAAAAAAAAAAAAGAAATTCAGCCATACTAAGAAAGCTGTATAACATCCTATATTTTACAGACTTCGAAAACACTTACATTTTAATAGTAAACACTTACTTTTTTTTTTTTAAGATTTTTTATTTATTTATTTGACAGAGAGAGAAAGCCAGCTAGAGAGGGAACACAAGCAGGGGAAGTGGGAGAGGAAGAAGCAGGCTCATAGTGGAGGAGCCTGATGTGGGGCTCGATCCCATAACGCCGGGATCACGCCCTGAGCCTAAGGCAGACGCTTAACCTCTGTGCCACCCAGGCGCCCCAATAGTAAACACCTACTGTCTCAAAACCTTTTCTGACAAGGAAAGCTATTTCTAATACTGGAGTGTGACAGTTGACAGAGAAAATTTAGGGAGCACAGAGATGTGTCGGACCTCTCCCCACCCACCATCTTCTATACCCTTGGGGAAATCTCAACAACATGCAGGCTGCAATCCCTTCTGCTAAGTCAAAATCAAGCTTTACTAACATCACAATTTCATACAGAGTTCCTTAACTTATATTAAGCACTCAGTATGTATTTAATTTGTTGAAAGGGGGGAAGATATGAAGGAGGGAACTATCTGAAACTATAGTGTACATCATTTAAGTCAGTATAGATAGAAATGTTTCAATTTAAGGAAAATTTTTAATTATAACTTAAAATTATCCGTGGAGTTTTATTTTTAAAAGAATCTCTTGAAAAGCCCAACTCTTAATTTTATTCTGTACTTTCAGAAAAGGCATTTGGTCCAAGTGAAGAAAATCTTTAAGTATTGCTCTTTAATCCCAAAGAAAACAAGGATTCATATTTTCTTTTCATGAAATATTATTTGACAAGAAGAGAATAAATATTTCATATTTTTAAACTAATGATCAAATTATTGACCTCCTTAGTCAGTTTCAGCAAATTTGAATGTTTTCCATTATCTCTTCTTTAGCATGTACCTGAGGAATTGAATACCTTCCTCAAAAATAAGGCTATCAGATCTATAAATAGGCAGTTCATAGAGCCCACCACCAGAGGGCAATAAAGAAGTTGAATCGTGAAGCTGTATAGTGAAATAGTGGGAGTTTAAATAAAAGCAACAATCACAGTATGCTTTTCTGAACAATGTTAGCTATATATAATAACTTAATGGACTATATGTACATGTATTCTGAAAAATCAGCAGCACACTTCACTGGTCAATTTCTATGATAAGGGGAATGTAATTTGAGTATAGAAAAACAGTGTACTTACATCTTAAAATTCTACCCCAACAAAATCTACTCACTACTGAAAAATTGTAGGAATAATAGCTTTCAGTGACTCAATGACCAGGCTACCATTATCAAGAGTAAAATTTATTTTCCTATGATGCTCAAATGCACAGGAAGAATGCACATCTAGGAGAAGGGATAAGCTCAGAGTGACATACGAAAGTAAATAATACTTAAATGGAAAATGTATGAGATGTAGGAGGAACAGTTTTCTCTGTACTAGTGTGGATATACGCATAGTTTCTAAGAAACAAAAAAATCTCATCTAGGAAGTATTTTTAGTTAGGAGAGGATTAACATGGATGAGGGAGAAGAGAGAGCTGGCTTTTAAAATATTTTCATTTATTTATCTATCTGCTTATCTATTTGTTTGTTTTTATGTTTGGAATGTGGGGAAACATTGGATTTAAAAGTACTATCCCAAAAGAAAGAAGGAACTGAGGACTATGCTGGAGCCGATCCAACGTTTGACTATTTTGTAATAATACTGTGAAATACAGCCAAATCATTTGAACAATAAGCATTCTTTCTAAAAATAATCTTAAGACATCAACTTTAACTTAGATGGTAAGAAAGTAGGACAAAATATATTGTGCCACTTGTTATGGTTTCTTTAAAGAAAGAACACAGATTCAAGATCAAATAAAAATGTCAGCAAGCCTCATGGATATAAAGTATCCTGATTCCTATCGTTTAGAACATGCCTCTAGAAAAGGGAAACTGGATGACAATTTTCCCAGATTTCATATTCTATGCATACTTGTTAGATAAGAAACATCTCTAGTAAAATATAGTTTTACAGATTCTTTCTTGGATGTTTCCAATGTAACTACAAGGAGTTCCTCTTTTCTTTACCAATACATATGGGGAGATGGAGGTGGGTGACTTGGAAGAACTATCAAAATACAGCAAGGTGATCAATACTTTGTTTCTTAAACATAGAAACGTCTATTTAAATAGTCTTCCCATCAAACACTTAATACAAGTTCTTAAAGCCTGGGGTAACAAATATTTTGAGGTTTGTAAATTGGTCATGACTAAGTTAATTCATATGATTTTTTTTCTGCCAAAATTTGATTGGTATATTTTATATGAATACACTTTCAATTATGAAATACAGTTCTGTGGGGACAATGACTGTATTTAGTAGGAGTTCAATAGAATTTAATTGGATATATCACTGACTAAAAGAATATATACAAGAAGAACAAGACAGTTTTAAATTACACTAAATCATAATAATTTTTATAGTTAAAAGTATATTCAATATGAAATTTTTGAATTTCATAAAAACCATGATTTGAAATTATTAATCTACTTTTGAGGACTTACCTATTATTAATAATAAACATAAAAATCTTTGAAGAAATTTTAGGATTCCAGGTTATTTTTGATAGTAATTATAGGAAAATAGTGTTCTCATCACAGATGTCTCCTTTATAATGCAAATAAGTCATGATAACTTTATTGCTTAAATTTCGGCTAGATCTTTTAAAGAGGAAACTGTCCGTATTTTCCTTACCTATTGCTGCTATTTTCTTCCTTTAGATGTTTAACCTTAATTAACAGAAATTCCTGGAAGAGGAATATTTTGTGGGAGCAGAGTAAGGAAAGTAAAACCAGGTCAACGAACAATGAATCACAATGATACACAGAAATGTACAGACTGAGGACCAGATAGGAGAGTGACTATTTTAGCCTGATATAAAGCCTAATTTTTTAGACCCCAAAGCATAACTCCAAGAGATTCATTTTCCTGTCAAATGGGCATTTATTTACACTGAGTTTCATCAATTCTGAGTTAAAAATAAGTAAGATTTAATGCCCCCTCCATGTGCTTAGACCCTGTCGGAAGCAAAAGCCAGTATCAATAAACCAAGAGTCCACACGCTGATAGCAGAGAAGCAGCCCTAGAAATTTTTCCTGAGCCTAAGAGATTTGAGAAACAGTCTCTGCCTCCTCTCTTGGTGGGGCAAGGGAGCAATTCAGTAAACAGGGTCCTGCTCATACAGTCACAACACAAATCAGACCCTGCAGCCCTCTCCTTAATGGGTTATCAAGGTATACACATACATAGATATTTATCTGGAGACTGACCTCCCAGTATAAATGTGACCAACCAATTCTTTTAAACTATACTCCTAAGATGAATCACACACACACACACACACACACACACACACATAATTTAAACATACTTTCTGACCACAAAGATGCTTTTAGAAAAAATAATTTCTTCTGTTATCTGGAATAACATAACATACTTAACACTGCTAATCTTTATTTCATCTTCCATTTTTAAATATTATCCATTAGTTTCTAATGATATTTTCACTTAGCAAATTTTTTGTACATTTTTCTACAAACTTTTGCTTTGCCTAGACTTGATAATCACCACATTTATGATGTTTGTTGGTTTTCTTAGCTTTCTGTGTACCTATAATTAAAATATTCCCTGCCTCTCTACTAATATTGTAAAACTCCTTCCAATATGGTCAAACAGGAGGCAAAATTTCTTTAAATATTTTTTTGCAAAAATTCACTCAACTCTTTCATAATTAAGTAGTATGAAACATTTGAAAATGTCTCAATTCCACATTCACACACAATTAGTAGTTTGCTTAGTATGCAGTCTTAGATTGAAAATTATTTTCTTCAGAATTTTGAAGGAATTGTTCACTTTCTTTTGTTTCTAGTAGTGCTACTGAGAAATCCAATACCATTCTTACTATCGATTTTTTTATAGATAACACATCTTCCTTCTTCCCCCAATAGTCCAGATTCTTTAGGACATTCCATTTATCCCCAGAGTTATGACATTCCGTGATAATATCCAAGGATATAATGTTTTTGACTCATTGTACTTAGCTTTCTTTTTTTTTTTTTTTAAGATTTTTATTTATTTATTCGACAGAGATAGAGACAGCCAGCGAGAGAGGGAACACAAGCAGGGGGAGTGGGAGAGGAAGAAGCAGGCTCATAGCGGAGGAGCCTGATGTGGGGCTCGATCCCATAACGCCGGGATCACGCCCTGAGCCGAAGGCAGACGCTTAACCGCTGTGCCACCCAGGCGCCCCTGTACTTAGCTTTCATTGGATTCTTTTTATCTGGAAATCCACCCATTGTATTTCTGAAACACTGTCTTGTATTATTATTTAATAATTTCTCCCTAGCCTTTTTCTGTTTTTCTTTTCTCGAACTGATATCAGTTGGGTATTGTGCCTCTGAGATTGGAGCTCTAATTTACTTTTTTTTTTTTTCCTATTTCCATCTTTCTTTTGTAGTTGTTCTATTTTCTGGGAGATTTCTTCAGTTATATCTTCTAAGCCTCTTAATAATGTTTTATTTAATTTATCATATTATGATGTTTTTCAAAGATATCACTCTTGTTGCTTTGAAACACAGCATTAGACTCATATGGTTTGTTAAAGTTCTTCAAACAATATTAATTCAGTATTTAAAATTTCTTAAGTTTTAATTATTCTTTGCCTATTTTTGTTTTCCCTTTGTTTGTTTGTATCTATTATATTAAATGCTTCCTGCAAATACCTTTTAAACTTGATCATCAATTCATTTTTAAGAATAAGGTACTAAAAAGTTGACCCAAAAACCTGTGAACATAAATGGACATTTCTACTGCTTGTCAATAGCTGGGCTGCAGAGTCATGAACAGGTGGGGAGAGGGGCATTTCATTGTGCTTAATTCATATCAGCAGGTCCTTTCTCCTTGGACATTAAATTTCCTGATAGAGGAATTGTCCATTTACCTGCATAAAGAACATAAACTTAGTAACCTATATTTGGGAAAATAAACAGTGAGTTCATTATGATAACTTTAACTCGAACTCTCTGTTTTTAACTATCTCACTTCTATTTTCAGTCTTGCAAAGTATCCCAGAACCCAGTCTTTCTAATCGAACCTCTCCGTAGAAAACTCCGTGCTTCTGCTAGCACAGCAGGAGACTCACATTGTTTGTTTGGGAATGGGAAATTTGGAGATGGGTATATCCACTCTTTAGACAAATTTTCAAATAACCTCCCAATTTTCAGGTCCACTATCTATGTCTATTTTTAAGGTACTTCCAATTCCTGAACCTTACCAAGGTTTTAGGGGTAAAGCAGCTAAATTCTTATTGACTTCTTGCTTGAGAGATCTTTGCAAAGTGGAGAAAATCTAAATTTAAGTCACACTAATCCATCCATCTCCCATTGCCCAAAATTGCATTTATCATCTATTATAATGTCCTCACCAATAATCCTTGTCCTCTGAGCTTATAGTGTTCATATTAATGTTATCTTCCCATAGTTATTAACCCAAGGATTTATTCACTGACTTCTAGGACATGTATACTTAGCAAAAGTGAAGGTTGCTTTCTATCAATATTTTCTTCCTTATCATAGGTCTATTGCAAGAACCTTGAAAAGCATCATGCCCTATCTGGAGTTTGAAAATATTTATGGATAAAATATTTCCAAAATAAATTTAAAACTTAAGATGATAGACACAAATACCTTGGATTCTGATTATAGCTCTAACTTACACTGGAAAATTTTAATCACTCAGTGACAAAGGTTTCCTTTTCTGTAAACTGGGGATAACAAAGGTATCTAAATTGTGTGGTTATAGTGAGAAATTATAAGTTTATATGTGTAAAATACTCAGAAGAGTGGTACAGGTTCACAAAGCATTTCAGTGTGCTATTGCTCTTCCTGAGCTCTCCCAGCCTTAAAATTTCCCTCAATTTTTGTACTTAGTTATTTAGATCTCTTTGTCTAACTCTTCTGCTTTTTAAGAGTATCTGGGACTCTTAAAAGTTTTTTTAAAACAAATAAAAAAAAGTTTTATTTGTTGTGTTTCATTTTAATTCACCTCAAAGTATTTCTCATCCTCATTATTTCTTCTTTCTTCCATAATTTATTCAGTAATATATTGTTTGATTTCCACATATTCATGAGTTTCACAAATTTCTTTCTGTTAATGATTTCTAATTTTATTCCATTGTTGCCTGAGAGCATAATCTATATTGTTTACATCCTTCTAAATTCATTGTAATCCATTTGATGGTCTCACATACGGTCTATCCTGGATTTTCATGTGTACTTGAAAAGAATGTAAGTTCTGATGCTGTTGGCTGGAATGTTCTGTAGGCATCTCTTAGATCTAGTTGGTTGATATTGTTCAAGTATTCTATTTTCTTGTTCATATTCTGTCTAGCTGTTCTGTTATTGAAAGTAGGGTATTAAAATATTCAAATAGTGGTAGAACTATTTCTTCTATCAGTTGTGCCCAATGTTGCTTCAGATATTTAGAGGTTCTGTTGTTAGATGCATATATGTTTATACTCATTATATAATCTTGATGGAATGATCATTTTTTAAAAGATTTATTTATTTATTTTAGAGAGCCTGGGTGGCTCAGTCAGTTAGGCATCTGATTTTGGCTCAGGTCATGATCTAGGGGTCCTGGGATCCAGCTACACATCGTGTCCATGCTCAGCAAGGTGTCTGCTTCTCCCTCTCCCTCTCCCTCTGCCCCTCCACCTGCTTGTGCTCTCTCTCTCTCTCTCTCTCATAAATAAAGTCTTTAAAAAAAATTTTTTTTTATCCTGATACTTGCTTAGCAGTCCAGTTTGGTTTGGTTACTGTTTTTCTGGTATATCTGTTTCAATCCTTTTATATCTTCCTGTATATGTTATATATAATATATATATGTTATATATATATATATATATGTTATATATATGTGTGTGTGTGTGTGTGTGTCACTTTGTAGAAAGTGTATGTTTGGATCATTTTTTTAAGTTTATCCTACAAATTTTTGCCTTTAGATGGAATGCTTAATCTTTTTATATTAAATATAATTATATTTAATTTTGTAATTTTATATTAAAGGTAATTCATGTGGGACTTCTGTCTGGCATTTGCAATTTGTTTTGCACACGCCATACCTTTTTCTAATTTCTCTTCCTCTATTACCAACTTGGTTTTGTTGTTGTTGCTATTAAATAGATCTTATCTAGTGTTCTATTTCGATCCTATCTTTTACTATATTTTTGAGTTATATTCTTTTTTTTAAGATTTTATTTTTTTTGAGAGAGTGAGCAAGAGAAAGAGAGCACAAGCAGGGGCAGAGGGAGAAGCAAACTCTCCTGCTTAGCAGGAAGCCCGATGCTAGATCCCGAAGGCAGACGCTTAGCCACTGAGCCACCCAGGCACCCCTTGAGTTATATTCTTAATGCTTGCCCTAAGGAACATAATTAACTCGTAACTTATAAGTAACTAGTTCTGATTAATACCAACTTAATTTCAGTAGTATATAAAACTTTGCTCATATGTAGCTCTACTCCATTCCCCTTCTAGAGCCTAGCCTCACCCTGTTTCTGTGGAATCTTACGTGGAACTGTTAAGCTTCTAAACACCTCAAAGAGACATTTAACAAGACTGAAGGCTCTGGAGGGAGGGTGCATTTTCTTGCCATCATTTTAATTTTACTATATGACTAGATAATGCATGCTTTTTGTGCAAAATTCAAATGTAACAGTGGTGAGTGAAAAGTAATTCTCTTACACGCTTCTCCTTCAGCCACCCATTTCCCCCTCTCAGAGGCAATCATTATAATGAGCTTCTTATATATTTTTCAGGGGTAGTTTAGGCATACATGTACATGGGCCATTTAGAGAATAATTCCTCTTATAAGGGTAAATTTGTGTTTTATTTTTCTGAATTGTAATCTGCAGGAATCTGAAGTCTTTTTCTAAGACGAGCCTTAAGAGAGAAGTCAGCTTCAGTATAATCTTTATTGTCTCCTTATTCCATCTTACCCAAATAATATCATCTTTGAATCTCATCAATAAAAGTGAGATTCATTGGCTTTGACTGTGTTGATCTACTCATTCTGGAGAAAGAATGATATGGTTATAAGGTTCTAAACTATATGGATCTACACATTTATGAACATGTTGAAATCCTGGCTAGGTTGTCTCTCTATGTTTATAGCATGCAGTCTTGCTGTTCTCTGCTGTTAATATCATCTTAAGGATTCCCTTCACATCTCTCCTTGATTAAATCTCTTGTTGTCTGTGTCCCACATTTTCCTCATTTTTGGTTTGTTACCTCATGTTTATGGAGCATATAGTAGAGTTTCTTCATAAGAATCAGTATGTGGAAAATACATTTTTTGAGATTTTGCTCATCTCCAAGTCTTTATTCTAGTCTCTGCTCGATTAATTCTATAGCATACTATAGAAATCTATAGAATACTACAGATTAGATCTAGTTTTCCTTCAGAATATGAAGCATATGAATCTACCAACTTATCTTCCGGCATTGCTATTGAGAATTCTGGAGCAATTCTGATTCCTACTAATATATGTGTGTGTCTTTTTATTTATCTTTCTTTTTGTGAGCAATTAGAACCATATATTTGTTCCTAAGTGTTGCTCCTAATTTCACAGTAATATGCTTAGTTTAATCCATTATCTTGGGTGCTCAGTAGGTCCTTTCTGCAAAGAAAATTATGTTCTTGTCTTGGGAAATCCACTTGCATGTTTCCTCCTTCTATATTTCTCTACTCAGTCCTTCTGTAGCTCATATTCTTTGTATATTGCATCCCTTTAATGGGCTTTCCAATTTTCTCTCCTCTTTTCCATCTTTTTGTCTTTTCGTTCTATTTCTTATATATTTTCCATATTTATCTTCCAGACCTTCTAGTTCTTTCTGTTTCTTCTCTAGTGTGCTTATAATGTTTTTATAAAGAACTAAAGAGTTGAAATAGGAATACCTTGAAGTCCTAGCATACACATCAAAGGGCTAGGAAGTGTAATACACATTCATCCTTGTTTCTTTAGATTCCATGAAAAGCACTTAGTACATAACAGACTCTCAATAAGTGAATCGGTCATTGAATGAATGAATGAATGAATGAATGAATGAATGAATAAGCAAGCCTAGATTCTAGTCCCAATATATATTTCTTTCCTATGTCATCATCATCATGGTATGCTCTCTATTGGTCTCCGTTTCTAATTAGCAATTTAAGACTACTTTTTGTCTCTGTCACTGACAACTCTAACATAAGTTGATTCTACTAATATAATTAACGTGGACTTTTTGTTAAATGCACACTTTTTAATCCCTGGGACTATCCCCTGATGATGAATATGATTATATAACACACACACACACACACACACACACACACACATAAATTTTAGTTAACTGAAATGTTTAAATTATCTTATATATAGAACTTACTATACAGGTTAAGTAAAAGAATTGAACTCTCTAGTACTTGAAATTCACTAAAAATCTATCCCAATTTATTATGTTCTTACTAGACATTAACTATTTAATTCTAGTAAACAAACTAGGACTGCAATTTGGTAAACTGAGTTCTTCCATGAATAAATTTCAAATTTCTTGTATTATGTATCATACAGAGATGCAACCATCTACATTCATTCATTAAAATATGAAATAGTTTCATACAATTCTACTCATTAAGCAGGGGTAATATGAAGAATTTTCTTGTGACGTGGAATAGTGCAAAAGGTTTCTATATCTTGATACTGATTACTGGGAAGCTATCAAGCTTTATCATACAGGCAATTCATATTTTAAAAAATGGTTTCAAAGTAAGTCTTCCAAATTCTAGACATCTTTACCTTTAAATCAGTCGGGCAACAGTCAGATCTCTTAAAACCTTTGATTTTGTTTGCCAATCCGCTAGCTTAAAAAGCACTTCTCAAACTCAATACACGAGAAACAAATAAACAAATCATAAAATGGGCAGAAGATATGAACAGACACTTTTCCAATGATGACATACAAATGGCTAACAGACACATGAAAAACTGTTCAAAATCATTAGCCATCATGGAAATTCAAATCAAAACCACACTAAGATACCACCTTACGCCAGTTAGAATGCCAAAAATTGACAAGGCAAGAAACAACAATTGCCAGAGAGGATGTGGAGAAAGGGGATCCCTCCTACATTGTTGGTGGGAATGCAAGTTAGTACAGCCACTCTGGAAAACAGTGTGGAGGTCCCTTAAAAAGTTAAAAATTGAGCTACCCTATGACCCAGCCATTGCACTACTGGGTATTTACCCCAAAGATATAGACGTAGTGAAGAGAAGGGCCATATGCACCCCAATGTTCATAGCAGCATTGTCCACAATAGCTAATCATGGAAGGAACCGAGATGCTCTTCAACAGATGACTGGATTAAGAAGTTGTGGTCCATATATACAATGGAATATTACTCAGCTATCAGAAAGAACGAGTTCTCAACATTTGCTGCAACATGAACAGCACTGGAGGAGATAATGCTAAGTGAAATAAGTCAACCAGAGAAAGACAATTATCATATGATTTCTCTCATCTATGGAACATAAGAACTAGGAAGATCGGTAGGGGAAGAAAGGGATAAAGAAAGGGTGGTAATCAGAATGGGGAATGAAGCATGAGAGACTATGGACTCTGAGAAACAAACTGAGGGCTTCAGAGGGGAGGGTGGTTGGGGAATAGGGTAAGCTGGTGATGGGTAATAAGGAGGGCACATATTGCATGGTGCACTGGGTGTTATACGCAACTAATGAATCATCGAACTTTACATAAGAAACCAGGGATGTACTGTATGGTGACTAAAATAATATAATAATAAAAAAAAGCATGCTTTTCATTCCTCTTTTTAAATAAAAGCAGCCTTGTCTGCACTGATTTCATCATCTCCATTGAAAATGTTTATTGGCCAAATGAAAAAGAAGAGTACAAATTAGAAACACTGATACATCTTCTGACATTATTCATTTAGAAGCGAGTTCTCAAGTTGTCATTACATTTACCACATAAAAATTAGAAATGATTTGTTTGGAGACCTACAGCTATTTCTAGACCCAAGATGTTTGGACAACTGTAGATAAAGTTTCATTATCAGACTGAACTAAATATGCTATAATTATATATAAATCAGGATGATTTTTGTTCCATGAACTTAAGTTATTAATCTACTCAGGCCAAGCAGCAGGATACCATCATTCTCCAAAATTATACAAGTATATTTTCCAGCCAGAAATGTAAAAAGCGATGTTTGAAAATTAAGGTCAAGGATTGGTTGGACAATACTCATGTTTCTATGATCTGATTGTTTCCATCTTTCTTCTGGTCTGTGAAACCCAGGCTAGACTTGTACTTTCACAAAACCTTGTATTTCCTTATGTTTCATTAGCACTCATCACACTTGAAATTATCAGTTAAATGTCCATTTTTTTTCCAACAATCATTGGGCAAGGGGTCTCTGCTGTCTTATTCTGTATGATACCATATCAGGTATCAATATTTGATGAATGAATTAATTAATGATAAATGAATGAATGAAGAAGAAACTTAACTTAGGCTGACAACTGATTTAGGGAATGGAAGTTGAAAAGTTCAAATGACCCTGTATTTTCCAAAATTTTTACATGATGGTAGTTTTTTAAAACTTTGGTAGACAAAATGTTATATGCTTGGAGTTAACAAATAATAAAAAAGAATGATGGCATAGATAGCTGAAAATGTAGATTTTTGGGGCGTCTGGGTGGCACAGCGGTTAAGCGTCTGCCTTCGACTCAGGGCGTGATCCCGGCGTTATGGGATCGAGCCCCACATCAGGCTCCTCCGCTATGAGCCTGCTTCTTCCTCTCCCACTCCCCCTGCTTATGTTCCCTCTCTCACTGGCTGTCTCTACCTCTGTCAAATAAATAAACAAAATCTTAAAAAAAAAAAAGAAAATGTAGATTTTTAAGTTACCTAAGTCTTAGAGAAAGTAAGAAACCAAAAGAAATTCATATTCTGTACTTAAATATTTAAGAACTAGGATTTAAGAATTCATTGGCATATTGAATTATTACAATTTCTAGACTAATTAACATCATAATTGATTCAAATGACATATGAGATGCAGACCTCTAAGAATATTTACCATGTTAATCAAACAAAGAATTACACTGAAATATGAGTTTGCTTTTCTAGCATATCAAACTTTTTTACTTAGGCAAAGATGACATTTTTAAGAACTTATTTTTCAGTATAGAAAATTTTTGCTAATTTTGCATTTTATGTTGTTATTAAAGCAATTTTCTAATGTTTTCTTCTCATATGTTAAGATATTTTGTTTATAAAAAAATATGTAATGTTTCCCTGTAGGCCTACAAACATGACTAGAATGCTACATAAGAGTGCTTTGGATATAATCTAAAAAAATGTCCTTATGTGCGACAGCAGAGACCAATGATTCATGAAATTGCTCAATGTTGGGTATATTCCTTCTTATAGAACTAATAGTTTACACAAGACATTTTCTTTCCAACTTTGAATACAAATATAAATTCTACTCAGTATGTCAGCATTTACATTAAAATGAATTTCTTACTCATGGGAAAAGCTTTAATTAAGTGTATTTAGAAGTTTGGAAATCATGGTGAACAATTTAAATGTGATTTTGCCTACTTGGGCTGGAATAAAACAGGAAACAAAAGAGAAAGAAAAAAAAAACAGGGGAGAGCTCTTTCTTTTGGGTACCAACAAAACTATTACTTCTTCTGCATCTATACCAGTATACCAGCTTCCCTTCTCTGGAATAGAAGGAATGCCCATTTCCTACCATAGGCTGTTGCTCTGTTTGTGCTCAGGATCCCATCACAGTTCACCACTCAAGACTCCACTTTTGAAACTATCCCCATTTATCCTACATCATCAGTTTCTTCTTTAAATTTGATTTTTCTCCATAATACATAAGTATACCTTAATATCTTTCTTTTTATTTTTCAAATGTATATTTAATATAAATTAAATCCCTTAATTTAAAATCTCTGCCCATAAACTGTCCATGTGTCTTCTAACAATCACTGTAAGATACATGAAAATTATTTCATTATCTCCTAAAAGGTTTTCCTTCAGTAACCAAGGTAAGAACCTCCATTATCTTGTATGATGTCTCATTGTTAATTCCTTTATTTTACCAATCACAATCTGAATGTTATTTATTTTGTTAACTTGTTAATTTAGTCTTTTCCCTCCAAGTAACAGATAGGCTATTTGAGGCAGGTCCCTTAACTCTTGTTAGTCACTGTATCTTGAGCTCCTAGAAGTGATCAGAACATAGTGGTTATTTAATGTGTATTTATTGAATGAATGAAAGACCTATCCAAGTCCCTTTAGAAAAATTAATAGCGTCAACCCTAAGTAATGATGCAAATGAGGCAAAATGTCTTATTACCACTTGCATTTCTCTATCTTTTCTTCCTTCTTTCTTCCAGGTAACTAGTACCCTTCTGCTTTTTCGCTGTAATATTATCCCCAGTATTTTGCCCTCTAGACAGATCTCATTCTCCAAAATAATAACTCATTTCAAAAATCACTGAATTCAAGTAGCCCACGTACTTTTAGATGAGCAGTAAGAGAAGCCCAGTTATTTAATTTAATTAAGTCATATTAAGGCAAAAAACTAAGATTTGTATTTACTTTCCTGCCGCCTTTCTCAAGTGCATCTTAAATTGTTCAAAGGAGCAATCATATTGTAGCTGTGGTTGGCAGGAAATCAGGCTCTGTCTGATTCCCCAAACATCTTTACTAATTCCTAAGGAGATCTGTGTAACTGTTCCCCCAAACAACTTTTACCATTTCTTGCACTATCATGTAATATTGGCCGGGGCACGGATACCTATTTTCTAAAGACAATTTTAGCTGTTGTAACTGGTACAGTGCATGGACTTTCATTCTATAAATATTTAGGCTCTGACGGTCAAAGTGTGTAACAGAAGAGCAGAGCCCAGTGCAGACAATGAACACCGGCCCCTGAATAAACTGGAGAAGACATAAATGTAAGCATGGTGGTTCTTTTATTGCACTATGCTTTGTTTACTTTTAGACACTGTGTATCAATAAAGCCACAGGTGTCCAGTCTCCCACTAGGTTGTCACCAGAGAGTTTATCTTTTTGGCTTTCCAGTTTCTATAATAACATTATTCAAAGGAGGAACCCATTACACTTTTATTAACTAGGAAGTAATTTAATATGAACAATTTGAATAATTCTTTCTGAAAATATATTTTTATGGCAAATCTGTTGCTTGGAGTCTTAGGGTCTGATAAATGACAATCTAAACAGTTATTACTCAGTGTAAAATGGTCAAAGACAAGGTTTAGCTATATCAAGCTGAAAGCTTCTTTACTTCCAATAATTCTCCCATTAAAGGCCCAAACACAATCATGCCAATTCTTGAGGCAGAACATATGAACAGAGCAATCTGCTTAAAATAGTATTCCTGCTGAGAAAACACAAGAAGACAAGAAAAAAAAAATCTCTACTTGAAGGAAAAGGCAAATAGCAAAAATAATGAGCTTTCAAGTTAGAGACAGAGCAAGTCTCTTCAAAGATGATATAGACAACTACTTATATACAGCATTGATGAAATATAATTCAGAATAAAACATTCAAGTAAAGTCATAATTACTGTAATCGCTGTCAGTGATAATTTTAAAAAGGCTTCTTTTCTAACTATAATCTTGGAACATCTATTTACTGATGTGGATGGCATGTTGTGTTTCACAGGCTTTTTTGTTGTCGTGTTATTAAATTAATATAAATTTTTAAAATCAGAGCAAATGCAAACTGAAATGCATTAGGTTGAATGCAAGGTTTGTTGCCAAGCCACTTTCATTTTGAGTGACATTGGATCTGATAAACTTTCTTATGTCCCCCCATTTATGGCATAGTTTGATTCTGTCAAGCATGGTGCTTTTCTCTCACAGAGCCACATTTCCACAATTTAACATATTCCAAGATAGATGAGGTCATAGGTCATGTACATAACATCGCCACCATCACCAGCCTTTCTTCTGCAACTTTTATACCTAACTTGAGTGTAAGCCTCCTGAGGAGGGAACAGGGACGATTTGCTTACACGCACTGTTCCATCTCCATTGCCTACACAGTGCCTGCTACATGGAAAGTGCTGAATAAATATTTGTTGAAAGAACAAGTGCATGAGTAAATACTACTGCAAGTTGGTAACACCTATTTTCAAATTAAATTCTCCCTAACAACAGCAACAGCAACCTCTTGTGTGTCAGTATTGTGCTAAATGCTGTGCACACCAACGTTGAGGTAGATAGGACTATTTGCCTTTTACAAACGGGAAAATGAGGTTTAAAGTTCAAGACACATGTGAATGGCCTACCGCTAAAGCCAAATTTCTAACTGATATTGGAAAAGTTCATATATCAACTCAAATTGAGTTTGGCTGAAAGGAACAGAAAACTTCATAATTATAGTGGTTTAAACCCAAGTTTGGTATCTAGCTGTGCTCTACAAAGTTCTTAAGAACCAAGACTCCATCCAAGTCACTGTTCTAACATATTTGGGTTGTGTCCTTTATTCTCCTATTCTAAGGTAATATCTCTCTTGCAGAGAGCAAGATGGAAGAGAACTTAAAGAAGAGTAGTAAAAAATACATGACAACTCTGTCTTAAGGAAGGTGTCTGGAAGTTGACACATTTGTTTATATATCACTGACCAGAATGTAGTCACCATTATGGGTTGAATTGTGTCCCTCAAAATTCATATGTTGAAATCCTAATACACAGTACCTCAGAATATGACCTTATTTAGAAATAGGGCCATTGAGATGCAATTAGTTAAGATGAGGTCATACTGGAGTAGGGAGGGCCTGTGATCCAATATGACTGATGTCCTTATAAAAAGAATGCCATGCAAAGACACAGACATGAACACAGGGAGAACATTTGATGAAGATTAGAATTAAGCTGCCATAAGCCATAGAGCTACAACATGCTAGGAGAGATGCCTGGAACAGATAATTTCCTGGCACCCTCAGTGGGAACATGGTTCTGCTGATATCTTCATCTTGGACCTCTAGCCTCTATAACTATGAGACAATAAATTTCTGTTGTTTAAGCCACTCAGTTTGTAGTACTTTGTTAAGCCCTAGCAAATCAGTACAGTTACCTTTAAGGTGGTCTGGCAAAATTTAGTTTTTTGGCTCTACATTCAGCTAAATTTTTGAAAAAGAAGGAAAATAACTATTTCAGGACAAAAATCAGTCTCTGCTAAACTAGGCTACTCTCTGAGAGGTGGTCTCAGTATTCAATATTTCACTGAATCAGTCACAATAAATTGTGAAAAGTATATTAGCACATTATACTTTAAACCATCTAGAAAGAAAAAATGCTAGCAATTTAATTATGACAGTTCACCTACAATAAGGTGCATTCTTATTTCAGAGTTGTGAAATGTAAAAAAAGAAATGGGCATCTTAGAATCAATAAAATATAGTAAATAATCTATAGACATTTAGTTATAACAGTAAGCACAGGAAAGAAATAGTTTACATGAGCTATAATACTTCACACTCTAGCTTATATAAAACAAGATGACTTGTCTTACTGCAGGATTTAAAAAAGTATAATAATCAGATGCAGAGACTATAAAAATATCAATATAAATATTGATACAGATATAAATATATAAAAATAAATCTCTTCTTTGATTAACCTTGTTCAAAATGCTTCCACTGTATTAGTGAAATGCAGTATCAGTGGCTTCATATAGTCCCTTTAAGTCAAAGTAATATTTGATATCAGTTATGTTTATCCTAGAAAAGAATTTTTGAACAATTTGATGCCCCTTTCCCTACCAAATGAGAAAATAATAATACTGTTTTAATTAGGAATAATAAAAAGAGGATCTAATAAGTAAGATAATAAAAACCACAAAATCATCAAATGCAGTCATAATTAATTTCCTGGTCTAAAAAATTTTTTTGCTTTTATTTTCCTTTTCTCCATGAACCTCAGTCCCATTTACTTGAATTATTCTTCTCATTATGTATTGGCTAAACTTCTTTAGAAGCAACTGGGATTTTTCTCTTTAGTCCCAAAGGAAAGTTTTAATTGCATGTTGCCATGACAAGTTGAATTATTAAGACACGTATTACTAGATAATTCTACAACTTTCTAATTTTAGAGGGTCTTATCAAGAAAGCCACTTTCTTTAGATGTAGCCAAGATCTAAAAAATGCAAAACATCTGTCTCTCAATTAGCAAGGAACAATGTAAGGATCAGTTCACTTGCTTAACCAGGGCCAGAGAAAGGAAACCAGGATCTCCCACTGTGCAAGCTTTGATGATTTTACATTTGTGAACCCATAACTGAGCTTAATTCAGCAACTGACCTGTGAAAGAGTACCAGTTATTAACATTAATATTAATAACTATTATAATATTTAGAGTGTCTCCCCATAGTATTACAGAATATAATAAAAACAATTTGAGATTCAATTACATCGATAAACAGCTAAAACATTAGAAAAAACATTAGCTAACACAAAGACAAAAATGCTTACAGTATAAAGCAGGCATTTGTGAGGCAAAGAGCAGGGCTTCTCATAAGGATTGCTGTACCTTATGCCTTTAAGCAATGTCTCTAGGCAGACATTTTTGGGAGGAGTTGGAATTTAGTGGTGATAGTAATTTCAGTAAAAGAAGAGGAGAGGGAACTGTCAAATGTACTTAGAAAAATGGAGGTGATAGTAATTCCTTCTTTCTCTAGATGGTACTTATTCAACTGTACTTTGTCTCCATGACCACCTCTATGCTTGATTATCTATGTTCTAGACCAGGAGTTGGCATATTTTTTTAATGAAGGGTAAATACTTTGGGCTTTACTGGACACTCTTTCACAGCTACTCAACTCTACCATTTTAAGGTGAAAGAACCATAGACAACACACAAATAAATAAATGTGGCTATGTTCCAATAACACTTTATTTATGAACACTGAAATTTGAATATCATATAATTTTCACATGCAATAGAATATTATTTTTTTATTTTGTTCTCAACCATTTAAAAATGTAAAAATCCTTCTTAGCTCACACACTGTACAAAAACATGCCACAGGCCAGATTTGGTCCACAGACTATGGCTTGTCAACTTGTGCTCAAGACTGTGAGTTTTAGAAAGTGAGGCATCTCTTAAACTCATCTATACCATCTCTCCAATACCTACTACATTGCCTTATACTTAATAGGTGCTCTATAAGTATTTGTCAAAGTGAATACTGACATTATAGAGGTAAAATTGTAGTGGATGAAAACAAAATGTAAAACACATTCAACCTCTTGTCTGTCTCATCAGAATGTCGTTAAGCAGGTTCCTCCTATTATTCTTACTCATAGTGTCCTGTTCTTTATCATTAGGTAGTTACCACAATAGTTAATTACATATTTATTTGTAGGTTTTCATACTTATTACTATAGTAATTTCTATTGCTAGTGTGATGAATTACCACAAACTCAGTGGCTTAAAGTAACACATATTGGCTATCTCACAGTTTCTGTAGGTTACCAGTTTGATGGTTTGGCAGGGTCTCTACTCACAGTGGCATAAGGCCAAAATCAAGGTATCTGCAGAACTGTGCTCCTTTCTAAAACTCTAATGAAGAATCTGCTTTTAGACTCATGGAAGCTATTGGTAGAACTCAGAGGTCCCCATTTCCTTGATGACTGTGGCTATTATGCTCAGCTTCTAAAGTCCATTGCATTCCTTGACTCGTGCCCTCTTTGCTTTCAAAGCCAATAGCTACAGATCAAATCCTTCTCATGCATCATCTCTACTATCTTTTCTTCTGCTCTCCATCTCTCTGTGGCTTCAAGCAGGGAAGATTCTCTGCTTTTAAAATTTCATGTGATTAGATTGGTCCCATTGATATAACCTAGGTTAATCTCCCTGAGCCAAGATCAATAACCTTAATTACTTCTGAAAATCCCTTTGCCATGTAATGTAATACAGTTATAGTTTCAGGGATCAGGGCATAGACATCTTTGGGAAGAGGCATTATTTAACATACCACATTTACCATCCCATTAGGCTGTAAATTCCATGAGCAAAGGTCCTTTGTCTTATACATATACCCAATGCTTGACACATTTACCAAATACACAGTAACTGGCTCAATAAGTATTTCTGGAATTAAAGAATGAATGAATGAGAAAAGTGAGTGAATGAATGAATGAGTAGATCTAGGGTTAAGTAGAATATTCTAACCTAGAGTTTAACATCTAGGAATCTTCAGTGAATCTATAGGACAGTGGTTAAGAAAAGCACAGACTTTGAGTTACAAAGACATGGATTCAAATTGGTAATTTTATTGTTATTATTAACTGAGTAGCCTCCGGGGATCTTTACCTAGGATCTCTGTGTCACACTTTCTTCATATGAGAAACGGGATATCAAAATCCTTCCCTAAGAAATCTGCTGAGGATTAAATATGTACATGTATGTATGTATGTATTTCCTAGATATCACAGTACCCAGCTCATAATTAACACTCATTTTATTATAGCCATTATAAATGTTAAAGGTGTTTTGAGGTCTTTTGGTTGATAAAATTAACTTAAGTGGGAAGTATTAGAATAAAGGAAATGAGAAAAAATGGGAGAGTAGGAGAAGGGAAGGACAGGAGAAGAGGGGAAAGGAAAGGCCTCAGAGCAGAACACTGCCATCCATTCATATTTAAGAAGCAAATAATTGAAGAGAAGTGAGACTCAGTGGCTAGTATAAAGCAGTGTGGGCACTTGTTGTATTGAACACTGAGTTATATGTAAGTAATGAATCCTAAACTCTACTCCTGAAGCCAATGTTACACTACATGTTAAGTAACTAGAATTTAAATAAAAATTTGAAAAAGAAAAGAAAAAAAAAAGAGAATCAGTGGCTAAAGAAACAAGAGAAAGAGAAGAACATGGTCCTGAAAATAAAAGTGGAGGAGAGTTTTGAAAGAGTGATTAACAGTTTCAAATACAGCAATAATAACATGTACTGTAAAAACTGTAGTGACATTACATTTTTGGATGAAGAGGTCAGTGTTTATTCTGTAAAGAAGGTTTGGTGAAATGGAAGAAGAAAAAAGAAAAAAAGGAGAAAGGAGAAAACAGGATGATAAACCATGGTCTATTCTTTCCAGAAGCTTGAAGAAATAAGAGAGATGGGCAATAACTTGGGGAAAGGGTTTTGGTCAAAGGATTGATGTAGAGGGGAATTTTGGTTGTGAATGTGTGATTTTAATGTCCTTCACTCATTCTTTACCACAGCTATTTCAATCCCTTACCTCTTCTCATGCCCCTGCCCCTCTCATCTTCCCCCATCATGCTCAGCAAAGAAACTCACCCATTTCATGCACCATGTAGGAACCATCAAGCAGGAACATCCTCAACTTCTCAATACAATCTCCTTCCCATATATCAATTCCCCCCACAAATGTCTTATTCTTCTGTTCTGCTATCACCATGGAAATGATAAACCTTCCCAATGCCAGAATAATTCTTCTACTTGTGCTCTGAATCTCTGCCCTACTTGCCTCCTTTGCTATGATCTTGAATTAACTCCTTTGTTCCTCAGTTTTTTCTGTGGAAAAGTGGAAGCAAAAACTCACTATTTTTTGTAGATCAAACAAGGTAAGCAGGTATAAAATGCTTAATACAATGCCTGGCATTTAGTAGGCACTCAATATCTTCTCTCTCTTGCTTCTACTCCCAAATGCCTCTCACCTGGTTTATTCTTTCTTCTGTTATGCTCTCTCCCCTAAGATTCTCATCCTCTTCTTGCATAGTCAATTATAGATTTTTTACATAAATCACTTTGTGTTCTCCCAATATCTAAGGTCTACCAATTCTTTTACATTTCTTGTCCAGTACATGCCCATCACTCTTTCATCTCTTATAAATTACCACTGCAGTTCTCTTCTAATTTTCCCACCTCTTTTCTACCTCCACCTCTACTCACACCCTTATTATAACAACACACCTGAGCATCTAAGTTATGAACCCTGCTCTTCTTGGCCTCTCTACTTCACACAGCCCCCTTCATCTCCTTACTCTTTGACTTGACATTTTATAAGCTTCAGATGGAATGCCACCAATTAGATCTAAGTCTCACGAGGAAAAGGACATTATCTGTCTTGTCCACTCTGCATCCCTAGAAACTTGAACTTTGTTTTGAGGGAGTGAATTAATGAATATGTCCCTGCCTTCAGTGTCCTCTGTCACAGCCATTGAACTGCTTCACCTAACTGTGTATCAAATTTGTGTCTTTAACTAAAACTTTTGTGTTTCAGGCCCAATTAACTATCCACCTGATAGTTCCTTCTTGAATGTCTCATAGACATCTCAAATTTGACATGTCAAAACTAAATTCAAGAACCTTACATCCACTTCCCACCTCTTTCTCCTCCAGAACCCCAGAGCTTAACGCATGCAATCACTACCCGTCTAGCTGTTACAGCCAGAGAGTTTGGAGTCATCACTTAATACACATCTTACTCATTCCCCCAACTAATCCTTCACCAAATCTACCTACTTTACTCTTATATATCTCTTGGCTCTGTCCACTTCTTTTCATTTTCTTTGCTAACATCTAGCCAAACAATCACTTTATCTAACCTGGACTACTACAATAGTCTCTCTACTGGTCTTCTCATACACATGCTTGCATTCTGTACAATCCATTCTCCACCTGGTGGTAAGAATGATTTTTAATGCAGATTTAATTATATCACTCCCTTGTTCAAAATATTGGAATGAAATACTAAATATGGCCTGTGAGGCTGAATGTGACATAGCTCCTGCCTATATCACCGGCTTAATTTTTTCCTCTCTGCTCAGTGTCTGCATTCTCACCACTTTTCCCCACTTCTTCCTACCTTGGGATCCCAATGAGTTCTTTCACTCATGCTTCTGAGGTCAGCTGCATATCAGCTAGTTGGTTCGCCTGAGCAGGCTGCTTGGCTCTTAGCTGGGTACCTCAGCTCTCCTCCATATGACCTCTCAATCTCTTGCAGGCTATCCTAGGCTTATTCTACGGCAGAGACAGAATCCAAAACAAGAAAACAAGATACAAGATGAGCCCAAATTCAAGGAGTGGAGAAATAGATTACAGCTAGATGGGAGAAGCTGCAAAATCATGTTGCAAAGGGCATGGATACAGGAAAACCATTATCTGGATATCTCAGTATAATCTACCACAACAGCCAAATCTCAGAAAAGAGAAGTTAATTTTTTGTTTTGTTTTGCTTCTTAAGCCTGAAATACAGGATATTGATGGATGCAAATATAAACACCTTACTCTATATTTAATTGAGTATTGGGAGATATTTATACCTCAAAACATTTCCAAGAGTAGCAGAAAAGTTTCCCTACTGGTAAGGATAGAAGCTGTAGGGAAGGGGCGCCTGGGTGGCACAGTGGTTAAGCGTCTGCCTTCGGCTCAGGGCGTGATCCCGGCATTATGGGATCGAGCCCCACATCAGGCTCTTCCACTATGAGCCTGCTTCTTCCTCTCCCACTCCCCCTGCTTGTGTTCCCTCTCTCGCTGGCTGTCTCTATCTCTGTCGAATAAATAAATAAAATCTTTAAAAAAAAAAAAAAGAAGCTGTAGGGAAGTTTGGAATTAATCTTTGGGAAATGCAAAATCCTGATTTTATCTTCAGCAATATGATAAAGGTGGAATTTACCTGCATCTTGAAAAAAGTACTTCAGATATCAGGGAAATTGCAAGGGCTAATAAAAAGGGTTAATCTTCGGAGTAGGAGAAAATCCCCAAGTCTTCCCTACATAAGTGATTTCCTCTGTGTTTCTTTATGCTTCAAAAGTCACATGTCCCCATTTTAAATAATACCACCACGTATCTCTCTTAATAGCATTTATCAATGTTAAAATTTTACATTACTTTGTATGAACTTCTGCATAGGAGGACAGACACTCACTGTCTGGAATTTTTACATTTCTTTGAATATAAGTATTTTATATATGAAAAGGACGTATATTTGAACATATAATATGAAAAAATAAACAATCTCATCAGTTTGCTTAAGAAATACACCATTATTAGTATTGTTGAAGCCCTCTGCATATCCTTTCTCCCACTCATTACTATTCACAGCTACTGTTTCCTACCATTGTGAGTTTAGTGCATACACATAAATCTGTAAACAAATAGCATTTAGTTTTATATTATTGGACTTTATATAAATCTTTCATTTTCAATGCTGCATAGCATACCATTATCTGTGTATATGTATATAAATTCATATATAAACGTATATATATAATTTTATGCATTCCTCTGTCAATGGATATTTGGATATTTAGATTGTTTCCAGGTTTGTTTGTTGTTTTTCTTTTTACCATTACAAACAATACAGATGTATTCACTCATATGGATGAATACATATGTAAGAATTTCTCTCAAGATTATACCTAATAAATGAATTTCATATTTTCAACGTTACTAAACAATGCCAAATTGTTTCCCAGAAGTGGTTTTACAGAAACAAATTCTCATCAGAAATGTATAAGACTCAACATTATTGTACCAATACTTGGTTTTATTAGACTTCTTAATTTTTGCCAAATGGTTAGGGATAAAATAGTGTCTCACTGTAGTTTTAATATGTGTTTCCCTGGTTATTAATGAGGTTGAGAATTTTTTCATATGTTTACTGATTCACATGTTTCATAGGCTTAAAATTCCCTATGTTTATTGGCATATGTGCTATTTTTTCCCAATGTTTAATTCTATCCCATTTTGTTTTGTTTCTCCATTGCATAAATTAGTTGGTTTTGGGTTTGTTGTTGTTGTTGTTACTTTGGTGAGGTAAGGTAAACTCTCCTAGCAGTTTATTTATTTGAAAATATCTTCGTTTGATCTTCTTTTGGAAAGCTTGTTGCATGAAGTGCACAATTCTTCATGGACAGTGATTAACTCTTATGATAGTTAATTTTATTTGTCGACTTGATTGGGCTAAGAGATGCCTAGAGAAACATTATTTCTGGGTGTGTCTATGAAGGTATTTTCAGAGGAGATTAACAGTAGACTGAGGAAACAGTAGACTGAGGAAAGATAACCATGACCAATATGGGCAGGCATAATCCAATCCACTGAGAGCCTAAATAGAACAAAAATATGGAGGTGAACTTATTTTACTTGAGCTGGGAGATCCATTTTCTCTTGCCCTTGGACATAGGTGTTCCTGGTTATTGGGCTATGGACTCAGATGGGGACTTAGACCATTAATCCCTCTGATTCTCAGATCTCCAAATCAGGACTGAATTATACCACTGGCTTTCCTTGGTCTCCAGCTTGGAGACAGCAGACCATGGAACTTCTCAGCCTGTTTTACTGTGTGAGACATTTTGTATAATAAATCTCTGCATATAGAGAAAGAACCAATGCTATCATATTAGTTCTATTTCTCTGGAGAATCCTGACAAATATGCCTTTCTATAACTAATAGTTGTTTTTTTCTACCAACTTCTAATGTTAACAAAGCTCAATTTTAGCCTAAATCATCCTTTATAGATGATATTTGTTTTATCTCTGGTGACTGTTATAATGAGTCCTTGTTTTTGTTGTTTTGTGGTTTCACTATGCTGTGACTAAATATGAATTTCTATGTATTTACCCTTTATAGCTCATGTGATGGTTTTTGAATCTGAATTTGTATCTTTCATAAATTCTCTTAAGAAATCGTTGTTTTCTCCTGTAGTCTCCTTTTAAAATTCCAATTAGACACATTAGCTCTTCCTGTTCTCTTCTTCTATGCCACTTAAGCTGTCTTTCAAGATTTCTATATCCTAGCATCTCTGCAGGGCATTTTATTATTAATTTATACGTAGTAATTTATGGTCAACAATTTATTATCTATCTTTTAGTTTTTGACTTACCTTTTCTGCTCTAGTCTATATTAACCCATAAATTGAGGGTTTTTTTAAATTTAAGATTTATTTATTTATTTCGGAGAGAGAGAACATCCCAGCATGTGAGTGGAGGGAGGGGCAGAGGGAAAGAATCTTCAAGCAGACTCCCCTGAGGGCAGAGCCTAACATGAAACTCTATCTCAGGACCCTTGAGATCATGACCTGAGCTAAAACCAAGAGCAGGACACTTAACCAACTGAGCCACTCAGGCACCCCCATAAATTGAGGTTTTAATTTAAATTATTTTTCAGTTCTAGAAATGTAGAGAAGTATTCTCTATGTTCCAACACAGTTCTCAGCCCTCTTGAGAAGTTATGGGTAGACATGGTATTAGTCACTTCTAAGAAGAATCTCAGATGAACTTGTTTGCTACTTTTCAGCCATCCCTTAGCCTTAGCCAAAAAGAGGGCCTTAGGGGGGCCTGGGTGCCTCAGTCGTTAAGTGTCTGCCTTTGGCTCAGGTCATTATCCTCGGGTCCTGGGGTCCTGGGATCGAGCCCCCCATCGGGCTCCCTGCTCTTTGGGAAGCCTGCTTCTCCCTCTCCCATTCCCCCTGCTTGTGTTCCCTCCCTCGCTCTCTCTCTTGCTCTCTGTCAAATAAATAAATAAATAAATAAATAAATAAATAAATAAATAAATAAAAAGAGGGCCTTATGTTGAGATGACAGAACCACGACTTCAATCAACCTCGATGTATATCTAAGTTTCTGTGTAGAGGACAGTTAACATAGAGTCACCTGATCGTCAGCCAGTTTAAGGGAATAAAAGGGACATTTGTTGTCAGGGTTGTTTTGCTCTGCCATAGCATAGCTTATCTTGACTAATACAAATTGCCAATTCATTCCTTTTCAACTCTATTTGGTTATTTTTTATATACTTTTACACTTTGGTCACTTTTTTGAATACATATTCTTTCCTTCTTTATCTAATATACTATAAGCAATGATTTCAATACCTAATGTCCTTGGGGTTTGAATGTGTTGGTTTTTGTTTTTTCTTGCATGTGTTTGATTTTTGCCATTGTTGTTGTTGTTGTTATATGTTTACATATGATTGAATTTAGTCTGTGGAAGAATCTCTCCAGAGAGGACTTGTACAGGCTTCTGCTACAGAGAAGGCATCTCAACAAACTGGGACTACTATAATTTAATCTCTCAGGTTCCAGTTTCCCTGGCCACCCCCATAGGATAAAGTAGAATCCTAGATCTATGTGAGGCAAACCTGTGGTACACATTCTGAAGAGCTATTTCCCTCCCGCCCCCTTAGCTGTGGCCAAAATAGACAGTTTCATATCTGTTTCCACTTCTGACCAATGAATCTTTCTAGCCTACCCTTTCACTGATAGTATGTCCCTTTGGAAAAGCAAGATTTTATGAAAATTCTCCTGACTTCCCCCACTAGGCCCAAACCTAATAATATCCTGATCCCCATTTAGCTATTATTCCCTAACGTTCTGGACTGTTGTATCATCATGCTTTCCCTCCCTCTGTCCCAAGAAATGCCCCAAATTTTACATTGATGCGATTTTTTAGCTTTTAATCCTTCTGTGCTGTTAGGGAAAGAGAAGGTACTTGAAAATCTGCTTTATTTTCTTGAGAACTCAGTTATGAATTTAAAAGTGTATTTATTTTAGTTTAGTTCATGCCTATGTGTTTTTCAAAAGAGCTCAAATGAAACAAAACTGTATGTTTTCGAACACAGCTATATTTCCACCTCTATGTGAATATAAAAATATCATTTAACAAGTGTTCTAAAACTGTTCAGATTGAAGAAAAACAATACAAAAATAAGACATACTAAATATATTTTTAATTTCTAAATACTCTAAACATACATAAAATTAAGGAGAATTATAGAAAACGAACAGCCACTTTCTGACCACCCATATATTATAAATGTTGACAATCTTCTACCTGCGCCTCAACATTCTTTTAGAGTAATACAGTGTTGCCAAAATAAACAACTTCCAATTAGAGCTAATTGAAGAGTAGTGGGTTTATTTATGCATTCTTTCAATTAACATACATTGACTCAAAATTAAATATCATATACATTGTCAATACTGGAACTATGCCTTTCAAAATAAAATTTTACTATGACTGTGTTATTGATGATTCAATCTTGTTCCATAAACATTTACTGAGCACCTAGGAAAAATCTAGCAGTAAAAATAAAGAAGGGAAAGAAAATGCTCTAATTGTAAGGAAACTTCTTTATTACTTACTGACACTGTATGTCTTAAAAAAAATTGACTCATCTATGTATGTTATCCCCACCTTTCACCTCTATATGGATTATTTATTAATCCTTGACAAAAAGATCAATATATCGTAGATTCATTTATATATGCTCAATATCAGTGAGATAAAATATAATTATGAAAGTACTATTACATTAAAAAGTACCAGATAGAACTATTATAGATACTTAGAGATGAGCTATGCCTCTCTCATTTCCTGTACTTTACTGTGCAAGTAGATATAATACTATTTCTTCCATTATGAATTGAGATATTCTTAAATTTGTTGAAGAATTTCAATAAAGGCAATGAAAAGAATTATTAATCCTCTTGGATAGTAGTGGGAAATGCACTGTAATTGGTAGGCTTCATATCAGAGTTCTTGGAATTTCTCCAACTGCATTAGCAATTGGTCATCTTAATTACATGGTCCATTAGCTAAAATCTGCATCACAAAACTACCATGCACAATTCTTGCCAACTCTGATCCATTCATTGTAAGGTCAAAGTTTCCTTGCTCATTGCAAAATGAAACTAGATATATTAAGTTAAAGTATTTTGAGCTCATTAAATATACAACCTCAAGTTAGCCAACATATCACATACAGAAAATAACTGCACTTCTACAGACAATGCCTCTAATACTTTAAGCTTTTTATGATGCAAGGTAATTCTGCAAAAGATCTAGACACAACAAAAAAAATTTAAAGAGCATATCAGTTATTGAGTCTCTACTTTCTGTGCCTTATAGATATAATTACCTACAATGTTGACACAAATGTATCCGTCTAGTTTCATAATCATGAGTGTGTTTCTAAATTAAAAGTAGATTTCAGAGACAACCTTACCACTGCCAGTCATTATTTAGTCCAGAAGCCACCTTGCAACATTTTTTTAGCACAGTTCCTACTCAAAAATATTTAGATAACCAACTAATCTTGAATGGCTCTATTCAATATTCATTCCTTCACAGATATTAACATTTTTTTAGTATCTACTATGTGCCCCATGCTGATATATCAATATAAAGTAAGAAATACCCGCTGTCCTCAAGACACTTGTGACCCAGCCCATTCTATATAAATTTTTCAAAAGAGTTCAAATTATCATATGTTGTTTTCTATCACAGAGCGCTCAATTCTCCATTTTCTCGCAAAGGATATAATGGAATTATCCTTGCTAACATCCTGAGACTGTACGTTTCTTGAATCTCATCTATCTAATTTATCAAAATGTTGAGACTAACCTAGAATATAGCATTCGATGAATTCAGGCTAACATTGTTCTAAACCTTAAATATTCATGCAAATTACTTATAAGCCATTCTAGAACTTTACCCAGTACTGAAGCCATGTTTACAGGTTTTATATTGCAGCTTTCAGCCTTCCCTCAATGAAAGTGGGGACAGTAGGTGCCTGTCTCTTGTCCTCCTGTATTTCTTTTTCATTCCACCGAATCCTTAGAGATCACTGAGAAAGTTTCAAGTGCATATGTAAGTTCTTATAGTAGCTGAACTCCAATTATTCTGAGTCAGAAGAACCGCTACATCATCTTTTACAGTCTTTTCAATCAACTGTAATTTCATATCAATGCTTATTCTAAACCTTTTCATCTAAAGCCTATCCCCTTTAGCACAAAAAAGAAATGGAAGTGGTTGGGCATAGAACTGTTTTCCTCACCTCTTTACATTATACCTTTGTCCTTACTGCATAGTCATGCCTTAATCTTTCTCAAGATTTGAACAAAACGACAAAAACAAAACAAAAAGGGGCGCCTGGGTGGCACAGCGGTTGGGTGTTTGCCTTCGGCTCAGGGTGTGATCCCGGCGTTATGGGATCGAGCCCCACATCAGGCTCCTCTGCTGTGAGCCTGCTTCTTCCTCTCCCACTCCCCCTGCTTGTGTTCCCTCTCTCGCTGGCTGTCTCTATCTCTGTCAAATAAATAAAAAAAATCTTTAAAAAAAAAAAAAAGAAAAAAAAAAAAGAAAAACACCTTTCTATTGTCTCTACATTTTTTCTCCTTGCAGATCTAAGCATCCATGGTGCATCCTTTATTGTTTGGTGTCACTCTAATGTACATCCTTAACTAAATTCTATCCAGTCCACCTTTTTAGCCAATTTCTCAAAAATTATGTCTTACTAAATTACTATATATGCAGCTATATCTATATATGTAATCTTTTCCGTTTTCTTTTTCATTTGAATCAGTTGCAAATGTGCTCTGCTATTCATTTTTGGAGGCTCCCAGCCTTCTTAACTCATCCTCCCTTTTAGAGGGTCAAGGAGTGGGATCAAATCTGTTATGGTGGAAGCTTAGAGATGATATGACTTAAGTCAAATCATTTTATACAACTCCAGCTGTCTGGAAACAGGAATAAAGCAGTTTCCTGGAAGGAACTGTGTAGATAGGATGAGCTCTACAAAGTTCAATTTAGTCTCTAATCCTATTAGTCCCAGGGGAAATAGATAAAAGAACCATTAAAGTGTCCTGGCCTTGTGATTGCACCCCAATCTCTGACAATGGCTACCTCCTTGTGGTCAGCAAAAAGACTGCTAGTGCCAGGGAATTTCAGCAAAGGTGATCTTTGGTGATGGCAAAGATGACAGTAACAAAACTGTGCCTTGTGTATTTCTTACATTGTAGCCACACTGTTACACAGTGTTACTGAAACAGGTTAGAAGGAGCTGGAACAAACTTCTACCACAAGGGAAGCTAAGAGACAAGTAAGAAGTGGCAGAGGTTTTAGTTTGAAAGACAATGCTGTAGAGGATCATCATCATCGTCGTCGTCGTTGTCATCGTCATCATGAGCTAGTACCATCACTAGATCCCCAGGCTTATGTTGGCTGGGAACTACATCCTTTTGAAGTATTAGAACCTGCCTTTTATAATATTTCTGGCACATGTCTGATTATGACCAACATTTCCATTCATTACCAATTGGAAACTTTAAGTGACATCACCCTTCTCACAAGGTCCCCATTATACTCATAGTAAAGACAATTTTCAAAAAAATACACATAATGTTCCCTTGTTTTTTTCTGAAGATTTTATTGATTTATTTGGGTGAGGGGGCAGGCAGAGAAGCAGAGGAAGAGGGAGAGACACGCTTAAGCAGGCTCCACGCCCAGTGCAGAGCCCAACGAGGGGCTTGATCTCACCACCCTGAGATCATGACCTGAGCCAAAACCAAGAATCTGATGCTTAAACGACTATGCCACCCAGGCACCCCCAATATTCCCTTGTTTTAAAAGTTAAGGTTGATGAAGTCCCAATAGCTCATTTTTGCCATTGTTCCCCTTGCCTTTGGAGACCTATCTAGCCAGAAGTTACTGCAGCCAGGGTCAAAGAGGTTTCTGCCTGTGTTCTCTTCCAGGATTTTGATAGATTTCTACCTCACATTTAGGTCTTTCATCCAGTTTATTTTTGTGTATGGTGTAAGGAAATGGTCCAGGTTCATTCTTCTGCGTGTGGTTGTCCAATTTTCCCAACACTATTTGTTGAAGAGACTGTCTTTTTTCCATTGGATATTCTTTCCTGCTTTATCAAAGATTAGTTGACCATAGAGTTGAGGGTCCATTTCTGGGTTCTCTATTCTGTTCTATTGATCTATGTGTTTGTTTTTGTGCCACTATCATACTGTCTTGATGATCACAGTTTTGTAATATAGCTTGAAGTCTGGCATTGTGTTGCCACTAGCTTTAGTTTTCTTTTTCAACTTTCCGTTGGCTATTTGGGGTTGTTTTTGGTTCCCTACAAATTTTAGAATTATTTATTCCAGCTCTGTGAAAAATGTTGATGATATTTTGATAGGGATTGCATTAAAGGTATAGATTGCTCTGGGCAGCATAGACATTTTAACAATATTTGTTCTTCCAGTACATGAGCATGGAATATTTTTCCATTTCTTTGTGTCTTCCTCAATTTCTTTCATGAGTGTTCTATGATTTTCAGGGGATATATATATACAATGAAATATTACTCAGCCATCAAAAAAATGAAATCTTGCCAATTGCAACAACATGGATGGAAATAGAGGGTATTATGCTAAGCGAAATAAGTCAATCAGAGAAAGACAATTATTACTTGTGTGATATGATATCACTCATATGTGGAATTTAAGACACAAAACAGAGGAGCATAGAGGAAGGGAGGGAAGAATAAAATAAGATTAAATCAAAGTGGGAGACAAACTAAAAGAGACTCTTAATCATAGGAAACAAACTGAGGGTTGCTGGAGGAGAGGGGTGGGGGGGTTGAGGTAATGGGGTGATGGACATTAAGGAAGACATGTGATGTAATGAGCACTAGGTGTTATATACAACAAATGAATCACTGAACACTACCTCTGAAACTAATAATACGCTATGTTAATTAATTGAATGTAAATAAAATTAAATTTAAAAAAATAAAGATCAGAGAAATGTAAAAAGAAAAATTTTAGATTGATAGTAGTTCCCATCATTCTCTTTACTTTCTCATTGTTTAAACATGAATAGAAATTTCAGCAGCTGTCTGAAGAGTCGAAGTTTCAGGAAAAGAAACAAATATTCTTGAACATCTGCTATGTTCCAAGAACCTATGTTTTGTATTTCCACATATGTTAACATATTTAATCTTTCAGTATCTCAAATTTTACATTTTCAGTACACTGATTCTCATAGAGTTTAAAAGGTAGAACCAGAGCTATGTGGCTGTCTCCACTGCACTATTGTCACTCTTCTGGTCTGCCCACATGATGGCTTGAGATTGCATCTCCATTACTCCTACTTTTTCTTCTTGTCTGGCTACCCTGGTGTTTTGCCATAGTGACAAAACCCCTATTTTATTCCCTTTTATTTTCATCACAGTAGACTCTTTGTTTAAAAGTGGAGAGGGACTGCACATGGTTATTTGGCTTTTCTCCCTGCAGATCTGTTTCTATCTCTAGATCTACCTCCCTACCTACTTTTCAAACACTACTACAGCTGCACCCCATGGGAAGATCCTGTTCTTGACTCCATGAGCAGGACTCAGCCATTCTCATCATTCATCATCATTCCAACAAATCTCAGCTATATTCTTCTCAGGAATAGGTGTTTTATTAAAGATTAACAAAGGAATTAGTAGAAGTGCTTTCCATAACTCAGGGCATAAACCTTCACTTCAAGATTCCTGTTTTCCTTCCAAGTTAAATCCTTTGCATCCAGCATCTCCGTCTTTTAGAGACACCCCCCTGCAGCTTTGCATCCCCCTTCTCACAACATGCTTTTCTTTTATGTCTTTCTTTTTTTCAAGTGTGGATTAATTTATTTCCTCTCATATATATGGCATCTCACACTTATCATTTATACAGCCTTCAGGTTGACAAAAGTATAGAAAACAAAGGATACTCCCATTTGTTTTCTGGATCCATCCTCCTCACAGGGTAACTATAAAATTATTATATCACATTTTTCTATTATATACTTAATATTTTTCAAATGCCTTTTTATGTACAAGACTCCATGTTAAGTGTTAGGGAGATAGAAAGAAGTGATATACAATCACTAAGAAATTTCTCTCCACCCAGAAAGGTGCTTACAGAAATGTACAGTCAGGTGAATAGGATGTAGAAGGACATACAGTCAGATGATATAAATGGGTAATTAAGAATTAAAAGATGAGAGACGGAAGAGGTCAAGTAAGATACCAGCCAACTACAGAGTTCCAAACTGAAAATTTGGCCAATGATGTTGACCCAATTCCAGGTAGAAATAATTCTTGAGGCCTTAAGCTCAGAGAATATGCCTAATGGAAGGAGACAATACTGAGTCTTGCATCATCAAGCTCACAGTGACTCCTATAAGGTATTGCTTGTGTTCTACCATAGCATCCAACAAAATCTCACTTGGCCTCTTCTCCATGCTTTGCGTTCCCATGCTGTGTCCAGTCTGACTGTTCGAGGCCCCATTTGTAATGATCTCATGCTTGTTACTTTCTCCATTTTTATCCTCTTTTGTCATTCTCAATGTTTTCCATAAACATATTTTTTATAGATTCCCCCCTGACCATTGAATTTTCACATTAAAGAGGTCTTGATAAATTAAATGAATAACCTCTCAATAAATATGCAAAATACAGTTCGTCCTCAGGAAAGGATCCAATCTTGTAAGATTTTAAGCCATTGTCCAAAGGGGCAAATTCTATTCCTCAACACAATATCTGTAGCCAGTTATCTTTTCCCATATTCTAACTTCTCTCCCTAAATCCCATGTTTTATAAGAAAAATTAGATACAAAATAGCTCCCATACTTCCAATTTCTTCCCTTTTCCCCTAAATTAGTATTTATGAGATAGACTTTACTATCTCCTGAGCCCCTACTGTTTTTCTACCATTTATATGTGTCATTGTACTCATTCAACAAATATTTAAACAAATCCCTGATAGCTTCTGGAGACACTGAATGTAAAAGATGACCTCAGTGAACCTGAGTCAAGTGGGAAAAGCCATGCGGTATGGTGACTAGCATGGAGAATTGTGTCCTCTGGGTGCTTTAAAAACCCAGAGACCACCACCTACCTCTCAACTCTGTGGTAGAGGATGTGTGTGGAGGGAGCAAGCAAATAAAAAGCCTCCAAAAGTATTTAACATTTGAGCTATCGCTATTGCAATCAATAGTGCAGTAACTTATCAAAATGTCTAAACTGGAAGCCAAGAACCCAGCCACTCTTAACTTATTCTCCCAAATACTTCGCTCAACAAATCCTACTAATTCCGACTCTTGCATTTTTAATATCATTTAAAAACTGCCAATTTTCTCTGTCTGCCACTCTCTTAGTTATACTCCTATCTTTCTCTGGAATACTAAAAGAGCCTCCTACATGTTCTTTCTAATTACAGAATCATTCCCTTCTAATACTTTACATTTATTCATTCATTTAACTTTGCTAAATTCAAGACCTAAAACTCTTCAATGGTTACCAAATGCTGTATAAATAAAGTACAAACCCCTCAACATGTCTTAGCTTGATCATCAAGAGTCACTCAGTGCAGTGGTTACGAACATGGCTCCTAAAGCCTAGGTCTGAAATTCTGTCATCTAATAGCTAGGGATCTTAGGCAAGTAGTTAATTTCTCTAAGCCTCAGGATTCTCATTTTTAAAATAGGAATATATCTTCACATGATTATGGTGAAGACTAAATGAGATAAATTCTCTAATGTTCTTTGACTACAGTATGGCGCATAGTACTACATAAATACTAGCTATACCTATGATCACTTCAAATTCATTTTCCTTAATATTTTCCTTTCTATGTATGGGTATGACAAATCTCCTAGTGACCATGTTTTCCCATCTTTGTATCTTTCATGTGCTCCTCCCTCTACCTAGACCTCCTTTCCATGCCTTTTCCAACCTGCTTAACACCAGCTCATCTTTTACCTCTAACTGTGGATGTCATTTTCTGTCTCCAGTTCCCCAGGGCTGAAGTAGGTGCTCTTCCTATCGGTTTCTATCACTGTCTTGCATTCTTTATCCTAGCATGAATCACTTCATTCTCCTCTGATATATCATAAATTTCTTAAGGGCTTATTCTTCATTGTCTTCCTAATACCTAACACTTCCACGGGTTATATAGGCATGGCATTGATTTTTGTGGAGCAATTTGTCTAATATTGCATATACAATTTGGTTTGACTTGACCAGGAGTGATATCATTATTATAAGCTCTAGAATAGCCAAGCTTTATAAACTGTACTTTTTGAAATACATTTTTTTAGTGTCAGAATCTGTGTCTCATTCATTTTTACCTCCACTCCTCATCCTTAACAACTAGGGAAGTATCTACTATAGAATAAATATTCAGATGTGTTAAACCAAATATCTTTTTTTTTTTTTAAAGATTTTATTTATTTGACAGAGATAGAGACAGCCAGCGAGAGAGGGAACACAAGCAGGGGGAGTGGGAGAGGAAGAAGCAGGCTCACAGCAGAAGAGCCTGATGTGGGGCTCGATCCCATAACGCCGGGATCACGCCCTGAGCCGAAGGCAGACGCTTAACCGCTGTGCCACCCAGGCGCCCCTAAACCAAATATCTTTAAATTACACAATTCTAAGACTCTGTGTGAACGAAACATGGAAATATAAGTTTGGGACCAAATTTATCTTTCTACAGATGAATGCCACTGAGTTTTATATCTTTAATCCTGATGGCTTATATTATTTTAAGGTGAACACTGAAACAAAACAAAGCAAAAAAAAAAAAACATAATGGACACAGCATTATTCAAAGAGAAATTTTGAAAGGAAGAAAATCTGAGGATTAATGTCCTTAATATTCATTTCTGACAGCCCATGTTCAAGTTTAGGTTGTCTGGTCAACATTTGGGTCTGACTCGTAGTTTCCAAATCATGGTGTGTCGTGTTCTAAATCAATTCCCTAGGAGAGATTTAGGGATAACTTTTCCACAGGTTTTCTCAATTAAAGATGCATCTAGTTCTTTGCCCACATCACCCACATCTGCTCATAAAAAATGAATAATGGAACACACATGTGCTGACTTGCGATTCATTTCAGCCTTTTGCAGGTGCAAATGCAAGTTTTAAGGTGCAAAGTGGAGCCACAAACGTTGTGGGCTTGTCCAGCTGAAATTCTAGGCTTTAATCACATCTAAATAACTCCTCAGGTGATGCAATCACAGGATTTTGCTCACAAAAAGGGTATAATAAATATTGTAGATTGAACTGGTGTGCATTAACAGATGAGGCTATGTTATTTAGAGAATATGAAATCCAGCTAATTTTCACCAATCTGGTATTTGCCAAAGCATTCTTTTCATATATTAACCCAAAATTCACCTTGAGTACATTTCAAAGCAACTTTGACCAACTGAAATAGGAAATAAAATACTTTTATTTGTATAATAACTGATTCAGGGTTTTACATTGACAGATAACCCAAATCTATTGTAATTACTACATATCTTTGCAGCTGGGGTCGCCTTCTAGCAGACAAACTAAGTCAACACTCTGCTATAAGCAGAACAGAGGGGCTCACTGGTGCAGATAATCCTAAACAGCAGAAAATCCCCAAATCATTTAAATGTTTTCAGCTTGGATATACATTTAGGAGGTTTGGAAATTTTGGTGTTGTTGATGTTGTTTCAGCAGACATCTGTTCCTAATTTATTTTCTTTATTAAGATTCTGTGAATTATACACCTTCCTAATGATTAAGTTGTCACATACCTTTCATTAGCCAATACATACAAGAGTGTGTCCCCAGCCAGTTAAGATGACATAGGTAACGGAGCTGCTTGAAGATGGAGAGTAAAGCTTTGTTTTCTGAGGTGACAAATGTTCCTACAGCCACCCCTTGTGGCCAAATTTCCATGAAGTTTATTAAACATGGTATAAGCTTATGCCCAGCTGTACTTCAATTATTTTGCATGAGTAGGAAAAGCAGCTTTCTCCTTACTCTGACAGAAAAACACAGCTTCTTGTTTCTTTATGAACTAGAGAAACCCAGGTTATAAAGAACAACACACGCACACACATGCACTTTCATTTCAATATTGTAAATATGAAATAGTATCATAATTATGGGAGTATATTATTTTAAGGCAACAGATATGAATATATCATTATCCAAGGGAGCACAATACAAAGGAGAATTTCCAAGAAGTCTTGTTTTGAAGAATATAGTGATAGTGGGAGAGAGTTCAAGCGTCATTGAGAGAAAGGAGATTTTCCTCTTGGCTTCATGTTTAAATATATTTCTCTCCTCTCATCAACCCCGAGGCAGAGAAAAATGAAAATTAAGCTCTGCCTTTACACTTTACTTCTGTTATAATACCTCTCAGCCCAACCCTCTTTATTCTGTTTATCCAAATCCTGCCCATTTTTCAAAGTGCAGCTCAAATTCTGCCTCTCTTGTAGAGCATTCCCTGAGCATTTCATCTGGAAGCAATCTTTCCTTCTTCTAAACTTCCACAAGACTTACTTTCCATACCACTCATTTAGCACTTATTATTTACTGACTGGTAGAGATGTAATGTTTTCAGAAATATTGCAGCCATAGTGGAGACGTTTTTTATCCTTTTGTATGGAAAACAAATATGTATTTTTAAAAACAAAATAGACCTAGCGTTCTTATTATTCTTCATAGATCTGAAATCCAGTTTGTTATAGACTGTATCATCATAACAAAAAGGAAGTACATATGTAGTATTCACAGTATGCCACATATTGTTTTGAAAGTGTTACAAATATTAAAAGTTTTAACTACTTTACAAATATTAGATTGCTAATAATGGAAGTTTCATATGTGTGTATGCATTTTTGTGGGCACCCACATATACATGCGTATACACATGTGACTACATATATATGCATATATGTGTACATGAGTGTAGGATATAATATAATATGACAGATATAAACTTGTTTTGTTCATATAAATATTGCATTGGAAAATTGAAATAAAACAATATTTATTCAGGAGTTTATTAAAATACATCAATAAATTGTGAATAACTTTAAATTTATTACTGACTTTATGCTATCTTTCTCATTTCTATAATAAATAAAGGAGCAGGCTGCTAAACAATAAGGAACACAGTCTATCTTAGTATTGTCCTCTTTGAGGAAGAGATGGAAATTTTAGAAGGGAAAAAAATCTGTATATTTAGAGCAACACAAAATTAAGGTTTTCTGAATTTAGGGTCTTTTTTTTTTTAGGGTCCTTTTCTTTGAATCCAGCAGATGAAACATGTTGTTTTTATTTTTCTGAGGAAAAAAAAGTAGATACAAACAAAAAATACTCAACCATTTCCCATAAGTCCTAGATTTTAGTCTAGTATCACCATCCACTAACTACAAGTAATTAAACTATTACCTGGTCTCCTCATCTGAGGATGAGGGGCACTAGTTTGTTTATTTAGTTAGTTACTTAATTATTTATTTATAAGATTTTATTTATTTATTTATTTATTTATTTATTTATTTATTTGAGAGAGAGAGAGAGCAGGAGTGGGAGGAGGGACAGAGGGACAAGCAGACTCCCCGCTCAGCAGGGAGCTGATGGACCCCAGATCATGACCTGAGCCGAAGTTAGATGCTTACCCGACTGAGCCACGCAGATGGAAGGGCACAAATTTAATAGTACTATTTCAGTTTCAAATTTCAAAATCCAAGTATAATTTTGTCTGTATACAAAAGAGTGTTTTCAAATGAATTTTAAGAACTATGTCTATCATTAGTTTCTATAATTACGTGACTTAAGGTAATCCAAGAAAATATTTCCATTTCCAGAAGCTGATAAGGATGAAAGTGATTAAAATAAAATTATAGGAATCTTAAATCTATACCAACATTGCCCTTTTATAGACTTAAATATTTTCTTTTTTTTTAAGATTTTATCTTTAAGTAATCTCTACACCCAGCGTGGGGCTCGAACCCACAATCCTGAGATCAAGAGTTGCACGCTCCACCAACTGAGCCAGCCAGGCACCCCTATAAGTTTAAAAATTTCTTGAACTGGCATCATTATAAGCATGCTGAAGATGACAGAAATCATTTAATGCAGACAAGCAGAGAAAGGTCATTCACAGTCCTTGCCTCTGTGCTAAGTTTACCCTTGTAAAAATTCCACCTTTATTCTGGACTGATGGATACTCTTCCTGTTTTTAGGTGCCTTTTCAACATCTAACACTGAAGGTACTGTGTGCCATGCAATTCAGTCAAATACAGTCACACTTATAGCACTGTTATTCCATGCTTCTGGATTGTGTCTCTAAATTTCTTAGAAAAGGACTTTGAACTTGAAATATATTTGTTAAAAATATGTTGTGAAACAAATAGATGACAAAAATATATCTCCATGCCTATATCAAAAGTCACCCCACTCCGAAGAAGTGTTCAAACTCGGGGCTTTTTTCACATCTCTTGTTAAAGTAACAGTGACTTTTGAAAAAGAAACTGTTTCTTTTAATTTGTAATGTTCTGTTGTGTTAATTTACTAATCATCTAAAACTATAGATTATTTCCAATGAAACAAAAACACCCAGAGTGAGGGTCTAAGCTAGATGAACACTCTAAGAATATATATATATACACATATATATACTTACATACATATACATAATACACTTTTATTCTAAGAGCAATACATATATAGTAAAGTATATTATGTATTATTAGATACATAAATATTATTGGATGTATATTCTTACATACATATATTCTTAGATATATACATTTTTCTTAGTGTTCAATCAGATATAAATACACTTAGGCAAGCTGATCCCAAAGGATTAATTTTAAAAAGAATGCCAATAAGCCTCAAGGATATGGTGATTTAGAGGCTAGGAGTTAACCCACAAACCCCTCCCCTCACCAATGAAAGTATTCAGGCTAATGAGGGACAAAGCCCATTCCTTAGCTACCCCAGTACTATGCCCAATAGAGAAAGGATTTTCCTTAAAAGGAAAGATACTTAGGGGACAATCTTGATCCAAGACAATGACTCAAATTTATGCTTCTCACTTTGTCCTCTAGCCCAAACTCAAGGATATCCGAGATTTTAGGAGGAGAGGAAAATATGTAAATTTTAAAATGCAAGATTTGATAGGAAACCAGGAGCAAAGAACTTTTCTGTTTTTCAAAATTTCAGTAATGGCTATTTTCTTTACTGCAGTGATCATAGGAGTAAAACAAAGGGAGAGCAATAGTCATTACACAAATGCACAAAGTACTATCTAAGCAAGCTGACCCTAGTCTTTCAGGAAGCAGGAAAGTCCAAAGTACCCCATCTTATTAAGGTTGGTTGTAGGGGAGGAGAAAGAGACGCTGGGATGGGAGGTACAAGAAACATTGTCAGAGGATTCCAAATCCCAAAGGAACGAAAAAGAAAAGACCGAGGTACTGTGTTATAAACTATTTTTATGAAGCTTTGTACCAACACAAAAAAATTATAAAAAATGAGAAAACAGAGTAAACACATAAAAATCTTTATGTTCCGTAGATTGAGGAAGCCAACTGCAGGTCATAAAGGCTGTGTAATCAAACATAATTCGCTCATCTTAAAATGTTTTTTGGGGGGCGCATGGGTGGCTCAGTAGGTTAAGCACCTGCTTTCAGCTCAGATCATGATTTCGGGGTCCTGGGATCTAGCCCTGTGGGGAGTCTGCTTCTCCCTCTCCTTCTGTCCCCTCCCCCCACTCATGTTCTCTGTCTCTCACTCTCAAACAAGTAAATAAAATCTTTTTTAAAAATGGTTTTTTGTTTGTTTGATTGATTGATTTACATTTGGGGGAAGAATTCATTATATAGCATTTTAAGTTTTCTCTCAATCGAAAGTCATCCTGCACTATTTTTATGTTCTAATAGTCAAAGCCTTCAAATTGTTACTGTTATTATTATTTTTAGATATACTCATGCTTTCACTTGAGCTGGTTACAAGTATCTTTGAAGGGATAAGGAACACATCTTACATTTATTTTACTCCCTCTCAATGTGCAACAGAAACCTAGCACACAGGTTTGATATATGGAGGTGCACCCATAACAAGGCACTCATTTGAATGCACACATTAACTCTGTCTCATCTGCCAATGAGAAATATAAGACAACAGCTGAGATTACCACCATCAATCTGAAGTAAGATTTAGTATGGTGTCGAATTAAATTCTAAACTTTGATTCTTTAAGAAATTGGATAATGAGTGAGGTATCATCCCTGAAAGTGCATTTTTTTCATATTTTATGATGTATATATTTTTTTATAGTGGATTCCTTATTGGCCATCTGCTAAATGTGTATCTTTCAGTTATTCAGACACAAGCTTATTGTTATAATTAGGTCAAGGCAATCTTTTCTTTCTTTTTTTTCCATCAGCATGTTTTCCTCGCTGCAACAGAGGAGATAAACTGGGAGAAGGGATCATGAGAAGGAGACAAAGTAATTTGAGAGAAAGGAGAGAGAAAGTGTCTTGCATAATGAAAAGCAGGAGGGAATTATAACGATCTATACCAAAGGGGGCATACCCAAAACTGTACCAACTCCTCCAACCTTCTTTATGTGGAAAGTTAAGCAAATGTGATTGTCCTCTGCTAATTTTCTTTATCTTTTCATTGCAATTCAGTAAGTAATCAGGAATTCAAAAAATAATTTCCTACCCTTTGGTGCCATCATGAGGCCAAAATAACAAAGTACTGAGGAAAGATCTCCAGAGAAACCCAAGGTTTTGATATTTTCTTTTCATTCAAAATGTAATTATCCAGAGAATGAAAGTTTATTTCAGAAAGAAATATAATTACCTTTACCATAATTGAAACCCTCCAACCAACAAATCATAGCTTATATGTTTACATAGACATTGCACTGAGTGGAATAAAATGTACCTTAAATTTTTAAGCAACTGTGGAATAACAATTTTGTGAATTTGAAATCATTAAAGTATTCATGTTTTAAAGTTACATAGCCATGACCTAAAGTTGTTAGAGATTTTAAACCAGTTATAGCAATATCTTAGCTTTATTTATCTATGTTTTTATTCTCTGGTGTCATAGGACAGCACAACAGATAGTAAGATAAAATCCTCGGAAGTCTCAAAATACAGTGTTATGATATCACAAAAAGAAAAAATGCTATTTTAGGAAGGAACAAATGACAATAGAAGAATATAGCAAAGCAAAACAAAAGAATAACTGATGAATACCTCGGAACTTTATAGCCAGATAAAATCAAAATACAAATCACTATCAGGTAATGCAGTATTTGAAATCATCACCACAAAGTCTATTTAAAAAATGGCAAAGAGATGTTTTATTAAAAGTCTCCACCAAATATACCTTATTCTATTTGTGTTGTACTTATATTATTATCCCTAGGTTTAAATTACATCCATTGAAACCTATTGTACAAGTACATTAATAGAGGTGCAAAATGTTTATTCTTCATCTGCTTTCTCAGTTCATTAAATTCTTTTGTGTGAATTGTTCAAATTTTCTCATGGATGAAAATATGGTCCCTAAAAGATGGCTTGTGGTGCCTAAATCTTATTTCTTCCCATTGCTCCTAAAAATTCCACCTATTTTTCTCTCATTTGCCCTGATGGCATTTAGAAACCAAAAAGCCCCACAAATTTCATCCGTAAATTATGGACTCTTCTCTCCGGGGGATGGAAAATTTCACTATGCATATGTCTCTTGCTTATTCAGCTTTTCTTATTCACTGGAAAAACCACAGGCAGGGGGAAAAATAAAACTGCTGAACTGGTTTTTGCCTGGTTTTGTTCTTAGAGTGTCCTCGTCCCATCTTGCTCATACCGAACACCCTTATGAAATATTTTCATATTTTCAGAATTATCAAAAATATAAACACCATCAACTTCAGTTACAATGAAGGCAGCCTGAATTGCTTCCTTTTCTTTCTCTTATCTCAGAGACATATCTTATATGTGAAAATAGTAATAATTTGCTCTTGTTTAAAATCAGTGGTGATCTCCTTTTGTGACCTGGCCACCAGCACTCTTTCAGTAGAATCATAGTGCTAATCCCAACTTGGCTTTGGGCATATGTTGCCCTCATTTGGCCCCTGTAATGTTGCCCAAGATGGATCATTATCTTTAACATTATCCCAGAGATGCAGAGAAGTTAAATCACCCTCCATTGTAATAGCTTCAAAAACTCCTTTCATTGGCAAGACTTACCAAGAAAGACATTATTTCTGCCCTGATAAAATTCTCAAAGGCTCCCTGTCTGAGGGAGGAAGCTTGGGAGCCATCATCAGGGATGAAAAGGAGCATTCGGATCACCTATAACCTCCTTCAGGCAGGACAAGACTATTCCTATGTCAGATGCTATACAATGTTCAAATATTTAAATGCCATCTCATCATAATTCTATTCATCTCACAAGCTCAGATGGTTTCTCTCCATTCCAATGACATCATCTCTTGCTTTTACTTCAATATGTAGTTTGGGGAAAGGGAGAGAAATTTAGGAGAACACTGAGTATGTGAGTATCTGATTCATTTGGGATACAAGACAAGTGTCCAGTTACTTATAACAGAAAATACTTAATACATAAAATTACACAGGTTATAGAAGGGAACAGTGAAGAAACTCAGAAATTGTCAACAGCAGGGCGTGACTACTAATTTCTAGATGGGAGAGACTGGATGAGAGAATGGATGAGACAGGGTGGGTGAAGCCCAAGAATGGTGTTACCTGCTAGGAAGTGGAATCACATCATTCCTCTCTGGAAGGACCTGGAGCCATGTAGGATTCAGACATAAATGGTATGCCTGAGGCTTCTCTGCCCTTTCCTCTCCCTTCCAGCTGCCTTCCAATCTCTGGCCAAAGACTCTCACTGTGCAAACCCACCATAACCTCTCAACAATGGAGCTTGAGTTATACAGCCTGCATGAGTTACCTCCTTGACACACAGAGCACAACAGTGGAATTGGGAGGAATTGATCTGGGTCAAACTGACCCAGGACTGACACAGAACACTAAGTAAGTAGGGGGAAAAACTGTTGGTGGGTTTTTGTTATAAAGAAAAGTAGAAAATCTAAAAGGCTCTAAATGCCCAGTATATACCTCCCCTACTTCACATATTTCCCTTTTATGCCTGTCATTATTGCTTTAGAACAATCCATGGTTGGTTTCTCCAAGTCAAAAGACCTTCTTTTATCATACAAAATGACACATATTTTTTATATCTTTGACATGTTGCAATTAGAATTGTGTATAATTTATTAATATTAATTTCTAGATAAACTATCCTTTCTCTCTTAAAATGGAGTTACTGTGAAAATAATTTTCAAGTGAATTAGTTTTCCATTCTATGCCCTGCTGCTAGTAATGAAAACACATCTCCCAGCAGTGATGAAAGCATAATTTCACAGCAAAGAGAATTTTTATTTTTTTGTAGTGAGGATGGTCAAATGCAAAATCACAACTATCAGGCTATTATATTTCAGTTGAATGCCTTTTTAAATGACATTATTCAAGAACTTTTTGTACCACAGGGGCGCCTGGGTGGTTCAGTCAGTTAAGTGTCTGCCTTCAGCTCAAGTCATGATCCCAGGGTCCTGAGATCAAGCCCAGCATTGGGTTCCTTGCTCAGCGGGGAGCCTGCTTCTCCCTCTGCCTGCTGCTCCCCCTGCTTGTGCTCTCTCTCTTTCTGACAAATGAATAAATAAAATCTTTTTTAAAAAAGAACTTTTTGTACCACTAATAGTCATACTATAATTTGTAAGAATTTTAATTATTAAATTCAGTAAATTTCAGTCTAAGAAAACAGACCCATATTTCTAGTATATTTCTATAACTTATTTCTGTATTTTTATAATCAATTAACTAATTTTACAAAATTTCCTGTTTTATTTCTACCATCAAAATAGTCTTAAATTTTGATTGATTTATACTGCACATAATGCATTATAAAACACAAATACAGACATATGAACATACATCCTAAATATAGCCAATTCCAGTTTCTATTACATCTTTTCACAATTTTTTTGCATAATACCTATAAAGTTTGAACTATGGTTTTGATAATATCTGTCAAAAAATATAAACTGAAAAAATAGTAAGCTAACCCTCTAGATTATAAATTCATTAAATAGATACCTATTTTTTGCTGTCATTTTCACGTAATGAAAGAAGTATGTTTCCTTTCAGCATGAAAAATCTTCCTTATATACATAGCCAAATTCTACCCCCATGAAGTCGCACAGCTTTTCTGCCCCACAGTAACTATGTAGAGGTCAATGCTTTTCATCTGATTCTTCACATCTTTGAAGTTAGCTGCATGCATTCCTATTTCCAGAAGAGGATCTTTATTCCATAATTGGTTTCTAGGTTCATTTTGGGGCTGACTCTTTTCTGGAAGATGCAGCTTACATATAATCACTGTTACATGTAAAAAAAAAATTAGATCTTAACTTTTGGGCACTTAATAATCTGAGGCCTGGCAACACTCTCTCCCATACCTAAAATTCCATTGAAATAAGCCACCGAGTATATAGTAAGCAAATGAGCATCAATCAGAAAATATAAAATGATAGAGCACCATCAACATGCTAGACAAGTGGGGGAAAGTCTACTAGCTATAATGTCCAAGGGCATAAAATGAACATTAGTTCTTGATTCACTTTGCTTTGTACTTTTTTGAGGAATTACAGCATGCCTCCACCATCTCAAATTTATATAAATCTCGTAAGGCTGTCACTCCGAGAACTTCACTGTCCAATGACAGAGCTATACACATGACCTAAGTGAGGCCAATGAAATAGACTGTCCCAAGAATATGAACTACAAGTAATTATGATGTTGGGGTTTTTTTTAAGATTTTATTTATTTATTTGACAGAAAGAGAGACAGTGAAAGAGGGAACACAAGCAGGGGGAGTGAGAAAGGGAGAAGCAGTCTTCCCACGGAGCAGGGAGCCCAATGCAGGGCTTGATCCCAGGACCCTAGGATCATGACCTGAGCCGAAAGCAGATGCGTAACACCTGAGCCTCGCAGGTGCACCTAATTATGAAGTTTTAGACGAAGGTGACTGATGTTGTTTTTTAAAGTCAGAACTTTGAAAAGAAAACCATGGTAACAACCTAAATATCCCTCAATTGATGAATTAATAAACAAAATGTGGTATATCCATACAATGAAATATTATTCAGCCACAAAGTGTAATGAAATAGCGACACATGCTGAAACACAGATGAACTTTGAAAACATTATGCTATGGGAAAAAAGCCAGACACAAAAGACTACATATTGTATGATTCCTTTTGGCCAAGTCATAAAGCAGAAGGCAGGTTAGTGGCTGGCAGGAGCTGGTGGAGAGGGGAGCTATAGGGAGTTACTGCTTCATGGGTACGGGTTTCCTTTTGGGATGAGGTTCTGAAACTCGATCATGGTAATGGTTGCAAAACATTGTGAATGCCACTGGGTTGTATATTTTAAAGTGACAAATTTTATGTTCTATATATTTTACCACAATAAAGGAATCATCAAGGAAAAAAAAAAGGACAATCATTAATTCCCAGTTCTGATATCCAAAACCCTGGTTCTATCTTTCCTAAGACTTGGTTGTCTATTCCTTCTATTTTATTACTCAGTAATTTTCTAATAAGTTCTTTCCTCCCTATGCTTTCTATAATCAATTTTTTATTACCTTCAAACAAAGACAACCTAATTCTCACATCTGTTGTTAAGAATGTAAAGTAGCACAACTTCAGGAGATCAATTTGGCAATATAGTAAAATATATAATATCCAATGTGGCTATAGTTAAATATACACCATCAGGGGTAGGAACAAATAAATTGTGGTACAATTACACAAAAGGGTATTACACTGAAGTTAAAATGAAAGAGAAAGGGCTACATATATTAGTGTGGATCAATCTTAAAAACATTAGGGGAGAAACCCACCACAGATAGCTAAAAATATATATGCATGCTATACAGCTCTAAAACTTAATGCCGTGTGTGTGTGTGTGTGTGTGTGTGTGTGTGTGTACAGCATTCACGTAAGTTTTAAAACACATAAGACAGTATTATAGTTTCATTTCTTTGTGTATATATAGTAAAAATACTTTAAATATATAGAAATGTTAAATACTGCATTCAGAGTAGAGATACTGCAGCAGATTGTATATTCCAATAACGACCACAATAATATCTAATAATAACATGTTCTTCTTACAATGTGATCTTGTCATTTCACTCATTGAGTATTAGGTCTACCTCCTTTGCCATGATTCCAGGTGGACCTTCATGACTATCTCAACCAACAGAGTACAGTACAAGAGACTCTATATGACTTCTAAGGCTAGATCACAAAAGTGTCATGCATTTCTGCCTTGTGCTCTCAGGATACTTGTTCTAGCAACCCAGGAACCATTCTGTAAAAAAGCCCAAACAGTAACTTGGAGGGACCTCGGGTACTATAGAGCCCCAGCTGAGGTCTCGGCGACAGCCAGCATCCACCACCACACATACAAGTGAACAAGCCTTCAAATGATTCCAGCCAATCATAGTGCCCCCCGTCTTTGAGTCTTTTCAGCTGAGGCTCCAGACATCATGGAACAGAGATAGGACATCCCCACTGAGCCCTTCCCAATTTTTGATACACTGAATCCATAAACAATGTAAAGTGGTGTTTGGTCATACCATTAAGTTTAGGCTGGTTTGTTACTCAACAACAATAGCTGGAATAGGTCACCGCTGGAGAGGAGAATGAGCATTGAGATGGAGAGTAGTCCTAATACATTACGATCTGGAAAGGTAAATAATAGACACTCATATTCTTTGTACAATTCCTTACAGTTTACTTCCTAGTTTTTAAATATTTTCTAATAAATATAGAAAGAGTATGTATATCCTAGAAACTGTTGTTCATATATACAATTATTAAATCATGACAAAATAGGCGCCATGAATTCATCATGGGAGCGCCTGCGTGGCCCAGTGAGTTAAGCGTCTGCCTTGGGTTCAAGTCATGATCCCAGGGTCCTGGGATCAAGTCCCACATCTGGCTCTCTGCTCAGTGGGGAGCCTGCTTCTCCCTCTCCCTGCCACTCTGCCTACTTGTGCTCTCTCTCTCTCTGTCTGTCAAATAAATAAATAAAATATTTTTAAAAATTAAAAAATAAAAAATAAATAAAATATACTAGAGAATGGAACTATGGAGTTAAATGTAAAATCCTAACAAACATTTTTATAATAAATAGGAAACTAGTAATAAATATCTCTTAGAATAGAAGACTTTCTAATTTTCGCTTTCTATGCATCAGAATCTTCACCTATAAAATTGGGTGACAATAATATCTCTATTATCATCTTGCTATTATTATCACAGTAATTGCCAAATGTCAGTGACATCTTTCAGGTTTTTTAAAGATTTGTTTATTTATTTGAGAGAGATAAAGATAGAGAGCCCAAGCTTCTGTGGGGGTGGAGAGAATCCCAAGCAGACTTCCAGCTGAGCACGGAGTCCGATGTCAGGCTCAATCTCACTACCCTGAGATCGTGACCTGAACCAAAATCAGGAGTCAGAGGCTTAACCAACTGAGACACCCAGGCACCCAATGACATCTGTTAATGAAGTTCATAACTGAGTTTATTCCTGTTGTTGCTTCCTCAATCTCTACCCCCACATTATTTGCCTAAATCCACTCTAGATTATTCATTCACTTAGTCACCTATATTCAATTTTATTGATACCCTATGACAAGTACTTGCTACATACTGCTAAAATAGTAATTAAAGTAGCATTGTCCCTATCTTATGGAGATTTCAAGATGGTTGGGGAGACATGCATTAACTCATTAATCACACAAAAACTGTAAACTTAAAACTGGTTTTCTGTGAATTTAGATCATCAGTCTAGACCTTCCTTTGTAGTAACTGCCTATTGAAGCTCTCAGTTCTATTGTCTAATGGCAGAATATGGCCAAATGTGAATTCCCGACTTTCACCCTCCCAGACTGCTCTTCCTGAAGTTTTCCCCATTTCAGATGATGGGAATTCCATCAAGCCTGGCTCTCAGCCCCCAAAATTTGCTGCCAGTCCCCTGTTTCTGTTTTACATCCCATAACCAATCCTGCAGGAATCCTCAATGTAACCACCTCTCACCATTACTAAGACCCTATTCAAGTCACCATTATCTCTTATTTGAGTTACTAAAACAAACTTTTAATTAGTTTCCCTGTTTGTACCCTTCTCAAATACCCACCCACTTGCTGTCTTTTTTCAACGACAGCCTCCAGAGAGATCTTCTTAAAACATAACTCAAAAAATGTGACTCTATCGTTTCAAATATTCCAATGGCTCCCCATCTTATTTACAATAAAAAGAATAGTCTTTATACTGGCCTACGAAGCCCTACATGATCTGGTTGATTAACTCTCTGACTTCCATTCTACTATTTACCTCCTAACTCATTTTCCTCTAGCCACAGTGCCCTCCTTACTAGACGTCAACAATCCAGACATACTTCTGCTATAGGGATGTTGCCCAACTCTTCCCTCTGCCTAGGTCACTCTTCCCAGCTAACAGCATGCCAACTCCCTTCTTTCATGTCTTTATCCAAATACCAATTTAACAGAGTTCTATCTTAGCCATTTAAATTTTAGACCTTATCTGCATCCCATTCTTCAGTCTTTATCCCCCTCTTCTCTCTTACTTTTCCCATAACACCTCTCCCCTATTCATGTACTGTGTAACATATTTATTATGACTCTCCTTACCACCACCTCCTTAGAATATAAGCTCCATGACAGCAAAGATTGTCATCTATATCATTCAATATTGAAACTCGGATGCCCGCAAGAGGAAGAAAACCACATATATATTATGGAGACAGGGAGAGAGAGAGAGAGAGGCGGAGAGGGAGAGAGAAATTGTGTCATAATAAGTATGTCACCAATAAAATATCCCAGGTACTGATTAATCATTTGACTATTCATTCTTTCAAAAAGTAAGATTGGGCTGCAACTTCTGAACAAGATGGAATGAAGAAAACCAAATCTGCCCTTCCATATGAAACAACTAACACAAATATGTGATGCTATGGATTTCAAGACATTGACTATCAGGCAGGAAAGGGCAATAATCCTTGAAAAGCGGGGGAAAAAATAAAATCAGTCCTACAGTTGTTCCAATGTACTGCTCAGAGTTTCTGGGTTGCAGCACAGGGAATCTCTTGAGTTGAAGAGGCAGAGCTGTGGATCTGGGGGCACTGAAGTAGCTAAGTTCACAGGACTGAACAGTGGATATAAGAGAGATGTACAGAAAGATCTGGAGAGGGTCTCATGAAGTTTTTAACTGGGTACTGCTCATCACATGTGTGTGAGGAAACTACCCCAAGCCAGGGAATGAGCCACATGAGAGAAGCAGAGGAAAAACATCTTTGAAGCTCTCACAAAACTGGAAACAGTTCCTGTTCCCACTGGCTAAAGTGGAAATTGTCTTAAGTCTTGAAATATGGGGACCACATCAGAGGCTTTTGCTTCAGTGGTGGGACAAAATTAGCTTTAGACTAAATGCTACTTAATCCCACATAAAAAGCTAAAATATTTGATCCAAATGATCAGTTACAAAGTGACGTACACTTGTCACTGAACAAATCCCAAGAATATAGGTAGAAATGAAAAATATCTAGCATCCAAAGGTAAAGTTTATAATATCTGGCATCCTATCAAAATTTACCAAGCAAAAATTAAGCAGAAAAACACAACCCATAATGAGGAGTAATATCATATATTTCACAGATAAAGAATTGGTGGTCAGGGACAACAAAACAATCACTGTAACCATAATCCATATGTACAGTATAATAATTTAGGGGAATGTGAGCATGTTAAGTAGAGACATGGAAGATAAATAATAAAAGACCAAAATTAATACAAGATCAGAGGTGAAAAATACATTCAGTGAGTTTAAGAGCACAAATGTTATTCTAGAGAACAAAGAACAAATGGGACAAATAGCAAAGACACATCAGGTGGTAGATTAAAACCTAACCATCACCAATAATTGCATCAAAGGAAAATCATCTAAACATCTCAGTTAAAAGTGAGAGATTGCCAAGTTAAATTGTGAAAAAAAGCAACACTCATCAATATGTTGCCTGTTAAAAACACATTTTAACTATAAAGAGCCATATAGGTTAAAAACAAAAAGTTAGAAAAATATATACACTAATCAGAGGAAAACCAGAGTGGCTCTAATACCAGACAATTGAGGAGAGAATAAAGGATAAAGAGTGTTATTTCAACATAATAAGTGGGTCCATTCATCAAGAATTAGCAATCCCAAATGTTTATGCTCCTAAAAAGAGGGATTCATAGTACCTGAAGCAAAAACTGATGGAACTGCAATGAGAAATTAGACAAACACACCACTGTAGTAGGAGAATCCAACCTTTATTTTTCGATAATTGATATTAAAAATAGACAGAAAATCATTCAGGTTATAGAAAACTTCACGAACCCTATCCAAAAATGTGACCCAATTGACCTGTATAGACAATTACTTCCAACAACAGAAGAATGCACATTCTTTTCAAGTGCACATGGAAAATTTAGCAAGATAGGCTGTATAGTGGATCATAAACCTATTCTCAGTAAAATTAAAAATGATTGAAAGCATGCAAAGTACATTCTTTGACCACAATGAACTAAAATTAGAAATCAATAACAGACAGATGTATTGAATGTATTTGAAAATTAGATTATACACTTCTTAATAACCATGTGCCAATGAAGAAGTCACAAGCAAAAATGAAAAGTGCTTTACCTGAATGAAAGTGAAAACACAACATATCAAAATTTGTGGGATTCAGCTAATATAGTTAGAGGGAAATAGCACTGAACACCTGTGTTAGAAAAGAAGAAAAAATACAGAGTCACAAGCAAATAGCCTCAACTTCTACCTACGACACCAGAAAAAAAAAAAAGCACATTAAATGCAAATCAATATAAATAAAAGATCAGAGTGAAAGCAAAGAAAGAGAAAACAGTAGAGAAAATAAACAAAACCAAAAACCAGTTCTTTAAAAAAAAAAATCAGTAAAATTATGAACCTCTAACCAGTCATCTAGTAAAAAGTTTGAACCAGCATCCTATCATAGTGAAAGACCGGGTGACTTTCTGCTAAGGAATAAGGTGGTCTTTTAGATGAGAAACATAGAGAAAAATAATCATGATAATCAATATATGGTAAACACTACTCTAAAATCTGTTTCCAGATCACTTGCTAATCCAAATTTCTTATATTTTAAATTAGCTAGCTAGATAGATATAGATGATACAGTTAGGTGGAGCTATAGAGAGAGAGAGAGAGAGAGAGATTCAACTTATTCTTGTTCTTTGATAAATGGTCAAAAATAATAGTTTTCAAAAATTTCATGATTTAAAAAGTGCTAGATAAAAATTTTATTACCTTAATTAAAATCCAGTGCAGAAACAGAGAAAATCATTACCAGTCCCTTGTGTCTTTCCCTCTCTATATAAACAAAATGGTTTAGTGAAAACATACTGGCGTGAAAGTACTAAGATCTGGGTTCTACTCCAGGAATTACTATTAACTCATTGTGACACCTTCAATATATGGCTTTATTTCTTTGATTTCAGTTTTCTCATGTGAAATATGAAGAAGTTAGAGAAAACTATGCTTTAAAGCTAGAGTCTGAGACTCCTTAGTAATCAATGGATATATTCTCAATGACCTACAATCTCTACCTCAGAGTTTTAATCTTTTAAGCATTAATTTCAGTATTTTTCCAGATCATCCAGAGGATGCCTCATAACCCACAGCCAACATGGATTTTAGGATTCATTTTTATATTTTCACTTATACCAAGCAATACCTCATCATTATCTGAAACAATCCTGCAAAACCACTCATGGAACAATGAGATACAGACAACACATTCCCATTAATTGAAGACCAAGGAATATCAAGACAAGCTGTAGAAATAAAGATTTCCTGATAGTGTGATAGATAAAACCGTGGAAGAATTGATACATTAGTATGGGCAATATGAATTTGCCAAAGGCAAAAAACCAAAAACCAGCCAACAAAAAACTATGCATAGTGAGAGGACAGTTTTTGGGCTTGAGCCAAAACTTAGTTTTAGCAAAAGAGCCACATCCATCATATTAACATCATTTGTAATCCATCACACCAACATCATTAATTTGAAATCCTGAATATATTTTTTTATTAATTTGTTTTGGTTGTATAATTTTATAGGGACTTATAAGCATACTAGCTTCTGTTTAATCATATTTAGGAATGTGATAATAAAAATAGTTTTCCAAACCAGAGAAATCATAAGTTTGCTCCTTTTAAGCATCTCATAAATCACCTAATGTGAAAACATTTAAATATTCTCTAAGACTTCTGCTCTAAAGCACTATGGCATCTCCTCTCTCCGTTCACATATGCCACATATAACCACTAGAGGGCAGTAAGACACTTGGACTAAAGATTTTCTTTCTCATCCCCCACGTTCTCCAGGAAATTTTAGGATTGAAGGAAGTCTGCTAAACCTTTTTTTCACACTAAGGTCCAAAATCCAAGGTGTATTTTACACTGATTTTTCAAAGGTTTCTCAGCTCTCACATAAGAAATGTATTCCAATATCCCTACCTTCTCTGCATCTTCTGTTCACTTCTACAATATTTTTTTAAGAAAGTTCTAACATTTCTATTTTATTAATGCAGGTCATTAATTCCAATAATCAAGAAACAATTCAATGTCAACAAACAATTAAAACCAACTCCAGCTGTTCCTACCAAAAGATTTAATCTTGAGTTAATGATGAGTAGCCCCAAATCATGAATTTGCCTTCTACAGTCTTATGTTGCACCTTCCCATCAGTATTACACTATCTATTCTTCTTTTGTTTTGTTTTTTTTTAAGATTTTATTTATTTATTTGACAGAGAGTGAGAGAGGGAACACAAGCTGGGGGAGTGGGAGCAGGAGAAGCAGGCTTCCCGCTGACCAGGGAGCCCAATGTGGGGCTCAATCCCAGGACCCTGGGATCATGACCTGAGCCTAAGGCAGACGCTTAATGACTGAGCCGCCCAGGTGCCCCTACACTATCCATTCTTCTACATATTCCCCTGTTCTCTGATTACAGGTCCTCCAACTCCATTGGCATGTTACTATGTTTTTCCAGAACAGAATTTCTCCGCTCTAATGTTCTTAGACCTAACAAAGGGTGGTGGAGGTGGGTTTTCAAGAAGAACAAGAACAGTGTCCTCTTATGAGGCACTTGTCTCAGGTAACATTTTTTTCTTTTCTCTAGGTAATGAAAAGCCATGGTCCTCTGACAAAAGTAAACGGCTCTCCTCTGATGGCCAACAGTCCTATATGAAGTTTCAGAGAAAAGGTCTTTCCTGATCAGGACCCTGGTTTTCATCTGGAAGACCTGTAGAGGCTATGCATTTAATCTTCTCTGCAGCTCAGTTAATCTTATAATAATACTCTGGGACTGATTTTCAGTGTATAAGTCACAACGGGTGGAGGAAATGAGAGTCATCTTTAGTGCTGTCAGAGTGCCCTTTGACTTTTTCCACTTTGCCTTAAATGAGCAATTAATTGGTCTAATTTGATTATTTTTGAGGAGGAGGAGTCTGGGTCTTCAATGACCTTTTAAAAAACCAACCAACCTCACAATATTACAATTACCATCTCCCCCACATCTATTACATGCAGTAGCTACTGTTCTCCCAATATATTAGCCTCCATTTCTACCTTAGCACAATTAGTCATAGATAAAATGTTTAGTAATTCGGGTGGCAATTTATCTTTCAGCTCCTAGTGCTGTATTAGACTACTTGAAAAATAGTCTGAGCTCATGCAACTCAAGAGAAATGACAACAACAAAAACAGCTCAGTTAAAGAATGGGCAAAGACCTGAACAGACATTTTTCCAAAGAAGGCATTCAAATAACCAACAGGTATATGAAAAGGTGCTCAACCTCACTATTGGGAAAATGCAAATCAAAACCACAATGAGATATCAACTCACGTCTGTTAAAATGGCTATAATCGAAAAGATAAAAGGTAAAAAAAAAAAAAAGATGAAAGGTAATGAGTATTGGCAAGGATATGGAGAAAAGAAAATTGTTATACAATGTTGGTGAGAATGTAAATTTTTGCAGCCATTATAGAAAACAGTGTGAAGTTTACTCAAAAAACTAAAAATTAGAACTGCCGTATGATCCAGTAATCCCTCTTCTGGGTGTATATCCAAAGAAAATTAAATCAGCACTTCAAAGAGATGCTTTCTCATGTTGGTAGCAGCATTCTTACAGTAGTTAAGATATGGAGACAACCTAAGTGTCCATTGATGGATGAACTGAGAAAGAAATTGTGGGAAATATATATAGTAGAATATATTTCAGCCTCAGAAAAGGAAATCCTGTCATTTGTGACATGAATAAACCTGGAGGACATTATGCTAAGTGAAATAAGATTGACACAGAAAGAAAAAAACTGCATCATCTCACTTATCTGTGGAACCAAAAAAAGTCAAACATATAAGGACATCTGGGTGGCTCAGTCAGTTAACTGTCTACTTTCAGCTCAGGTCATGATCCCAGGGTCCTGGGATGGAGCCCCGCATTGGGCTGGCTCCCTGCTCAGCAGGGCCTCTGCCTCCCCCTGTTCATACTCTCTCTCTCTCTTTCTCTCTCTCTTTCTCTCACTCAAATATATCAATAAAATCTTTTTTAATAAATAAAAAATAAATTTTAAAAAATTTCAAACATATAAAAGCAGAGAACTGAACTGTGGTTAGTAGTGGCAGGGAAATGGGAGAAATGGGGAGAGATTGATCAAAGGGTACAAAATTTAAGTTATGTAGAATAATTCTAGAAATCTAACATATAGCATGATGACTACAGTTAACAATACTGTACTGAATACTGGAAACTTGCTAAGAGAGTAGATTTCATGTGCTCTCACCACAAAAGGAAAGAAAAAAATAACTATTTGAGAAGATGAATATATTAACTAGCTTCACTGCAGTAATCATTTCACTATATATATCATATCATCATGTTGTATACCTTAAATATGTACAACTACTATTAAAAAACAATAAACAACAACAACGACAATAAGCCAAGAGCCTGAGGGTAAACTTAATTGCTAATGCTCCAACCTATAGCACTCCAAGTGTGTTCTATTCAACATCTGTCATCAGCATCTGCATTGCCTTGGAACTTGTTAAAATACAAGATCTTGGGTTCTACCCCAAACATACTAAATCAGCATGGCTGTGGTGAGTTCAGTTATGGGTGTGTGAAAAAAATCTTTTCAAATGATTTAGTTTCACTAAGGTTTGAGGGCCACTGCTTTTTAGAGAGATGCAAGTTTAGGAGAGTGAGAATGAGGGGAAAATGAAACAGAAAAGGAGGGACAGCAATACAAGTCTTCACAGATCATCCAGTTGCTTAGTCTGTGAGCATATTTCCAGATAGGCTTTACAGAAACCTCAGTTCACCAAAAAGGAGGAAATCTTCCCTCCTATTTCCTTTTTCTCATTGGTCAATGTTGACTTTATGGTGTATGACTTGTCCTGCACATCAGGCCCCTTCATGGGACTATTAGGTAAAGCAGATCCCATGCCCTTGCTGTGGTGTTTCATCACAGTGAGGAGGTCGTAGGAGGAGCAAAATGTACGTTCTGCAATTTTTCAAATGTATTTCCTCATTTGTGCATTTTATTTTATTTTATTTATAAAAGATTTGAAAATTTTGTAAAATGAAATAAAAAGAAAGATATTATTTGGTAAATTATGAGCTTGCATCTCTCCTTGCTTGAAAGGGAGTGTCAGTCATTGGTTTCTGTTACTCCCCCACCTCTTGCACACAAACATACTCCAGTGAATCCCAAAAGGAGAATTCCAGTTCTGGGCTCTCACTTGAATATTTTTATTTGAAGTTGGAAGAAAAATGACTATCTCTTAAGTTTCAACTTCCATGGTTACAAGTTTTGTACACTGCCTTCAAAATGCCTGCAGGAGCTTATGGAGAAGGAGGTCAACAAGTCTATTCCAAGCTTCATGTACTTTTGTTGGGGGTGTGAAGAGCTGAGAAGCTGAGGTGGCAGCACAGCCCCCTCATCATCTATATCCGATCTGTCATTAATTCTTCCAAAGGAGCTCTTACCACCCCTTCCCCTGCTTTGCCACAGCCCACTGTCAAACTGAAACCCAGATCATCTCCCACCAGGCTTAATGCAAATATCTCTCTACCATTACTTCCAGCTCTTCTCTCCCACTTTCTTGCCGAGAAAAATTTTTGAAGAATTGCTATTTCCTACATTGAAAAAAAAAATCTAGTTTCCTTAGCTTCATTTTAAAAACTTGCCATTAGCTGTCCTCATCTTACCTCCTACTATCCATTTTATAAAATTCTCCACTCTTGTGAACAGGCCAGCTGACTCCAAGTTTCCCTAAAACACAGGTTATTAATATACTCACAGGACAATCCCAGAAGTCAAAGTATACTATCTGGATTTGCTGTCGTTTTTTAGTTAAGAAATTAGACTTTTAAAAGAGATAGGAATAAAAGAAAAATCCGAAGAAGCTAGGCTCTGGAAAGAAAAATTCAGTGCACAAATAACTGGAACAGAGTCATCAGTTAACTGTGAGTTCTGCTGGGACCATCTATGCAGACACTAATATAAAATGTTGTTTGTAAACCTGGGGGAGAATAGTCATCGTCTTGAATCTGCTCATTCCCACATTAAAAAAAAAAATCCTTTGAAGGTGACAAATAAAATACCAACTTGGGCCATCTGGTATCTGGACAGAATCAATTTCAAATACTAATCAAGCTCAATTCAGCCTGGACCATTAATACACGTGGGCTTATTACCCAAGAGTTGTAGTTTCAGGAATCAAATAAAAATGGTACTCTTCCAGTATTACAAGTGGACCAAGTTTTGAAAATATGCTACTAAGAGTTATTCAAATAAAATGCTTTAATAGTAAGCATATGGTTTTATTTACTATTCCTCTTTCATCCCTAAGTAATTATATTCAGTATTCATTTTGAAATTGGTATGAAGCCATGACAAAGAGGCCTAAGTATTTGGCAGCACAAAGCTGCACAATTTATCAATATTTGGTAAAGCAGAAACAGCATTTATAAAGACCAGATGGTCTTTGCATATGAAATTTTAAGTAATGGATATCATTTACACATGAACTATAGGGTGAAAAATGGGGGTATAAAAGATTCTTTAGGAATACAGCAGGAGAGTGATTTTTTATTCACTCCTCTGTTTCTTATTTACAAGGTCATAAATAATCTTCAGTTGCTTTTATGTAAGACTCCATCAAGAATAGATCATGAAAATTATTATAAAAATATAGATGACAGAACTACAGTGGATATTAGAGATTATCTGATCTCCCTTTTATAGAACATGAAATTGAGGTTCAAAAAATTTAAATGATTGAATTGCCCAACTGCAGGTAAGTGGACTCCAAGTGGGTTTGCTTACCCCAATTCAGCAACATGCTACATCATGCTTCCTCTAAGGTAGAATGTTACTGGTTAGCATATAATTAATATTCATCAAGTAGTGACAGTTGATTAGGTATGACACCAAAAACATTTACACAAAACATACACAATCAGTTTGGTACACAGGAAAAATAAGAAAAAAAAATTAAGATAGAAAAGGGGTCTCCATTTTAACATTTTAATAAGGTTGCAGCTTGAGTGGTAACAATAGGGTGACATCGTTCCTTGTTGTTTAAGTCAGCTGAACTTCTTGCCAAATGCTCTGAAAGTCAGGCAAAATTCTTAGAAGTACATCTAATAATCTGTTTATTAGCATAAGGTCTGAATGTGATACTGGCAATGATTTAAAATTTTCACACACAAACATGAATAAATTATATGTGTTTTACTTGATAGAATAACAATAATTATATAAATCTTTATCTGAAATTACAATAGAATTCTGCTTAGGATTTGGAACATCAGAGCCAACTTACACAATTATTTGACAAATAAATTTGAGAATAATTCATCCAAAGAGTATTCACAGTCTGATTCCTGATGTGATTTAAAAATCGAAGCTAGGGGCGCCTGGGTGGCTCAGTCGTTGAGCGTTGCCCTTCCGCTCAGGTCATGATCCCAGCGTTCTGGGATCCAGCCCGCATTGGACTCCCTGCTCAGCGGGAAGCCTGCTTCTCCCTCTCCCACTCTCCTGCTTGTATTCCCTCTCTCGCCGCCTCTCTCTGTGTCAAATAAATAATCTTTAAAAAAAAAATTGAAGCTATAACAAATAAAATAATTTTGCTTTGAATTCTTAAAGAAGGAATTTAAACCTGACTGAACATGTTTAAAACCATGTTTCAATAAAAAACAAAAACTCTCATTTAAGTCACTGATATCAATATTATGCAGATGCCTATTCAGCTCCAAATCTAAAATCTAATATAGGTAAACCAAACTTAATTCTGAAGCTGAAACATTCTATTAGATATCTAATAGATATATGCCATATATCTATTATAATGAAAAAAATTATAGGTTAGTAACACAAAACAAATAAAAAGGGGAATGATACAGGGGAAACACATGCTCCCCACTTCAAATAAAACATAGAAATATACCATATGTCTGTTTTTATTAATAAAATCATTATCAAAATCTTGATGATTTCCACACCAAGATGCCTGAGGAAAGATGTCTTTCTTCTCTTAATTTATGCCAACTAAAAATAATAAAAAAGAAAAATAGACAAAACACTTCTTTTTTTAATGAAACTAAAAGACAGCCTAATCCTACCCCAGCATAATCTATGAATAATAGCTGCCAAACTAATAGCACAACTAATTTCAGATTGACAGAGGATGCCAAGTACATACACAAATCTCTATAGAATTCACTTAATGGGCAGACATGTCTAAAATTGCAAGGCATAGACCTAAAAGGCACTACCTTTAATTACTTTAGCCACAATTTGAGCAGAAAAGCATACTTAAGAGATGGGAAATATGTAAGTTGTTTCAGCTCACTCACTCTTTAAGCCTGGTCTACCTAGCTGAAAACCTCTGGCTATTACATGGAACTATAATGTGGATTGACCTGGAATAGCAAGCTCTAGTGATATGGGTAGACCATGAAAGAAGCAGTTTGCAAAAAAAGGGATGTTGAAGGTAAAGAAAGAAAGAAAGAAAGAAAGAAAGAAAGAAAGAAAGAGAAAGAAAGAAAAAGAAGAATCTTAAAGAATTGCCAGAATTGCAAGAAGAAAGAAGAGTAAAAATCTAGAAGAAAGAATGTCAGGGACTCAGCTTGATAGCAGTTTATTTATGCCTATTGAATAAAAATAAATTCTAAATCATCCCATAAAAATATTGTAAAGAAGACTTCCTGCTCATATCAACTCAAAAGTAAATGTGAAACACAAAGCAAAGATGTGCCTTCTCAGGCAAAAAAACAAGATAATATACTTTAATTGTATGTGCCATAGCCAAAGTATATTCCTGGTCCCAAATGTTTTACTTCTCCCAACACTAACCTTATCTCCCCAAAAATTAGTTAAACATAGGGGGAAAAAAGGGTAAAGTGATCGTAGTAAAAGCAAAGTAAATAGATTCTCATAATTTGGTTTCCTAGAGCTATGAGGTTTGCATGCAGTAGATTATCAGGGACTACTCTGAAACAAAGCCTGTAAGGGAATCAGGGAAGCAGAACTGGCAGAAGTACAAGTCGAACTGATATGAAATTTCAACAGATGCCCTGTTCAAATCTCTAGCCCTAAAGTTGAAATGACTCTTCAAGAAGCCCTAAATTGAGGCACTAAAGCTAAGGCTAAGTACCCCCGCATCAATCAGTCATTTGGTTTAGGCTGCCCCTAGGAATGAGCAGTACCCCTAGGGAAGGCAGCAACCATAAATTGAAAACCACCTCCAGGAAAAAAAAATTCAGCTGTCAGCACTCATGAGCCAGCACCTCTGGAAAGAACTTCTTGTTCATAAAAGTGATTCTAGGTGGTATATCCCAGCATCCATTACACAGTTCAGCATCTATTTCTGCAAATGCCAGACTAAAAAACGTGGACCATAGGCAGTTAGAAAACCCAAAGGCACTGAGGAACTAAGCTATTGAGGAAGTATTGCACCAATAACCAGGAGAAAACATGGACCTAAAAAGATGAACCTGGCATTAAGAACTAATTTTTCCCTAGGACCACATACAGATTCCAGAAAGGTGGCTAAGGCCTGAGAAACTGAGCATTGATTTTTTTTTTTTTTTTTTACCTTGCAGGGCTAGTGGGAAACTGAATTGATATTGAAAGACATCAAGTACATGGTGTTCAACGAACCCCCTGAGGCTTTAAATTGGCCTGGAAATAATTACAAACCCAAAACCCAAATCCTCTGTAGAAGAAAATGACACCAATGAGCCACGCATTTTTACTATAATTTTTGATATGCAAAAATCAGAGTATAAAAATAACCGGATACATAAAGAAAAAATAAAACAAGTGAAAACCAAAACAAAAAACAATGGAAATATATGTGAGATCCAGATAAAGTAGCTATCAAAAACAGACTTCACAATAACTATCTTTAATGTGATCAAAGAAATTTAAAAATTAAGAACTTTGGCAAAGAACTAAAAATTACTTTTAAAATGAAAAATCTAAAACTGAAAGATGTAACAATAGAAATGACAAACTCAATAAATGGCTTTAGCAAATGATTAGATATAGCTGAAAAAAGAATTCATAAACAAAAAATATGTAATTCTCTAGAAGAAGTGAAGAAAAAGCAAATAATGCAGAAGCAATACATGTAAAAATATTGGCTAAAAATTTTCCAAAACTAATTAATGACATCAAGCCATAGATTTGAAGAAAGAGAAAAGAAAAAAGAGAATACATCTAGGCATATTATGATAAATTGTTGAAAACTAACACAAAAATTAAAGCACAATCATAGCAAGGCAGGGGGTATATTATCCTTAAAAGAGCAACAATTCAACTTATAGATAGCTTTTTAAAAACAATGGAAGATGGAGGGTAATAGAAGTATATATTCAAAGTGCTGAAGGAAAATAGCAGCCAAATTTGAATTCTATACCTAGCAAAACTATTCTTCAACAAAGGTGAAAGCCATTTTCAGATAAACAAATCTGAAAAATTTCCTATCAAAAGACCTACACTAGAATAAATGATACAGGTAAATATTAGAATACATAAAAGTAAAATAGTTCTGTGACAGAGAGAAATCTAAACTAAAGAATGAAAGTGCCCAAAAAGTATACTTGTCCATAAGGTGCTTCCTGATCACTATGACCCAGAAGAGAAGTTGACAAATATTTCCCCAAAAAATGGCCAGATGGCAAATTTCTCAGCTAACTAGCTAGTTGTACTGTCATAGCACTTGACTCTGTTGTAGCGCAAAAATAGCTATAGACAATATATAAATCAATGGACATGGTCTGTTCCCATAAAACTTTACTTTCAAAAACAGTCTTGGGGCTAGGATCAGTTCATGGGTGATAGTTTACTGACCTCTAACCTAGAGGTTTTTGTTGGAAGGGTTTCTTTTTAGACATAAGAATAGTATTTGGACCAAAGCAAGGGAAGGAAGTGGAATGAGATTCTCACACAAAGCCATGACTTGCAAAAAAAACTCTACCACTATTAAAATAATGAAAAATAAAGCTATCTGTCTGCATTTCCATATGAGAATGAGTCTCTTTTTAAAGGCCTCCTTAGTAATTGGTAAGCACAGGTTTATTCTCACAAACTCAGGTTTGGTGTTTGAATTTACACTGCTGTAACTTTTGCCAAGGTTTGTGAGATCTATATAAACCACCTGTTAAGAAAGTAATGTAAAAAAATGAATGTGTAAAGCAGTTCTAAGTTGGTATTTCCATATGATCTCTTGCAGAAAAAAAATTCTCATCGAAACTCCACACTCATATAATAACAGTCTGCCCATTATTTTGCTCCTACCAAATTAAAAAAGAATATTAGGCAAAAATGTATTAATGGATAATAAAATCAACCGGGAAGTGTTGTTGGGGGACAGGTTAATCTTTTTAACATAACACTACATAGGTTACTTATTGGTTACAGATGGAAAGACATACATTTACAATGAAAAATATGCCCAATACCATCTTAAGTAACCAAATACTAATAATGGGATAAGCTGACATAATGTGGTCTTCCGATATACTTTTGTTGTTATTTATTTTTTTAAATTGTCTATGGCTGCACTGAAAAAGGACATAAGATAGCCTATGTAGAATTAATGCCAAACATGTATAACCTGAATCCAGTAATGAAGGAAATGTTTCCGATAGCCAAACGTAATTTTTTTTAAAGATTTATTCATTTATTTTGGGGAGGAGGTGCGCCTGGGTGGCTCAGTTGGTTAAGCTTCTGCCTTTGGCTCAGGTCATGATCCCAGAGTCCTGAGATCGAGCCCTGTATTGGGCTCGCTGCTCAACAGAGAGCCTGCTTCTCCCTCTGCCTCTGACTCCCCCCTCCCCCCACCTGTGGGCTCTCTCTTTCTATCAAATCAATAAATAAAATCTTTAAAAAAGTAAAAAATAAATTAAAAAAATAAAAAATTTAAAAAAGAAGAGATTGAGAGAGAGAGAGTGCAAGCAAGTGCAGGGATGAGGGGCAGAGGGAGAGGGAGAGAGAATTCCAAACAGACTGCCCACTGAGCACAGAGCCCTATGCAGAGCTGGATCCCAGGACCATAAGATCATGACCTGAGCCAAAATCAAGAGTCAGCCAACTGAGCCACCCAGGTGCCCCCACAATTTAAGGTATTAATCAAAGCTGATTGCATATGGATTTACATTTCCTGAAGCAGCATTTTCTGGAAAAGATTATTCCCTCTCCATAAAATCGCCTTTGCAATTTTGTCACACATCGTTTGGCCATATATATGCAGGTCTAGTTTGGACTCTCTATTCTGTTCCACTAATTTACTTGTCTAACTTGATGCTAACACCATTCTGTCTTCTCTGTTGTAACTTAAGTCTTGACGTCAGGTGACATAAGTATTTCACCTTTGTTCTTCTTTTACAAAGTTCCTTTTGCTATTCTAGAGCTTTTTTCATTACTATATGCACTTTAGGATCTCCTTGTAATTTCTAGGATTAAAAAAAAAATGCCTGTTGGGATTTCGATTGGGATTGATTTGAATCTATAGATCAATTTGGGTAGAACTGACACATTATATTGTGTCATTGTATCCAATAACATGATTCATTTCTCCACTTATTTATGTCATCTTTCATTTATCTCAGAAATATTTGTAGTTTTTAGTATAAAATTCTTGCATATCTTTTGTCTACATGTTTCCCCAAGAATTTCCTATTTATCATGCTATTTCAAATGATGCTACATTTTTAAACATTTTAACATCCAATTATTCATTGCTTACATATTGATCTTATATCTGGACGGTGCTGAAATCACTTTTCAATTTTCAGTATAAGTTAGTGTCAAAGGAGGATTTCTAAACCATAATAATATTCAGTGATTACAATGTGTGTATTGTAGTAGCATGAATGCAATGTTTTGACAATAGACACATTGTCAGAGAATGAGAAAAGACAGTGGGTTTCCAAAACTATTCCTTAACCAAATATAAACAGAAACATACTTTCATATGATTGCTGAATAAGTGATGAAGTGAGTCATGTGAAGATTGAGTGCAACAGCTTTGTTTCCAAACAGTGATAGTTCGTTAATAGTCATTAAGAAACTTAACTCAGTCAATTTGCATATTGATTAGATATTATTAAGACTTCTATCTAAATCTAAATAAGGGGGGGAGAACAGGTAAATAATATCTACCCTCAAAGACTGATTTATTTACATGATGAGGTGCTTTTGTCAAATTTAGAAAGAGGGGAAGCTCAGACAAGAGATGATAACATCTCAGAAAAGTTTTAAGTAGTGCTATTAAGAGACATAAAATCGGATAGGAAGGGGTGGTTGGAAGGGTACAGAAAGACAAAAGACAGAGAGAGACAGAGAGAGTTGTACACGGACTAACTGATTTTTGGGGACTGGCGGCAAGAACAGAATCAAAAGTCCCAGTATTTTAGCCTGAAATAATAATGGCCCCTGTATATGCCCAATATTTTCCCTGATCATTTTCTATCACATTGTTTCTCATGATCATCATCTATAAGAAGGGAAGAATCTATTTTCCAATTTCCTCCATGAGAGAAAAATATATAATTTCCCTAATACTCAAACCTTAGTTGTGGCTTTATTAGATTCAATAGCATTTGACATGGTTTCAGCTTGGGCACTTGATGGTAGAGAAGAGTAGACAAGAGGAGAATATAGTTCTAGGATTTCCTGTGGCAACCCAGATGCAAATCAACTAACAAGTCATTTTTTAAGTAAATTAAAAATAAATAACACTGAAAACAAGATAGCAGACATCATTTGAAATTGGTTAGGGCTACAGAACAATAAAATGAAATGGAAGGAATAATTTTCTATGTTTAGGAACATCACTATTTCTATATAAACTGATATATTTTATTTTTCTTCTCATTTAAAAAAATCAAGTTTTTATATTTTACATGAATTTTAAAATTATTTACACGCTTACATATTTTTTTGGAACAGAACTTTGATCAATTCTATTCAAAATCTGAACACTGAGAAAACAAAAAAAACAAAATAGCAAAATACTCAATATGGTTTTCTAGACCAAAATTCACAAATTCTTTTTAACATTATAAATAACACATAAGATACATGAGAAAAATATTCATTTAGCAAGGCACACTACTATCTTTACTCTGTGTTAGGAAAATAAATGATTACAAATATGATCATTTTTAAACTGAATGACTTTCATCAAACATTTTAACACTGAGAACTTACACTTTCTAAAAATATGTATATAATTTTTTTTTAAGAAAAATGCTTACCACTATCCTTGAAGTTCATGGAAAATAGAACACAAATGCTCATTAAGTTTAGCACTTGCATGTACTTGTACAGTAGAGTGGACTTCAGTCAGTAACTTCTTCATATTCTCCCTCCTTTCAGTATCATTAAACATCTCTACAACAAGGCACTCAATGATGCTAGACTGCCATCCTCATTTTAAAGACAGAGAGTTCTAGAATCTAAAAGTCTTAACAGCCATAGATCTCCTTTGGATTTTTTAAAAAACCAGTAAGGCAACTACATAACAATTGCTATTTTAAAACATTTCTTCTAATTCCATTCTTGTTGGGGAACAGATTAATAAGAATCTATTTCATCCAATATAACTTCTTAAAGGCAGCTTTAAAGGAACATTAGCCTTTTTTTCCCCCTGAGTAATACTCCGTGGTCTCCACTTACTCTTAATTCAAAAAATTTTTTCTATTTAATTATTTTTTTTTAAGATTTTCTTTATTTATTTGACAGAGAGAGAGACGCAGCCAGCGAGAGAGGGAACACAAGCAGGGGGAGTGGGAGAGGAAGAAGCAGGCTCCCAGCAGAGGGGCCTAATGCAGGGCTCGATCCCAGGACTCTGGGATCACACCCTGAGCCAAAGGCAGATGCTTAAAGACTGAGCCACCCAGGCGCCCCTCTCTCTATTTAATTATTAAGTCATGTTTTCCTCCTGCAGGACTCAGCTCAAGTATCACCTTCTATATTAAGTTTTATTCTCCTATTGTAACCCTTATGCATAATTGTGTTTTATGAACTGTTATGGTACTTATTCGTCCTCATATAGCTATCTAATCATATAAATTTCTTTAGAGAAAAGGAATATATTCAATTTTTCAACATTCCCTATAAGCAAATAGAGTTTTAACAAGCATATAGCAGGAATTAAGCATTTATTAAATAAAGAGAAACAGTTTTGGGGTTTTTTTTAAAGATTTATTTATTTATTCTAGAGAGAGAGTACATACAGCAGGGGGAGGGGCAGAGGGAGAGGGAGAGGGAAATCCAAGCAGACGCTGTATTGAGTATGGAGACTGATGTGGGGCTTGTCATGGGGCTCGATCTCACAACCCTGAGATCAGACCTGAGCCAAAACCAAGACCTGGACACTCAACCAACTGGGCCACCCAGATGCCCTGAAAAACAGTTTATTTTGGGGGAAACCCAAGCAATCGGAAGCCCTCCATGCATGCTGGAATGATCATGACTTCAATTTCATCCATATGTATTTCCTCTGCCCTTATTATCAACCCATCCTGTACCTGCAAACCAAACTCCATCTATTTGATAAAGCTCTATTCATTCTTCAAGGCTTCACTGGGTTACTTAATAACTAGCTCAAGAAATGAAATTGAGGGGCAGTCTAGAGTATTGGAATAAGGAAAGACTTTGAGTTAGCTAGGCCTGGGTTCAAATCTTGATTCTACTATTTCAGAGATGTGTGATTTTAGGTGATTCACATTCATAGACTCAGTTATCTTTGAAGGGAATATCAATATTAACTTCAGCATTACCGTCATAATCATCATCATGACTTAAATGGCTTTGAGTGTTTACACTGATAATTCTTCCAATGCCTTTATGTGTATTACCTCATTTAATTCTCAGAATAACCCTATAACATAGATACTATTATTATTCTAATTTCATATAGTAGGAATCTGAAGCACAAAGAACATAAACTATTTCATAGATTTGATATAAGTATTGAATAAATATGTAAAATACCCAATATATAGTAAAATTTCTAGTTCCATACCCCTTATATATGCAATAGGTTGTCAAAGAAATCAAAATAATAAGGATCTGTATAACCAAGTGAAGAAATGTTATGATTGGCATTCTTGTCTAAATCAAAATGTTATCCTAGAAATACGAAATTGTCTTACTTGAAGACTTCACAAATGAACTTATCACATTAGTTTTTAAGCAAACTGATAAATGAAAAGTAAGAAGGATTTAAATTTTGCTTCCATTTTCTTCCATTTTCCTACTCCAAAACTGAACAGTAATTGCTAAGTGCTAATCCTTATCAGTTTAACAGTACTAGTGCTATCTAATACAGTTCTTCGTAATGGTAATTGCTTTTAAAAACAGCTGATATCAATATTAAAATATCTCTGCTTTATTCAAATGCTTAAATGTTCCCACACAGATCCAAGAGCAAAATATTTTCATGATTGTCAATGTTAAAAGAAGAGATAGGGAAAGACATTTGCTATTGAAAATGTTTTTTCAAAATATTCTTAAATTCAGGGCAATCCTTAATATGTCTAAGTAGATGTCCACCAAGTTTCTTTCCTTCAAATTTAACATCAATCCTTATATATTCAGATATGCTTTTCCTACATGGTAGGATATCAACTTCATAAGCTAAATTAGAACTTCTGATACTGGTTGCATACAGTATCTCTAAGTACCTTTCAAATGTACTCATGTCCAGGCCTCACTATTGATCAACTAATTTAGAATGTCTGGGGGAAAAGTCTGGACATAGTACTTTGTGAAAAGTTTTAGGTGATTTTTATGTACGATGATTTATACAAATATTCAAAGTCAACAACACCCACGTGCATTGACATCCATGACAGTACTTGTCAGCTTATGCATACCCCTATATCTTGACTTTAACGAATATAAAGAATGTAACCTCAATGGGATTCCTGTAAAGAAGTCAGAATACTGATAGGAAAATAGTAGGACTCAGAGACCCAATATGGTAAAAATTGAGAGGATATGTCTGAGAATCTTGAACTCAGGATTCTCTTTTACTGCCTTCTGAAATAACTTTCCCACTTGCTAGAGGAGAGCAACATCTTTTTTCTTAAACAATAAGTAAAGGCCTCACATGAGCCAAATGCCTTACCAAATGATGTTTGTTCTTTTCTTAAACCACCTTTCTTAGCTCCCTTCAGAGCTTCCAAGTAATACTTAAGATTATAGCACAGCCTGACCAGGGAAAAAATTTCCCTACTATAGGAATGAAAGCAGTTTACTCAACCAAGGGTTACAAGACTTGGTCAATATTATAAGATTGAATAGTAGAGAGTTTATAGACATGGTTGTGCTCTTTTATATCTCAGAATTTAACCTGAAGTTGATCCTAATATAATGTGAGAATGGCTTCTTAAAGCTTAAAATGGATGATAATATATAGTAAATAACATGAGATGGTATATCTACCTTGGTAGAGAATTGAGGAAGGTGCTACAAGAGTCAAAATTTTGGGTAAATTAAAATAAATGTGTTACATGAAAACAGATAATCCACCATGTGACTCTGATCACCAAGAAGGCCCAAAATGTGTTCCCTTCACTTAGACCGTAAGAAGTACACCAATGAAAGGGGCACAGTCATCACCGAGACACTCAGCGCAGGCTGTCTTTTCATACTAAAGTTGGTAGTTGATGATGCTGCTACATTAATGTGTCCTTAACATAAATAAAAATGATGAATTCTCAGAATAGTGAGAGGCTGGTGGTGGCCAGTAACCATCAGAGGCAACGTGGATATAATTACCATAACAGGAAGCAAGGCCAGAATAGTACTTTGGCCTAAAGACTTCTTTGGTGGCTGCTAATGACACATCATGTTCCTAGATGTGAAATAGATGGGAAGCAGATTACAATATTTCATGATTTATATAACAAAGAAAATCAAGAATTGGCAAGCATACGGTTGCTTCTATCCAAATAAAACATCGAAATCATTCACCCAGCTTCCAGATCTGAGTCAGTTCTCATACCCAGTGCCCATCAATTGAAAAGGAGTCCAAAGCCTTTGGGAATGTGTTCCATAAAGCTAGGTCAAATATAAACAAAAATCTGGGCAATAATATATGCAGTCTTTATTTTCAATGAGACTTGTAGTTTACAGAGTAACTGCACACAGGAAAAGAACATCAAGATTTTTTGAAGTCAATTGAATATCAGCAGTGACAATGAGAAAAAGAGAACTGAAATGTTACAGTCTTCAGGTTACAGTGTGTCTTACGGAGACCAGATAATAAATGGAATCCTGACCCAAGAACATCTCACAATATTACTAATTGGCCTGTAGACTTAGACAGGTTCCTTAAGTCAATATTGGGAAAGATATAGTTACCAGATGACATATACCTCACATTGGTTCTCATATCTGTGGATTAATATTATGGTACTAGAAATGTTCAAAGAGAAGTCCATAAAATTCCCCCTTGCTCAGAAAAAATATTAAGTCATAAACGGTATGGTTTCCAGGTGCAATCGCAGATGTATATTGAAACTCCAAAGATACATAGGATTCTGGGGTGGTGATCCCATTCAAACATTCTTTCAATTCAACCGTACATTGCATTTGCTGTTCTTCCTAAATAATTAGTTGGACAGAGGCGAATGACAATTAACCACCATAAACCAAAATCAAATCCACTTCTACAGTTTTCTATTTCAGCAAATCATCATAACCATTATTCTGCAAGCCAAAAATCTAACAGCCGCTATGACATCTCGATCTATCTCATTCCCCATGGAAGTCCTGTTAATTTTACCTCCAGATTACTGTCAAATCTGTCCTCATCTATTTCCACTGATTATGTTTCTCATTACTAAAATTTGTTTTCAAAGACTTCCTCTTCCTCTCAGAATAAAAATCAAAGTACTTAACATTCCTTTTACCTACCTCTCTAACCTCAACTTGTACTAATAAACACCTTGCTATTTATATTTCAAAACCTTGGGCTTTCCACTTTTCAAATGCACTGTTATCCCTAGGGCACATAGTTTCCTTTTCTTGGACTGGGTTGTTTCAGAGATATCTCCTCCCACTTCCCCTAGTCAACTTCAACTCATCCTGCTTATCTTATTTCACTTATTCCTTCTCAGGAAAGCCTTCTTTGATACTAGCACCCTATAGTAGGCATAATATATGGTAAGCATTCAATAAATATTTGTTGAATGAATATATAAATAATGCACAGACTCATATCAGAAGACAGGAAGCAAAAGACTACCTGCCCCAAACCTGAGGCTAGAAATGAAAGAAAAAGCAAGACAACATTTCCTGAAGATCTTTTGAGACAAGGATCCCACCACTAATGCAAAGTGGTTGAATAGGAGGAAAAAAAATCAACCTATGACCAATTATATACTGCTCAGAAAGGATTAAGTAAGCACTTGGAGATAGATGCTAAATTTCTTCAGTTTCTCTCTTAGGATGAGGTAAATTTCTGAGTGAAACACACATTCTTCCTTTTAATAATAATTATTATAGTGACAAGCCTCATCTGTTAGGGTGTTCTTGGCTAAAAGTAACCCAAAACCCAACTAAAATAGTTTAAACTGGAAGAAGATTTCACAAAGCAAAAACCCTGGAATTAAGGAAGTATCACAGTTAATATAGTTGTTTGAAATATCAAGTTTTCAAATTTTTTCCATCTTTCATTCTGCTTTCTTCAAGAAGTTAGCTTTTTGCCTCATAAGGAAGATCGAGACTCATATATTTATATAACACCATTCAAAGGTTAGAAAAGGAAAACTCTTGCTTTTGTCCTTATTTAGGAGCAAGAATGAACTTTTAAGAAATCTCTACAGCACTCGGTGGACATTCCCTCTGACTTGTTGATCAGAGTCATGTCACAAATCCATTGCTGAACCAATCTCTAGAGAACAGAGTCATTGTAGTTGGCTAAGACTAATAAGGCTTCACTGCCAGGGCTGGAGAAAGGTCCTGAAGCACATGGCCTACTGTCAACTGAAGAAATGAGCATTATTTTATCCAGGAGGAGAGTAATTGACAGAAAATACTGTCTGATACCCTGTCATTTAGTAAGGAACCCTTATGAACCTATCATTCTACTTTATTTAATGTGCATAGTCTATAGTCTTAACAATAACCCAAGGTTGGTGTGATATTTACAGATGAAAATATTAAGACTTAAAGGTTGAACACTAGTACACAAGGTAATATAATTAACAACATGGCCAAGATTTAAATGCAAGCCTGACTGAGTTAAAAATCTGTTGTGATATTACATAAATATTGAGATTCCAATAATAAACAAAATTCTAATAATTGTCCACTAAAATATTCAATTTCAAATACTCCATATTTTCTATTCAATAATCAATATCTCTTAAAATTTCTTTTTTTTAAAAGATTTTATTTATTTATTTGACAGAGAGTGAGACAGCCAGCCAGAGAGGGTACATAAGCAGGGGGAGTGGGAGAGGAAGAAGCAGGCTCCCAGCAGAGGAGTCCGATGCAGGGCTCAATCCCAGAACGCCGGGATCACGCCCTAAGCCGAAGGCAGACGCTTAACGACTGAGCCACCCAGGCGCCCCAATATCTCCTAAAATTTCTTTTTTTTTTTTTAAGATCTTATTTATTTATTTGACAGAGAGAGAGAGGCAGTGAGAGAGGGAACACAAGCAGGGGGAGTGGGAGAGGAGGAAGCAGGCTCCCAGCGGAGGAGCCTGATGTGGGGCTCAATCCCAGGACTCTGGGATCATGCCCTGAGCCGAAGGCAGACGCTTAACAACTGAGCCACCCAGGTGCCCCATCTCCTAAAATTTCTGACAAAAAGATAGATGCTCATAAATATATACTAAATTTCTATATTAGCCATATAACACCAAGTTGTTTAATTTAAAACAGGCAAACTACTTAACCTCTCTGTGTGTGATTTTCCTTATCTATAAAATAGTTTATCTTCTAGTTCATAGGTTTATTATAAAAATTAAGTGAGCCTGGCACAGAGTAATAGCTTAATATACATTAGCTAATATCCCAGCTCAAAACTGATTCCTATTAGGTATTTAACAATGTTAGGCAGTAGAGAAAAACAAAATAAAAACAGAATTACCTTTTTTTTTTTACTTTGCTTGATGGCTTTTCAAATGTGTTCTTTGAAATATGTAACCAATTTTCATTCATAAGAACCACCTTTTATGGGATTAATGTAATAATAATATTTAAATGGCCCTACTTTTTTTGCCAGCTTCACTGAGATAGTATTGACACACTATTCCTCTAAAAATGTTCAAGTATGTAATACAGTACTGTTGATCATAGTCATGATGCAGTAATTAGATCTCTAAAACTTATTCCTCTAATAGCTGGAAGTTTATACCCTTTGACCAACACCTCCCCATTTACCCCATCCCCAGCTCCCGGCAACCATTATTCTACTCTATTTATTCCTGATTTCAGCTTTTTTAAGACTCTGCATATAAGTGGTATCATACTGTATTTGTCTTTCTCTGTCTGACTAATTTCACTTCACATAATATCCCAAAGTCCATCCATGTCGTCACAAAAGGCAGGATTTCCTTCTTTTGTATGGCTGAATAATATTCCATTATATATATGTATATTTTCTTTATCCTTTTATCCTTGACACTTAGGGAGTTTCTGTATCTTAGCAATTGTGAATAATGCTGCAATGAACATAGAGGGGCTGATGTCTCTTCAAGATTATGTTTTCATTTTCTTTAGATATATACCCAAAAGTGGAATTGATGGGTTATCTGGCAGGTGTCAGCCTGGCGTGGAGGTGGGCAGCTCTGAGGTCCAAGATGAACTTAGGTATTCACTCTTATTCTCCTTATCCCAAGGAGATGGTGTTTCTTTCCTTGCTGAGCTGTTAGGGCTTGGAAGTGGGGTAACAGGAGTAGTGTAAAATCTTTCTTTCCTACCCTCCTTAATGAGTCCTTTCCTATTTCCTTGCTTCAGCCTAGGTGCTGGAGTCCCTCACCTGGAATCCTTGGCTTTTCTGAAGCTATTTTTGTAAGCAGATAGTTATTCAAATTGAGGTTTCTGGCAGGTGAGGGGGGCAGGTGGATTCTTAGGCCATCAGTTTTCTGCCCACACTTTTACACAGACCTCATTCTGAAAGCCAAGAACAAAGGTGGCAGCTGGGACACGAGCTCCTTCCCACTTCACCAAACCCTAGCAGCTTATTTCCACCTCTAGCACTTCCTTTTCCTGGAGACGTGAGTGTTCCACAAGGATGCACTCAATTTGTTCGTGTTGTTTTATGACATGATTAGTCATTCAGCTTTCTTTAACCATTTCTTTATTTTCCTACTGACCCATTATTCAAACCACCAAATCTCATTTCTCCCACGTTGTTTGTTCCTCATTGTTTCTTCTATCCTTTTAATACATTCCAGACACACATTTTCTGTGTTCTCTGAATACGCAGTAACAGCTCAAATTCCAACCATGAAGACAATAGCAAACTTTCAAATGGACAAAGAGAAAATCCCCGCAGTTGTGTCTTGTTTACTGAGTTTATGCTTTGAATAGACTCTGCAGGGGATTATCTCTGTAAATCCCTTGCATATACTCTTGAGTTTTAAGGTCATGAAATACTATGATTGACCACAGATAAACTGAACCAGACATGAACTTTGTTTTTCTTGCCTTTTCAATCCATTTTCTCTGCCTGCGTTTTTCAGTACTACTGCCAACCAACTCTCGTCCTCACTTCTGTATCTCACTACTTCAAAGGGCCCTCCACCATAGCATTCCACTGAGCATTCACCTCTGAATGTTGTCTATCTATCTATGGCCAGTGACAGGGTTATGATACAACATTTGGCAATGTGTAAGTAATTTATCAAAAATTACTGCTGGTGTCTCATTTAATCCCTACTGTCTGAATAAAACCAGTCAAAGAAATTAGACCAATTAAATCAAGTTTATCCACGGGTTAGTGTGGTGTCACCCTAGATTATATTTTAATTTTAAGAGGAGGTCCTTAGAAAATAACCCAGTGACCAATCTAGAAATTTAAAGTGCTGTATTCTGGTCACTCACGATTATATCAGATAGGAAAGACAGGATAGTCTTTGGTACTGAGATCTAGAAGCAGGACCTAGAAAGTTTCTGTTCTTATTGATTATTAAATTGTACAACCACCACTATACTACAGATGTGAGTGGGGAAGCTGGTAGTGAAATTAACACAAATCACATCATATGATTATGTGGATGAGAAACATAATAAAACAAACTCAATAAGGTAAATCTGGGAAGTAGATTCATGTCATGAGCATGCTATGAAGGCTCATACACAAGTTGTGTCTTCCCACAATGTCAACTTTATTCAAATAAAGCAAAGTCAATCACAATTATAAAGCAGGTTCAGGATTCCAAACTCCATGACAATTCACAATGTGATTAAATTTGGCTTCCTACACAGCACACAGAGCAGGAGAGAAGACCAGCCACACAACAAGCAAGAAGAGGGTGCAGGAAGTTAATGAATCAAAAATGAAGCCAGTCTATGGGCACACAGTTGAGATAAGGCCTCAGTCCAGCCTGGGTCAGGTTTTGGCACTCACTGCTTCTGATGTTCAAGCAGCAAAGGATCTCAGTTCTGTTCGGAGATCCATCGGGCAGAGCCTTCTGCAGCAGCTGCCTTTTATAAGTGGTAAGATATAGAGGAGTCACGTCTGTAGAGTCTGACAGTTTGCTGCCCAAATCCTTCCCTTTCTAAAGGGATTGAACCAGTCTTGGGCCCCTGCAGATGGTTTGGCTCGTAATCAGTTCTGGGGTGTCAGCTGGTCCCGTTGAGATCTCCTAGCTGCAGTCTCTTAACTGCTTGTGTCATTGCTTGACACAGGCCCCTGCTTGACAAGAGAGACTCTATTTTGCTCTCTATAATTCCCTCTTCAGAAAATGAAAAGTTGTGTTGGGACCTGCTAACTATGCCATTATTTTTAGAGAAATTAATAATTTAAAGCTATGTTAATGAGGGTAAATTGATCTTCAACATGGATACAATCACAAGGACATTATTTACACTCTAAAGGTAAGTGATTATAAAGAGACACAACAGAAATTTCTAGGGTCCTGATAATATTCTGGAAGTCACATTGAGCTGTACTTTATGACTTGTGTGTGCATGCATGTGTGTGTGTGTGTGTGCATGTGTATGCATAAAATTTTTCAACTTCAAAAGCTTTTTTTCAATGTGACAAGAATTTTGAAGTGAGATCTTGCTTTTTGTCTCTTTTCCATGCAGTTTTGGCTTATTCATTCTAACTCCATATTCCTTTTAGACTCTGTTTTCAATGAGGGAGTTTTTTTGTTTTGTTTCATTTTATTTTTAGTTTATCCAGTTCTGAGTGGCCAATAACCTAGTTTAGCAGGTTTACTGAATGGAAAAATCAATAAAATACACAATAGTAAATCTGTCCAGACAAGATAAATTCATAAACCATCACAACCTCTCCACCACATGAGGCAGCCCCAATATGGATCAGTGATAAGAACCACTTACATCTGAATGCAATAAAAATGTTATTACTGGGGGGGCCGGGTCCTGGGATCAATCCCCACATTAGGCTCCCTGATCAGTGGAGAGCCTGCTTCTCCCTCTCCCTCTGCCTGCCACTCTGCCTACTTGTTCTCTCTCTGTCAAATGAATAAATAAAAAGCTTAAAAAAATATATTTTTACTGACCCTAAACAGTTCAAGGTCATTCTACTTCTTCCAATATAAATAAGGGTAAAAACTAAGAGTCAGATGAACTCATAGGAATTGACAATTTCAACACAATTTAGAAAGCATTAATTTCAGCCCTTTCTCTTCATTAAGTAAATAAACAGTAACCAAAAAATTAAGTGACTTGTTCAGTTCTGCCAAATAATTAGTGACAGAAGTGAAATCAGACCTCAAGTCTTGAGTTCCACATCAGTACATTTTACATCTCTGGGCTTCCTCTCCAAGAAAACGTCTTTTATAATCAATCAATCAATCAATCAATCAATATTTGTGTGTGTGTGTGTGTGTGTGCACTTCTTGGCTTATCCTTATGTTTTACATGCATTCACAACAGAGTCCTCTTTAATAATAAAAAGCTTCATTTGCCATATAATTATCTTATTAATCACTCTTGAAAAAAATCCTATAAAATTTCTATAGAGCCATTTTAGCCATTCGAATGTGCATACCTCTGTTAAATAGCTGTTTTAATCATGTATTTTATTCATTTACTAAACATTATTGAGAACCTAATCTATGTTACACACTACAGTTGGTGCTTGGTAATCAGATACCAGCACAGAAGTGGTATTGGCCCTTGTAGTACTATAGGTCAAGTGAGAGAAATGGATACTAAAATAATTATCATAAAAATAAATACACATGTGGCACCTGGGTGGCTCAGTAGGTTCAGTCTCTGCCTTGGGCTCAGGTCATGATCCCAGGGTCCTGGAATGGAGTCCCATGTCAGGCTCCCTGCTCAGCAGGGAGTCTGTTTCTTCCTCTGCCCCTCCCCCTGTTTGTGCAGATGCACGCTCCCTCTCTCTCTGTCTCTCTCAAATAAATAAATAAAATCTTTTAAAAAATAAAAAATAAAATAAATAAATACATGTAATAAAGAGCCTGACTCCATTTTTGATGTTGGAGTGCAGACAAATTTCAAGACCTACCACTTTCTTTTTCCTTTATTCCCCACATCTGCGCAAGCAGGTAAGAAAGCCCCACTGTTTCTTCCTTTCTTAATAGGATTTATCTCTATCTATCTATCTATAAATCTTTCTGCCTATCTATATGAAAAAGTCAACAAGAAAAATGGATTTTATTTTAGCAACCACTCAATTATTTCAGAATACTTATTGAGTATCTTCTCTGTGCTGGAGACAGTACTAGGTACTGGCAATTAAACAGTAAACAATACAGACATAGCCTCTACCCACACATTCATTTCCACACATACTTCCCAGATTTCTGCTTTTGTAAATTAGAAAACTCAAGTAGTTCTTTTGGAGTGTAGCTCACCCCCTCCTGAGTCACACTTTATCCTTCACCTTTAGGAACATGTTGGGACTTGACTCTAGTGTTAAAAAACAAAATTCGGCTGAGTAAATTTGAAGACTAAGTGGCTTTATGCAATAATTCATGGAGCAGCATCTCACCTAGAAAGTAGAGGGGACCTCCATGGAGCTGTACAAAATGGAGGGCTTCTGTAGGCAGAAACGGGGAAGAACAAAATGTTATTAGGAAAAGAAAAGACAGGATTATTTCAGGCCAGGTCACCTTCCTTTGGAGGAAGAAGAAGGGTTGTCTCTTATGCAGATTATTTTACTAATATGATCAGGAAATTCCAGACTGATTGGTTAAAGGTCACATTCCTATAATTAAGTCTTGGTTTGCTGTCCTAGGAGCAAGTAATTCTATTTGGGGCCTTTAAAATTTTTTTTTTATTATTATTCTTGTTTAATACTAGTTAGAGGACTAGAAGCATAAAGGGATGGTAGGCGTAGATTTTGAAGAAAATCAGCATTGGTTTGCATGGCAGCTGCCTTAGGGGAGGACGTTATTGTTTTCTCAGGCAAAGCAAAATAAAACCCCTCAAATAGAGATAAAAAGTCACATACCACTGTGGGCAGAGATGCCCCCTGCCCCTGGGGGAGGGGAGACCTCTCCACTGGCAAAGACTACCCATCATAATTTAGGATGAAATGTCCCCAGCTTCATCACAGTCTTCCCATATACACCAACACAAACTTACAAATACCATTTTTTTTTTCCCCAGTCAGTGTCCTCACTTTAACAGTAGACACTCTGGAGGTGGAAGCTCAGGTTGCATTGTAATTGAGCCAGTCACAAGATAAGTTCCTGCATTTGGTTTTCAGCAATTTCAGCCCTGAGGTTACAAAAGATAAGGGTCTGCCTCAGAGCACACAAGGAAGCTCTTAGGTCACTACTGCAGCTTTAACTGGGAATTTGAATAACTGAACTCATTCTTTTATTTCAACACTTTGTCCGGAGGCATTAGAACAACCAATCAATGTCACTATATTTCTTAGTTGTCCACAATGCTCAGAAGTATTATATGGAGTTACTTCCTTGCTTCTTGTAAGTGGTGGATTACAAGTAACCAATGCAGTTATCTTGCATATCTCTAAGCAGTTCAAGCCATGGATTATCAGTGCTCTCCACTTCTGGAAATGGAGTCATTAGTATCTTTAAATCTAATCGGATCAGAGAGCCAATTCCAGAAACTCCAGAACCAATTCAGAAAATTCATCCTCAAAATTCCATTCTTTCAGAACCACTGTTGGTAACAAAATCTTCATTAGTCCGGATTCTCCAGAGAAACAGAACCAGTAAGATATTGGTATGTATAGATAAATAAATATATTATATAAATATATAAATAAATAATATAAATGTATATAATATAAATATAAATGCATATAAATCATGGCCCACATGATTATGAAGACTGAGAGGTTCATCAATCCGCAGCCTGCTGAAAGTTGGAGGCCCAGCAAAGCCAATGTTGTAATTCCAGTCCAAACCCAAAGGCCTGAGAACCAAGGGTGCCAATGGTGTTGGTCTCAGCCGGAGTCCAAAAGCCTGAGAACCAGGAGCACACATATTTGAGGGCAGAAGTGGATGTCCCAGTTCAAGCAGAGAGTACATGTATATACTTCCTCTGCTTTTTCTGTCCTTGTCAGGCCCTTAACAAATTGGATTGTGCCTGCCCACAGTGATAACAGCAATCTTTTTTACTCAGTCTACTGATTTACATGATAAGCTCTTCCAGAAACACTGTCACAGACATACCTAGAAATAATATTCTACCAGCTACCTGGGCATCCCTTAGACCAATCAAATTAATCACCACATGTAAATACTTGAAAATTTATAAAAAGCATAATGAACAGAACTGTCTATCCAATGGATGTTGACAGCTAAATAAAATATGCTGGAAGCTATCTAGGTTTCTGAGAACCTTAACAATAATAAAGTCTTACAGTTGTCAAGACAGCGAAAGCAATACTGCAAAGTTCAATATTATTCTTACTTTTAAAAAACTGCATTAATATCCAGGGGTGCCTGCCTGACTCAGTCTGTGGAGTATGTGACCCTTGATCTCAGGGTGGTGAGTTCAAGCCCCACGTTGTGTTAGAGATTAATATCTAGATATTCATTTTGAAATAATATTGTAGACAACTATAATCAGAATAATCTTCCAAATACTTCCAAAATTGTGCTTGGCCAAATTTACCCCCCCAAAATGGCATTTATAAGAAATTCACAAATATAGTTATAATTTTTCCTTTCTAACAGATTGCAATAAGTTATATGCATACTAAAATTTGAAATATAAATTAAAAGAAAATTCAGTGCTATGTCTCCTTTATTCTTTCCATTGTTTTCCTTTTTTAATCCTATAGATACCTTTTAATATATTTGTGAAATATATACATGTTAACTATTCCTTCAGAAAAAACTTGTAGCTAACCATTGAATGCAGTCTTTCTATAAACCACAGCATATGTGAGAAAAATAAGTATCAGCAAAATCATTCTATTACTGAATATCTTACTTTTTGTGGGTATATTACCTACCTCTCTGTGTCTTTAAAAGACTCTTATTAATAAGAATGGCAGTAAAATTTTGCAGATCTATTTTATAAGATCATCAGGAAGTATTTAAATTATGATGAAACTATTGGCAATTAAAGGACATCATAAGAAGTTCGATAAAAATTTTGAACTCGGCTTTCTTTCGAATCAACCAAGATTTGTACAATTGTTTGTTGTACATTTACCTTTGCTGGTCCAGTGAATTTGTCAGAGGAAAAATAAACAAGATATTTCATCATCTATTTATCAAGACAGTAATGAATTCCCTTATTGCTCAAGACAAAGATTCATTGACAAATGCGTATATGCTTTTCTGCTTTATTGACAAGCTTTTAAACGTAAAGCCAGGATTGTTCTCTAAAATTTATATTTTGATTTGACAAAGAAAAATAAGCAAGTCATTTTCAATGCTTTTAAGGTAAGTCTTATCCACCTGAATAATATGGTGGCTGCCCATTAGAATAGGTAGGAATAAAACATAATATATCTAAATATTCACAATTAAATCAAATATATATTTATATAAATAAGCATATTTTGAAATAGCACAATAAGGGAAATATAGATAAAAGATGGTAAAGATTATTTGTCTATGATAATACTATAATTTTTCTTCACTTTTTTTTAAAGATTTTATTTATTTATTTGATAGAGAGAAAGAGGAATGATAGTGAGAGAGAGAGAGTATGAGTCCCAGCGGGAGGGAAGGGGGTGCAGAAGGAGAGGGAGAAGCAGGCCCTCCTCAGTCGGAGCACTTAGAGCAGGGAGCCCCGGAAGTGGGGCTTAATCCTGGGACTCTGGGATCAGGACCTGAGCCAAAGGCATATGCTTAACCAGCTGAACCACCCAGGTGCCCTTCGCTCCCTTCACCCCTTTTTTTTGGTTCAAATTTTATTTTAAATGATCTCTACACCCAACATGAGGCTTGAACTTACAACCCAGCGATCAAGAGTCCCATGTTCTACCAACCAAGCCAGCCAGACACCCCATAAGTTTTATTTTCTTTTAATAGTTCCATATTGAATAGGAAAGTGCTTTAGTGCTTTAGTGCTTATTAAAAAGCAAGTCAATACAAGAAAAAAATCTTAATATAAAACCCCAGTATGATAATATAAATAATAAAAATATGAAAATAATATAAACAAACCTCATATAAATTTAACATTGCACAAATATAATCATGTACAGTCTGCCCAATACCAAAGAAAAAAATTAATGATTGGAAATTGAATAAACATGAATTTGAATTCATCGGGTCATGTTGCTAAATATCCCTTGGGCAGAACAATCAACTTGTCTTAACTTCATTTTCATCATCCATACAGTGGTTATAAGCATCCCAACCTTAAAAGATTGGTGATTAAAACACATATATCAAACACCTGACTGGTAATAGCCAACTAATGAGAGTTTATGTTTTCATTCCATTTATGAGGACAGAGTATGACTCAAAAGTTTTAAATAGAGAGCCCCTTCTGTCATGTATTCATAGTCATTCATTCTTTTTACCATCCATTCATATGTTTATTTATTAATTAATAGGTGTTTGTAGAGTGCCTATTATGTGTAAAGTCCTGTTAAAAACACTGTGAAACACTGAAGAACAGAAATACACATTCAATATGAAATTGTTAACACATCCTGACAAGTCCTAAAATCACATTGCAGTACCTCTCTAGAACTAGAAAGAAAGGAAGGGAAAGATAATAAAATTCTTCAGATGAATAAAAAATTTTGAGACATGAGATTTATATAAAGTGTCTCTTAAAAATATTTGTCTCCAAAAGATGTTAAAGCTCTTCAAAATATAGGGACACCTGGATGGCTCGGTCAGTTAAGCATCAGCCTATGGCTCAGGTCGTGATCCCAGGGTGCTGGGATCAAGCCCCACATCGGGCTTCCTCCTCAGTGGGGAGTCTGCTTCTCCCTCTCCCTCTGCTGCTCCCCCTGCTTGTGCACTCTCTCTCTCTCTCTCAAATAAATAAAATCTTTAAAAAAAAATAAATCCCTCTAAAATATAACAAAACAGTATAAATAATTTTAATGGTAAGGAAAATGCATATTATCAGCTAAAAAACTATTAGAACAACTATGGAGGCAACATAACCTCATGTTCATTTTAAAGTATTTCTATATATGAAATTTAGTATAATTTTAGCCACTAATTATAGAAGCCTCAATTCAAACTATCTTAAGTTATAAGGAAATTATTTATTTTACTTAAGAGGAAATCCAGAAATATGCAGACTTCTGATTCGATTGACATACTGGGTTAACAATGTGATCAAAGAATGCAGTCCTTTCCATTTTGTCACTCAGCTACTTATCGTCTGATGACTGTCAGCTGCATTCCTACCTCTATATTCTCCTCTATGTCACAAGGGGTTAGATGCCTCAAACAACATTTCCAAGGTACCCATGTCAATGGAAACTCTGGTGGGAGATTTGTAAAATGGGAAGAGAAAGAAACTATTTTGTTTCTTCTGGTGCTGCTTTTTGATGCAGCAGTATCAGTATTGGCAGAGAGCAGCCCAATGCAGAAAATTTCAGGCTTTATGCAGCGTGGTCAGTAGTACAGGCTCTTATGTTACCACTCTGGGGCGCTAACACTGCCTTCGGCAAACGTACAGCAGGCGTAGAGGGACAAGGACTTCAGTCCAAGGGTGAGAGCAGCATTCTTTTCTTCCCTTTGTTTCTCCTGCCTTGCTCTTTCTTTCTTTGCCATTCCACCCCTTTCACGGCTTTGTAATTAATTTCCTGCGTTAAATCATCCTCTGTTTGAGCACCTTGTTCCATTTTCAAACTGGACTCTGACTGATAGAGCCAGCTTCAATGATGGCTACATCCTTAGGGTGGAGTAAGATGACAACAGCACCAGGCATCAATCTAGGTATGGCAATGTTCACAGAGGAAAAGACAAGACTTTTTCTTAGGAGCGAAGGTCTTTTCCCCCGAAAACGCACACCATACAGCCCTTCACTTCACACCTAAGCGTTAAGCTATGTTAGTAAATTAGGCTGCTTATAGGAAACCAAACATAATGTTTCTAAAGATAGACTTGTTTTGTCTCTCACTTAAACTTTTAGATATAGACAGGTTGAGACTAGCACAGTGGCTCTGCTGTTGTACAAAACAGAATCTGGTTCGGCTTTTTACTCCACTATGCTTAGGATGTGCTCTATTCCTCATAATCCAAGACGAGTTTCCCTCTTTCATATCCATATCACACCAGGATGAAGGAAGTAAAGAGGAAAGAACAGGGTCCTCACTTAAAAGACACACCAGAACTTGCACAAATCACTTCTGCTTATGCACTGTTGGCCAGAACATAGGCACAGGGACACATCTAACTAAGAGGAGTGGCAATAGAAAATATCTTTATTCTCAGTATTTCTGACTCTGGGTAAAGATTAGGAGTTCTATTAAGGTATAAGAAGAAAATAGTTATTGCCTGAAATCTATAAGTCTCAGCCAATCTGCCCATTTGGCCATTCAAATATCAATATGCATCCTTCTTTCTACCAAAAGAAAGAAAGAAAGAAAGAAAGAAAGAAAGAAAGAAAGAAAGAAAGAAAGAAAGAAAGAAAGAAAGAAAGAAAGAAAGAAAGAAAGAAAGAAAGAAACTAACTGTCTTCCAGAGGGCCAAGCACCAAACCCCATCAACATAAGTGCATTCAGCAAGAAATCCTGGATCCTTTGGTAATTCAGTCCTCTCCACACACTGCAAATGTAGCTCCTTATGGACCAGTAATCTATAAACTAAAGTTAACTGCTTCCAAATTAAATAATATACAAGAAGAGCTTGGAAAAGTTCCATAGCAATTTTTACATCCTGCTGGGCAGCAATAGCAAACATGCTCTTTTCCGTAGGTAAAATAAATCCTTCCTTAGCCAACTTGGTAGCTGCTGGTTTTGTTCTCTGCAAAGAACTCTTTGTCCATGACCCTCTATAGTCGTTTTTGACATGGAATTTAAAGAGAATGGTATCCTTAGAGACTTTTACAGGCCATTTCCATTCGTGCAAGTTAAGGACCAGACATTATTTCAAGTCAGGCTTGTGGGTTCTTCGCAAAGCAAGCTCCTCAAAAACTTGGTAGAATTGAGGTTTGTTTCCAGTCAGCCCCATGTGTGGGTTACCACAGCCAAAATTCTCATGTAGCCACAACTTTTCAAGGCTCTGGTATTGCACCAACTGACCTCTGTGTTGTGCACATTCCACTCTATCTGCACTTAACTCTCTGAAGGCCTGATTCAAGTATGGGTTTAGGTGGTGTTTTAGCCAAGGTCTCTCTCATATCCAACACAGAGCCCAGATTTTTCTTGTGTGCAAGTAGTTTATTTGGGAGTGTGTTGGCAGAGAGCTGGCAGGAGGTTTTGGAGATTGAAAAGGGAAGGAAGGAAAGTGGTTTCAGTAGGGGCATGGCAGATGACTGGTTTTATGTGTGACTTTCTAAAGAGACTTAGGAAATGATTCTCAAAATTTTCTGGCTGAGGAGGCATGAAGAAGCATTCAGCCACTGGCTCACATCCCCTATTAGTTGAGGGTCACCCCAATTTCCCTGAGTTGTGATTGGGGGGGGTGCCACTGTGTCCCATGCCAAAGAGTTAGAAAAGCCCTAGAGCAGGAAAAGAGAGATACCTAGTACACGCTCTGAGGTAGAGTACTGTTAGGCAAAGAAAATTAATGCCTACATGGGATTTTTTACAATAGCTGAGGTGAAGGAGAGAGGAAGTGAGGCAGTATACAAGAGGTGACTATACAGATAGAAATGAATTATCCTTAATCTGATCTTTGCTGCTGGACTGTTTCCCACTGTCTTGCCTTAACTTTTAAAGGAAGATGCTTACGAAAGTCAAATCCCTTTTGAGGAGATCGCAGCCATGTCTTGTAACCACTTCCATTTCAGGTAGAGAAACAGTTGGATTTTTCTACCCTGCATGGTCCTAACTTACACTCTCAATCAGTTTCGATTACAGGCTAAAGGCAAATAGTAACATTCCCTTTCATCTTCATTTGCAGGTTGGCTAACACTAGCTTGAGTTCACCTCTCTTCTGAAAAAATACACTGAAAGTAGCAAGAAACAGCCATATGACAGCATTCTGAGCCTGTCCTTCCATACAGGAAATGTAGGTTAGGTCAGCCCATGGCTTCCCTTCAAAACACAGGAAGCATTAGTTTTCCCAACAATTTCCCCTCAGCATAGCAAATCTCACTGGCTCTCCAGGAGACTGCATGGCTTACATCGAACAAGGCTTCTGGATAAAAAGAGGCCTAATGTCTGGAAGAGGAGAAATGCCCAACACAGAAGATTTAGATGAAATGAATAGTGAGGTCAGAGGGTGGTGGCACTGAAGTCATAGGTAGCGAGTGGTTCAAGGACGGAGAGATTGACTGTGTCATAAGCTCATAAAAGGTTGTAAAATGAGTTTTGAAAACTGACTGTTGGTTTTAGTAGCAAGATGACCATGAGTGACAATGATGGGAAATGCTTTTTATGAAAGTAGATCCCTAGGCTCCTTGTTTTTCAGAGAATGTCCATCAATCTCACGGAAACTTTCCACACAGTCTCCATAAAAATAGAAAAATGAGCCCTTGCTTTTTAGCATAATGGGGATGATTTGGAACAAACAGCACTAATAAGATTAGTAGAAAATAGGTCACTCCTCAAAACTAATGGCATTATTTACTCAAAATATAATTTTAAAAGTTCCATATATTTAAAATAACACTATTGTTTACTAGAATTTTTTAAAATAAATGTTTACCAGTAATGGGAAAAAAGCATCAACTTCTAATTCTTACAGTTATAAAATCATTAATATAATCTATTTAAATGTCACAAGAACCCAGTCAATACTCAGAAAATAAGAGTTTTAGTAATAGTAATGCTAATGACTTTGTGAAGAAAGTCAATGAGCAATCATCATCCTAAATTCTGATTTTCTAATTCCTCTGAGTACCTCAAGGTATTGTGATAACCACAATCAATTTTTTCACTTCAATTAAAAATAACTATCACCACTCAGTATTTGGAAAGGAAAGGGAAATATGTTACTATAAGGAGACGAATCAAAGAACTGTAGCTAAGATTTCTTGTTGGCATTATATATATTTATATAATTACATTTATATAATTACATATATAATAAAAATTATAACAGACTTTGAACAGGAGCTTTAAATAAGTGTGATTTAGGCAGTTAGTAGAGCTGTCCCACTGTATGCAATTGGACTGTCTACTCTTCTTTATAAAGGGTAGACCAGTTTTTCCAAGGGGAATTCTAAAACTCATTAGATATGTGAGATTCATTATAATTAGTTTCATTTAATACCACAAAAAGGACTTGTTCACAAGCTATTTTCCTCTCTTCTTCCTCAATAGATGATTAGCTAGCTTCATTTTTAAATGGAAGATATACTCTAGATACTTAAATGTAGGGCATCTCTTCCTTTCAAATCTCAGAAAGAAAGGTGTGCTTCAGTTTCCCTATGGAAAGTTCTAGTATTTTGCCCCTCTTTTGAAAGAGGAGCTAATCCTGCTTTCCCTATTCTTCTTTGATTTCCTCCTTTCATCAGCATTGAGCCTCTTTATCCTTTTTTTCAGCCCAAAGGATAATTTGTCTCATTCCAGGGCATTCAAAAATTGTACATTAGGAGGTAAACAAAAACAATTCATCTTTAATTATAAAATAGAACAGCTATGACATTAGTTCTTAAATAGTATAAAATTTTGATCCCTCACTACCTCAATAAGCCTTCTTAGGATTTAGGGCTCAATGATAGACAATAAACAAAAATGTTTTGGTGAGTCATTTGACATCTTTACTAATAGGTTTTTATTCATTATGGTGAATATAAGGCACATATTTGTGTTAGGCAATTAAAATGAAATAATTTTCCATACATATTTTAAATTGCCTTATTAACATTAAACTCATCTTTAAGGTAAAAGTACTTTTGCACTTTATTGTGAGAAAATCAACAAGATAAGCCAATATGCAGGGAAAATGTAAATATAATACCAACTAATGTTAACTGGTGGCTTTTGAAAGAGCCCAATGCAATATTTACATGATTTTTTTTCATTAACCCTGATTATGAACAATTTATAAATGAAGAAATGAAGACTAAGAATTTCAAGGCTGGGAATCCAGTGAATCTTGGTCAGTCAACAAGGGATTAGCAACACCCTGGAAGCTCCATGTGGTGCACAAGGTTCTGGATCAACAGTGGACCAGCATCATACAATTGATATGTAAGACAAGTGTTTATAGCTACCAAATGTGACATCAAGAATCAGTAACAGAAAGGAACTAATCAGAGTCCGTGCTTGTCACACTTAGATAGATGGGGACTGTTACCTCCTTGAGCTGCATAAAACCCAGAGTTTTAGGATCATGTATGGGAGAGGGTTTCCACAAGAAGGGAATATTGGTATATATGGTAATCTGGCAAGAGGAGCTTGAGCTCATCTTAACATCATGTAAACAAAATATTTGTTCTAGTATTTCTCCCTCAAGTTAGTGAAGAGTTCAGAAAGCTTACCGTGTAGTGCTCTCACTGATTGCATTCTTTAAAACTTTTGCTAAATTCTGATACCAAAAAAAAAGTATCTGTCCATCTATCTACATTTCTTTATTTATGAGTGTTGCTCGGAAGGAAACAAAGTGATTAGATAAAGACTGACTGAAGGGAGAGGAGAGTGTTTGTTTTAGAAAAGGTTCCAGAAAAGGTGTCTAGGAGGAGGTGATATTAAAGCTGAAACAAGAGGATTTAAAAAAAAAAAAAAAAGCAGATAAAGAGGAAGAATACGAACATAAGAAGAAAACTACTTACTCAAAAGCCCTAAACGAAAAATCTCATCTTATGCCTAGGTAAATGATTGATACCAGTGCGAAGGAGATCAGCCTAAGACACAGATGATCAGATTGGTAAGGGCCAGAATCTAAAAGGCTAAGGATTTTTATTTTATTTTAGATGCAAGTGAAAACCATTAATGGTTTTGAGAAGATAGTAGAAATGATCAGATTCGCGTGGAATACTAGGCTGTTCAAGTAGAATAAGGGAGAAATGATAGTGACTTAGACTAAGACAGTGGCAATTGGCAATGAATATGAAGAGAAATATATACACATATATTTGGAGATAGATTCCAGAGCACTTATTGATGAAGTCTATGCAAAAATTGACGAAAAGTAAGGAATCAAGGATTATTCCTAGGTTTTTGCCTTGAGTTGGTATTTGAATATTTGAATCATGGCACCATTCACTGAGGAAGAAAAGATTTGCAGGCTCAAACAGTTTGGAAGAAGGAATAATTAAATAACTGAAGTTTTCATTTTAGACTTAATTGTAGAGATGTCAACTAGTATTTCTCAAACTTACCCAATGAAAAGAATTACCTCGAGAACTTCTTGCATATATGGATTATCAGTTTTTCTGCTAAAAATTCCAGTTCCTTAGGACTGAGTTGAGCAAAAAGTACTGTATTTTTTTCACTCTGTGGATGTTGTGCAGCTATCAAAGAGAAAAAAATGAAGAAGATCGCTATCAACTGACATGGGGTGATTTCCAACATACATGAAAGGCAAAGTTCAAAAGAGCATCTATAGTATGCCACTTTTCATGTAAGAAAGACAGGACTATAACAAAATGCACATATATCTACTCATCTGTGCAAAAAGAAATACAGAAAGGATAAACCAGAAACTAGTGTGATTGATTATCTGTAGGAAGCAGCTGGGAACTGGGCTGAAAGAAAGGAAGAATGGGAATGGGATAGAAGGGAAGAGAAGGAGATGACAATAAGCATATATTTTCCTATAGTTCCAATGAAAACTATGAATATTTTTCACATACCCAAGAAAATAAATAAAGTCAAGCAGAATTTGAAAGGATCCAAAATGGAACAAAAATAGTAACAAATAAACCTAACTTTACTACAAATGAATTACAAAATCACCCTGAAGGCGGTAGGAAAGAACTAGCCTAAGTAACTTTGGAAAACAGTACTTTAATATACTATAATTAAACTTACACAATATATACTGCAAGGCTAAAGACAGGAAGAACCAACTATACACAAATATTAAACTTGTTAGTACATTTATTTTAACAGAGGTATAAGTTAATGATTTTTAAATATTTTATGTGCATTCTAGAACTGAGCAAAAAATAGATTGTGGATAATGAGAATTGGGTTTTTAGTTGTTAAAGAAAGGAGTTACAGATAAAGAAATGGTAAGAGAGGCTGGAATAAGTAAGCCCTATGATGTTGGATTGGAATCCAGGTATTAGTTTGAATTCACGTATCAATTTGAACTTTGTGTGTGTGTGTGTGTGTGTGTACATACCCAGATAGATAAATATAAAAATAAACATATATTTGTATAAGCGTATGTATGTATTTGTATATATGTTTTTAGGTCTGTCTGCTCAAAGGGCAATAGGGTAGCTTGGATAGCAATGAGTATACCTCATACCAAGATGCGGATTTCTAAATACCATTATTTAATACAAGGAATAAGAACTCTGTGGAGAGATGACTGATTCAAAGCTGGGACAAGGAAAAGTAAAAGAAAGGTCTGAAATATTTTGTAGTGCCAGAAGGTAAGCTACAACTCATATAGCTGTGTAGAAAAAACATGGGAGACAGCGTGATAGAGTACCAATGACCAAATCTGGAACAATTTGAGAAACAAAATAATGAATGATAGCAATGGGTTTCAACCCATAGAATAAAATAAATACCCACAAGTTCATATTGATATAAATACATACATACATACATACATACATAAATACATAAATGAAGGAGAAGGAACAGCTCTTCCTTTCAGTCAAATTATAGTTAATAAATGTAGAAGAAATGATGGGAACAGTAAATGATAATTTGTCAAACATCACAGTAATTGTTGGAGCCAGGGATTATTGATGTCAAAATTAGTGTGGGACAATAAAATAAGAAGCAGAGTATTTGAGCTATCTCAAAGAATTACAAAGGGAAAAATAGTAACTTTGCAGCTATCATTATAACCAAGCCATCAAAGTTAGCATCACCAGTAGTGAGACATATGATTTCTTGAACCTCTTGGTATGGTGCACTGATAAGGACATAGCATCATCCTGTGGTGTTTTTATCAGGAAATGCATAACCTCAGTCTAATCATGAGAAATTATCAAACAAATCCAAATTGAGAAATATTCTACAAAATAACTGGCTAGGATTCTCCATTAGTTCAAGATCATAAAGATAAACACAGGAACTATTTTAGATTGAACAAGAATGAGAAGATATGGCAAATAAATGCAATAAGGAATCCTGGATTTGAACATGACCACAGGACAAGAGACAATATTTGAATATTAGTCTAAAAATTAGTTGATAGTATTGTGTCAACGTAAACTTTCTGGTTTCAATAATTGTGCTGTGATAACATAAACTTAACATTTAGGGATGGTGGGTAAAGGGCACATGGAAACTCATGCTGCTATATTTTAAGTTTTTTAATAAATTAAATTTGATAACAGAATTTTGTAAAAACTTAATTTGGACATTTCTTCTTTTACATTTCCTTATGAAAGATATCTTCTTGTTTAGGGATAATGCTAATTCAGTGAGGAAGATAAAATTTACACAGAATGAAGGCTAACATTCATAAGGTGTGGCACAGGAAACAATCAACTTTGAATGGCCACTTAAAGACATCATAACACTTAAGTGTCACAATGTGTGGACTATTTAAGGAGTTGGCGAACCGTAGAATCAAAGAATTTTCTCATTGTAAAAACTCTTCCTTTTCCAAATTTTTGGCTTCAATCTCTGTGAAAATACTTTGGTGACAGGAAGTTCATTATTTTAAAATGCAAGCTCTTTCACTGTTGAAAGGTTCTACCTGTTAAATAATCTTTTTATCAACCTAAACCTGGCTAATGGATCTAAAATCTTCAGCGTGGGAAAACCTAATCCTTTTCAATAGTAGATTAGAGCCATCACCTTTGCCTCCTGGTCTTGTCTCATCTCATATTTCTAGTCCTTCAGTTACTTCTCACAGTGTTTAGATTCCAGACACTTGACTGCATTGATCACTTTCTCCAATGTAATAACCCATTTGTTGAACGTGGTATTTCAAGGCTGAAAGTGTTTACTGTTACATGTAAAAATTCACACATAAAATTTCCAATCAATAATTCTTCACCTAACATGATTCATATATATCAATTGATAAGTACAATGAGAAATTCCAAATTATTTCATTTTTAGAGAACTATTATAATAGGTACTTATCTATAACATGTAGGCAATGTGAATTATCTTTCCGTGCATCTATGCACATCTGAATGCTGCATCTGATGCTGCTTAACAAGGGCATGAATGTGGAATCCTGTTATGTAAGAACTTAAACATTGAAAAGAATTATTTATTCCCAATAGACATACATATACAAATTTTTATGATCTATTTTTTGTGTACTTCTCGCTTTCATTATGCATTTTTGGCACTTAAGTGCATTCACCAAACTGCCCCATAAACATTAAAATATATTACTTCACTTTACCTTTTATGAGATTATTTTTTGAATATTTTATTTATTTACTCAGAACAGAGAGAGAGAGCACAAGCAGGGGGAGGGGTAGAAGGAGAAGCAGATTCCCCGCTCAGCAGGAGGCCCAATGCAAGGCTCCATCCCAGACCCTGAAATCTTGACCTGAGCTGAAGGCAGATGCTTAACCCACTGAGCCACCCAGGCTCCCCTTTTATGAGATTATTGTACTTACCAACCAATATTTGAGATTTTAATTATGAGCAAATCATGCTTAGCCAGTTAAGCACAGAGTTTCAGCGAATGCAGTTGAAAGTGCACACGCTTAGATTTGAGCAAATTACTTCTCTAAGCCTTCATTTTTGTGTAAAATGATAATAACAATATTGAACACATAGATGGATGGTAGAAAACCAGCTCTATGTAGATGTTACATATAAAGTTTGTTTGACTACCCGACAATAAATATTCATTAACTCTTAACATGATGATGATGATGATAATGATGATGAAGTTACTTGCAGGTATCCTTATTAGGCCGGTAAGCATGGGTAAATAAGCCACAAGATCATGCCCATATATATTTACTAACACTAGACTGCCTTTGCCCCCTAGCCCCCAGCTCCCACTCTTCATATGTTTACAAACCTCCCAAGACAACTGAGGCTCTCTCTTCTATGAATCTACTATGAACTACTCCTTTAGAATGAACTTAAAATATGTTGCTTGCATTTAAACCATGCACAAAACTTCTGCAGTGAAATTTATAACACTTGGTGCAATTTTTGTCTCTACATCAGATTGCAGCTCTTTTAAGGAAAGAAACTAGGTCTTAGTCCAAGAACCTAAAACAGTGCCCAGCACGTAGTAAATTTTCAAGTTTTTTTCGTTTGTTTTTGTTTATGAATGAAATAATCAATAAAAGGAGCAATGTTTGTTAGAGGATACTCTTTGCTCTCTAGGAGTTATATTATAAATGCTTAGTTAAGTACACTGAAGTTACTTTTTCTAGTATGTTCCTGAGAACTCTTAAGGAAAGTTAGACTCATTGATGTGCATGCAGTCTTGAGAACGGACTTTCTCATAACTTGTATAATTTCATATGTAATAAGTGAAGATTAATCAATGTCAGGCTTTCCTTTGCTTATATTTACATAATCTTTAATTTAAGAAAAGCCATCGCATCTTTCTCAGTTAAGTTACAAACATTAAGGATTTTAATATTTAAATAAGGGTGAGACTAGCTTTCTTCAATACTTCTGTTTTCTCATATGTAAAAAGAATGTCAAAATTTTAACTTCTTTGACTATCATCTTACAGATTCAGTTGAGTGTAGTCCTTTTTTTTTTTAATTTAAAGATTTATTTACTTATTTGAGAGAGAAATCTCGTGTGCACGCACGTGCACACACGTGCCAGCAGGGTGGAGGGGTAGAGGGCGAGGGAGAGAGAGAATCTCTAGTAGACTCCCCGCTGAGCTCAGAGCCCGCTAGAGGCTCCTTGTGGGGCTCCATCCCAGGACCCTGAGATCATGATCTGAGCTGAAACCAAGAGTCAGACGCTTAACTGACTGAGCCACCCAGGCACCCCAAGTGTGGCCTTTAACATAATCCTAAATTTTGAAACTAATAGAGGAGGATTAAATATATAGTGGTTTCATTCTTTTTGGTCAATCACTTGACATTTCTTCAAAAATAATTCCCATCGACCACAATATTTGCACTTTCAGTCTCCGCTCCCCGCCCCAAAAACAAGAAAAATTCCTGGTGACAGTTACAGAATCATCCACAAGGGGGCAAACATGCCTCATAGACACAGGGAGGGGAATACAAGCAGTAATAAACTGCTTACATTGGAGGAAAAATAAATGGAAGTGAAGTCAGTAATGAGATCTGGCCCAGATTAGGGGAAAAAAAACAAAACAGGGTTACATATCTCTTTGAAGATAAAATGTTTAATACCTACTTTTTATTCTTATTTCTGATGTTAAAAGAAGTACATACAGGGTTACATATCTCTTTGAAGATAAAATGTTTAATACCTACTTTTTATTCTTATTTCTGATATTAGAAGTACATCAGAGCCAGGAGTAACTTGGAAAACATTTGAAACCCCTGCAAGCTCTGTTATACTTACTTCTATACAACAATTTTAAGATTAAAAAAGTTTTGTGAAATAAATTCTGAAAGACTTATCAAAAATACATACCTCACTTTAGATGATGTCATTGATTTAAGGGCCAAGAAATTACACTCAGGAATTAAGCTGAAGCACACACTGTGTATTCCTGTGTGACAGAGTGAATCATGGGGGCTCTAGCTGTGTTTGCTCTTAACATACCACTATCAGTCAGGATTTTCAGCTCTTGCGATCCAATATACAGTTAAAATCAAGTGTAGTGCTCGAGGTCTAATTCCTCAGTTCCCTACTTACCCCAGTTAAGAGTCCATGCTCCATCACTAGAATCACTCCTTCCTATAGCCTCTGAAGTCCCTTGGCCCACACTCTCAGTTGTATTAGCTGTCCAAAATGTCAACCCTTGCAAATAGAAATGTATGCCAATTTAGTACCAATGTCAAGCAGCTAAATATGGCTGGACAAAAATGACAATGGCTAATTGGTCTCATTTAATTCATAATCACTAACCCTATGTGAACTCTTAGTACTTACCAGAAAACTGACTTTACTGGATCTTCTAGATAATGGAGTGTCCCATGTTCAGTCCTCCAACATCAATTATTCCCTGCCTACACTTACTTCCAAAGAAATTTCATCTGGTCTAAAGACTTTAAATATTATGATGATCCACAAATTTCCTACTACAGCCATGGCATCTCTCTCTCTGAATTTCATACTAGTATATTCATTGTTACTTCACATTTCTGCTAAGATCTGATAGGCATCACAAATTTAGCATGTCCCAAAACAAACTTCTAATCCCTTAAAGGTCTCTCTTGACCACTGTCCAAAAGGTTCTAAATGATTTTTCACTCACCTACCTTTCTAACTTCATCTTCTAACGGTTTTCCCCATTGAGCAATTCACTACAAACAAACTAGCCTTCTCATCTGGAACACATAAAGTATAAGCCCACCTACCTACATATGCCAAACCTCTTTTTCAATGTACAGTTTGACCCTTGAACAATGCGGGGGTTGGGCATGCCAACACACTGTGCATTCAAAAATCCATGTGTAGCTTTTGACCCCCCTAAAACTTAACTACTAATAGCTTACTATTTACTGGAAGCCTTATTGATAACATAAACAGTCAATTAACACATATTTTGTATGTCATATGTATTATATATTTTATTCTTACAAAGTAAGCTAGAGAAAATCTTAAGAAAATTAATTAAGAAAATCATGAGAAAATACATTTGCAATACTGTACTATAAAACAAATTCACATGCAGCTCAAACCCCTGTTGTTTAAAGATCAACTGTACTCATATGGCTTATCCTACACTTCTTCCAAATCTTTGCTCAAATGTCAATGTACCACCCTATATATTGCCCCTACCCTTGCATCATTACGCTGCTCCTTCATGGCTCTTCCCGAAACTAAAAAGGTATATTTATCTACTTATGGTCTTCTTCCACTGGAATATAAGATCCATAAGGAAGAGATTCATTTGTTCACTTCTGTAAGTCCAGTTTTTAGAACAACAGCACATAGTGAACACTCCATCAATATCTGCTGAATAAATATCAACGTCCTGCTGACCAAACACAATTCACTTATGTTTAAATCAAATTTAAATTTCCTTTTTTTATTAGCCTAAACTGGATTTGAGGAACTGAATATTCCTTTTCCATGAAAAAATGAAGAATTATAGAAACATAATTCTTTATAAATACTATTTAATAGTCCATTACAACAGAAAAGTTTTCATTAAAGAGCATTTTCTTCAGAAGGGATTTATTGGTTTGGTCAGATTCTTTAAAAGACTTGAAGTTAAAAAAAAAATTTAAAGAGTATTACCTAAGTAAATTGTTTTACTTCACAACTTCATAATAATGATTTAAAAAAAAAGTTTATTGAGACTTACTTCACGTTGTTGAATGTATCATATGCTGTTTACTAAGCATTTCACTTAAGATAATACACATTTCACAATTAAATATAGAGTTCCAATTACAGAATACTCCCTGTATTATATTGGTCTGGTATATGTCAACTCCTTACCAGTAAAAACAAGGTGAATTTGTAGCAATGTCTAGAGAAACAGTTTCTGTTCTGTTTGTAGTCACTTCCCTTCTTTCAGTTATATCTGCTGATGCTATTCATTACCTAATATCAATCTTCATATGAATGATATCTTGTACTCTTGTATCAGTGCTTTCATATTAATGCAGGAAATCTTACATTATCTATAATTATTTGAATGCAACTTTTACTATAACTATAGCTTTGCTACCCCTGAATTGCATTTGTACATGTTTTATATGATATATTTTTCTGACTTCATTGAAAGAGGTATTTGGCATAAAATTTTAAGATTTCTGTGGAGCATCATTAGTCAGCCCAAGCAGAGCAGCCACCAAACACACACACACACACACACACACACACACACACACACACACACGTACTATTACTATAAAAATTCTCCTCCTACCTGTTCTAATAAATCAAAATTATGTAAAATAATATTGACCATCTCCTAAGTGCCCAATTCTTTCCTAGTAAATAAATTCCCAGTTTTAAGCAGACTCCTATGGAGTGATGAGAGCAGGAGACCTGGCAAGTCAGTGGGTGACAGACGCTGGAGCCAAATCACCCTGACAACTCCTCTCCATAATAAATCTGAGAAGCTAATCTCTGCTAAATTGTTAATGGCTGCTAATGAGATACTCTATACTCGGTTACCACTCCTTGACAGTGTATTTGCATTTAAATGAGCCCCTTCTGGAAGGACTCCCTAACCCAAAGGACTGGTTCCACTGCTGACAGCTTCAGGCACACAGGGCCTCTGGCTCTGGTTTCCCATTGTCCCTTGCTGAGACTTACAATATCATTAGGCCATTTGATCTCTAACTCCAGGATATGAGAAAAGAAGAACTGCAGACCGCAGAGCAAAAGATTATTTTTTTAAGAAGCCATGCAATGAACAGTCATAGAGTTAAAAAAAAAAAAAAAGTTTCACCTTGCTCTAGCCTCCAATAATGAAGTTATCTGGCATACTGTATGTCAAGTTCTAAGAAGACAGATTCAAACTCTTATGTGTTGACATAAAACATTTCTCATTTATTATTCCTTTTCTTTCTAGTTCCCTTATGCCTCTTGCCATGGTATAGTATCTGAACAGTTAATTCCTGCCATTTTACATCTTTAATTTTTGTCTTTTCCCTAGCACCATCAATACTGATTCTCTACCATGAGTAAAAAGCAACTGACAAGAGTACTTTGATGGATGAAGGAGCCTAAATTATCATGAGACACTGTCTATACCTCCAGTGAGTCTGGCGTCACAGAATGGAAACTATACCAGGAAGGACAACAGACTGTTCTAAGACTGTTCCAAGTCACCACACTTAATCTCCACTGCTTCAGACAAATTAAAAGAAAAGACCAAACGTCTATTTTCACTCTTAAGGACAAACCTATGTAATAGGCATTGCTCTTCTTATTTAAAAAATGAGACATAATCAGAGTGTGAATGAAAGGATCCAAGCCCAGATCTGTTCAACTACAAAACCCCTGAACTTCAGAGTCCTTTCAGTTTTCTGGTTCCCTTCACCTTCCCATCCTCCTTCTCCTTAACATTATACAGACTTTTCCCTCTAGCATCTGATACCTAGCAAATCCTGCAACAAAATTATAAATTATTTTTTAAAGATTTTATTTATTTATTTGAGAGGGAAAGAGAACGAGCAGGTGCACAAGTGGGAGGAGGGGCAGTGAGACAAGCAGACTCTGTGCTGAGTGTGGAGCCCCATATGGGACTCAGTCCCAGGACCCTGAGATCATGACCTGAGCCAAAGTCAGAAACTTCACTGACTGAGCCATCCAGGCCCCATAAATTATAAATTATTAACCACAAGATTTAGCATATTCTCTCTTCCAAGGTATTAGAACTTTAAAAGAAGATGGAAACCTGCTCAAGAAGCTAAGGGTGGCACTTACCAAGCATGGGCTCCCTCTAATGCCTGCACTAGGCAATTCATGTCATTTCAGAATATCCTCAAAAAAAATCTGTGGTTGGGATCCTAATCTTCTTTTTACCATGGTTCCCTTTAACAATCTGGAGCGATTTCTTTAACTCTTCTTAAAATAACATTTTGGGGAGCTGGGTGGCTCAGGTTGAGCCATCCAACTCTTGATTTCAGTTCTGGTGGTGATCTCGGGGTCCTGGGCTGAAGCCCTGAGTAGGGGCTCTGTGCTCAGTGGGGAGTCTGCTTGGGATTCTCTCCCTCTCCCTCTGCCCCTCCCTGTGCTCTCTCTCTCTTCCTCCAAAATGAATAAATGCATCTTTAAAAAAAAGAGGAAGGAAAAAATAACTTTTAAATTGATAAAATATATATAATTTCAAAGTAAACTAATTGCCAATTTTTAAATGCAATTATTAAAATATTTAAGAAACAAAATTTGTGATATAGACAAGTACAGGCATTTAAATTAACTAAATAAGATGTAACAGTGGTTGTTAACTACTATACTTAAAAATAGTGATATTGAGCTAATGGGTTAACAATATTATATTGCTATACATGTGCACTGGAATGCAACAATTAAGTAAATGGATGAAAGATTGTTGGAGCCACATTTTTTACTATTATTGTAGGAATTTATGGATAAGCAAGGGGAGGAAGCTAAGACGATCTTTGTGTTAATGGATTAGACTTGAAGACATTCGTATGAACTCATATTTAGCTCAATATAAGTACTGATAGTTACATATAGAAATATTTATAGATATGTACACATACATGGGAATATATATTTCTTTGCTGTCTCAGAGAGCCTAAACAAATGATATCCCCTTAGCAACCGCACACCTAAAATCCAGATCTTGCTATTATCATCCTCCAAAAAAAGAATCAGGGCTTCTTGGAGAAATGGTTGATTCTAGGACTGAGGTAGGCAAATATAAAATGGGCCTGGAGCACCTTATAATGCCAGAAAGTAACAAAGTAATAACACACACCCACACGCATCAGAAGGAGTATGTCAAAGGAGCAAAGAAGTCAGCAAAAGGAATTCCCAGTGGCTAAAGCTGGAACAACTTGAACAACAAAAATAAAGTGGTATTGGATTATGACTCAAAGTATGAGGCAATTGTGCATGAGTCTATACTGCTATAAATAAATAATCGCATAAATTAATATTTAGGGCAGAAAAGACAATCTCTTGTGCAGAATTCCAATTACTTTATGTGCATACTCTGTCCTCAAGAAGGTGGAGCATAACTCTCCACTCTTTAGGCATGAGTTTCACATAGTGACTTCCTTCCAACAAGTACAGCAGTATGGAAAGGATGGAGGAATAACTTCACAGTGGAGATACTACCTCAGTCAGGTGATCAAGGTCAACATCAACAGTTGAAAATCATATTAATAGTATATACTCCTGATGTGATGTTATGACAATGGCACTTTATCTTGTGGTCGTCCTCCCAATAAACTATAACCCCAGGCTCATCATGAGAAAAGCATCAGACAGATTATAATAGTGAGGCATGCTACAAAATACTTGGCCACTACTCCTCAAAACTGTCAAGGTCATCAAAAACAAGAAAAATCTGAGAAACTATCACAGCTCAGAGGAGCCTAAGGGGACATGACAACTATAGGTAAGGTGGTGTCCTGGATGAGAGCCTGGAAAAGAATTGAAGACGTTAGGTAAAACCCAAGGAAATTGTACAGACTTTGGGTAATAGTAACATAGCATTATTGGTTCATTAATTGTAACAAAGGTACTATACTAATATAAGATGTTAATAACAGAGGAAACTGGGAGTGGAATATTAGGAACTCTATACTATCTCCTTAATTTTTCTGTATATCTAAAACCACTCTAAGAATATATATAATCCATTAAATAAAACAAAAAAGGTGATGATGATTTAATTGTAAATTCAGAGTGGTGATTTTGAGATATCTATAAAAACTGAAATAGGACATTATCTGTGACTTCTGTTGGTGACAAAGTCAAGGTACTCCCAATATTATTCTAGTTCATTGTCTGCATTTACATTTAAAGGAAAGGCTAACTGCTAAATTTCAGTTATAGGTTAGTAAAACTAAAGATGGAATACTCCTATCCAGATTCTATATACCCTTTGATACAGATTAGGAACCTCCCAGTCAATGGTGATATTAATGGCTTAATTTTACGAAATTGAGGCTCAGAGGCATGAATTAGGTTGCTGCAGCTTCCAAAAAACATTCATTCTAGGGCCAAGAATTCTTAATGATTTTTGTTGGAATTCTGCTTGCTACACCACCTCCCAATTTTGGAACTGCTAAACGGGAGATGGGAACTCTTCATGGATCAAATGTGCTTCCCTGGCCTTGCGCAATACACTGCTTATGCTGCTGTTCAAATCCACAAGATAAAGCTGGCTTGGACCTAGTGAGGGGAATTCCAAAAGTAAGTTAAATGAGGAAACTCCACTCACACTGAGCTCTACTGTCAAAGAACCTCTCTACTTGGAAATGGCTTACCAATGGGAGAAAGAGGCACTGGCTCTATCATAAAGACAGCAAATCCTTGGCCCTTTCTTCCCTTGAATCCCCAAACTGCTGAGCTGGTCGACAGAGAGAAAGAAAGGAAGGGAGGGAGAGAGAGAGAAAGGAGGAGACAGAATGAGAGAGACAAAGAGAGAGAGGTTAATAGCTGGTGCCAATTTAAAGAGGTTAAGAAGGGGCTTATATGTGTATTTGCTTACATTATTCCTAAGGCGAATTCTGATAAATCCTTGGGGGGGGGGGAGATACAGCCATCTGTTAATGTAGATTCTGTTTCTTGGCTTCCAAATGTTATAGCTGTCACCAGAGCAGCCAGCCCAATTGAGAGGTGGGGGGGGGGAGGTGTTAGAGGCAACATCTGTCCACTAAATGCACCACTAAACAGCAACAAAATCCCGGGGCCAGCCCTCTCTGTTTCCTCGAGTGCTTTCTTTGGTCGGTCCTACTTCTCCACTCCTTTGGGAGTTTCCCGTTCTATTACGTAGGCAAGAGGGTGAGAGGTCCCAGCTTTCATGCTTGCGAGCGGTTTGGCTGTGTGTGTGCATGTGCGTACTGGTGTGTGTGCGTTGGGGGAAAGCGAGGCGTGCTACAAGGGACTTACAAAGATCGACTGCCGATTTAAAACATTTCCGGAGTGTTTGAATGTTTATCTTAAAAAGACAATCCCAGTCTCAAATTTAACGAAATGAACAATACTGATAAGGAAAATGAAGAGGGTGGGAAACCCACACAGTCGAATGGAGCTGTCCATGCAGCAGGCGTGACAGGGGAGCTCTCGGAGGAAAGGCGCTATGCAGAGAAAGTTTCTCTGCCCTTTTCTCTCGGTCCACAATACGGCAATGCTTCCTGCGTAAAAGCATTAATAGAAAAGAAACCTAAAACCCGGAGGGGTAGCAGTCGTCGGGCACAGTTTCCGGGAGCCCTTCCCCGCTGCCGGGAGAGGTCCCTCTCCCCCCGCGACTGGCACAGAATGTGGTGATCCGGCCCGGGGCGGGGGATGACTTCATGCAGCCGGAGCGCGGCGGCGGGAGCAGCTGCTGCAGCCGGCAGGTGGGGTGGGGGCCGGCGGAGCTGACCACGGACTCGGCCCGGCGCGGAGGCACTGCGGCCTTGGGGCAGCGGGGACTCGCGCTGACTCCATCCCGAGAAGGTAAGCCGCTCGGCTATTATTAGCCTCCGACACGCCGCTTAGTTCTTTCCGCTCGGATAATAATGGGGTTTGCAATACCCAGCGAAGGGAAATATCCTTGGTGCATTCTGCAATGGGAAAAGGGGCAACAACTGGAATTGAAATGTTAATCAGCCAAGTGCTTGAGATTGGAGGAGCGGTGTTACTGGGCAAACAAAGAAGGCGGTCAGCCTCTATACTCTTCAAGATAGCCGTCCGTTTCAATGCCAGACTCGCTTAGACATTGAAGAGGGTTCAAAATGTGAAATAATTGGAGTTGCACTTTCATTCTTCTACTTCAACCTTCGCTTGGTTATTTTGTGGTTTGGGAGCAGCAGGTCCTTGGAGGCAGCTTGGGGAAGTAATCAGAAATCTTTGCTACCTTCCTCTATCCTCTCCCTTCCTAGTTATCAGAATGAGTCTGTGCCCATTTCAATGTCAAATACCTACTTCAATAGTGAACCTTTAGAAAGAGTCTCAGATTAGAAGAGAAACTTCTCTCATCTCCTGGAGTTCAGCTTGGGTTAAGCAGCACTTGTTTCCACCTTCTCCCTTCGTTTATCATCTTCTCTGTCAACTACTTCATTGATTTTCCTGGGATGCCAGGTCCATTCCGAGGCCAGCTCTTGTCAGCTTCTATCCACAACCTCTGTTCCATGACCGATTTTGTCAAGGACCTACAAAGGGCATTGCCCTACACCAGTTTTAGTATTCTCTCTGTATACTATTACCTGTGTCTTTTCCCCAAATACATGGCACGAAAAATCCCTCTTTTAACCTAGTACCAACATGGTTCCCGATAACTCCCTTCGCCGTAGTCACTGCGGCTACAAGAGGATTTCGAGGACAGCAGAATCTGTTGGGGTATCAGAAAGAGGACCATGCTTCTATTTTGCTCCCTGTGCATAGGCACAGATGGAAGTGCAAATGTGAATGTGTCTATCCAGTTTTTCTTGAAGCGTTTTTAGTCCCGCTGGGTTGTGAGACACCTACCTTGGTAGGGTTTGGGGTAGGTCCTCCCCAAAAAGCAAGCAGTGTGTTTGTTCTAGGATTCCCCAATAACCTCAGAAGAGTTTCCACAGAGGCTTTCCCCACAGGCATTCAGAAAGCCACTGGAGCTGGCCAATCTAAGCCTCAGGTTATTTGAGCTTCTTTAAGTCAGTCTTGCCATTTAGGGGTTCTGACCACTTGTTCTAGGATCTCCCCACAAACCTCTTGCTACTGAGCTCAAGTGTCTTATTCTTGTTGCCACCTAGGGATGTACATTTGAATAATATGCTTTAAAATGGGTAAGATGGCTGTGATGGGGATTGCAAATGTGCCACTTCACCAGCAGAGAACATTTGCAATAAGCCAGACTCGGGTGTCTGTGTGCCAATACTCTATTTTACAGGGGATCTGTTATCTTTAAATTTGAAATTAGACAGTCTGACTCAATAGCCATGTAATTTTATTTTAGCAGATTAAAAGAGGAGATCAATGAAAGAGGCAAGGTTTATAGCTAAAAATTTATCTCTGCTTACCTTCCTTTTTAAATATTGCTTTTAGACAAAGATATTAGTTTTGAAATATGTTAATTTTATTATATGCCATTATTGCTTTTCTGAATACAAATTCTTTTTATAAAACACACTTTAGAAGGATTCGAGTTGGTTTCTTTGTCTCTACCTTTAGTATATGAGGCAGAGGGAGTGGAGGGGGTAGGCAAATCCCACTCCAAGTGGCCTACTCCAGGAACTCTTCCCTGGATCATGAAAAAAACTCAGCACCGATTTTTTTTGGCATGTTGTTATTATGTGTTGAGTGTGGTTTGGGTCTGAAATACTAAAATTTCAAGATTCTATAATTTTGAATCAGGCACACCAAATAGAAAAGGGAACAAAGAGCAAGAACAACAAAACCCTTTATTCTATCACTTTTCTTTACTAAATCTTAAAATATTTAACCATATAAATTATTATTCTGAATAATAAGTGATAATAAATGTTAATATAATAATTCATTTTTAAGAAATTATGTAGTACAGATTATCTTAAGTAATTGTGTAATACAGATGATAAGTACAATAAAAATTTCTGTAATTTGAGGTTTCTTCATGTTGACTATTAGTGCATGAGAATATCCTAATAATAGTTAGAAATTGCAAGTGTCCATTACTTGGTTTCTGAAGAAACTGAATTCTTTGAAAAGAAATGGGACAGAATTAGGGGACCTAGTACTCCCTAAGCTGGCATCATACCTGCCATTGATTTTATAGGTGAGATGAATTCACTAAGTTATGGACTTTCATTTGAGAATCCTTTTTGGCTTGAGAGAAAATAAGTTAGAAAATTTAATTTTTCATTTCAGTGCAACTGAGGAAGATAAATAAATTTAAAGGATTTCTGAATTTGGACTTTGTTATGTTTAAATAAAACAACTTTTGTGAGAAAGATGTCTAAATTCATAGCCCTAAGAAGAGATACATGTATGACTTCATGACTGAAATTGATTTATGACTTTATTTCCTTTTCTTTAAATGTTTCCCAGGGAAAAGAAAAATTAATTGCCTGGTGTTGAAGAGATGCAGGAGGAATGAAAAAAAGGGGGTGTGCACTATTCGATGCTAAATGAACTGCAGGCATTTTTGTAGGTTTGACAAGATAGAATAAAGTCAATCTACTGCTTTCTAATCACGTAAAAAAAACATTTAGTATGGTGGGTGGTCAGTGTTACCAGTAACTTAATACAAATTGAGGCGTCAAAGTTGACCTCTCATCACAAAAGGCATTTTCTGGTGCTGTCTTACTGCCATTAGTTACAACTGAAATAGACATATTTTGAGATTTTGAAACATGGAAAAGAAAAAAAAAGTAGAAATAATAAAGCTAAAAAAGTGTGTTTCTATTCACCCAGTGTTTGCATTGAGAATAAGTAGAAAAAGTCCTATTTTGAAAGTTATCAGTGGCCTCCTAACTGCCAAATTTATGTAATATTTCACCTTTTTCATTATGTTTTTAAGTTCTCATCCATGTTCTTTTTTAATTAAATATTCATGTTTAAAAGTATTATTAATAAGTAATATGCATCAGGCACTGAGATATCTCTTTATCTAGTTTCTCACTAATCCCCTTAAGCTACCCTATGATCAGCCTAAACCAAGTGGTCTTTATTTCTGGTTTGTGCCCCATGATGTCATGCCTATATGTCTTCATCTGTTCCTTTCACTCACCCTGTATATGCTAAAACCTTGCTCACGTAAGACACTGCCTCTTCCATGAAGTTTCCCCATACCCACCATCCTCATATCAGATGAGTTTTCTCCCTTGTCTGAATTCCTATTGCACTTTCTATCTTGGCCTTTTCTTTAGTGTGAACCAATGCCTTGTTCTCCTAAAATAGCTTTGGAGAGCACACTTTGTGACTGACAGCCTTTTATTACCTGCAACTCATACTACAGTGCCTAGCTACCTACAGTTCTTCCTTGACTAACAATGGGCTTACATCCCAATAGACACATCATAAGTTTAAAATACCATTAAGTCAAATGCATTTAATACACATAACCTACAAAACACCATTGCTTAGCCTAGCCTAACTTAAACAAGCTCGGAACACTTATATTGGCCTGCAGATGGGCAAAATCATCTAACACAAAGCCTATTTTATAGTGTTGAATATCTCACGTAATTTATTGAATACTATACTGAAGGTGAAAAGCAGAATCGTTGTGTAGGTACAGAATGGTTGTTAAATGTCTCGGTTGTTTACCCTTGTGATCGCGTGACTGACTGAAACCTGTGGCTCACTGCCACTGCCCAGCGTCATGAGAGATTATTGTATTGCTTGCTAGCCTGGGAAAAAATCCAAATTCAAAAATTGAATTGTGGTTTCTACTGAATGGGTATCTCTTCTGCATGATCATGAAGTTGAAAAATCATACATTGAACCACCGTAAGTCAGGAACCTTTTGTATTTGCATAGTAGAGATTCAGCAATTTGATTTTAGTGGAAGAAACTGGTTATTATTTAAGGAGTATATCTCTACCTACTCTTTGCCATTAGTCAAGTTCAGCTCCCAAAATGTGTGCAAGTAATGTTTAGTTTTTAAAAATATTTATATAATAATATAGTGAAAGCACATTCAAATAATTATATTCAACAAAAGTTATTGTGAGCTTACACGCCATTAAATGTATATTAGCTCATACATATTAGAAGTATGTTAAGCTTAACAAAACAAAACTTTTTTTTTTTTAAGATTTTATTTATTTATTAGAGAGAGAGAGAGCATGGGCAGGGGGAGCAGGAGGCAGGGGAAGGGGGAGAAGCAGGCTCCCCGCTGAGCTAGGAGCCCGATATGGGACTTGATCCCAAGGTGGTGGGATCATGACCCGAGCCGAAGGCAGACGCTTAACTGACTGAGCCACCCAGACGTCCCCAAAACAAAACTTTATTTTTTTAAGCTTTTATTTATTTACTTAGAGGGAGAGATCAGGAACACAGGGGAGGGGCAGAGGGAGAGCGAAAAGCAAACTCCCCACTGAGCAGGGAGCCTACCTCAGGACTAGATATTAAGCCGCTTAACCGACTGAGCCACCCAGGTGCCCCCAAAACAAAACTTGAAAAATACTGTATCTGCTTTCAGCATGCTTGCGTTCTATTGAAAAAGAATAAGCAGAAGAAGGTGCCTTGCATATATGAGTACTTGTCCAGTTTCAAGGCACTCTGCCAAGTACTTTCATCTGTGGTATCAAATTTCAGCCTTCTACTCTATGCTAATTTTACATTGAGGAAACTGAGACTCAAAGATGTCACCTAAATGTTTAGGAGACATTCTTTCCATGTTACCATGCTGCTCTTTGAAGTGTTAAGAGTGAAGGAAAGCATTATAAAAAACACAAGGTCAGAGCTATCAGAGTAGTTTAAAAATTGTTTTGTAATTAATCTTTCCAATGTTTCTTGAACTTTACCATCCTCTTTGATAATTCGATAAAGGCTGTGCATCCAGTTCCCAAGTATATACACAAACACACACAAATACACATAGCATTTTGCATACAATTGCAGGTGTTTAAGGACCCACTAAAGCACTCCTTAGCAAATGGTTTAAGAATATGTACTCTGTGCTCACAGTATGTGTGTCCTTTATTAGCCCAGACATTTTTGGTACTTGAAATGACATTCTCCTTCTATTGTTCTCCCTGCTTTAGAACCTAAAATGAGAGCCCTTCATTATCACTGGTACAAAGGCAGCTAAGATGATTTGGAAACAAGTGCCAGTGAGAAAAGTGATTCAAAGAACCCTGATTCATGGAAAAGGAATCCCAGAAGGAGTTCTGAATTTTACACATTCCAAGTGACTTATTTAGGGTTTTCCAATCAAAACCATTTTTTACAAAAAAAGAAACAGTTCTAGACTTAGTGTACCGTAGTGCCAAATATGTACAAGAACACTGCCAGCAGTCGAGCGGTGTGGGCTACTTTGTGAAACATACTCAGTTTTCTTAGGATGGATGTGTGTCTGCCTCAAAGTTACTATTTCTTTCTGGTAATGCTGTCTGCAGTAATGTATTGGCTTTTGCCAAGTTAAGGGAAGAATGACAAGTTATGTTCATCCCTCCTAGGTTATAAAACAATTGCCAGCATAAAAATGTATTAAAAATTCTTAACAGATACCTGAAGAGACCAGTACTAGCTAACATGATTTGCTGATGCTAGTATTCAAAAAGAAGTGTGACAACATTAATCCGGAAAAAAAACAGAGATGGAGAGAAAGAAAACTCAAGAGGCCGACCTGAGCTTTTGCTTTCCTTACACTCCCCAAAATATGATAATAACTGTATGCGCTCCTAAAATAAGAGCAATTTTTTAAAAATTTATGTATTTATTTTATAGAGAGAGGGGGGAGAGAGAGACCACAAGTTGGGGGGTACAGCAGAGGGAGAGGGAGAAGCAGGCTCCCCGCTCAGCAGGGAGCCCGATGTGGGACTCGATCCCAGGACCCTGGGATCATGACCTGTGCTGAAGGCAGATGCTTAACTGACTGAGTAACTCAGGTGCCCCAAAATAAGGGCAATTTTATGAAAACTTTATAATATGCCTAATGCAAGGTAAATTTATACTTTATTTTATGGTGGATTTTTATTATTTTTTATTGTGGTAAACCGGAAATAAAATTAACTGTTTTAAGCATTTTTAAGTGTACAATTCACGGATATTAAGTACATTCAGTGTCAAGCAGCTATCACCACTATCCATTTTCAGAACTTTCTCATCATCCCAAACAGAAACTTTGTACCCATTGAAGAATTACCCCCTCATAGTCCCCTCCTCTCAGCCTCTGGTAGACTCTGTTCTATGTTCTGTGTCTATGGATTTGTCTATTCTAGCCACCTCATATAGTGGAATCATAGAATATTCTTCCTTATTTATCTTATATTTATCCTTATCTGGTTTCTGTCACTTAGCATAATGTTTTCAAAGTTTATCCATGTTGGAGCATGTGTCAAAATTGCATTACTTTTTAAGGCTGAATAATATATATATGTGTATGTGTATATTATATATGTTATATAATATATACATATATAATATGTATATTATATATATACACCCACACCCACACCTGCAGTGTTTTTTAGTTGCAAAACATTTTCAGTACATTGCCTATTATATTAATGATATCTAGCACAAAACACTACCGTATCACCTTTAGTAGATGCCTAATATGTACAAAGAATGTGCCATAATTTTATTAAATGAAAACCCATTGATAAATATTAAGTTCCAAATTATTTCATGATTTCAAGGTACGTGATAATGGACACAAAGTTACACATCTTTATATGTTGGTGCTTTTACTTCTGTTTATTTTTATTTTGTTGTTGTTGATGGTGCCAAGACCCAGGATTGGTGGTGCTTTAACTTTTGATGGAAAAATTCTTGAAGTGGTATTGTGGGGTCTGAGACAACACATGAACATTTATAATTTGAAAAAGTGCATTGAGTATAAAAATCATAAACTTCTTCAACAGATGGTAGATGCAAGTAATATAAGGGAATCCATTCATCATGATTTGAGCAAGGAAATAATTTCACTTTTCGTTTCTAGTTCATGGAGGAAAATATTATACACAAGTCTTGACAGATTTCAAGTCTCTCAACACATTTTATCGTTTCAAAGATATTACAGAGTACATCACAGATGTCAGTCAAGTCTTACAACAACAGTGTAGAAAACTAGAAACATCTATAGCTAGGTGTGTGTGTGTGTGTGTGTGTGTGTGTGTGTGTGTGTGTGTGTGTTTAAGCTCCAGCAATGGGTCATTTGAATCCAGCCTAATTAAATTTGGTCTGTTTTTTAGTTCAAATTTATGTACCTGTATTATAGTAAATCTTTTATTTTGTTGGGTTTTTTCTTTAGTTTCTCTTTAGTGTATCCTTTTTAACTTATCCTGTTAGGAGTGTTGTATTTAAGCTAAACTACAAAATATCGGTACATAATAAGTAAAACAGAATTGGCGAAACTTTTAACTACCCTTCTCAGATTGTTTTGATTTGCATTGTCCAAGAGGAGAGAAACAAAGAGCTTGCTGGGGATTGCATCATGTTTTACCCAAATTAGACATTAACATGCTACAATGTCAAGGATGAAGCAACATGTTTAAAACATATTTTTGAAAAGCTACATAAAACTGAAAGGTTGCAGAACATAGATAGACACACCCTAGACATTTCACAATAGTATTTTAAGGTATGCCTTTTCTTTGGTTGATTGGGTTGGAGAACCTATTAATAAGCATTTCTTTATTATTTACTTTTATCTTTATTCCGTCTGATCAAACCTTCTTTTAAAAGCAAGCATGAAACAAATAAGTATTCTGACCTTTGCCTAAATAAGCAACAAGAAACCTACATCGTAATCAATGCATTGCCATGTTGATGAGACCAAGAGTAGAAATATTGGGTTTTTGGTCATTACAGTCATAGCAGCAGTACATCCTACTTTGTTCTTTCTGTCGTATACTGCAGAATCTGACTGCATAAACTGAGAAGTCAGTAATCTTTAATGCCATTTCTAACACTCCTCTCCATGATTTTTCACACTCAGGTTCTCTGGTAATTGAAATGTAGTGAAGAACAACCAGGGTGTTAATACACTCTATCCATTCACAAAACTTAATCCTGCCTGGACTTGCAAAAATAATGTTGAATATGAATTGGTGGATACCTAATAGAATCACTGAGAATAATCTGTCAGACTCACCAAGTCCAAGTACAAATTTAAAGATGGTCAAAAATTTTTTTAAGATTTTATTAATTTATGTGACAGAGAGAGGGAGGGAGCACGAGCCACAGGGAGAGGCAGCAGGAGAGGCACAAGGAGAGAGAGAAGCTGACTCCCCAGTGAGCAGGGAACCCCACGCAGGGTTCATCCAGGAACCCTGTGATCATGACCTAAGCTGAAGGCAGACATTTAACCGACTGAGCCACCCAGACACCCCAAAGACTGTCAATTTTTTTTTAAAGATTTTTTTTTTAATTTATTTATTTGACAGAGAGAGACAGCCAGCGAGAGAGGGAACACAAGCAGGGGGAGTGGGAGAGGAAGAAGCAGGCTCCCAGTGGAGCAGGGAGCCTGATGCAGGGCTCGATCCTAGGACTCCGGGATCATGCCCTGAGCCGAAGGCAGATGCTTAATGACTAAGCCACCCAGGCGCCCCCAAAGACTGTCAAATTTTAAACACTGTAAAGATTTAAAAAGATTTTAAAATTCATCCAATAAAATAATATATGAAAATTTAAGAAAAGTGTAATTACACATATGGGGTTTATTTACAAGATAAGCTCACTGGAGAACAATGCACTTTTAGAAGACGTCATTCTGAAAAGACTGCATTCGCATTTTTTAACTACTGCCCTCCAAAATATATTGCAACAAATCACTATTCATCCAAATTAATCTCTCATCTTAAGGAAGTGAGTTATTCTCAGGGAAACTGCCTTCAACTAATTTGTGCTTTCCTGCAGTGGATCAAGCCAAAATGCAACAGGACTGACATTCTTAACTACTGTGACACATCCATATTTACTAGGATTGTCTAATGATTAGAGGCTTATAATAACCTGAGAATCTCCATTGATAAAAGTTAGTCAAGACATGACTGGTGCTCCTGTAGAAGACAAATCTAAATTTCATTTCTTCTACCATCTCCTTCTTAGAGAACAACCTAGGACTGCAAAGCAAAGCATGAAACAGTAGTATTTGGTATATTTTATAAGTGTTCAGGTTTCTAGAGAGCCTATTAGTAGCACATACTATGGTAAACACTCAGTAAATGTACACAGTTATTTTAAGACAGTAAAATATCAAGACTATAAAAATTACTGCAAGTCAAATGTTTAGTTTCATATTTGGCTTTATAGGCATTTATAAAATATTTATTGAACAACAAAATAAATCAATACCATTTAGTTTTGAAAGCTGCCCCCCAACACAAAATAATTGGCATTCTACACAACTTCATTGTGATTATTTTGTAGGTGTGTTAGGGATGAGTTGTGGATGGAACTACCCTCCCCTGCTTCTTGCTAAACCATTCTCTCTTCCCTCTGAGGTTTTGGTAAAGTGGGAATTAGAAGTGATGCATATTAAAGCTTGAGATATATCTAGTAAGCAGTTTAAAATACTTAGTCAAGCACAGTCCATTTACCCAGAACAGAAGAATGTGACATGACTCTTCTTTCTTCAACTACAGTGGATTTGGACTTTTAGAAAATTCATCATGCAAGATACAGATTTTAATAATAAACTGTTAGTTGGTGGTTCTCTTATTTCCATGCCTTTTTCAATCTCATTTACTGTATAGAACACTGTCACGGAGAAAGCAAAATTTCAGTTAATTGAAAGCGTTTTCCACCTGAATGCAGGTTTGAGATAATGGTCCTGCAACATCTTCACTGGGGCTTTGTGAAGTCACTATTTCACCACAAAAACTAAATCTGACACTGAAATGATCTGATGCTGAACAGTTCATTGAATAAGTGGTGGAAGGTTGGCATCTTGGTTATCATTAAAAAAAAAAACCCAAACAAACACTAACTTGTTCAGGCCAAAAATTTAAATGTTTGAATTTCCCCTTAATAAATAAAAAGGAAAATGAAATAACATGGCAGTACAGTGTTATTTTTTTTTTAAAGATTTTATTTATTTATTCGACAGAGATAGAGACAGCCAGCGAGAGAGAGAACACAAGCAGGGGGAATGGGAGAGGAAGAAGCAGGCTCATAGCAGAAGAGCCTGATGTGGGGCTCGATCCCAGATCGCCGGGATCACACCCTGAGCCGAAGGCAGACGCTCTACCGCTATGCCACCCAGGCGCCCCAGTACAGTGTTATGAAAGCAAAGGAATTGAGTTGATCTCAAAATGTTTGAATATAAAATTAATGTTTTTTGTACAATTTGATAACTTTACTCAGAGCTCTCAGGCAGCCTTTTATCACTTTCAAAACGAATCAAAAAGCTCTAAACATCATCCTCAAAGTATGCTGGTCACTCGACCTTCCCCTTCCCTTTGTTTGTTTGTTTTGGGAGTTTGGACTATCACTTATATCTAAATCATATTTTAAGAAGTGAATTTGAGCTTTGAATCCTAACTAGTTTCAATCCCACCTCTATGATTTACTAGCTATGTGATTTAGGGTAAATGACTTAACCTCTGTGAGTGGTTTCTTGGTATTTAAAACAGGAAAATCACAGAGCTGTACCAACTGAAGAAGAGACCATAAAAGAGAACTTAGTGCAATATCTGAAACACTGTAAAGGTTAATAAATGTTTCCAGTTTTTGTCCTTTTTATTCTCATGGGCAATTTACAACCAGACCTCATTATCACAACTTTTCCCAAATGTTTATGAACTCTTTTCCTCCTTCTCCCACGTTGGTTAAACTAAGCTTTGAAATGACCCTGAGCCTCACGGGAAGATGTCTCTGTGCAGGTAATGCCGCTGGTGGGAGAGGTTGAAGCCAACACAAAGCGAAGTTATAGGGCTTTGATCTGGCAGTTAGCTGTGGGAATTAGACTTAGCTTCTATTTTTAACTCTGCAAGTAGTTGATTGGATGACCTGGGAAAAGTCAGTTGGCAATTAATTCTGCATCTTATTTTTTTCTGAATTTTACCGTGTGTCTAATCACTCTTGTCACTAACTCATTATCAGAAATGATACTAAGGTTGTTGTGACTAAGGTGTTAATGTCAGAAGCAAGTGACAGATAAAATGGGGAGGCTCCCTTACTTAAAAGCAACAGCTGACTTTTTCTTCCTTCCTTCCTTCCTTCCTTCCTTCCTTCCTTCCTTCCTTCCTTCCTTCCTTCTTCTTTCTTCCTCCCTCCCTCCCTCCTTTCTTTACTTTCTTTCTTCTTTCTTTCTTTTTCTTTCTTTCTTTCTTTCTTTCTTTCTTTCTTTCTTTCTTTCTTTCTTTCTTTCTTTCTTTCTTTCTTTCTTCCTTCCTTCCTTCCTTCCTTCCTTCCTTCCTTCCTTCCTTCCTTCCTAATACAGTGCGGAAGTTCCTGGGAGAGAACAACTTTAATTTATAAAGAATTGTTAACATTCACTTCCACTAACCGAAGTCTTTGAAGAGCCCGCTAATTATCTAACAATTGAAGACGTTTCTCATTGTTCGTATCATTAAACTGTCTAAAAGGAAAATTAACCTGTAACTCCATTGTATATCATATGCCAATGACTCTTTTTGGTATATGATATCTTTCTATTTTACTGAAGCTCAAATAATTTAGAGAGAACATATAAGCATTTTAATATTCAGGGTCTTGTTCATTACTAGGTGATAGTGATCAGACTTGCTCAATAGCAACACCTTTAAACTGAAATAAAAACATCAAGCCTTAATTATTGTGAAAACTTAAGTAGAAACACCACCTATAAAAACTGCATTGTTAATACACACGCACATGCGTTAGTATGATGAATTTTCGGGCTTAAAAAGTACATAATTTTACATTTTTTAAAAAAAGATTTATTTATTTATTTGAGAGAGAGTGTATACATGTGGGGGTGGTGGTTGGTTAGGGACAGAGGGAGTGGGAGAGAGAGAATCGTCAAGCAGACACTACTGAGCACAGGGCTTGATTCCATGCCCCAATCCCATGTCCGGACCAAGATCATGACCTGAGCTGAAACCAAGAATCAGATGCTTAACCAACTGAGTCACCCAGGCACCCCACTAGTTTAGGAATTTTAATTCAATATGTAAATATGCTAACTTCTGTTGAAATTTCTGTAACTTTAGGGTCAAAATTAATTTGAAGGTTATTGGTGTTATTTTTCTGGTTTCTTATAACTGCTGTCTCAAATAAATGCATTACCAAGACAAAAATATCCCTGGCTTAAAGTTTCTGCCCTATTAATCACATACTGGGATGTCTCTTGGATATCAGTAAAATGATTTATTTTAGAGCGTAGCCTATGAAATGACTTGCCACTTGGCAGGCAACCTTCAACAGTAAAATATACCTGATATTCCAATTTTCCAAATTCATTTAATCACACAAATGTGATCTTAATAAACGATAGGTGACTATTAATGTTTAATCATTCTCCTTATGCCTTTTACCAGTTATTAACAGAATATTAAGTAAGCAACAGTTCTATAGTATTTATTAAGATTTTTATTTAATCTCAAGTGTAATCCATATTTCCTTTTTTTTAAAGATTTTATTTATTTGAGAGAGAAAGAGAGTGAGCGACAGAGACAGCATGAGCTGGGGAAGGGGCAGAGAAGCAGGCTCCTGCTGAGTGGGGAGCCTGACGTGGAGCTCATTCCCAGGACCCTGGGATCATGACATGAGCTGCAGGCAGATGCTTAACCAACTGAGCCACCTTAGGTGCCCTGTAATCTGTATTTCTATAGTACTTTTATATCTACCACCTCACTTGAGAAAGAAGCTTTCTAGGGCTTTTATGTCAGCTTCTAAGTGGAGCAGTCTTTATTTAACATTTTTCACTGAAAAATACTAAATAAAAATTTACATGGTCTAATGAAATGTAAATATTAGAAAATATGAAACATTTGAAATATTCAAATACACAAAAACAGGGATATACTTGAAAACACGAATTTTTAATGTATTTAGGTTATCTATGCTGAACTTTATGTCATTCATCTACATAATAGCTCACACATAACCTTCGCTGTTAATTATTTTAAGATCCTTAAAGTAGGAAACAATATAGAAACTAATTAACTAAAATTTCCTCTTTGAGAAATGTTAAGTGAGAAGAGAAGAATGTTAATAAATAAAGCATATTGGTTTGAATATCACATACATAGAGGAAAATGTTAAATCAATTATCAATAATTAACTTAAGAAATAGAAAGGGTGACCTTTGCTTCCTCTCAATACCAATCTCATTTGGTATTTCCAAACTCATTACAATGTGTATGTATTACTTAAGTGTTTAAGAAGAAATGTGCTGGTTTGGATGTGTTTTGTAACATTTAAACATTGCTGAGTTTTGCTGAAATGTTCAATTTTTATATAGATTTCTGGAAATCCACCTTAGAGGAAGGGAAGTTTTCCCTCATCCTGAAATAATTTTTTTTAAAGTACTATATACTTTCAAAACATTTTTTATATCCATTTTCTCATTGAATTATCCTAACTCTCCAAAGTTGGTACAGCAACGATTATCTTCATTTTGCAGAGGGGAAAAGCTGAAGTTCATGAAGTTATGCAGTTTGCCACTTAAGCAGTACATAGAGTTATTAAGTAGCAGGGCCAGAATTCAGACTAGCTTCATGCCCCAGTCAATCTAGTGCTTTCCTAGATGCTACAAGAACTGAATGTGTATAAGCGTAAGCAGAAAAATGGAAATAGGCTTAGATCTGTTCCTACTTATAAATTTGCCTGTAGACCTCACTGGAACCTGAACCAGGAAAATCTACATGGATTACTTTCATCAACTCAAAGAGGTGGTCATGTTAAATAAGCTTCTAGATTTAATTTAAAAAAACAAAAAAACAACTATATTGTTTTTTTCACCATATTCCAGTTTATGTTTTGCCATTATCAACTTCTTTTCTGGAGAACCATGCCTTCTACTTAAAGGATTGCATTGCTTAATAAACATTGATGATGATAACGGCTTATTTGGGTTAAATAATATACAAATCTAGTTTCATTGACACAATGCTAATATTCATGAGGTTATATCATTTTATTTACACACACACTTATCTAGGTGAAAGTCAAATAGTAATTTTTCCTTCAAACCAGAACATTATTTGTATAATTTGCCACCTAATTGGAGCACTTGGCCATATAATCTATCATTTTAAAAGTTAATAACTAAAATTCACAGCAAATTCTCTTCTGTAACTACATTGGACACTTTTATTGCATTTCTACTAGGTTTCTATTAAGTATAAAATTATTTTAAACAAGTCATTTATAAGATCTGCCTCAGTATTTTTATGCTTCTGAAATATCACCACTATAATCTGCTTTTTAAAATAGTCTGACACCTACCAAGTACTCTTTCACCTCCTACAAGAAAGCAAGAAAAAGAAAGCATTTATGTTTTTAATTTTAGTGAAGGGTTCTTGATTTAAGAATTAGTCATTTGCTGTCATTTGAATTTCAACTATTCTGTAAGTACTTGAGGTTCTTTTTGTACGACTTTTCTGTAGTTTTCACATATATTGCCATTAATTTCATCTTTTGCTTGGGATTAATAAAATCATAAAGTTTATTTTCTACTATTTCTTATTTCCCTTCATTTCAAATACTCAGTGTCTTCTCAGAAACAACATTATGGTTTTGAACTGAATATCAATAACAGATAATACCAGGAAATGGTGATTCTGGTTTTCAGTTAAAAAAAAAAATAAAATGAGAAACTAAAGGAATAGTTACTATAGCATTTTCCCCCTTCCATTTAACTAATCAGCCATTCACATCAGTGAATATTAAATTTTGAGACTATGGATCCAAATACTAAATATTTTACATATTCAGAGAAGTGAAAAATAATACTTACTTTGCTTACTCTGTGCTAAATGCTGTTCTAAAACCAAATAGATTCCCCCTCACAACAACGCTAAGAGGTAGACACTATTATTACCTATTTTACAGATAGGCAAACAGATAGACAAAACGGTTAAGTTATTCATGGTCACACAGCTAGTATTATGGTACAGATAAAGTATTTAAAACCAGTTTAAAGTATCTAAAACCTGTTGTTGCAAGAGTCCACATTCCCAACCCCTATAATGAATATAAGGGTTTTGATCCCTACTATTTGTTATATGCCCATTTACTAGCTTGTGGAAAGAAAGGGAGGGGAGTAGGGGAGGAGGTAAAGAAGGAAGAGCTGAAGGCAGGAGAGATGTCAAAATTCTGCCAGTTTGTTGAAAACTCTGTGCTACATAATGAAGTTCAATTTAGGGTTTTGTAGCATTTTCAACACAATAAATAATTTTAAATTTTCTCAAGTGAAGTCTCTGATAATAGTATCAGATGGAGACAGCCAGTGAATTTCTATTTACTAATAATCATAATCGAAATGTTATGGCAGTCTCAGACTTAGAACAAAAACAATTCTGGTAATTTTCACAGCAATAAATCTATCTTAAAATTATTACCAGGGTTTTTTCGCCCTCAGCACTCAGCTTATTTAATTTTAATTTTTAAAAAAGCCCATAAATTTTAGTAAGATTTTAAGTTAGGCTTAAATCGTAGGAAAATTTTTAAAGAAAGTTTAGAATCTGTAACAAAAGGAAAGCACCCTCTTCCCATCCCATGCCCACCTTTGTTCATTTCCACCAGAATTGTTCCATCAAGAAAGGAGGAATTATTCTGATTGGTCAGATTTAATGGACTGTTCACTGAACCCATTTTACTGTTACTGTATGTTTAAAGGTACCTAGCAATGGTTCTCACATTCTTACTTGCCTATAATTTGATCCTGTGAGAGCAGATAAGTGGAGTAAGGATCTTTGAAACCTAGATCTCTGTTTCCTCTCTCTTGCATGCCTTGCCACAGGGGGTGCTTAATCCAGTAGACAATGGACCCTTCTGTCTTTTATAGGCTGTTTCCATGCAGATGAGTCAAGCTCTATTTGAGCCTGGAAAATCTTACATACTCTCTTGTCAACTTCTTGCTTCAGTACGTACTCAGAAAATGGTAACACGCCTCAAGTGTTTACCCTAGCTCTGAATTCGGGCTTATCAGGAAGTAATCCCAAATCTCAGATGTGTTCTGTATCTTAATAGATAATTTGTATTTGTAGTTAACATTTACTCTGGATTATTCATATGTTCTTGTGCAATTAGTAACTATTTCTGTCTTCAAGTGCTTAAAACCAGGATAAGCGTGGATTTTAATCAAGGTAGTTTAGAAACTATATTATTTGTTTGTTATGTACTAGCCACTGTCCTAAGTACTGCTGGGAGAGTGCTAAACAGTGGTTATAAACCACACTAATTTTCAGCAATATTGTTAAAAAAGGGTAAAATTCAAACAGGAAGGGGGTACAGAAATCTTAAGCAAAAAAACAAATCTCAGCTTTAATATGCATGGTTGGCATTTTGGAAGTTTAAATCTAACGCAGGAAGTTTAAAATTGATGATATATAGTCAGTCTAGTTGAGCTTTGTTTTATTTAAAACAAGTAATTTTTTTTCAAACAAAGTTGGCAAATCTTTAATAGTAATTATGCAACTTTCCAGTCTCTTCTTTTTTTCTTTTTTCTATTTTATTTTTAAGCAATCTTCACATGCAATGTGGGGCCTGAACCACAATCTGGAGATCAAGAGTTGCATGCTCCCCCAACAGAGCCAGCCAGGTGCCCCTATAGTCCCTTATTTTTTAAAAAAATAGGGTGCCTTGGCTTATGACCTGTGGCCATTTTAATATTTTGAGAAACTAACCTTTAGCATTTTGAAAATTAGGTTTTTTCATTAATGAAAATTATAATGTTTGTGCATCAGTTTATTTCATGCCTCCAAAATGGGATAAAACTTTCCAATTTTAAGTCACAAACCAGTATGTTGTCTATTGATTCTAGGCTTCCAAATTTTATCATAAGAAATGGTAGGTGAGAGGAATCTTCATCTTGAAAACACCCAAATTTGAATTCTGAAATTTATTTTGATTGGTTAGTGATGTAGGGCAAGACATTAGGGTTCAAAGCCAATGGCCAAGAAAGACTTCTTGAGACCTCTTTGATGCAAAAGATGGTTTTATTAAAACAAGGGGACAGAACCCCTTGGCAGAGAGAGCTGCCCTGGGGTCATGAAGAATGACCCATTATATATTTTCAAGTTGGGGGTGGTTGGGGATAGGGTAAGTCTTCAGGTATTTTGGAAACAAGGTTTTCAGGATCCTGAAGGAGATAGCTATTGTTAGGAAACGTCATTTATTACTGTTTAGTAGAAACTCAGTCGTGAGTTCCTTCCGATGTATATCAGTAGGTCATATACTTGGGGGATGATTGCCAACATGTATCTTGAGGGGTAGAGATAAAGGAAGTTTCCAAAGGAATTTTTTAAAATTTAATTTAATTTTTAATTATTAATATATATTATTTGTTTCAGGGGTATATGTCTGTGATTCATCAGTCTTACACAATACACAGCACTCACCACAACACATACCCTCCCCAATGTCTATCACCCAGCCACCCCATCTCTCCTACCCCACTCCACTCCAGCAACCCTCAGTTTTTTTCCTGAGATTAAGAGTCTGTTATGGTTTGTTTCCCTCTCTGGTGTCATCTTGTTTCATTTTTTCCCTCTCTTCCCCTATGATCCTCTGCCTTGTCTCTCAAATTCCACATATCAGTGAGATCAACAGTCAACAAAACCAAAAGACAACTGACAGAATGGGAGAAGATATTGGCAAATGACATATCAGATAAAGGGCTAGTATCCAAAATCTATAAATAACTTGTCAAACTCAACACAAAAAAAACAAATAATCCAATCAAGAAATGGGCAGAGGACATGAACAGACAATTCTGCAAAAACATCCAAATGGCCAACAGACACATGGAGACGTGCTCAACATTACTTGGCATCAGGGAAATACAAATCAAAACCACAAAGAAATACCACCTCACACCAGTCAGAATGGCTAAAATTAAGTCAGAAAATGGCAGATATTGGTGAGGATGTGGAGAAAGGGGAACCCTCCTACACTGTTGGTGGGAATGCAAGCTGGAGCAGCCATTCTGGAAAACAGTATGGAAGTTCCTCAAAAAGTTGAAAATAGAGCTACCCTATGACGCAGCAATTGCAGTACTGGTTATTTACCCCAAAGATACAAATGTAGTAATCTGAAGGGGCACCTGCACCCCAGTGTTTGTAGCAGCAATGTCCACAATAGCCAAACTATGTAAAAAGCCCAGATATCCATCAACAGATGAATGGATAAAGAAGATGTGGTAGGTGTATACACACACACACACACACACACACACACACACACACACACACACACTGGAATATTATGCAGCCATCAAAAAATGAAATCTTGCCATTTACAACGACGTGGATGGAACTAGAGTGTATTATGCTAAGTGAAATAAGTCAATCAGAGAAAGAAAATTATATGATCCAAAGGAATTTTTATATGTTAAAGTAGACTTACAGGATCCTGGGGTTTGGGCCAAGATTGCCTTTGGCCCTTAACAAAGTATTAATATTGAGGCAGTTGAGTTCCTAGAGGAATGTCACTCTGCCTGTTTCAAGGACTTGTCAATGGGCTGTAGGTAGTAAGGAAACTTAATTTTTCTTCTGCCTTTGTTTTCCACATCAGTTAGTAGATATTGGTGTCACAGAATCATATGCAGTGACAGGGCATGGTCAAGTTTTTATCAGCATTCATCTCGCACCAGGTTTTGAGAACTTAGTAGTTTTTAAACTACTTTTTCTCCTGACAGGTGGTCTCCGACTCTAAAAATATCTTGACTTATTTATGCATCATTCATTCAAAAAATAGTTACTGATCACATATACTATTCCAGATACTGTACTGGTCACTGGGGAGTCAAGGATGACTGAAACAGTTGTGGTTCTCAAGCATTCCCCAAGGTAATGAGCCTTTGCTTCTTATTCTTCAAGTGACATCAATTCTAAGCAACCAAAAGTAACAGGGATTTGAGTACCATTCAAACGATCATTAAATGTAGATTGGGCCAGATGATTTTTCAAAAACCAGGTTTAATTAAAGAAAGTACAAGAATGTTCTTTGGGCTTTCTCCTTGATGAGCAGTTACCTATTTATCCTTGGGATGTAGTAATAGAACTCACTGAATAATCCATCAACTCCAGTACTATGGTATCCAAAATGAATGATATTTTCTCCAGCCATTGACTTCCAACACACAGCCAAGGCATTTTAACTTTCCTTGCCAAAAAATCACCAGTAAACAACAATGATGGTAGATGTTGACTATTTACTCTCATGGCGCTGAGAAAATTAGTGAGCTACATTTCACTACTTGTCAAGCATTTTGACATCTTGGAACAGAAAGTGCTGTTTAAATGTAAAGAGCATTTTCTGTAGAACTGCTGTTAGTCATCCCTGTGAGGAAATGACCTACCAAGTAATAGACCAGAGTATAGGAGAACTGCCACAATACAAGATTGATTTCTGCTAAAGAGACCTTAAAGTAACTACGTGTTTCAATTTGTGGTTGTTTACAATCATTTGTAAATTACCACGGTAAAAGCCCAATATAAAAAACTATTTGGATTCACCTTCCAACACAATTTCCTGGGCATTCCCACCTCCTCCTCCCTCCCCCCCCCCCCCCACCTTTTCTTTCTGGCTCTGTCTCTCTCAGACCAGGAGAGGGTGGGACTCAGGATTTAATTGAATCAGGAGATCAGAAGGCTTGTCAAAACAATGATTTTGGGGCCCCACCTGGAAATTTGCATTTCTATAAAGTTCCTAGGAAATACTTTTGCTGGTATACATTTGATGAACCACTGCTCAAGTTAAAATGGGTTTGGAGATTCAGGAAGAGGAATGAGAGACCTCTGAAAACAGCCTCTGTCTTGTTTAGGGAGCTGTCCAAGTTGTTGGGAAGATAATTGCTCCTGCCCTGGGGAGCCAACTGAAAGTAAATGGCCCTCCTCTGAGTGGGTGATTGGCCTAGGGCAGCCAGTACAGCACTCCTACTCTTCCCATTCTTAAACCAAGGTTTACAGTTTAATAAGCCATTTAGCCTCTCTTTACTCAAGTTCTTCCCAAATTCAAAGTAGTAATGGTAATTTCTCTTCTCTGTTATTAAAAAATAAGACAAAGCAAAACAAAACACAAAAATCCTAATGGTACTTTCCCTACATTGGCAGTTCTTGGGATTTATTCATCTATTACTCTGATGTAGTTTAAAGAAAAAAAGCTATAAAAATTTAGTAAAATCTCTCTCTCCATGAAGATTTTAGGCTTTTAAGCCTAAGTATTTAGTTAAAAATAACAAATACGTGTTCTTTACTTCCTGGGGCTAGACATTTCCTTTTCTCTCTCTAAGAGGGAAGAGCTACCAGGGTACAAGTACTTAAAGAGACTCTCTAAAAAGCCCTATCTAATCTGTACCCCCTCCACCGCCACTGGCTCTCCACTTTACTATTCTTTTTAAGGTTTCCACAGCAGGAACACCAACCTCCTTGCTGTGCTTTCAAAACACAGCATTCTCCCATACAAAGACCCTTGCATTTACAATTTTATCTGCTGAAAATGTTCTAGAAAATTCATATGCCTACAACTAGAATTTTATATGTAGGGTATAGTAATAGGATTAAACTACCCTCAAGTCTCTGCTCGAATGCCACCTCCTTAGTGAGGGCTTGATCATTGTATAAAAAATAACTTTTGCACATGAACATGCAAGTGCAACATTTCCTCTTGCACACATTAACACATACATGCTCTTATCCCATCCCTGATATATTTTTCTCCATACATTTGTCTCCATCTGACAGACAATATATTTTAGTACTGGTTTATTTATTGTCTCCTTCACAGCTAGAATGCAAAGTCCATGATGGTAGGGTCTTGGTTTTTCATTGTAGAACCTATAATAATCACTTGCATAGAAGAGCCACTCAGTAAATATTTCTAGAATGAAAGAAAGAAAGGTGATATATTCTTTTTTTTTTTTTAAGTTTTATTTATTTAAGTGATCTCTACACCCAATGTAGGGCTCAAATTCACAACCCTGAGATCAAGAGTCAGATGCTGTACCGACTGAGCCAGCCAGGCGCCCTGAAAGGAAATATATTCTTACAATAGATTATTCACTGAAAATTTTGACATCTCTTGTGCTACTTACTCAAATGGCTCTTACACTTCAGTTTTACTTAACCATTGGCTGTTCTTTAGAAGCACCATTGCTCATTATGCATGCTATTGCCTCTGCCTTAAATGTTCATTTCTGAACATTTTTGTTGTTTTTCACACTCGTATGTTTTCTTTAAAAAATGAACCAGATGTCCTGTTTTCCAAAAGTATTTCATGATAAACTTGTTCTTTCTCTGTGTCCCCCTTCTAACCCTAACCCTTATCCTGGCACTTAACCTACTCATTATATTGTCTGTCTAGTTGAAAGTCATGCCAACTTTACTATGAACCACTTGAAAACAGTGTCTGTTCACTGTTTCTAGCATCAAAAGCACAATGCCCGAATGCCTGGCACATGGCAACTACTCATAAATGTTGAATAAATGAACAACAATCCTTTTTTTTACCCCCTCATCTTGTTAAGATACTCCTTGTTGCTTTACACTTCTAAAATTGCCCTAGGATATGAGAGTAATAAGGAATGTTCCTGAAAGAGAATAGATAATTATGACAATAACCAGTCTGAAGATCAGCTAAGTCCAAGTTTCAAAACTAGAGTAAACCCCAAACAAGGACAAGAAGAGAGGCATCCAAGCTCATTTAGAGAGAGGTGGTAAGATGCTGGTGTCTACACTGCCATGAAGAAAACCACAGCCATGTGAAGCTTCTAATACTAATGAAAGCGTATCTCTCAGGTATGTGGTAGTAGATCATGATAGAACTCTTCGGAAAACCTGTTTCTGGACTTTACCTCATCAGGCATCACTTGGTGTGTGCTGAGGTAATACATTAATTTTACTATGCAATTGGTTTTGAAACTATTCCCCTAGGGGGAGACAGATTCCGTCTTAGTCTGGTTTTCCTGCTTCATCAAAATACTACCAACTGGGTAGTTTCTAAACAACATATTTATTGCTCACAGTTCTGGAGGCTGGGAAGTCCAGGATTAAGGTGCCAGCATGGTCACCTGCCAGTGAGGGTCCTCTTTGGAGTTCATGAGCCGGTACCTTCTCTCTATGTCCTCATATGGTAGAAGGGGCAAAGGATCTCTCTGGCTCCTCTCTTATAAGGCACTAATCCCATTCGTAATGTTCCACCCTCATGACTTCAGAAACTTCCAAAGGCCCCATCTACTAATGCTATCACATCAGACATTAGGATTTCAGCATACAAATTTGGTAGATACACAGATACTCAGACAATAACAGATGCTTAAGGGTCAAAGCTTGTTCTAAAGTTTGTAGCCTGGGAGATAGGCAGAATCTGGAGATGTTCAGCTGGTATGTAACTTAGTCTTACATGTTTGAAGATGGTAATGACCCATCCCAGCAGACAGATTGTGCACACAATTGAGAAGAAACAACTGTGCTTTGTGTTTGCCTTGGCAGAAAAGTGTTGCATCTGTTTCTCCTATTATCTATGACTATATTATGCATAATATTAACAACACACTTAAATACAGGAAATCTGAACCAAAAATGATAGACAAAAAAAAAGGAAATAAGGGAAATAAGGTGAGTGAGTATTGAAAGGCAGAGGTGGTCTATTAGTAGGCCTGGAAATCAACTGTAAGTAATTTAAGTTGATTAAACACAGCATAGAAAATGCAGAGGAAAAGGTTGGTGAGATCAACTAACAGGCAAAGCAAATAGTTTTCTCAACAGTAACATTTTTGCTATATCAGAGAAGAAAGGCTGTACATGATAAGAGATTGAGAAAATAAGTACACCAATTCCTTTCTCAGAAGGCTAGAGCTAAGGTGAAAATGAGAACTCCACTTCAGTGTAAGCAAGGAATCACTGTCAAGAAATGACAGTTGTATAGAACAAGAAAAACTCAGAGGCATGAACCAAGAGATAAGAACTTGCCTGGTTTATTCATAAATAACTGGACTCAATTTACCTTGGTTCTTATATTTCTTGGGAACTGGTAAGTATATTCTCACTGTAGTACTTGTTGTCTCTCACCTGCGTTAAAATGTGCAATATTCAACATCAATAACTGACTACTTAGTTTGTCCTGTATTTCTTGAACCAATTATTTTAAACCAGCAGTAAATAAGCTGTGGCTTCCAGGCCAGATCCTTGCTTGAACTAAGAATGATTATTATGTTTTTAGACAGTTGTAAGAAAAGACAAAGAGAAAAAAAGCAGAGTAGTGGATAGAGACCTAGATAGCTCACAAAGACAGAAATATTTGTTGCCTGGAGGGTTTAAATTTTTAGGGATAAAATTAATATTCACATTCATTTTATATATGTAAATGAATATAATAAATAGATAATGAATAACAAAAGAATATTATACAGCTATAATGAATGTGAAGATTTATATATACACAATTCAATATATTGTAGGAGAACAATTTTGTCTTATGCGTTGTACAATTTCATATCCTATAGGGTGGACTGCTGGATAAGAGAAAGAGAAAAAAATATTTACTAGTTTCATAGTTCATTAGGGTCAAGAAGAGAGAAGAATGAGCCAAGTTCACTTCATTTTTGCAATTATAACATCACGAAGAAAATGAAGTAAAAAATGTAAACCTGATTGTGAGAGATACATAGAAGGAATGAATGAAAAAGGCAATGAAAGGGTATAAATCACTTCTTTGAGAGCTCTAATGGTAGGAGAAAATTAAGAAATAGTAATGTAGGTCCTGTGGGTATTGGTAGGTTGTCTTTCAATCTGAGATTTCTCTGCTATCTCTGCTGCTGTCCCTGCCCCAAACAAGTGTCAGAGAGGATGAGAAGTCTATCTTCAAAGCTCTTGCTAAGAGAGACGTTGAACAAATAGACCCACAGAAACACGTAAATGTATATCTATATCTCTTTTGGGTGGTAGTGTTAAATAGCTTCTTCTGTTTTTGTGTGTAAAACACTTCAAACATGCTTCCTCTACTTAGATGCCCATAGGGCCAAGCCAATTGGGCCAGGTCACAGGTAAGAGAAGGAAGACGCCTGTGGCAAACTGGAGAGATTGTGCCCTTCCTAAAAGAATTAAAATTATATTAAATTCAAAGAAAAGAAATAAAGCATTTAGAAGTTTTCAACCTATTCTCTCTTTTCTATCAACCTCACCTCTTTTTTCTGGCAGCCGAAGGGGAAGGAGGACGCCTTTTAGTTGTTACCTTTCTTGAAACAGGTCAGTCTAACCTAATTCAGCCTAACCTCAACATTCTTGCATTTCCCCTGTGAATCCATCTACTATCTCCATCTAACTTTCCAAATTCCTACTGATGACAATAGTCACCATTCTTAGTCACCATTTATTGAGAACTTAAATACATACTAATTTATTTTTTCAGTGGCATTTAACCCTCATAAGTATTGCCCACATTTATCCAAATAAAAATAAAGAGACTTAGAGGAGGTTAAGTAATTTGTCAAAAGTTGTACAGTTAGCAAGTGGACAGGTCTAGGATTCAGGCACAAAGGGTTCAACCTCATGCTCTTAACCGTGAAGTTTAACCCTCCTGGAAGAAGTTAATCACTATTCAAGGGAAATGAGGGGCAGGTGCTGGCTCCCTTTGTACAACAGCTGCCAGAGGGGAAGGTTTAATGGGAAAGTATTCCCACTGAACTTTTCTGTTTCTTTAACGATTGTGTTAAACAGTAACACATCCTTGTTAAACATAATCACTCTCTCTTTTTTTAAGTAAGCTCTATGCCCAACATGGGGTTGAACCCATGACCCCAAGATCAAGAGTCACATGCTCTACCTACTGAGCCAGCCAGGCACCCCAAACATAATCTCTTTTTGATTCAAACTTTCTAATTACTTCAGAAACTTCAGTGAGTAATTTACATTTCGTACTTTTTGTCTTTAACTTTCAGGACTTTTAAGAAAGGATAATACCGCTTTCTTTTAAATGGGCAGATAATTCTGTAATTTTCTCTATATATTTTAATGTGAACTTTTATTAAAGTATTGCAAATTACCAACTGTAGTATACTTTACATAAATATATCACTTTCCTCAACATTGACTTAATGTGAAATATAGCTCATATTTTTTTCTGGTTAGTCCAGAATTATTCAAATGATGAGTGGCAAAGACATGTTTTAACACTGGTTTTCACTAACTCTAATTTCCATGTTCCTCATGAATAAACTAAGTTTTCTTTATTCTTATTTTCTCACCTCTTCCGTTCAATTGAAATTTGGATTTTTCAAATGATTCCCCTACCATTTCCAACAGAAATTTAGCTTTCTCTTTCTCTAGTGAAAGAAAGCCAATCTGCTTCTTACATTTATGTCACTTTCTGATTATTATTCTACCTCTTTGTCCTCCCCAAATTTGAACTTAATGTTAGGAAGTAATGTTGGCTATCTCTGTGTTTCAAGCCACTGCTGTATCCTCCAGAAACAGTGCCCACTTAACACCTTCCTGAGAGGTCAACTGTGGCTCACCAAACTCCTTATCATTTTTATAGTTTCGTCATTTCTCTCTATGCCATGACCTCATTTTTCATCCATATCTCAAAATTCAAACTTCTAGGGCTCCAGTGCAACAATAATCAGGGGTCTAATGAACTTGAGAAAACCAGAAGTTCAAATATTGTAAGCATTAGTAATATAAAAGTCTAACTCCTATCTGTTCTGCAAATTAATATATAGCTAATATTAAAATTTGTAGTCTGCTTTTTTCCAAAATGTATTATATGCCTATTATACACCAGGCACTGATTCTCTTGTTTCCTTCTTTTCCCAATTAGTGACAATTTTAAAAAAACAATTTGTTTTCCAAACACTGAGTGACAACGTAGGTTTAAAAAAATGCTGTGGTATATGCTGTTAAACAAAATACAACTGAGCAAATTTGAAGATCTAATTGGCTTTATTCAACAAGCCATGAATCAGGCAGCATCCCAACTAGCAAATAGAAGGGAACTCCAAGAGCTGATGGAAAGGAAAGATTGTTAAAGGGATAAAGGGGTAGAACAGAGAAATCATAAACAGGAGAAAGGATTATTTCAGGTACGGTGGATTACCTCACTAGTGCTGACCAGGCAATTTCAGACTGACTGGTTAATTATATTCCTAGGAGAGGTTGAAACTGCAGTTAGGTTAGGTCGATTATTATTAAGTCTTGGTTTACTGACATAGGGCTTAGCCCAGGTAACTCCTTTTTGTGTGTGTTGTTTTTTTTTAACAGTACCAAATACCCAGTTGTCCCTCCTTCCCATCCTTACTTTTATATCCCCACTCCTACTATCATAGTTTAAATTCTGTTACTTTTCACCTTGGCCCTCTTACCTACTTACTTACTATTTTTTCCCTATCTGTTAATCTTCTAAAATACAGTAATAACAATTGTGAGGAATGATGTACATAATTAGATGGCCGCTTGCTTCGCTTAAGGACACTTCAAAGATGCAGAATATTGGAGAGGGGTCCCTCACCACCTGCTGACTTATGCCCAAGGTCTCAGAAGCTGGAATTTCTACCTTCAGAAATGGGAGACCCAGCACAGAGGTGGAATGAGAAAGTGCCATCGAAGGGCTTATGAACCTTTTGATGACTTCTCAGAAAATGTATATATACATATACATGGGCACAGAATTTTCAGTGTGATTTCAAAGAGATTCTCAGAAACCCTCTGTGTCTTGAACACAGGGGAAAGAACTCTTGTTCCAGACATTCTAAAATTTACTTTTGAATAATGTAACACAACTCTTTCAACACAAATCTGAGAGCTGTGTACTTGGACCAAGTTGTTTATATCCCTTATAGTACTGTTTCTGCCAAGTTGCCCCATCTGCTTTTGGCTTGCATAATACACAACAGCAAGAATTTCTTTTCTACTCGTAAAGGTTTTCTTCCATCCCTTATACCTAGACTATACAAATGCACACAATGTCTTACATATTATTTCATAGGTTACCAGATGCTTGGAATCCAGCGTAAAGTTCCATGGACTAGGCTAACAATGATCTATAAAGAATAAACTAGTTCTTTGTAAACCAGACTCTATATATTTTTCACACTCCCTGTTTCCCAGTTTTGCTCTCTTATCATTTCATAAATTCTTTTGGTGTTTCTTCTATGTCATTTGTACTAATATGAAACAAAACAAGATGTTTTTATTTTGTCTATACCTTCAGAAAAGTGTTATAAATTAGGCCTAGAGGCTAGCATGGGGGTGCCAGTGATAATCAAAATGAGAAAATCTCTTAATGGATGTGGTTTTCCTCCTTCAGTTACCTGGAGATTGTTTTCCAGTGCTAAAACCAGAACATACTGAATTTAACTCTAATTAAGAGAACGAGTATTAACTTTATTATGATTTTGTTTCCTCTAACATTTCTCTGTCATTTCATTGACCGTAGAAAAATCCAAAATACACTCCTTAGCCTAGCACTTCAGGTACTTCAACTGTTCCCACCTATTGCTACAGTTCCAGCAACTCTTCTACACGTGGGCCCATGCTGCTGTCAAACCACACAAGCCTGTCTTCTTCTTTTTTTTTTTAAGATTTTATTCGGTTTATCAGAGAGAGAGAGAGAGAGAGCACAAGCAGGGGGAGCACCAGGCAGAGGGGGAAGGAGAAGCAGGCTCCCCACTGAGCAAGGAGCCCAATATGGAACTCAATTCTGGGATCATGACCTGAGCCACAGGCAGACGCTTAACCGACTGAACCACCCAGGCGTCCCCAAGCCTGTCTTCTTCCAAGTGCTAGTGAGTTTCCTAATCTTTGTGCCACTTTTCATTCTACTGATTATGCCAGGAATTGATGTTCTCAGATGCAGTGCCTATTAAAAACATCATTATAACGTTATAATACATTAGACAAAAAATATTAAATGTCACCTAAAGATGGCTATGTTATTATAAAACTGGTATATATGTATGAATATATATATTCATAATCTTTCAACACTAACCTCACCTTCTACATTCTCATAATACTTAAGATATGCTTTGCTTTATATTTTTTAGGCCATTGTATATAGTACTCTCTCTACCTGGAATTTTCCTTCCTCCATATTTCATCTGCCTGTTATCCCTTTCCCATGTAATGACTTTATTTGGGGAAGGCTGGTTTCTACCCTTCTCATGAGTTCCCCTCGCATCCTATCCAACTTCTATTATATCACACCCTATTGTACCTCCCTGCTCATTGTCTTATTTCATCACTGTGTCCCCAATGCCTATATAGCACCTAGCATGTAGAAAGCATCAAATGAATGAAAGTTGGTGATATTGAAATATAGGTATAATTGGGGGCACTTGGCTGGCTCAGTCAGTAGAGCATGCAACTCTTGATCTCAGGGTTGTGGATTCAAGCCCCACATACAGCATACAGTTTACTTAAAAAAATAAAATACAATAAAACAAAAATATAGGTATAATTGGTTTTGAGGAGTTAAATGATACTAGTTATTGAAAGTCGTAAAAATACTTATACCTTTGACCACCTACTCCAGGAGTCAAAAATTTAAATGCTTTCAAGGGTCACACAAGTAATGTAAATGTACAGTGTGGCCTGAGGGAGGGTAGTGGAAACAGGATACCATATATGCCTCACCTAAACATATTCAATTTCACCTTTTTATAAATACTGTAAATACAAGCCAAACAAATCATAACCCTTGTCTCACTCTTATTAAATTGTACTAAAGAGGGGCGCCTGGGTAGCGCAGTCGTTAAGTGTCTGCTTCGGCTCAGGGCGTGATCCCGGCGTTCCAGGATCGAGTCCCACATCGGGCTCCTCCGCTGGGAGCCTGCTTCTTCCTCTCCCACTCCCCTGCTGTGTTCCCTCTCTCACTGGCTGTCTCTCTGTCACATAAATAAATAAAATCTTTAAAAAAATTGTACTAAAGAAATAATTCCTTAGAAGAAAAATGCATATTCATAATAATATTACTTGTGAATTTATCTGTAAAAAGGGGGAAATGATCACGAATTAAATAGCTAGTAATAGAGAACTTATTAAATTAAATGTGGATTATATCCACTAAATGTCATATATTCTTTAATATTAAAATAATCCCCCAAACTATGTACTAAGGAAAATGCTTTCACTATTGAAAATAGTGGAAGGGATAAAGGAAGACTATATGTTTGCTATAATTGTGACCATGTAAAAATGTGCATCCTTGTTAAAAAAGAAAGGATTATGCAAAATGAGTATAGTTATATTAGGGTGCTCAAAATAGAAATGATTTTTTTAAATTTTTCATTTAAATTCAAGTTAGTTCACATATAGTATATTATAAGTTTCAGGGGTAGAATTTATTGATTCATTAGTTGCATATAACACCCGCTGCTCATTACATCAAATGCCCTTCTTAGTCCCCATCACCCAATTACCCCATTCCCCACCCACATCCCCTCTAGCAACCCTCAGTTTGTTTCCTATAGTTAAAATCCTCTTATGGTTTGCCTCCCTCTCTGTTTTTATCTTATTTTATTTTTCCTCCCTTGCCCATATATTGATCTGTTTTGTTTCTTAAATTCCACATATGAATGAAGTCATACGGTATTTGTCTTTCTTGGACTTATTTCACTTAATATAATACCCTCTAGTTCCATCCACGTCATTGCAAATGGCAAGATTTCATTCTTTTTGATGTTGAATAATAGTCCTGTGTGTGTGTGTGTGTGTGTGTGTGTGTGTGTATACACCACATCTTCTTTATCCACTCATCTGTTGATAGATATCTGGGCTTTTTCCATAGTTTGGTTGTTGTGGACATTGCTGCTATAAATGTTGGGTTGCATGTGCCCGATTGAATCACTATGTTTGTATCCTTTGGATAAATACCTAGTAGTGCAATTGCTGGGTTGTAGGGAAGCACTATTTTTAACTTTTTGAGGAACCTCCATACTGTTTTCCAGAGTGGCTGTACCAGTTTGCATTCCCACCAACAGTATAAGAGGGTTCCCCTTTCTCTGCATCGTTGCCAACATCTGTTGTTTCCTGGGTCATTAATTTTGGCTATTCTTACTGGTGTGAGGTGGTATCTCATTGTGGTTTTGATTTATATTTCCCCAATGTCGAATGATATTGAGCACTTTTTCATGCATCTGTTAGCCATTTGTATGTCTTTGGAGGAATGTCTGTTTGTCATCTGTGAAGAGTGGCAGTTTGACTTCTTTGCTGATTTGGATGCCTTTTATTTCTTTTTGTTGTCTGATTGCTGAGGCTCGGACTTCCAGGACTTCCAGTACCATGTTGAACAATAGTGGTGAGAATGGATATCCCTGTTTTGTTCCTGACCTTAGGGGAAAATCCCTCAGCTGAGCTTTTGAGGATGATATTTGCTGTGGGTCTTTCATATATGGCTTTTATGATGTTGAGGTGTGTCCCCTCTATCCCTATATTGCGGAGGGTTTTGTTTTTTTTTTTTAATCAAGAAAGGATGCTGTATTTTGTCAAATGCTTTTTCTGCATGCATTGAGAGAATCGTGGTTCTTATCCTTTCTTTTATTAATGTGGTGCATCACGTTGATTGATTTGATATTGAGTCACCCCTGCAACCCAAGAATAAATCCCACTTGGTCATGGTGAATAATCGTTTTAATGTACAGTTGGATCCTGCTAGCTAATACGTTGGTAAGAATTTTTGCATCCATGTTCATTAGGGTTATTGGTCTGTAATTCTTCTTTTTAGTGGGGTCTTTGTCTGGTTTGGGGACAAAGTAATGCTGGCCTCACAGATTGCGTTTGGAAGTTTCCCTCCCATTTCTATCTTTAGGAACAGTTTCAGAAGAATGGGTATTAATTCTTCTTTAAGTGTTTGGTAGAATTCCCCTGAGAAGCCATCTGGTCCCAGACTCTTGTTTTTGGGAGGTTTTTGATTACTGATTCAATTTCTTTGCTGGTTATCAGTCTGTTCAAATTTTTTATTTCTTCCTGTTTCAGTTTTGGTAGTTTATATGTAGGAACGATTTTTTTTTTTTTTTTAAGTTCAGCATTTAATTATTCTGTTGTTTCCCAGTCCCAATCTCTGGAGAAAACTTTTGAGACAATCTTTCAGAATCTTAGAAGATGATACCTAGCAAGCAGAACCAGGTTACTTTGGGTAAGAATTAAAGAATATGAATTGTGAGCTAAGCTAGAAATATCATTGTCATAGCAACCTCCAAAGATTTCATAGAAAAGGCATGGCTTGGGCTTTTTTTTTTTTTTTTTTTAATGGAGATGACAAACAAGATCCCTTTGGAAATAGTTCTGATAAGATACAGTAAGTTTGAGAATGAGTTTTACTGAAAAATTGTGATAAACTGCCATAACCGTAAGATCAAAAGTGAGAATCCTTAGTTTAAGCTTAGCACATTTTGTGTACTGATTACGTTTTAGTGATGTAATGCTGATGTGATGCCAATCTTCCCTGCATATAATAATTTATTTTTTAATAATATTAATAATAATATAATTCTATAATGATAATAATGGTTATTCTTAATTAAGCTTAGTTCTTCTTGTCAAGAGGGATTTGATGTATTTTTCTAATTCTTTATAAAGACTCAATTATGTGTTATCAGTGTTCTTCTGTGATACTTTTTGTAACCTCCTGGAAACAGAGGCCTATGGAAATATTGTCACCATCAGTGGAAATTGTTATAGCTTCTTCCTTGGAGAGGGTGTATTCCATCAGTCTCATTGCCTCACTTGTTAAGCTGATTTGCCATCCTAAGTGACAAATCTTTTCCACATCCAAGCTTCCTGCAAGGATTTATATATTTAATCCCATTCTGTTTGAGTTTATATCAAGAATGCCCCTTAGATTATTTTATGAAGACTGGTTTGCTGTAGTTTGCAAAAGCTGGCCCAGCCTACTGGCCATGTGGTGTTTTGAAGGTTTCCTGAATGGCTAATGAAATCCATGGCTTTGTATAGCAACTAATGTACTAAAACTGCTAATTTTTTGATCATGTTAAAAACCATGAAGGTTACTTGACTTCACTTGGAAAATCTGTCTCTCTGATGGCATACTCCAGTGGTGATAACTTTGGCATCTTGCACAAATAAGTACCCTAGATGTATGGCCATATAGTTAAGGAGGAAGAGATTGTCAGTAAATACATTAAAGAGGATAATATTAATTAGCATTTTTTTCAGTTGAGATAAACTTATGTAAATCTGGGTTTATCATAAATAGCAATATACTCCAAGTATCATATTTCTCATACCACATACAAAATGTTGAGTCTAGCTTTCTATGTAACATTAAAACAAAAACAACACATATACATAGTTAAATCATCTATTATCTCAAAGTAAGGACCTGTGCGGCGGCATCAGGAAGCATTATTAAGTGAGCCAAAATTAACAAGTCTTGGGGCTGAGTTTGAAACCTGTGCAATTTAGGCCTCATCTCTGAAACCGGCTCCGGATTATCTTTAGAACTAGTACCTGTCCACTCAGTTTCTAAACGAATTAAATATATACCATAAATATCTCGGTTCTTCTAGCCAATTTATTACGTTTTCTGAAGCCACTGGTAAAACTAACCTTTTTAACCATCTCCTGAGAACAGAGGTCATGTTATAAATAAATGGAAGTGCTGCCTTCTATTTACATTTTCCACAAAATTACGCCTCAGATTTTTAAAGAAGTATTTAGTTCTTATGATAGTGCATGAATGGGATCTGTCCACTCATTCATTCAACACTTACTTAGTGAGCTGCTGCTTGATATAAAAGATCGTTAGTGAGTTAAAAAAAATGTTTGAGGGGTTTCCTGTCCAGGTAGTCATGCAGCTAATCACCACTCATACTGACTTTTTGAATCAGAAAAAAAAAAAAAAAAGGAGTTGAACCAGTATTGTGAAATTTTGCACACAAATGGTCATCGGGAGCAGAGAACGGAAGATGGTATTCACTGAAAAATATGTGACTACTCTATAGTCGAGTAATATGTATCTTAATCATCTACCTTTCAATTTAGGAAAAATTAATCTAACAAATCATTCTGTAAAACCCTTACTGCTTTGACTCAGATAAAACCTGCTGCTAATTTGAGGCTTTCTAAAATTAAAGTCATAAGATAAGTTGAGTAATTAATAACCTTGAAATTTAGGAAAGTGACTGACGTGGACTAGCCAGGATGTTGTTTGCAACAGTTTGATTTATGTAATCTTGCCCTAGTCACTCTTTTAAAAATCAGCCTGACAATAAAAAAAATAAAGTTCTACCTTCAAATATTAGTAAGCCTCCTGATGAAGTTTTCCATATTAATCTGAATTGATTTATAAAATGTGATAAAGGAATAGGGGACATCTAAATTTAGTTTCTTTAATTTACTAAACAGCAGCATACTTTGTCCAATTTACTTAACTTCAGAATTTTCATTTTTACAGTTTAAACCAGGAAAAGCACCTTTATTGGCCTATTTTCTTTTCTAAAATTCTAATATAGGTTGTTGTTAAGTATCTTCATAAAATTATTAATAAAATGTTTTCTAAAGTATCTTACCTGAATATTGAGATCAATAGCTATGAAATAGCTGAAGTTTCTCAAACAATTATAACAAAGTAACAAAGTATTACTTCTAAAGGTATATCTCAGGAAGGATTAAACTGCATAAATATAATGTTTAATGCTCTTTCTCTAAAGATAAGAACTTTCTATCAGAAATATGAAACCTGTTAATAACCTTGGTATGGAACTGAGATTCTCCCTTTAGCAGAAAGCAGTCAGGGCATATGTGAGTGATTTTTTTTTTCCTTTGGCTATGTTCCTAATAATGCATTTCCTATCATGGTCTTATGGTGTTAACAGCATTTAAAGTGTATTCTTAAGCATTTGTTAGTTAAAGAAACTCAACGTAAAGACCCAATCTGGAGGCACCTGGGTGGCTCAGTGGTTATTAAATGGCCAACTTTTGGTCTTGGCTCAGGTCATGACCTTCCAGTTGTGGATCGAGCCCTGTGTTGGGCTCTGTGCTTAGCGTGGAGTCTGTTTGAACTTCTCTCTCCCTCTCCCTCCAGCTCATGGTATCTCTTTCTCTCTATCTCAAATAAATAAATTAAAAATTAAGAAAGGGGCGCCTGGGTGGTGCAGTCATTAAGCGTCTGCCTCCCGCTTAGGGCGTGATCCCTGCGTTCTGGGATCGAGCCCCACATCAGGCTCCTCGGCTGGGAGCCTGCTTCTTCGTCTCCCACTCCCCCTGCTTGTGTTCCCTCTCTCGCTGTCTGTCTCTCTCTGTCAAATAAATAAATAAAATCCTTAAAAAAAAATTAAAAAAAAAAAAGATACAACCTGACCTTGCTGAGTGGTATAAAATTAATTAAAAATTGCACCTCATTGGAATCTAGGGTGTTAACAGGATTTTTTTGCACACTTAGCTCTTCAACTGATTTGTTTTGGATTCTGGATAAATTATTTGGTACCTTGGTTAAGTGAGCTTGTGAAGAAATTTTGATATATACAACCATTTCACATTGAGCTAATAGCTACATTTGCCAAGTATTTTGTGGGAAGAAAAGATTACAGAGCAAAGAATGCTAGGTTTCCTTAAGAGCTGTGCACTGTAAGGTGTACATAAAGACTGGGCAATTACCGGGGAGAAATAGGCCTGGCAATAAAGGGCAAATATATGCAACTCCTTTCTTTTGCTGAAAATCTGTCCCAGTTTCATGCTATTATATATTAAAATAATACTGCGTTTTCCACTAATGAAACTATTATAATTCGTGGGGTATGTTTCCCACCATAGAGTCTGTATCTACAACATATTATAAAGGCCAAAGTATGATTATAAGATATCATACTCCACTCATTAAAGTAGTAAAAATCCCATATATTTGAAAAAGATACACATCTTTATATTAAAACTACATTTCTACTGTATTGTAAATTATAACTACAGAAAATTAACACACTAACTTAATTACCACTTATTTACACCAAGCCTTTTCCCCAAGAAGAAAGATATATGTATATGGGTGTTTGTGTGAGTTAGATGACTAGCATCTTTTAAAAAAACTGTCCAAGAGGGGCACCTGGCTGGCTCACGTAGTTAAGCACCTGACTTTTGGTTTCAGCTCAGGTCGTGATCTCAGAGTCATGAGATTGAGCCCCGTTTTGGGCTCTGTACTTAGGACAGAGTCCACTTGGGACTATCTCTCCCTCTTCCTCTGCCCCCATCTCCCTCTCACTCTGTCTCAAATAAATAAATAAATAAATAAATAAATAAATAAATCTTTTTAAGAAAAAAAACATCCAAGAAAGTTTGGAGTAATGAATTTTCACGTAGCTTGGGGAGGTAATCAGAATCATTCTCCTTTATTTCTTTAATTCTAAGGTACCGTATGTTGTATGATATGCCCTTAAATTAGTGACACTTACTCTGGAGAGAGAAAAAGCTGGTATAGCAAATGTGCACATTAGGAAAAAAATTTAGGTTTTATAAATTTTATAATGATAAAAAGATATCAAAATGCAATAAATATTTTTATTTACTTTAAAATTAAATTTAAATTCAAGCTTAATTCCTACAGCAATTGTTAGAAAATTTTATTATGCAATCTTTGCTGAGGATAATTTATAATTTATTATGATTAATTTAGAAATTTCCATCCATTTTAAAATTCAGAACTTTGGCTAGAACCATCAATTATCTGAAATTCTCAATGTATGAGAGGTCAGTGCCTCGGTTGATCCTATAGTGAGTTTCATAGAGAGTACAGCAGATCAAGTCCTTGCTGAGTAATTTACTGGAGATGAATGATGAATTGCTCCCAAGTTTGCTTATGATTCTGATCCTTTGAAATCACTGAAATACCAAAAGAATGAGTATACAGTTACTAGGAAGAGTGAATATTTTAGCTTACTCACAGTCTCTTTGAAGCAAAGGCACATTTTATGCATCGGTGTAAAGAAGTATATTTTGGGGAAAATAATTCTAGTTACTGTTAGAAGGTAGTGAACTCTGGGGCTTCATTTATTACTGGTGAGAGTTTAGAGCCCTCTAGACATTGATTGACATGATGGGCTTATTTTAATCAGCAATTACAAAGATTGACTAATGCTAGATATCAGTAAGTAGAAACTGGGTAAAAATCAGTTTTTCCTCCTTGTACAACACCTAGACAAATCCTATCAAAGGGTAGAATTAAACAGGCAAGGGACAATGTAATCAAGACTACTGCAATAGGGGAGAGCTTGGACTCAACTCTGCTGAAACAAAAGGCAGGAGAGTTTTCCAGTGCTGGGGCGAGCTAGTGCAATAGTACCACAGGACACCAAGGGCGGCAATTGGTCAGTGGCAATTACGCCATCTGTGTTTTCTAACTGGCACTTATTGAAGTAGACTCTTACCATCCCACAGAGAATCGGGTGCTATCTTTCTTGATTATGTTTCAAACACAGGTCATTGGTCGTGAAATTTTTTTTAAGAGGTTGGAAGAGATTTACATCTCAAAGGGACAGAGAAAGAATCTACAGTTGCAAGTTTTCTTGTTTTTTAAAGTTTTATTTATTGATTTGACAGAGAGAGAGGGAGCACGAGAGCAGAAGCAGGGGGAGTGACAGGCAGAGGGAGAGAGAGAACCAGGCTCCCTGCTGAACAAGGAACCCGATCCGGGTCTCCATCCCAGAACCCTGGGATCATGACCTGAGCTGAAGGCAGATGCCTAACTGACTGAACCACCCAGGCACCCCCAGTTGCAAGTTTTCTAAAGCAAATGCTTTAAGTAAGGAGACGTTAGGGGCCTGTAGTCAGGAAGAAACCGTCTAAAGTTCAGTCAAGCTGAGAGGAATGTTAAGTCTGGTTGGTCAACCTAAACCTGGAACGCAGATACAGATCTGTTTGCCAACGCTAGAGAAAAGCCTGTAAGAACAGGAAGCTCTCCTAATCTTCCCTTCTCCCTAATCTGATTTAGATGTTTCACTTACGTGTTCTCACAGGGGCACAGTCTTGCCAATATCACAAAATTTATCAGGACTAATTGCAATTTTTTTGTCTCTTTACTGCTGTTGACACTAGACTATAATAAACTTCATGAGGACAGGGATTCTGTTTACATTTGTAATCTCAGGACCTGCTGTAATGCCTCCCACCTTATAGTACCTCAACTGATGCCTGCTAAAATAAACTGAATTCTGAAAAATTCAGAAAAAGAAAGCTGAGCTGGGAAATAAGAATGTGGGAATTACAAAAGAACTAAGAACCTTTAGTTTGGTAAAACTGAAGGTTGTAAGGGAATATGATCAGAGACCATGTATTCCTGGAAGGTAAGAACTGTTCTAGTAAATCTTAGAAAACCAGAAGTGGGCCACACACAGTGAAGATAATAATAGGAAAGGGAGCTCACACTGAATGTTCTCTGTATGGTAGATACCATACTAGCATATCAGATTTAATCCTTTGAAAGGAAAGGAAAGCATTGCAAGCCCCACTTTATACGTAAGGACACTGACATCTAGAGTAGCCATATAATTATAAACTTAAATTATGGCAAATAATCAACACTTTAAACTTTGTGTATTAGATCATACCCCTAAGAAGGGATCACCCCCAAAATAGAAATAGAATTAATACAGTATTAGATATATCTTTAAATGCTAGAGACAAGGAAGGTTATATGTTTGGGGTAACTTCCAAACTTGTGAAGGTGGTGTCACCATGGGAGAGTGTCTCTTAGCAGAACTGTCAGCTATGCATTATTGGGTTCGCATTAGTGGGGCTCTTCTCTTGTACTTAGGACATTCTCCATGATTCTTCAGTAACAAAATATCTTTGTTTCTTTGATTCTGTTATCACTGAGAAAGATTGTTTAAAGGAACAACCTTTTTTGTTTTTTTCAGATACACATTGGGAGTGCTATATATTAAGTCTCACAATGTGCTAGAGATGTACTAGTAGTCTGCTTAAATCTCCCCACGTGTCAGTACAGGAAATAGTAAGACTACTGATGCCAGTCCCATCTGGATACTTCTGAACTGAAGAGGGAGGTCTGGGGCAAAAGCAAACAGGTGCAGAGAATTTAATTAACAATTCGGTTTGATCTGAAAGCCTGATCAAATTCAATTACCCATCTCAGGCTTATATGGAACTTATTTTTCAAAATAACATGGATTTACAATTTCTCTTCAGAATTTGTTGTTAGAAGAAAAACAATAATTTAAGCTAGTCAATAAAAGGAACATCTTCTTTATGTTTCTTTGAAATCCTTTGGTGAATCCCTTAACTTGTCATCTCTCTGATTTTACCCTTTTCTAGAAAAAACCATACTGGGAGGAAGTAAGATCTACTGCTTTTCCAATGTACTGTTGGCATTCTTCCAAGTCTTCTGGAAAACACTATCTATCACTTATATTCCTATAGAACTATGAATTGCAATGAAGAACCCTCTTACACAGCCTCTTACACAAAGCCTCTTAGACAAAAGTATCAGGATATTCTTAAAGAAACTATATACAAATGGGTATATTTAAAATAATTGTTAGTACATCATCATGCCCCAATAAGAATGCAAGGTTGCTTAGCAACAGGATTAGGCAAACTTAACAAGAAAATGAATGGAAACAATGATGAAAAGTGATTGAAATCTTAAAAAGGCAAATTCTTTGAACTAAATTTTTGTGAAAAGATAACACATCATGGGGAGAATGAGTTTTTTTAATCTAAAATTGTTTCCTGATATTGGTGCAGCATTATTTCAAGGCTAAACATCAACTACTTTCTGTAGAGTGGATAGAGCAATAATACTTATAGTCTTCACGTAATTTAGGATACTTAAAAAAGATTTTTTTATCAGGGTTAGCTTGAAAATACATTATATTTCTGTATTGTCCCATTAATTATCATTAAGACGAGATACATAAAGGTGCTTAGAACAATAAGTGAACACTGCAAGTATATTTGATTAAACTACAAATGTTCTATTTTTATTTCATCGTATATAATAGACAATTAAAAACTCAAAAATTATATTCTTATCTTTTAAATTTGAACATAAACACATATGCAAACAAACATTCTCTAATTCTCATTTCCAGTTTTAAAAAAAAGAACCTACAAAGCACTGTCTCTTTGGGAATATTAGATTGACTAATTTTTGACTAGTTTGACTGGGCTAATTTTATACTATAATACCTGTAAAATTACTGACTTGCTGCTGCTAATAACAATGAAAACAAATCTGGTACGCGTGGGCTCTCTTGATGTAAATGCATAAACACTCAGCAAATTCAGTCAAAGAATAAGCTCAGGTCTCCTGAATGGAGAGGCAGAAAAATTCCAACTCTGATCCTAGTCCTGTCCCTGCTTTCAACAACTCACTTAACCATTCTAGACCTCATCTTCCTCCTCTATGAAAGGAGACCTCCTTCTTGTCAGGTCTAATACTCCTGATGTCCATGTCCATTTCTTCTTGTCATGGAAGAAGTGGTTGTTTTATTGAATTGGTTATTTGGCTACCATCTTTATGAGAATATTAAAAGTAGCAGGCCTATCCATCAACACTGTTCACGTATCTAGCAGAAAAATTTCACTACCGGTTTCCTTTTTGCTTTTTCTTTGTGTGTGATTATATGTTGTAGAGATAATTTTTAGTTCTGGAAGCTTAAAACATGCAGGTGCAGATGAAATATGCCACAGCCCTTGATACCGAGCCATTCTATTTGAAAACAACTGGCTTTTTTTGCAGCCGTTGGAAGAGGTCTAGATGAGCACATCTGTTTACTTTTCTTAAGAAGTTTTATAACATTACCAAAAGGTCATCCTTAAACAGTCAGACAAGGTCAACAACAAAATCTTGGAAAATAGCCAGTCCATCAATAAAACAAACGCAATGGACTATTTACAGATACTAAGTTTAAATAGGCAGCAGAATACAAGAGTTGGGGGAGGATGCAGGAGAGCTGCTTTACAGATATAGCAAAGTAATAGTTTGAAGAGATGCCTTATAATATTAAACTGTTGAGAACTAATAGCAGTAACCACACCTGGCTTCCAGTCATTGGTAAAGGTGTATTTATAAAGAAGTTGGAAGCAACAAGTGTAAGATATGAGTCACAGAAGCAGATTCATGGGCCACACCCACACTGGGTCCTATATGCCATTTTCAAAACAAAGAGAAATTGATGTAAATATTTTAATTGCAAGGAAGTGAAACAGTGGTTTTTGATCCCACCAGTTGATGCCAGGCCAGGTTTTCTATTATGCAACTGAGGATGTAGTCCCACAGTACTGAAAGCAAAGTAGTCAAGATGATACTCTTTTCTTCCCATGAAAATACCACTTCTACTAATAATTCTAAGGGAATAGAAAGCTTATAACAGAGAACACATTAGAAAAGCATCACATATTTAAATCCAGAAACTTAATATTGACATAGAAGAAAATAAGTTTAGGAGGAGAGAAAGCTACAGAAATCATCAATGAAGACTTTGTACCTTCAGTTGAAATTTGTAAAATTATAAACAGAAATGGAGAATTCTCTGCAATTTGTATTCCATCCATGATCCAAGTAAGTAACTTAGGAGAAGTTTACTAGGATGAAAAGTAACCTGCTGGGGAATATGGATACCACTAATACAGAAACAATGATATAACATAGAGACATATTATTTGTAGCAAAGGATTTCACCAGCTTTGTAAGAGAGGATTTTATGGTTGACCCCAGAATCATATTATAGTTATACCTATTAAAATTTTAGATTATGGGATACCTAAATATATACTTAGGAGAAACAGTCAATAAATGTGCACAATATATTACAGTAATAAACATTAGGTTTTGTCAATGAATAATTTTACAGTCTTTTGTGGTCTTTTTTAAAAGCCTAATTTTTAAATAAAAATTGTTTCAATTTGGGAAATAAGAAGTTTAAAATAAGATCAACCAGATTTCTACAAGGCACTTTTTGATGCTCAAAGTGGGCAGGCTACAAAATGGTGCATGGCCAAGGCCATGTGGGAATGTGCCTGTTTCTTGCAATTTGAATTATATTATACATTTTATAATATACAGGGGCACACAGTATTTTATAAGTTATGTTTTTCTTTCTTTTTTTTTAAGATTTTATTATTTATTTGACAGAGAGAGAGACAGCCAGCGAGAGAGGGAACACAAGCAGGGGGAGTGGGAGAAGCAGGCTCCCAGTGGAGCAGGGAGCCCGATGTGGGGCTCAATCCCAGGACCCTGGGATCAGGCCCTGAGCCAAAGGCAGATGCTTAACCACTGAGCCACCCAGGCGCCCCTAAGTTATGCTTTTCAAGCAAACTCTTAGCAGGATCAAAACTTCCTTATCTAACTAATTAGAATAGACCTGAGGCAAAACTACAATGTTTGCTTAAGTTTCATCAAGCTCCACTTTCCGAGTCTTTCCCCTGAGTCTATCATTCTATCCCCTCTGTTACCTAATACCCTCCTCAGAAACCTTATGCCCTGGAGTTCTCCTCCCTCCTACACATCATCAAAATTTGCTTTTGGATCATTCTGGCTAAGGAAAAAATGACTAAGATCTTAAGATACAATGGGTATCTGAATTTCAATGGGAAAGAAAGATTTAAGCTGAAGGGATGAAGTTTGGGGATAAAGGGGTGCAAATTGACTGTCAAGCATCCCTTAGTAGATGGGAAGACATTTTTAGGCATTGCATCTTTCTTGTATCTCTCCAATCATAAGGCTAGTACTGCAAGCCATATATAGTTAGAAAGAAGTAATTGTAGAAAGGACCAAGATGCCAGTAAATAAAAAAAAAATTATTCGTAGTTCATAAATAAGATGTAGATTAACTTAAAGAGTACACAAAAAATGCTCCCCGTTTCCTGAACGCTAGCTAGGTAGGAGGGAAAAGGAGTTTGATAAACTGGCCTTGGTGTTGGAGAATGGCAAGGAAAATTCAGTGTGGAATTACAGATGGAAAGTAGGTCAAATGATAATGTGTATGTGTATCCATGTGTATTTGTACAGTAGCCATATCTGTCATCTAGGAAAAGATAGCCAAAGTTAATGCACTGAAAAGAAGCTATAAAGTTCTACATCATTTTATTGCTAAATTGGGTCATATTTGCGAGATGGATCAATAGCAGTGACTTCCTTGAAAGGTCTCCTAAGGCTTTTGATTTTTTTTCTTTTTTAATGGGACTGGTATGTAAGGAGGTTGTTCTGAAAGGACACAGATAGATAATACTTCCTGTCAAGGATTTTGGCAGCAGTAGTTGAGCAAAAACTATAATATGATAGAAAGCACACTTTTCTTTGTCTCCTTGCAAAGTTAAAATGAAGAGTGAAAAGACCTCTAAATTTTATTTTCTATTTAGCAGTTATGTAAATTAAAACAGATTAATCTTACGACTCATTATGGTTATACAGTCACCAAAAACAAAAACAAAACACATATGCTTTGAAATGATTCCTGAACATGGACGCATTTCATATTTAGAATCAGATAGCAAAAGAAGACTGTTTAATTTACATGGGTCAGTATTTAGTAGTTATTGATCATTATTCATGAAAAATAAATTTTCTAACATTCCATCATTTACTATTTTTTTAACAAAAGTAGGATTTTATTTTTTCTTGTCACAGGTTCCTTTCTTCGTTAAAGTGAAGAAAAAAGGAGTTAAAATCTAAGCAAGTCAACTCCTTGATTTGCCTGACTATGAATATGAATAGAGGCTTTCTCTATTGTACAGTAGCTTTTAATAAAAAAAAAAAAAAAGGCTGGCTCTAACATATTCTACAAAGGAAGGTATGCCAAGTCATAGTCAGCAATCTTTTTAAAATTTTTCTTAAGTTTAAAAATTATTGTACTTTGCATGAATTCTACATTTCTCCTAAATCATTTTTTACTGTGGAATATATGATGCTGTAATACTAAATTTATGAATAAAGTATAATAGGTTTCATATATCTCCATATCTTACACCGATAACCTTTAAATTCGAACGTTAAATTGTTTTTGTTTCACAAACTAGGAGATAATTGCTCTGATAACAAGCAGACAAAGCTGACAGGAACAACAGATTTTCTTTTTTGTTTGTGAGACTGTTGACTCTAGTTGGCCAATTAATGGCAACACATGACAAAATTTTCCTGAGTCCTGATTAATTATCCATAATTTCTCTGGTTTTGTTCTTGCCAAAGCTCCACTAGTTCTATATGTGAATATCTTACCTTACTCATCTGATTTTCCTCTTTGACCTTCCTCGTATTCAGAAACCCCATGTCATTAACTTGTCAGGTAGTACCTGTTATAATCAGAGAAATAGCAAAGAGGAATGAATGTAATGCCAATATAAACATTAATTAGAAGCCATGTTTTAGGGTATTAAAACAGAAGAGGATTAGAAATGATAGTCTAGTTTTAGGAAAGCTATATAGTATGTAAATGGAACCCCAAATGGCACCAGAGATAATTTTCCAGAGATTTAATATATTTGATACACACCTAGTTTGTGCCCACAAATGATGAACAACTAGTAGTAAAGGAGAACCAAATAGATACATTTCTAGACAAATGAGGTTAATAAAATGAAATAATAATGGTACCATTTACCTCAATCATTTCCTAGGCTTTCTTTGTTTATTATGCTAAAAATTATATGACATTATTGGGGTAAAAGCATTACAGTGACTTCACCATTGTGGAACATGAAACAAAATGAGAACTCAGGGCAAGGAAGGAAATGAGTAAAGCAAGAAGGAAAAAAGAGAAATGAAAGAGCTGAAACATTTATTTCTTGGCCATCATGTTCTATGAGAGTTTACTTGTGCTTTCTTAATCTTCATAATGCTATTGTCAGAATAGTATTAACATACCCATTTTATAGATAAGCAACTGAGGCTGTTGAGCTACAGGTTGCACTTGACTATCTGCCAGGTTTTCAAGCCTGTGATGGGGACTGTCAGGGCAGGAATTTCAATCCTGGTCAAATCATGACCTGGTGGAGATACCATTCTGCAAGCTCAGAGTTTTGACCCAAATTTTGACATTAAAATGTTGCTTGTCTTTCTCCAGGATGATGGTCTGTGTTTTAAGAACAACTATAGTTCTTTCCCCTGTAACAATTTTTGAGTTGTTTGTGCCAACTAAAGGTTTTGATTAGTTTTTATATTAACAAAGCCCTGGAATTACATGCAAAATGATGTGAAGAGTTATTTGTTTATTTTTAGGGAAGGGATACAGAGCTGTTACCAGATTCTCAAAACTCTATCAAATATTATCTAATAATTTACATTAAATGAGGTAATGAATACTTTTTCTGGATCCAAATACTTTTATTATTATTATTATTATTATTATTATTATTATTATTTTAAGATTTTATTTTTAAGTAAACTCTACACCCAACGTGGGGCTCAAACTCAGAACCCGGAGATCGAGAGTCATATGCTGTACCCACTGAGCCCTACAATTATTTTTAATCCTTATAATGTCCCTGAAATATCTATTATCTCCATTTAACTAAGGCATAGAGAAGTCCAAATAAGTGACAGAGATAGAATGGAAATCCAGGTCAATTTCAACTTGAGAACCGCTAATTCTATACCCTGCACTGCCTCTCATTGTAGATAATCAGTACATGTCCATTTATATCCTTTATCCCATTTGGGGAATCAAAAAGCAACTAGTACAGATTAGTTTTAATGTAAATGCTATAATAATAATGCTAGCCAGCAGCTACTGAATATTCATATTGTGATTGAAGCTGAGCATTAAGTACTTTATGGGCATATATATTACATATATATATTTACATATATTTACATATATATTTACATATATATTTACATATATATATTTACATATATATATAACCTATCCTTTGAAGTAGGTAGTATAAAATGCTAAAGTGATTGAAATAACATGATAGGTACCAGCAGTCAAATTGGGAACAAATTTTCCTGGGCTGATGGCTGAATTTTGACCAAGATATTAAGAGAAGGGATGAGCACTGGTGAGAAGACTGGAACGCTATTCATAGCAGGAGAAAGCACTAACTTAAGCACTGTACTGCTTTGTTTAAGAACTGTGGACCCTAGTAATGGGAAAACTGGGGTACTGATGAAAACTGAAAGGTTTCTTCTTGCAATTTGAAAAAAATATAAACTGGTATCTCTTCATCTCTTCGTGTTTGAACAAGACTGTTTTGTGGATGTGTTGAAATAACTGATCCAAATTCTCTTTCAGATATAGAATAAATGTTTATATTACAGGGGTAAAGTCCATGGAGCTATTTTCCCAAGTCCATAAATACATCCCCATCTCCCCACCCTTCTTTTTAAAGTGTTTTATACTCCGTGAAAATAGAGCTACCCTACAACCCAGCAATTGCACTACTAGGTATTTACCCCAAAGATACAAATGTAGTGATCTGAAGGGACACCTGTACCCCAATGTTTATAGCAGCAATGTCCACAATAGCCAAACTATGGAAAAAGCCCAGATGTCCATTGACAGGTGAATGGATAAAGAAGATGTAGTATAAGGGCACCTGGGTAGCTGAGTCAGTTAAGCGTCTGCCTTCAGCTTAGGTCATGATCCTAGGGTCTTGGGATCCAGCCGGCATCAGGCTCTCTGCTCAGCAGGGAGCCTGCTTCTCCCTCTCCCACTCCCCCTGCTTGTGCACATGCTTGCTCGCTCTCTCTCCCTCTCAAATAAATAAATAAGATCTTTAAAAAAAAAGATGTGGTATATATATATACACAATGGGATACTACTCAGCCATCAGAAAAATGAAATCTTGCCATTTGCAACGATGTGGATGGAACTAGAGGGTATTATGCTAAGCCAAATAAGTCGGTCAGAGAAAGAATTATCGTATGATCTCACTCATACATGGAATTTAAGAAACAAAACAGAGGATTATAGGGAAAGAGAGAGAAAAATAAAACAAGACAAAATCAGAGAGGGAGACAAACCATAAGAGACTTTTTTTTTTGAGACTCTTTTTTTTTTTTTTAAGATTTTACTTATTTATTCGACAGAGATAGAGACAGCTAGCGAGAGAGGGAACACAAGCAGGTGGAGTGGGAGAGGAAGAAGCAGGCTCATAACGGAGGAGCCTGATGTGGGGCCCGATCCCACAACGCCGGGATCACGCCCTGAGCTGAAGGCAGACGCTTAACCGCTGTGCCACCCAGGCGCCCCTTTTTTTTGAGACTCTTAATCATAGGAAACAAACTGAGGGTTGCTGGAGGGGAGGGTAGGGTGGGGGTATGGGGTAACTGGGTGATGGACATTAAGGAGGGCACATGATGTAATGAGCGCTGGATAGTATATAAGACTGATGAATCACTGACCTCTACCTCTGAAACTAGTAATACATTGTATGTTAAATAATTGAATTTAAGGAAAGAAGGAAAGGAAGGAAAGAAAGTGTTCTAGGCTTTGGAAAAAGAACAGCAACAACAAACACAATTTCCTTTTATCTATAGTTATTATTCATCTAGTCAAGAAAACCCAACTTGATATATTTATGCCAAAATATAAAATGAAATTTATAATTCATTTAATTAGTTCTCCCTATAAAATTTTATTTATTCCTACAACAAATATTATCACATGAAGATTTTTGGTAGTATTATAGTATCAGCTTGATAACCTAGATCTGACTATGTTCTCCAGTTATTTATTTATTTGTTCGTTTGTTTATTTATTTATTAGAGAGGGAGGGAGGAGAGTCAGAGGGAGAGAGAGAATCTTAAGCAGGCTGCATGTTCAATGCTGAGCCTGACCTAGGGCTTGGTCCCACGACCCTGAGATCATGACCTGAGCCGAAATCAAGAGCCAGACTCTTTACTGACTGAACCACCCAGGCACTCCTGTGTTCTCTGTGTTTAAACAATAACTCATACAAATCTTTCTGAAGGAGCATTATAATTAATCCCCCCAAACAACTTATAATTCTGTATGCTCTGCTTTCATACACGTTTGGCATCATTTTGACTTTCACTACTCATTAAGTGTGTTTGCAAGCCTTTTGTTAAAATAGCTGGTACACAGGTCGTTTCCTGATTGCCACATGTGGAATACTGATTCTGTTTGCATTTGAGAGTTACTAGTGTTTACAGCTAACGGAGTCTGCGGAGGAAAAACTGTGCTTCCTTTTGGTACTCTCGGAAAAGAATATTTGTAAATCTTCATTACTGGTTAAAGAAAACTGATTTATTATTGTAAATTTGACACTTCCTTTTAAGCCAACCATAAAATGTTAGACTATAAGCTATACATTGACTATATTATATATAACTATATTATAAATGTAACTATATAATAAATTAACTATAAATTTTTTTCCTTCACCAAAGCAAAAGAAAATAACATTTTGTAAAAAAAAAAAAGAAAGAAAAGAAAAGAAAGAAAGAAAGAAAGAAAGAAAGAAAGAAAGAAAGAAAGAAATGTTTTTTCTCTCCACATCTTGACTCATTGCTCTCCTCTTCTTTGAAAGTTAGTTCTGAATAAGATGTATTTATATCTCATTGAAATCTAGGCAAAGACAGCTTAGCCATCCCTTTGAGTAATAACTTACGTCACATTGAAATATCTTAAACATATGAACAGTAACAGTTTACGTGATAAGTATTACTGATATGGAGAGACTTGATTCATCAAGGAGAATATGTTGGAAATAGAAATGGACAGTGGCAGAACAGAAATCATTTTTAACTAAACATTACCTTGATATTTAGACCGTCCGTGAAGAAATAGTGTGAAGAGCATGAAAACAGGTTTCATATATTTCAAGGAAACAGAATATTTGCACATCACTTAATATTTATTAGGCATGTGCTTATAATCTGGAAGGTTCTGTGCATCTTTTAATTTAAACGCATCCCTCTGAAATAGTATTATCCCTGTTTGCAGATAGAAATCAGGCTCAGAAAGATTAAGAATGTTACCTAATTCTGTTAAGTAGGAAAACCTAAACTGTTCTAATTCCAGACCAGAGCCCTTTTATGCCATCAGTGCGGATCTTTATCTCTGAGAATTAATGAACTCTTATGAGCCTTCTTCCAGAAAGATGCATAAAGAAACAACATGAGGGATGATATATCACTAAATGATCGGTGGGTTTGCACTTGCTTCTACAGATCTTTTGAAAATCGCATTCCTCTGAGATAGTATGCTTTAAATATTTTCTCTGAAGACTTCCTAAATTATACATATCAGAAAACTATTTTGCTTTAAGGCTAAAGAAAAAAATGAGAGTTTTTTTTTGGAGCGCCTGGGTGGTTCAGTCAGTTAAGCAGCCAACTCTTTATTTCCATTCAGGCCTAGATCTTGGGTCCCAGGATCAAGCCCTGCCTCGGGCTCCCTGCTTGGCCAGGAGTCTGCTTGAGGATTCTCAGTCTCCCAATGTCTCCCCCGCTTGCTCTCACACACTCTCTCCCTCTCTCTCTCTAAAATAAATAAAATAAATCTTAAAAAAAAAAAAAAGAAAAATGAAAGTATTTTTTCAAATTATATTTAGGTGCCAGTATTGTACCATATACCCTACATCTGCCAGGATTCAAAGTAAGATGTGTCTACAAACTGTCCATTACACTGTGAATTCTTTCTATATTGTGAAGTAGACATAATTTAACAATTATGAGGGAAAAAAAGAAACACTGCCTCTTGGTCCTCAACATCATACCGTTAGCCTACCCCAGTGGCCTAGGCTAATTCTTTCTCACGTTTGTTGCCCCTTAGTACAGAGAGCATGTTTTTATTATCCTCTCTCACAGTCTTCTCTCCAAGAGCATCTTACATAAACACAAGACTTGTCAAGCAGCTAGTTTGCCAGGCAGTGTTAGGGTCACTTTTACCCATATATGTGTAATTTCGCACTTCTCTAGTAGGGTCCTTGCAGACAATACAGCATCATGGTTAAGAGAATTGGTGATCTTCTGAATCCAAATGGTGCCTACACCCATGACTAGCTATTTAACCTTGGAGCCCCTTAAAAGCATCAGATTTCTCATCTGGAAAATGGGCTAATAAATGTACCTACTGCATAGAGTTAGTGCATAAATTAATATAACATGAGATGGCACATGTTAGGCATTAGCTCTTATTAGTAAGAGCTTATTAGCTCTTATTATTCAGTCTCAGCTAGGTGCCTAACACAGAGTAGATTTTGGCAAATACTTATGAGATTGAACTAGTTCTGAAATTTAAGTAATGTATCAATGCAGAGTAGTACCTCCCTCCCATCACTTCTCCCACAGAAAGGGAGAATAGACAGAAGAAGCCAACTATCATGTGCTCTTTTCTAAACCTCTCGTCCAGCCCCCATCAATAAAATAATATTCCTGAACCCCAACAAGTTTGAGAATTTTTCAAATCACGCTATTCGAAAATGGTTGGGTTTCCCTAATCTAACATGCCCCAGGACTGTAGGGTCACCAAGCTTATATTAATGCAATCTAGTTGGGACTAATGATGATAATTAATGAACCATTTATGAGATCTTAGGGGCTTTTTAAAATTTATTATCCACACTTCATAGAGGCACAGCTATTCTGTTTTTTGTAGGAGACTCAACAGTCAAGGTAATCTTTTAAAAAATACAAATCAGATGATATCATTGGTCTGCTTCTCACCTCTAAAGACTATCTACTGTGAAGAGACTAAAATATAAAAGAGTGAGTAAGGCTTATGGGCACCGTATGCTCTGGCCACTTCCTGCATCTTTCCCCAGCCTTCACCTGGTTCCAGGCACATTTGCCTCACAGCTTTGCACTTGCTGATCCTTTTACTGAGACCATTTTCCCTCTGATCAGTAATGTCTCAATTCAAATGTTGCCACTACTGTTTTGGCCAGAGACGTGCCTCCTCGGTTCCTCTCTATCCCATTATCCAGTTAAACTTCTGTCACTATATTTGTTTACATGTTTACTCTTCCCCCACCTGTGAGGCATTTGCTTAATCCATGGGACATCATCTAACTTTGTCTACTCTAAACTCTAACTTACCCAGCATTAACTCAGCCCAGGACATCACCAGGACTGTGTGACGCTGGGTAAATTATACTTAATCTCTCAGGCTTGTTTCCTTATTTGTAATATGGAAATAATAATAAGGTTTATCTCATAAGTTTATGAGGATAAACTCATATATATATATGAGGTATATATATATAACTCATAGGTTATATATAAATTCATAAACTCATAGATTATATATAGGTGTCATATATATTATATTATATATATAATATAGTATATTAGAATAGTTTCTGGCCATGAAAGTATTATAGAAGTACTGATTGCTGCCATTAGTATTATTATGAGAACTAAATGTTGAAATAATCCTTCATATAGTTGTATATCCCACTGAAGATAAGTAAGACTAACAGAATATTTAGAAATCAGATTAAAGAAGGGGAGCCACTAAAATATACTGAGATAGAAGATTATGAGGGTGTAAAAGCATAGAAGCATAAAACCTAAGTTTTTTGTTTTTGTTTTCTTTTTTAAAGAAGGAAAGAACCTAGAAATATGAGGATAAAAACTATCCATTGGCAATGCTGACTTAAAGACAGCTGGTGACCTTCATAAGTAAAATTTCAAGGCAGTGGGCAAAGAGGTTAGGGTGAGAAAAGCCAGATGGAGCTAAATTATAGAGTAAATGGGGTATGAGAAAATGGAAACAATGAATGAAGATAATTTTGAAAAGCTGAACCATGAATTGGATAAAGAAGGTAGGCAAGGATCAAGGGACGATGTTGCATGTATACTTTTTAACATTTTAAGTAGAAGTTACTAGTCTAGAATAAGTTGAATTTTGGTGGGAATAATTCATAAGGAGTATCTGAGTTGTAGAAAATGCAGTGCTGTGAAGTACTTGAGCAGATGAGAGAAAATGGAATACCTACCATGTGTAATGTGAATAGCTTTTTAACTTTAACTCTTGAAACAAAAAGGAATACAAAGATCAGTGCAAATGCTAATGAATTAATGGATTTGACAGTAAGTTATTTACTGACTTCTATTTACTTAATGAGATACGAGGTAACACATCTGCTGAGAGCCTAAATTTGAGGAGAGTGGAGATTTGTAAAAACAAAAACAATCCTTTAAGAACTAGAAAGAACTTACTGTTAAGTCAGAGCCATATTTCAAGTCTTGAAAAACCCATTTGAAATTAGTAATCTTTAGTTTATTCGAATACCAATTTGCCCTGCCATGTGATATTTTTCTCCAGCTACCTGGTTATAAGTTATGAAGAAACAATAATGTTAGAGATGACAGTCAAGAAAAAATATAATTAGTATTTTTTAAAGATTTTTTAAATATATTTATTTGACAGAGAGCGAGAGAGCACTAGCAGGGGGAGCAGCAGGCAGAGGGAGAGGGAGAATCAGGCTCCCCGCGTGTGGGGCTCAGTCCAAGGACCCTGGGATCCTGACCTGAGCCAAAGGCAGACACCTAACCCACTGAGCAACCCAGGTGCCCAAAATACAATTAGTATTTTAATACATATGTGATGTTCAACCTCAGTAGTTAATCAAAAAATTCAAAGAAATGGAACATGAGATTTTGGTTTATTGATTTAGCAAAATCAAAAATTTTATATCTTATGTTGGCAAAGTTCTTGGCAATATAATTTGATCTGATCTTTTGAAAAGTAATTTGATAATGTCTAGCAAGATAAAAATATCATAGGTTTTACACATTAATTCTAATTCTGGAAACTTACTCTAATAAATAATTTGTATTTAGAAAATTATTATATAAATAAAGGTGTTCACTCTCATGTCATTTCTAATAAAAAAAATTTAAAACATCTTTAATACTCAACAATAGGGGAATGTTTTAGTTAATTATATCTCCTTTGTAGAAAATTACAGTTATTATAATTATAAGACAATGCAGCAAACTAGGATGTTTAATGATGAAAGAATGAAGAAAGCTGATTTCAAAATTGTGTCTACCTTGTGACAACTACGTAAACATATGAATATTTATTATAAATTAAACCAAAATAAAAATTTAAAAGCTCTGTAACAGGAAGGGAATTTTCTGTTTGTTTCAAAATATGTTTTAACATGGTCCTTCTTACAATTTTGCTTTTTGAGAGGAGTAGTGAAGGAGTTTTCTCCCTTTTTCTTGAGGCTTTCTGGTTATCACATCATGCTGCCTTATATAGCTTCAAATAAAGTCAACAATTCTATCATCAGAGACTAGATTTATTTTACAGTTCATAGTTCCAAGTTATTTAATATAAGGAGACCTAATGCACTTGTAGGTGCTTTAAAAATATCATTTCAAGATCCATTTTTTTTGTGTGTGTGCTACTCTTTCCTAGTATGGATATTAAGACTACTTAAAATTGCTAGCCATTCATTTCCACGTTTCTCATTTTTATTCACTTATATTCACAGAAATGATAACAAATGAGTCTGTAGGTACATCTGCCAATTTCTTAAATCCTCTATTATCCACGTTATGAAAGTGCACTGATATGAATGCTTCCAGTATTTTCAGAGCTCTTGAGTTACTGAATTATACTTTGACTCTCTGTAATAAGTATCTTATGTAAGTGTAAAATTTGGACTCAACTTCTGGAAGCCTTTTAATTTCTTAGTTCAAAAGTGAGAGATCCTTAATTCAGCCTTATGAGTAACAATTATTTGCATAGTTAAGAGTTCCTAAATTATTGGTTGATGGATACCTGGCAGTACTCTTGTCATTTCTCAGAAGTTCCCTATTAAATCTCTTTCTCAGTATCTCTCTCCCTCTCTCTCTCTCTCACACACACATACACATATTATACTTAGGAGCACAGGCTCTGGCATTATAAAGTTTAAAGTTGTAATTCCAGTTCTGCTGTTTCTGGGACATTTTATTTTAGGTGAGTAACCTAATCTCTGAGCCCTTTTATTTTCATCTGTAAAATAGAGATTCCAATTATAACAGACAATCTTCAAAATATCTCTAATCATTTTTTTCATCCCTAATCATTTTAGAGTTTCTTTTACAGAGTCAGATACAAAGCAATGTCTCGATATATTTTTATTACTTTTTTAGGACTTGCTTTTCCCTGAGTCTCTGAGTCTCCATAACTAAATGCAATTTCCAGTAAATTGAGTAACTCTTGTTATCAGCAAAGATTTTAACTAAGTTGATTACTTTTCAATGCAACCCAGATTAGTTTTCTTCCTTTTATTTTATTTTATTTTTTTGCCTTATGTAGGTGTTCAATAAAGATACATTTCATAAATGATTGAATGAATAGATGAGTGCATGGATGAATAATTAAATGCTACTTCTTGAGAAGGTAGAACACATGACACAGTGGAAGAGATGAGGAAAGGATCCAAGGGGAAAAACATGCCCAACTCACTTTTTTGTCCAGGGTCAGTCTGAAAAGAACTGCTCTGTTTTGAAAAACGCAAAGGAGAAGGGCACCTGTGTGGCTCAGTTGGTTGAGGATCCAACTCTTAATTTCGGCTCAGGTCATGATCTCGGGGTCCTGGGATCGAGTCCTGCATTGGGCTCTGGGCTCAGCAGGGAGTCTGGTTGAGGATTTTCTCTCTCCCTCTCCCTCTGCCACTCCCCCTGCTTGTGCTCACTCTCTTGTCTCTAAAATAAATAAACAAATCTCAAAAAAATGCAAAGGAGAACTTGTGAAATATCTTAGTTTAACTATTTTTAGAAGTTAAGCATAAAATTCCCTGATGATTTTTGTATTTGGCACCAGTAAAAATAATGTGGGATTAGCCATAGTGGAGATAAAATGCTGAGGTACAATCACATTAAATGACATTATGTACCCTAAATTTATGGAACATTTGTTCAGGCCTTTTCCACATTCTGTTGTGCCTCTAAGTAAAATGTTTGGTAATCTAGATACAAAGCTATATGTCATAAGACTTTTAGGTACTACTGTGTCAAAGGTTTCCCTTGTAAAGGTCATATTTTGCCATGGAATGGATTTGCAAAAGTAACACACATGCCAGTATCACCAGCAAATACAAGTGCCAACAAACTTCAATTTAAATTGATGAACATACAATCAAATGATAGTATCATTTTCTTATGTTTTATGGGAAAAGGTGGGTAGGAAATGTGTAACAGTGGAAACTTTATAGACTGAAATAATAATACATCATTTTGAAAACATAAAATACATTAACCAGTGTTGTTACGGTATCTTCCATGAATATTTCACTGTACTTTAGACATTGCCTACAATCAATGTTTATGATAATCTCTACCCTCTGAAGTGGAATCATGCCCATGGTACACATTATTCATATAAACGATTAAGCACTGAAAAGAATTCAGCATTTAAAGACAATTTGCTTTGATTTACGCAGTGCTTCTTCCAAAAGATGATACCAAGAATTATTGCTTACTGAATTGGAATTACAAATCCTTCCAGAGTTAGTTTTTTTCTCTAACATCAATATCAATGAAAGTAAAGAAAATTTACATATTCATTAAGAAATACAGGCACATAATTATACAACAAGAAAAACTTTTTTTCATAGACTATTTTTTAGAACAGTTCTAATTTTACAGAAAAATTGAGAAGATAGTATAGAGTGTTTCTTTCTTTTTTTTTTTTTTTTAAAGATTTTATTTATTTATGTGACAGAGAGACAGCCAGCGAGAGAGAACGCAGCAGGGGAGTGGGAGAGGAAGAAGCAGGCTCCCAGCGGAGGAGCCCGATGTGGGACTCGATCCCGGAACGCCAGGATCACGCCCTGAGCCAAAGGCAGACGCTTAACGACTGCGCTACCCAGGTGCCCCTAGAGTGTTTCTATATACACTACACCCATTCTCCTCTATTACTAACAACTTATATTAGTATGTTACATTTGTCACAATTAATTAACAAATATTGATACATTATCATTTACTGAAGTCCGTACTTCAGTCAGTTTTCTTTAGTTTTTACCTAATGTCCTTTTTCTGTTCCAGGATTCTATCCAGGATAATACATTACATTTAGTTGCCATGTCTCCTTAGGCTCCTTTTGATTTTGATAATTTCTCAGACTTTCCTGGTTTTGATGACCTTGACAGTTTTGAGTAGTATAAATCAGGTTTTTGTACAATACTGCTAATGGAATTTGTTTGATGCATTTCTCATGATAAGATTGGGATTATGTGTTTGGGGGGAAAGACCACAGAGTAGAAGGGCCACTTTGTCAGATCACATCAAGCGTACAGTCAACATGATTTATGAGGGCTGAGGGTGACCTTGATCGCCTGACTGAGGAAGGGTTTTTCAGGTTTTTCTCTTGTAAAGTTACTCTTTTTCCCAATTTCATACTGAACACTTTGGAAGAAAGTCATTATTCTTAGCTCACAACTAAGGAATGGGGAGTTATGCTTAAGGTAGGATATCTATATAAGCTATTCGGAATTCTGCATTGGAGATTTGTCTGTTTTTCCCTATTTAATTATGTATTCTTATCAGTAAGAACTCATGGATTTGTATTGTATACTTTGGGTTATAATGTAATACTACTTTATTTACTTTGTTGCTCAAATTGTTCTAGTTGTGACCAATCTCAACTTTCAGTTGTGACCAATCTGAACTCTTCTGTTACTTTGATATGCCCTGATCCATATAGGTCTGTATTTTTTAATATTTCCTTTTTTCTGAAAGATAGTCTAGGCTTATCTTGTATATTTACTGTGCCAGCCCTAGAATCCGCCATTTTTCCTAGATCCTTTTATTGCAGAATGGTATTAGACACTGCGATCTGGATGGGAGGTATGCTCATTGCTGTTGAGGTGTGATTGTTTCTAGGTCTTCTTAGCTTATTGAGCCAAGAGATACATGTGTTACCCTGACCATGTATATACATATATCTATAAACATTTCTATATATAAACCATGTGTGTCAATATTAAGCTAATCATGAATGTATACTGAAATTTCCAACTCTGATCTATTATCATATAGATCATTCTTGCCTCATTCCTTGCTTATTTTTAAATTTCAAATCCAACAAAACACTTGACTTTTAAAAGTGTAAAAATCAGTGGGGTGCCTGGGTGGCTCAGTCGTTAAGCGTCTGCCTTCGGCTCAGGTCATGATCCCAGCGTTCTGGGATCGAGCCCGCATTGGGCTCCCTGCTCAGTGGGAAGCCTGCTTCCTCCTCTCCCACTCCCCCTGCTTGTGTTCCCTCTCTCGCTGCCTCTCTCTCTGTCAAATAAATAAATAAAATCTTTAAAAAAAAAAATAGAAGTATAAGAATCAGTACCTTTTTTTTTTGAGATTTATTTATTTATTTTGAGAGAGAGAGAGAGAGAGAAAGAGGGAGAGAGAATCTCAGGCAGACTGCCTGCTGAGCATGGAGCCCAACGCAGGGCTCAATCCCACGACTCTGAAATCATGACCTGAGTCAAAATCAAGAGTGGGACACTTAACCAGCTGAGCCACCCAGGCACCCCTGAAAGTGTGAAAATTAGTACTTCCAACATCAATAGACTGCCAGACATCTGCTTCCAATAAGATGGAGTAGCTCGTTTCTCCCAGGACCTCACACTTAAAACTAAAACCCTGACTATAACATAACAAACAAGCATAGGAGACACTGAAAGATGGAAATGAGAAGGTCCTTACTAAGGACCATGGGACTTGAGGAATGATATGGTGATGGCTTCCTGTTTCCTGCTGCTTCCCATATATCATGCAGAGTGCACTGCAGGAGCCTCTAATCTTACATCACCAGCAGAACAAGAGACAAAAAAAGCTTTAAGGAAAACCTGGTCTCCCCAGCCAAAGTATGAAGAAAAGGGTTGCTGACAACAGAAAACCATTTTGGCAATACATACTGTGCTCAAGCCAAAGTCCAATGGAAAAATTGCACCTGCTACCTATACCCCCTGGTTTCAGTGAGACCACGTAAAGAACTGATCTTCCACACAATCCCACTCCTGCCCTCCAAAAGCAGGCAGCACTCTGATTCTTCTACTAGGGTTATTTCAGTGTCTCCATCAGTGAGCTGAGCCTCCACACCTATCCATCAGCAAAGAGACTTAGACAGGGCTAGTTAACACTGAACTGTCCTCACACAGTCAGCACCCAATTTGGGAGCTTAGCCTCCACCTCTACTTGAAATAAAGCCCCATGTTGGGTGTAGAGATTACGTAGAAATAAAATCGAAAAAAAAAAAAAAATCCTTCAATGAATTCCCATCTTCCTTAGGATAAAATCTCACATTCTAACTGTCTCAGTCTGTTTGCACTGCTATCACAAAATACTACAGACTGGGTGGCTCGTGAACAACAAATATTTTCCTCACAGTTGTGGAGGCTGGAAGTTGGGTGATGTCCCTTTCCTGGGTCACAGATTTGTCTTTGTATCCCTAAGTGGCAGAAGGTGCTAGGGAGCCTGGTGGAGTCTCTTTTACAAAATCACAAATTCCTTTCAAGAGGGCTCCACCCTCATGACTAAATTACCTCCCTAAGGTCCCACCTATGAATACCATGACAACTGGGAATTAGGATTTTAACATATGAATTTGGGGAGGACTCAGACTTTCAGACCAGGGCGTTTAGTAATATACCTGGACCATTCCTGGTCTGGCTTCTAAGACTCTCCCTTATCTTCTTTCTTGTACTCCAGTGAGCACTCTTTATACTGATTGTATATGGAACTATTTTCTGGTCTAATCCTTAGCTATTCTTTTTCTTGCTACTATGAATTTCTCTTTTCTTTGCTTCAAAAATTCACTCATTCATGTTACATATCCATCTCAAGTACTGCCTTCTACAGAAAATCCTGCTGATACTCCTCACATACCACTGTCCACAGCACGAATTAAGGTCCTGCTGTGTCTTCCCATAACACTCTGTAATAATTTGTATTGTAATTATGAATTTACTTATCTGAGTGTCCCAATACATTGAATTCCAGATGGTAAGGTAATGCTTTTATAATGGTAACACTGGTGCCTAGTAAACCCATGGCATACTTTAGGAGTTCAGTAAATATTTGTTGAATGAATGGAATGGTCAACTTGAAATCTTAAGTCATTTCACTTTTTGAAAATCTATCAAAGATACCCAGTTTCCCAAAAAGATTGGAGACTTAGTGATGTAGGAAAGAACATTAGGGCTTGAAGACAATGGCCAACAATCTTGAGATGCCTTTGGTGCAAAAACATGATTTTATTAAAGCACAGGGACAGGACCCATGGGCAGAAAGAGATGCACTGGGATCGTGAGGAGTGGACAATTATATACTTTCAAGTTGGAAGGGGGTTAGGACTAGCGTAGGTCTCTAAGGAATTTTGGAAGCAAGGTTTCAAGGACCTTGAGGGGACTAGCTATTGTTGGGAAAAGGTCATTTATTACTGTCTAATAAAACCTCAGTCATGAGACCTTCAGATGTATATCGATAGGCCATATGCTTGGGGGATGATTGCCAACATGTATCTTGGAGGGTAGAGATAAAGGAAGCTTCCAAAAGAATTTTTATGTGTTAGAGTAGGCTTATAGGATCTTGGGGGGGGGGGGGGATTGGGCTAGAATTGCCTTTTGCCCTTAGCAAAGTGTCAACATCCAGGCAGTTGAGTCCCCAGAGAAATGTCACTCCGCCTGTTTCAAGGACTTGTCAATGGGCTATAGGTAGTAAGGAAATTTAATAATTTTTCTCTGCCTTTGTTTACCACATCGTTAGGATCTTAGATTTAATAAAGATTTAATAAAGGAAATTGTTACTGATACATCAGTGCTTAAATTCCTCAAAGTAAAACCATTAACCCAAGGACTTAAGGTTTTCCACTTGGACTTGCAAGCTAGTCATTAATACCCACTGTCCCCACTGTATCAGATGATGACAGTGCTTCTGTCATAACTCTCTCAGCACTCATCATTGCGGTATAGACTGATAGAATCATGCTGTTACCTGTAATTATCTACTTTAGGGCAGGCCAGAAGTGTCCAAGAGCTAATATATCTGGGTGTGGTTTTCAACCATGACAGAGGGGGGTTGGAAGATGAGTACTTCAAGTTTCTCACCCATTATTGGGGTAACTCCGAGTCATGCTCTGTAGTCTCACAGAACTTCCCGGAAGGACTGACAATAGTCCCCCCAGAGTAATCTGTTCAGTAATGCACCACTATTGGCCTCCTTCCATCCCTCTACGCTCAGTTTCCACTCCACCTCTGAGTTTCCTGGGACTACCTCCCAGATAAACAATTTGCATTCAAATTCTCTTCTCAGGTTCTGATTCTAAGGGAACTCAACCTAAAACATTTTCAACAATGTATATCCTCTTAATAATCCAGTGCTCCTTGCAGAGCCATCACTGTAAAAGTACCACGGCATGGCACTCTTCCTAGATCCTAATGTAAACATATATGACTTTGAAGAGAAAAATAATTCATATGAGAATGGCCAATCGATAATGGGAAGGTAATATAGTGCCATTTGTTTTCCATTAATGATGCTGTGGAATTTATGGGCAGATGGTCAGTAACAGGTGTGACTATAATTTGAGGAGACTGCTTCCTCAACTACTCAGAAAACTGCTATTACTATTTTGGAAGCACAGTTTCAGGACTTTATTTCTTTACTTGCAGTCTTTCCTTTTACGTTAATTTCTATTTTTCTAAATCACTGACCAGCAGTCAATAGATTTATTCTCTCCCTACCACCCCATCACAAAAAGAGATGTGTGTGTGTGTGTGTGTGCTTCCCCTGAGACACGGACACTTTTGTGTACATCAGTGCTTGAAAAGACAAGCTCATGGGGCATGTGTGCGGTGGATATTACATATTAAAAGTCTCTTTGAAATATATTTCTTTTAAGTTTCTATGTTTATTTTATGAATAATTAAGTTTAGTCAAATTAATAATTTACTAAAGATCTAGATGAAGACTAAAGGAAGGAAGTAAATTTTAAAGAAAAGAAAACTTGCCTTTTTTTGCCTTTTGTGTTGTAATGGACAAAGGATAATGGCTTTTTTTTTTTTTTTTCCTGCTTGGCTTGAAAGCCCCAAATTAAACCTGTACTCATGTCATAATATGTTCATTTGTGAGTATTCAAACTTATAAACTGTGAATTTCCCTTAAGTTATTATACTGTTTAGGAGATCTAGATGTGGACATGTACTTAAAATTTTAAAATTGAGATCTTTAAGTGTAGATAATGTCCCTTTCTCTTGCTGTCTCCATTTCAGTTTCTTGAGTTTCTGGAAGGCCTGGTTTTCCCAAAGGAACAGTTTCTGGTAGAAGTCTGAAGGTGTGATCCACGAAAATCAAGTATAGCCAATGAATTAAGGATAAGAAGGTTTCCAATCAGGTAGGAACACTTAATCTCACACATTGAACCACCTTAAATAAAGTGTGCCAATGGCTGGATATAACTACTTGGAAAAAGATATATAACGTACAAGGAAGCTGTTTGCAATTCCCTTGGCGGTTGTGGTGTTTATCAGAGAGTACCTTGGAGGGAAATGAATACAATAACAGTATGATGTTTTTTTCCATTTTTAGCTTGTTGTTGCCTAGTACACGTAGTGATCTTGGTGACTGGCTTAATCCTAGGAGGTTAGACATGTGGAGCGGCAGATTAATCTTTTTGTTACTTTCTCCTAAGACAAATCATTTTCTACGTTGTCTTCATGATCTTCTAGTTGCTTATTATAATTAATGGCCATGATGACATAAAGTAGTCTTTGAAGTGAAGAGCAGCTCCAATCAGTGTTGTGAAAATCAGCTTGGTTCTTGTTGGGGCACATCATTTTTGGTCTTGGCAAAAAGTGAGTGCACATAGGGAGTTAAAAGGGAGGAAAGTGGGGCATGGGAAAGAGGACCTTATTTACGTATGCATGTCAAAATCCCACTAACAATTTTATTTTTCATTAGCACAGTTGGAGATAAAAACTTAAGACAAAAGGATAATAAAGATGTCTCATTATATGGCAAGACAAAAGGCAATAGTGACATCAAAATCAGGGCCTATACTCAGTATTTAGTACACCACTTGATCCCTGCTCAGTACTCAATGTAAGACCCCAGGGGAATGGCTTATGGATGAATGAATGTAAAAAGTTAACATGTTAGAAAATGTGGTTTATCCTTGTATTTCCTTGTGTGTTGACTTCTGTATTCTCAGGACCCAGCACTGTAAATGTCACATGGAATATAAGCAATAAAGTTTGTTCAAAGAATGGATCCATCCCTGTAATTCTAAGGATAATTATAAGACCAACACAGACCGCATGTTTGTGAGATCTATGGCAAAAGTATCCATGAGATGAAAGCCTAGCTAGATCTCACACTGGTGATATAGCTGGAGTTTATCTGGTTTAAAATTCTTTTTTAGTATAGTTGACAGACAATGTTACATTAGTTTCACAACATGGTGTACAACATGGTGATTCGACATCTCTGTATGTTACCCTATGCTCACCACAAGTGTAGCTACCATCCATCGCCATACGATACTGTTACAATATCATTGACTATATTCCCTATGCTGAGCTTTTAATTCCTGTGACTTATTCATCTCATAACTGGAAGTCTGTATCTCCCACTCCCCTTCATCCATTTTGCCCACCCCCTCACCACCCTTCCTTCTGGCAATCATCATTTGTTCTATGTATTTATAGTTCTGATTCTGCTTTTTGTTTGCTTGTTTATTTGTTTTGTTTTTTTAGATTCCACTTCTGAGTGAAATTATATGGTATTTGTCTTTCTCAGTCTGATTTATTTCACTTAACATACTACCCTCTAGGTCCATCCATTTTGTCTCAAATGGCATGATCTCATCCTTTTTGATAATTGTGTAATATTCCTTAGTGTGTGCATGCTGCATCTTTCTTATTCATTCGTCTATTGATGGATACTTAGGTTGCTTCCATAATTGGTTATTGAAAAAAACGATGCAATAAACATAGGGTGCACATCTTTTCAAATTAGTGTTTTTGTTTTCTTTAGGTAAATACCCAGTAGTGGAATTATTAGATCATGTGGTGTTTCTATTTTTAATTTTTTGAGGATCCTCCATACTGATATCCACAGTGGCTGTACCAATTTACATTTCCACCAACAGTGCACAAGGATTCCTTTTTCTCCACATCCTCACCAACACCTGTGATTTCTTGTCTTTTATTTTAGCTATTCTGACAAGTGTAAGGTGATAGCTTATTGTGGTTTTGATTTACACTTCCCTGATGATTATGATGTTGAATATCTTTTCACGTGTCTGTTGGCCATCTGTGTGTCTTCTTTGGAAAAATATCTATTTAGTCCTCTGCCCATTTTTTGATTGGATTGTTGTTTTTTGGTATTGAGTTGTATAAGTTCTTTGTGTATATATATTTTGGATATTAACCCTTTGCTGATATATCATTTGCAAATATCTTCTCCCATTCAGTACGTTGCCTATTTGTTTTGGTGATGGTTTCCTTTGCTGTGCAGAAGCTTTTTATTTTGATGTAGTTCCAATAGTTTATTTTTGCTTTTGTTCCATTGCCTTAGGAGACATATCTAGAAAAGTGTTGCTGCAGCTGTTGGAGAAATTACTGCCTGTGTTCTCTTCTAGAATTCTTATGGTTTCAGGTCTCACATTTAGGTCTGTAATCCATTTTGAGTTTATTTTTGTATATGGTACAAGAAAGTGGTCCAGTTTCATTTTTTTACATGTAGCTAGCTGTCCAATTCCCAGCACCATTTCTTGAAGAGACAGTGTTTTTCCCATTGCATATTCTTGTCAAAGATTAACTGACCAAAAAGTGTGGGTTTATTTCTGGGCTCTCTGTTCTGTTCCACTGATGTATGTCTATTTTTGTGCCAGTACCATACTGTTTTGACTACTACAGCTTTGTAGAGAATCTATCTAGTTTTAATCATTTACATATCATCCCATTACATTTAGGCGTAGTACCTACATTAGACATACTATTACATGACTCACATAAGGATAGAAAATCACCTGATAAACTTTTGTGCCACATTATTTGCAAAACATGAGTTTTGGAGCATTTTTATAATGACAAGGTAAGGACAGTTTCAGAATCATTGAATTCTAAAGTTATTTATACTTTTCCACAGGTATAGCCATAATACTGCATCAGCTATTTCTCTGTAATCTGCTGTTGCTCTCTTTTGCATTCCCAAGGGACAACAAAAACCATTTAATTAAAGAAAGAAATGTAAATTTTTGAATAATGCAGCTTCCACAAAACCAAATACACACACGCACACACTGTGTCTGTCTGTGTCTCTCTTTCTCAGATATGAAGATGAAGTAACAGTCTAAAATAGCATCCTGGAATAGCAAAATAAGAGGAAATCTGCTCGTATTTTATTATTTTGTTCTTTTATGTACTTACTAATAAAAACTAAGTTACTAGATGGGAAAATAGCTTTGTAACATTTTTGTCTTTGTATGTATTTATCAGTAATGTATAAGATTACCTCTGCCACTCCATCCTTTCTGTATTCTCTTGGGTCAGGAGATTGTAGTTACCAGTTATTTTTAAAATTCCTAGGCAGCCACAGGACTGGGACAGCAAATTATCCCAAAGTAGGAGGTCTCTTTATGGAAAATAAAGTTCTCATATGAAGAGGGAAAACTTTCACAGTTGAATGATTTCAACTTTAAAAGATTAATGAGTAAAAATATATATGTGTCAAAGCTGACTCTCTTCTCTATAATTAATGACTAGGGGTTATCTTTGGTATGTAGGGGATTTTAACTTTTTTTTTTTTAAGATTTTATTTCAGACAGAGAGTGAGAGAGAGAGCACGAGCTTGGGGGGGAAGGGCAGAAGAAGCTGACTCCCCGGTAAGCAGGGAGCCCAACATGGGGCTTGATCCCAGGAGCCTGCGATCATGACCTGAGCCAAAGTCAGACGCTTTACTGACTGAGCCACCCAAGCACCCTGGAGATTTTAACTTTAAAAATACTATTGTATAATACTTAATACACAAAAAGAATATATTCAAATATATTAAGTTATGAGATATAATAATAAAATAAACTACAAACACACCACTAAAACTAAGAACTAGACTGCTGAATCATTGTGCTGTACCCTGATCCCATCTTCCTGCTTTCATCAAATAAATAACTGACTTGGTTTTATGTTCAACATTCACTTAATTTTTATGTAGGTTTTTTAACTATATATGTGATTTTGCTTATTATTGACTTTTATAAAATTGATTTCATATTTTCTGTGCTTGCTTTTTTTCACTGAACGTTATGTTTCTAAGGTTCATCCATGTTGTGTTAGTGTTCATTAATTTTTACTACTATATAATATTTCATTGTAAATATAAGAAAATATATTTATTACTCTGTTGATGAAATTTGGGTTGTTTTGGACATATTATGAACAGCACTTACATGAACATTTATTTTTAATGTCGGTACACATGTGCAAGATGTGTTTTAAACATCTATAACAAAAAGTAGAACTACTGAATTCAGGTAACCCCCTCCTGGAGACTAGCATATTTAAAAGTTTACAATGGTAGTCTGCTTCTGAGTCTGTTTGTGCTCATATCTCTTACTAACATCATAAACTTCTGCCAGTTATATCATTTTCCATTTGAGGTTTTTGGGTTTTTTCCTAATGCTGTGTGTGTTTTCTTTTGTTTTTTACTCTATCAAATGTCTGTGAATCTGATAGTCTTCTTTGTATTAAAATAAAATCAACAAGATTCATAAGAATGAAAATAGGATCTTGAGAAATTTATAAATTCCTACCTGCATTCAAATTGGAGTAAATCAGCCTGAAATTCATAAACAAAACAACAAAATGAAAAACTGTAAGGAACACTCTTACTCAGGGACTCAAACTGTTGCACATGTTTATTCTCTAAGAAGTCTATAATGAAACAGAAGGATAAAGACTGCATGTCCAAACCAAAATGCAACCTTGTAAGTCACGTTTTGGGTCAGGCCATGTAATAGTGGGCCAATGCAGTAAATAAATTAAAACAATTCTTGTTTTCAACAATTTCCTAAGTCAATATTTGGCATAATGAAAAACTTATCTTTTAAGTCCAAGAAATCTGGGCAGTTATTAGTTAAAGCAAACTTGTTGTCCTGCTGTTCTACATCCGGCTAAAAATAGTAGTAAGACTGGAGAACACCCATGGACACTGTACAAACTCTCTAAATATAGCTTTTTCTTTCTCTAAAAGCTTTTAGAAATATGCTATCTTTTGTGAAAACTTGGCCTTTGTAGAGGGCACATGGACACTAAAGTCAGTGACTTTTAGGCCTAGAAAAGCTTTGAAGTATTTTCTTAGTTTGGGAACCCACATTTTGAAGGCATGAAAACTGAAGCCTAAGAAATTCAATATTTTTCCCAGCATCAAATGGTAAAACAAGTAATAATGATGGCATTCAAACCTCTGTCTTCTAAATCCATTGAACATGGATGGCATGTAGTAGCTTATAATACCTGCTTATTTTCATTGCCCTCAACAACACATTCCTTCTATGCTTTACCCATCTTGTTTCTTTAAGAGGGATGATAACTAACCGCAAAATTTAGCTATAACTAAATTTCAAAAATTTTGTTTTGTAACTTATTTTGAACTGCTTTTTTTCTGTTAAAAATATAGAAGGACATTTTTCTTTCCTCCTTGAAATGCCTCGGCCTGCATTTACGATTTTTTACTGTTGAGTTATTGAATAGTAATGAGTACGGAAACGTATTCTAGTAGAGGAGGTAAGTGTTAGGGGCAACATGGTAAACAGTACAGTTGATATAACTTAAAGGGAGATAGAGAGAGAAGGAAGAGAACAAAGATGTGATTTGTTTGGAAAAAAATTAATGGCAAGTTAACATTTGGCTATTGTCTATACTTAATACAATATAGCCTAACTTAATTTAAACTCCAGATTAACTTCTGTTGTTTGCATTGCCGTAGACTAGGGAGTAAACAAAACAACAAGATTTTTTGTGTTCCACCATTTTGTATTAATTTCCTAAAGATTTCTACAAGTCTTTTGTTTTTTATTAAAAAAACTTGTCTTTGAATTATTTTCCCTGCTTCCTTGCACTTTAATAAGCTGATAAGTGGAATTTAGCTGAATATTTATGATTAACCCTGTCCCATAATTTTAAAAGCACTAGGGATTGTGTGTGTGCACAAACACACATACAAACACATTTCCTGTCAACTGTTGTGCTGCCTTTGCAAACAATGAAATAAAGTTTTCAATCAAAAAATGATTATTGTCATCTAGATAAAAATCAGATACGATAGTGGGGCCAGCCATTGGTAAGTTTAAAAGCCATCCTAGGTGATTTATACTTGTAGCAGGATTGAAGGCCTTGCTTCAGCTAAAGCACTTAGATGGAAGTATAAGCAAGCATGGCTCTAATTTCATATCTGAAATCAGTTTTTTTTTTTAATTTGAGTACAGTTGATATACAGTGTTACATTAGTTTCAGGTGTACAACATTGTGATTCAATATCTGTACACATTATGCTCTGCTCACCACAAGTGTAGCCACCATTTGTCACCATACAAAGCTATTACAGTATCATTGACTATGTTCCCTCTGCTGTGCCTTTTATTCCTGTGACTTTCTCATTCTAACTGGAAGCCTGTATCTCCCAGTCCCCTTCACCCACTTTGCCCACCCACCCCCACAACTATCAGTTTGTTCTATTTATAGGTCTGATTCTGCTTTTTGTTTGCTTATTTATTCATTTTGTTTTTCAGATTCCACATTTGAGTAAAATCATATGGCATTTGTCTTCTCAGACCTGTTTTATTTAGAGTTCTTTGGCAAATGCTTCTATGTTTTTTTATACTCTTTAGCTATGCTATAAAAATACCAAAAGTTGGTGTGAATTAATGAAGTGATATGCAAAAACGGAAGCCTAGAAGATAGGATAGGCATGTAGTCGGTCTTCTAATTGTCACTCGAATAAGTTTGGTTGACATAGACATTATGGAAATTAAGTAAAGACATTAATAATTCATAGTGCTGAAATAAAAATCTAGTTATGTCAGTACAAAAGAAATCCTAATTTGTACCACAAACGTAATGAATTCAAAAAATGCTATTTGTTAAATATTTACTTAGTATCCTGCACTGTACTTATAACCCTTTTCTGAAATTTGGAGGACAAACAAGAAAAATAGAAACTCTCCACCCTCAAGTAGTTTATACTTTGGTCAATGAAATATCTCTATTTTGAGTTCTTTTGATTTATTAAAAGTTTAGTTTATTGTAACTTCATCAATATAAGTTGTTTTTATATTTATTAAAATCAATGTTTACCACTTTAAATGTTTCTTAAATATTCCTACTAATGAAATTGTGTCATAATGATAATTTCCAATACTGATAATAGAGTTAATAACAGAGATGCTCGCTATTGATAGCAAAGTGATTTTGACAACCTATAAAATGCCATGATGTTTTTCAGAGTAACAGCTTGTCTTCTCACCATAAAAAGCTGCTTATTAATAGTGATTTTACCACATTTTAAAATTCATATTTTAATATAGTTTGCTTTGTGATGATCTCATTTTAACATTATTATTTATATAGCTAGTATATATGATGTAAACATTCATATATATTTCTCAATGGCTAGATGAGTACATTTTTAATTTCTTAAAGTAGTTATTTAATTTATGTTGCTGTTCTTCAGCATTCCTTTTTCTTTCTGGAGCCTATCCTACTGGACTTCAAAAAGCCTGAAAAATCTGAAAATCCCATAGGAAGTGATGTATGGGAAATCTCAAAATATAATGATGGCTGAGAAAGAGTATTAAACATTGTGCTGAAGATCATTCCATTAATAAAGAGATTAATCAGTAATTCTAACATTCAGACATATCATAAACATGAAAAACATACTGAACAATGACATTTTCATTTTTTTTTCAAAGATTTTATTTATTTGAGACAGAGAGAGAGAGCAACAAGTTGGGGGCAGGGACAGAGGGAAAGGGAGGAGCAGATTCCCGCTGAGCAGGGAGCCTGACAGGAGGCTCAATCCCAGGACCCCAGGATCAGGACCTGAGCCATAGGCAGACACTTAACTGACTGAGCCACCGAGGTGCCCCTGAACAATGATATTTTGAATAAAGGGGAATATTAAATATTATATAGAAAACTTGTATCTGCAAAGCAGATAATTGGCAATGATGATACATATATTAAAATATGTGAAAACATAATCATAGCAACTGTTTTTCTTTTTGGCTGAAAAGAGGCATATTGGAGTGCTTACGCACTATTTCAATTGGAATAGATAGACATTATGCAGAAAATACTTGATTGCAGAAGAGCAGATATTAGTATGTGTGTGAATGTGTGTTTTCAATTAATGCATTCTCATTCATTGAGAAAAGAAAAGAATGCCAGATTTACTTTAAAGGTGACACTGTGAAATGTTAAAGGGCCATTCTTAGACTTTTTTCTGCTGCTGCTTTTCCTTTAGCTTTCACCCAAAAATGCCATCTTATTATTCTTCCAAGTTAGAGATCTAGAAGCAATCCCAGGATTCTCACTGAAGGGTGCTCTACCTTCATGTTCCCCACTTGATAAGTCACAAATTCCTGGCCCTTCTATATCAGACAGCTCTCTCCAATGCATGCCTGCTCTTTCACTCTCTAGGCCCAGCATCTCTGCCTCAGCCTCCTACTAAAGTCACTTCTAGTTCACTGTGAGCAGGATCATTTTTAAACCTTCCTCAGTCCTAGGCAACTGCACTTTTGGAAGCTTTACATGACATCTTATCAGATGTATTAAAATGTATCAGATGTATTAAAATGGCATATCACATAGGCCATGTAATTTATAGATAACTCTATGAGAGTTGAGCAACGTAGCAGTTGATGAGTTGTACAGATAATAGTGTTTGAAAAAATTAATTAAACAAGTTTTCATCTCAGTTTTGCAGATTTTTTTTTTCATATTTTGAAACCATTTTTTTTTGAAGTGTCAGTTTAGTAAATCCTTCTCAAATTCCTAGTCCCTGGTGAGTGCTTTTACTCTCACGGGCTGAACAGCCCTCACTGAGGCGTCTAAAGATGGGGATCATCACCTGGATGAGTAGACCAGATCTGTGGGTGTTGGAATGCAAAGTGTTTCTAGAAATTAAGGAAGAGATGGTGGTGTCAGTTACGTTGTATATCAGATGATAATACTAAAAAGCCAGGTACTGTAGGGATGTCAATAAAATATCATCCTATAATGTCTTAAAACAGTCTGTGAATTTCTTACATACTGAAAAAGAAATACTGCTGACAAACAATCAAAAGAAAATGGGTTTAGTATGCTCCAAAACAAATGTTGGAAAATGGCAGCTGGTTTTGTAAGTGGTTAAACCACCTACTAGTTTCATGACTTAATGTTTCCAAATTCTTGTTATTTATTTCATCTTTAAAAGTGAGATAATGAGAATACCTATTTGATAGCATTGTTGAGAAATTTAAATTATATAATTCTCATACTGTTTAGTGTGGAATCCGGCATACAGTCAATATTTGGTTATTGATAACGCATTAGTAAACAATAACTGTTTCATTATCCTTATGGTCATTGTTACAACTTGGAGCAGACCAGACATAACTACTGAGCTTGATTTGACCATTTATTGTTATTTTAAAGATGGAAAAGTTAATAGTGAATTATTCTGAAATGTGTCTGTGTTCTAACATCCTTTCAAAAACTAAATATTTACTTGATATAGAAAAAAGTAGTCTTAGTTCAATGAGAAGGTATAGATTTTGAAAGTATCTATCCTCCTTAGAATCATACAGACCCAGAAAAGAAGATAAGACAAAGGATTTAGAAAGTATTATATAACAAAGAACAGCCCCAGTCCCAGGCTTTTAATGCTTGTATAATTTTGATGTGAATAACCCCAGGCTCCCATTCTAACATCAGTACTACCACAGACTGTGTAAGACATGGTCAAGTCGATTAACCTCTCTCTGCTTTAGTTTCTTCATCTGTAAAGTGCAAGTAATATTACTTATCACTTGCCAACCAGCAGTACTTCTTCAGCTAATTGACTGTCTCAGCAGGGATGTTGCAAAGATTAGCAGATAAATGATTTATAAACCCCTTGAAATATTAAATAAGTGATGTAAAAAGCTCTAACAAGAGAAGGACAGAACAAATCATTCCATGCATTAATTTGCTACTTAATTATATATATTTTATTTAAGAACACTCCTAAAAAGAGGTAGGCCTCAGTACAGTGAAAATAGATTACTCAGAATTTTAGAGTGCTTTTTGTTGCTGTTATTTAAAAAAAAAAAATCCTGTTATTAAGAATATATAGAAGAAAAAGTATATTAGAGGAAATGATTATAGTTCACCTCCCTAAATTGATGAAAAGTCTTCAACACAGGAAAAGAACTGAATAAAAATAAGGAAACACACTTTCTCAGATGACCTTTACTATTAACAATGGTATAACCTTGACAAATTTACTTAACCAATAAGGAGTAAGATAATTAAAAACAAATCTACAAAATGCTTTTTATAGATTTATGAACAACATAGAAAATCCCATGCCAACCTCTGTAAGATACTAAAAAATTAAAGACCCAAATCTCAAGGAAAATAGAAGAGAAGAGCAACAGGAAAATAATTAATTCTTGCACAGTGCCAAATTAAATGAACACTCTAAAAAAGTTATTCATTATACCTGGAGATGGGAAGAGGGTGTAGTTTATAAATTCAGCTAGAGAGATGAGTAGGATTTTGTTATCATTGGGAGAGAAGGGTATTCTAGGTTGAGAAAACAGCATTAGAAAGCCAATAGAAGATATATTGCAAATGTTAACTATGAATGAACCTTAGTATGCATGAGAGAGATAGTTTAGGGAAAGATATTAGTAAATTAAGATGGTTTCAAATTCTAGAAGGCCATGCCAAAAAACCTGAACCATGTTTGGTGGGTTCCCAGGAGCCACAGAAGATTTTTGAGTATTTTATGTTTTATAAATTTAGTCTGGTGATAGTGTAAAGGGTAGGTTGGAGAAGAATACATTTACTTAAGTAAGTAGTTAGCATATAATTTCAGCAGTCAAGAAAGAGAATGAAACCAGTGACCAGAAAAAAAAAAAATGGAAATGAAGAATATAAAATAGACATTGAATAGATAGAATTAAAAGAACGAGGTTTGAGAAATGATTAGATATAAAGCTAAGATGTGACTAATTTTTGGGATGGAGTATCGGAGACAATTCTAAGATTTCTATCATAGGTGCCTGAGAAAATAGTGGTAATATACACTAAAATAATGAAAATAATGAATAGTTTGGGGGTGGAGGTGGAGATACAACAAAGAGAATCTGTTTTGAACTTAACTGAATTTGAGTTTTTTAGGACAATCATGTTGGAATATTCAGTAGGCAATAAAAAATCTCAAGCTAGGGGCACCTGGGTGGCTCAGTGGGTTAAGCGTCTGACTCTTGAGTTTGGTTTGGGTCATGATCTCCCAGTGGTGAGATCCAGCCCCACCTTGGGCCCACTGCTCAGCAGGGAGTCTGCTTCAGATTCTCTCCCCTTGTCCCTATCCCTGCTCATGCCTGCATGCACAATAAATAAATAAATAAATAAAATCTTAAAAAATTTCTCAGTCTATACTTCAGAAAAATATCAGGCCCCGCCAAATTATAGATTTGATAGTCATCAATATACAGATGCAGTTAAGACTATGGGGGTAAAAGAGATTATCAAACAGAACATAAAGAACAACAACAAAAAGAATAAATATTATTTAAGAGGTAAGCGGAGGAAAAAGCAAGAATAAATACAAGAAAAAGATTATGGGCAAATCAAGAACACTAACTTTGGTAGCTAAAGGAGAAAAACATTTCAAGAAGAGAGAAATAGTGATGTAAAATGCTGTATACAATTTTATATATGTGATTATTGTGAAAAACCTTGAATTTTGTGGTTGATCTGTAATGGTTTTTCTTTGTGAAAGCAATTTTAATAAATGTGTAAGTCAAAATGCAAAGAAAATAAAAATAGAGGAAGCAGGAAAAATTAGTATCTACCTCTTTTCCTCTAAGTTTGGGAGTAGATGAAAGTAAAACAGATGTCTTTAAGAACATACAGAGTTAAAAGGTGAAATATATTTTATAACAGGGAAGATGTAAGCAATTTTATAGGCATTGAAAAAATAGGGAAAAGAAGCAGAGGGCAGAACTGAAGGAACTCCGATAATGGAAGAGAAGATAGAATCAAAAGCACCAGTCAGGTATTAATGTTGGGCAAAAGAACTCTTAGAGATGGACAATTTCGATGTGAGGATAAAGAAAGAGGAATTGAAGAAATTATGTAGGATGACCTTGATCTTCTTCATAAAGTCATTAGGCAAGATTTTCTTGGAGAATAAAGATTTGAAAGAATTTGAAATATAAATAAGACTGAGGAAGCACAGAAAAATAAAGAAATTGCTGTTGTTAGAGATGGTGAAGAGGTCAGCTAGAAATGAACAAAGGGATTTATAAGTAGCTTTGAGGTCACCTGTTGCCTAATTAAACAGTGAAATTATTTTCTAAGGGAATATAGCCTGTACTTCTGGCTTTATAACAATTTTAGGCTTAGATTTCTCATTACAAAGTTTTTATTTGTTAAGCATTGTGGAAAGGAAAAAAAAAGATTTGAATCTGAGCTAAAGGAAGTTTCAGAGGATTTAAGTAATGATACAGATGACTAGATTTGAGTTTACAAAACCAATGTGAAAATGTGCCCCTGTCAAAAAAAGGAAATATATATCTATGTCTATCCAGATAGATAGATAGGTAGATAGATAGATAGATAGATAGATAGAGATATTATATATCTAGGTAGATATCTATATATAAAACCTTGAATGAAGACATAAGGATAACAATGATCACATCACTGGGATCAGAGATGAATTGATGAGTAGAGAAAAGATTGAGAAGAATAATCATTAGTATCAAATATTGAAACTTTGAACCTGAGAATATTTAATATACACTGAAAATCAGGGAGAAAGTAAAGAACTTCCTTCGACCAAGGCCGATGGGATACCATGTCTAATAGCATTAGTCAAAATCTTATTGTGAAAACCAGCAAAAGACATTGTTTTTTCTTCATATTCGACTGTATTCATTCTAGCAATGTTTTTGTGATAGAAATGTCAGAGCCTTGGATTCAGAATAAAAAAGGATTTGACTTCACCTGGTTAATAAAAATTACCATCTCTCTGTGTGATATAACTCAGTATATAAGATTGTTTCTTGGAAGTATGCTTTTGATGCGACACTATCCAACCCTTCAGAAATGTAGTACCTGTTCTTGTTATACTAAATAATACTCTAGAATATGAAGCATGATGACACCATCACCAGGTGCAGGAATTATAATTATGCCTTAACAGAGGAAACTTCTGTAGAATTTTTAAAACTGTGGCTATTAATAGGGCTGTGGTTTTTATTTCTTCTTTGCTGTCATTCACTCCAAAGTGTGACTAGCTCAATTCAAGGAAAAAGGGAATTGATGTAGCTTCGAGTTCTAGAACTTTGTTCTCAGCTCCACACTTAGTGTGAAGCCCTGTGATTTGTGAGATTAAGGGGGTTGTTTTTTGGAAATAAGCTACTAGATTCGTAAGCCTGAATTACATAAACAAGAAGGAATTATAACAGGAAAAGTAAAGAGTAAAAGATGGATAGTACTTGGCCTGGAAACAGAGCAGCTGTTATCTCCAGAATATTTTAGGAATCAAAAATTTGCTTAGTTAAATTCTTTACCAAAGAGTTTCCTTCTGTAATCTATTGTGTTGATCAGACAGTTTCCTGTTACTATAATATCAACAATTCTCAAAATTTGGTCCCTGGACTCCTGCAGGTCCCCCAACCCCTTTCAGTCAGTCTCTGAGATACTTTCATCGGGTTCACAAATTCAAAATAATTTTCATAATAAAACTGATGATATTTGCCTTTTTTACTTGGCTAACATTTGCATGAACGGTGCAGAAGCATGGTGGGAAAAACTGCTGGCACCTCAGCATTAATCCAGTCAGCAACACCAAACTCTACTCTAACCCTGGTATTCTTCACCATCACACGCTCAAAGTTAATATTTTTAAAATGCTAGATTTACCTACAGATATACTTGATGAAGCGGTAAAAAAATGTTATTATGTCAAATCTTGTCCCTTGAGTACAGATCTGCTTAACATCTTCGTTATGAACTAGGAAGTCACATGAAGCACTTCTGCCAGGTACCAAAGTGGATGGTTGTCTCAAGTCAAGTACTTGGGTGACTACTGGGGTTGAGAACTGAACTAGCCACTTTTTCATAAGTCACCATTTTTACTTGAAAGAACAACTGACAGGCAAACTGTGGTTTTTCAAACTTGGATATTTGGCAGAGATTTTCTTGAAAGTGAACAAAATGAGTTTGTCGCTTCAAGGGAAGCAAAATCCAGCTGTATCTGTTGGCAATGATTAAATCTGAGCTTTCAAACAATAATCACAATTTTGGAAAACTTCTTATCTGCCCCTGTGAACTTATCAGTTTCCCAATCCTTAAAGACTTTTCTGATGAGATAGCTAGTGTTACTAACAAATGTGATACTATATAATGCAGTACCATTTGGAATTTTTGCATACCCAGTGAACGAATATCTTCCAAATGACCAATGCTTGATATTAAAATATATATGTATATATGCATAAGCAGAAGATCCATTTAAAGTGCAAGGTAGTAGACAGTAGATTTTAATAAAACAGTATAGAAAGCATATTGATATGGTTGTAGATTTCACATTGCAAAAAAAAAATCCACAATCATCTGTAAAGGCTATTAAAACTCTCCTCACATTTCCAACTAAAAAATCTGTGTGAGTCCAGATTTTCCTCATATACTTCAACTAAAACAACATATTGAGACAGATTGAATGTAGAAGCAGATATGAGAAACCAGATGTCTTTTATAAAGCTAGACATTTACAAGATTAAGCCAGAGAATTGCAAAATGTAAAACACTGCCATTCTTGACACTATTTTTTTTTTCTTTGCTTTGGAAAATATCCCTCATTTCATTAAAAATATATTATTTATGGAAACATGTAATGGGCTTATTTATATTTTTAAGTGGATTAATATTTTAAAATTTTTCAGTTTTAATTTCTCACATGATAAATATTAGCAGGTATAACTACATAAACAAAAGCTCACTAGTAGTGGATATCTGAGACCAAAATGCTCCAGAAACACTAATGTAAACCAAGGCCTAAGCACACAGTAAACTACTCAGAAACTTTTAACACACTTTACATGATTTCATAAAGTAACAACTGAGAAGTTATATAATTATATTGGCAATATCGGACAGGAAGAATTTTCCTTCTCTTTTAAACTTAAAAGAAATCATACCATTCATACTAGAGAGAAGACTTCAGTGCCTGTTGATGGCATTCTCTCCATTCTTTCTTCCAAGTCTGTGAGTCTCATTTCATGTGTCCCCATTTACAGGAGTAAAATTAGCATGTTATCCAGTCACCATTTGGCTCATGACTCAATGTCACTATAAAAATCATTTTAGCAGCTTCATAGGCCCAACTTCTTTTAAGATACACATCTATGTGGAATGCTTCAATTTATTTAATATAGGAGACGTAAGTACATTCTTTTCCTAGCCTCTTACAATCTATCTAAATCTGTGAAATCTACAAGGGTAAAATCTTTTGGTTTATGCTCTGAAATAATATGTATATATGATATTTAAAAAGGTAAAGAGCATAAACAGGGGAAAGACCAAAATGAATCTGAGTTTAGAAAATCATTATACAAATGAAGAATTTTTAGAATACCAATATACTGTTTCTTTTGTTAAAGAGTGAGAAAGTGAGATTTTTTTTAAGAAGGAGGAAAAGAAAGGACAAGCTTGTTCCTTAGTCATAAATTTGGATTGACTTTTTAGATATCAATATTTGGAGATTTATGCTTTAAAATTTAATCTAACTTTAATGGTACACAATTTAAATAATAAAATGTATTTCTTTCTCTCTAATCAGACTGAATATAAATATAATTTGGCTGTTTTCTATAACTGGATACCAAAAACTATTATCATTTTATCTTGTTTATATCCAGTACTACCATTTTGCTTTACCTACAAAATCCTAATTATAGCAACATAAACAGGAAATTTTAGTAGAGCCCACTTTTTGGTAAATTTTGCAGGTTTTATTCTGATTATTTTTATAAGGCCAGAATGTGTGCTAATTGCTACTCTACTAAACCTCTACCAGCTGCTGACGTTAGATTTTTTTTTTAACTTTTACCATTGTTTGGTGAGTATCTATTAGACATAATCATTTGGCAATAGTGTCCCCAGAATATCTAAGCAAAATTACAAAGTCATTATACAGTGGTGTATTTGGTGTAAAAGATATCTCTGGTCTCTTGTCGTCATATCACTAAACTGAAGAGCTGTGTCTAAATATTTAACTGAAAGAAAAAATAACATACTGCCATGCATATAAAAATAACTCTTTCAGCACCTAATGGGCATTCACTAAAAGAACTATAATCATGGAAAGAGAGAGAGAAAAAAAAGAGTTCATAGCATCTATATATTTTGTTTAAAAATGTAATTGTGTTCTTCCTTCATTCACGTATTTACATGTGTGGTATTTGTCAGCTGTTTTTCTTTTTACTGAAAAATAAGTCTATTGTCCAGAGAAAGAAAATGTAATAAAAATGAAATACTACTTTTATGATAACTGTTATTATAATAATAATTATCATGGACCATAATTGAATGCCCAATACTTAGCATATCAATCTAGTAACTATGTTTTATAAATACTTAAGGAGAGTAGTTTATAGGAATAAGATCTTCTCACAAACGCCATTAGTGTCTTTCAGGCCAATTGAAAGCCATATATACTCATTTTAAAGGTGAACACAGTATACGTTTATATCTGTCAAAACCTTGTTTCTTATTCTGTGTGCTTGTTACTTAAGAGAACACTAAGTGAAAATTCAAATTTAGTTGTTGGCTCCCCTCTTTATAAGTAGAATTACTGCCAGGATCTTTTAACATTCCCAGATATACAAATCATAACACAGCACACATTCTTTTAATTCATATCTTTTCATGGAAAATGTCACCACTTTTATCTGCCTCATTCTTGATATTTCAAATCTCCTTAAAACTATTAAAAGTGAAGTGGATTAGATACTAAACCCCCACAGTCACATGTATCATTATGACAGTCTACATAGAAAAATGATAATGGCAAAAAAGAAGAACTTCTACTGAAAAATACAATGCTTTCTATGCAAAATCCGTAGACCTGGGTTAAGTCATAGTTCTGTGTATTGTTTAGTAGTCACTTAGTATCTCTGAGATTTATTTTCTTCATCTGAAAATAAGGATATTTTTGCCTATTCCATAGCAGTGCTATCAGATGAGAAATGATAGCAGTTGTGCTTTAAAAAAAAAAAAAAAGCCTGTGTTTTAAAAAGCCACAAACAGACTGGGAGTGAGAGACCGTTAAGAGTGATTTTGAGAAACACTTATTCCTGTAACTCCACCTTTCCTTAAACTTATATGAGATAGTATTTATTAGGTTGATATGCATGTCCAATTCTAAATCATCAAAGTAACATAGAAATTAGATACTGTGTTGGTTAATGGTGGTAGAATAGCTAATGAAAATATCTTTATAACTAATAACACTGAATTACTCCAAAGTCAAAACTTTATTCAAACTTGTAACTTACTCGCAGACAGGCAACCTGGGAAAGTAGAAAAATGAAGTGAGACTTGTAGACCTTTATTCCAGACACTAATTAACTGTGTGAAGATAGGCAGATCATAGAATTGTCTAGTCCTCAGATTCTTCACCTGTAAAATTTCTGAATTTTTAGGATTTGGTAATTTAGTATAAACAGGGAAGAGGAAAGTTCTCTGTGGCTACTGATGAAGGATGTAATATATTTTTTCTTCATTGTTTAGTTTAATTCAGCATACTTTTATTTAGCACTGACTATATGCAAAGGACTCTACAGGAATTGTATGTAACGTTTTAAAACATTAAAATGTAGTTCCTGTCTTGTCAGAGCTTATGATCGGTCTAGAAGGAGAGGTAACTGTAATGCTAGTTAGAATTCAAGTGCCCTATAACAGGCACAAATGAAGGCCCAAGTGGGAGTGTCAGCTGCAAAGATAGGGAAAAGAAGACAAAGAGAAAATGGCATTGGCTGAATTCTGAGGGCTAACTCCATTTCAACAAGCAAGTTTGTTAGAGGAAGGCATTCCAGGTGGAATCACAGACCTGAGCAATAGAGCAGCAGAGAAGCTCTGGAAAAATATTATGCATTATTCTGCAACATACCAAGTATGAGAGCTAGTGGTTGAAGTTAAAGCAACAAAAGTGGGTTCTTTTCAGATTGTGGAAAAACTCAGAAATAATCCTGGAAAGAGCTTTTCCTGTGTTTTACAGGGAGTAAATAAATATGAGTGACATCAAATAAAAATCAACATGACCTGGCAAGTGATTAGACATGGCTGTCAAGTGAGAGAAATAAGCAAAAGTATGCTCCAACATAGCGTATTAGTAAGGCCAGTTTACTCTATGTTTTGTTGTCGTCTTATTTTGTTTTATTGAATTTGAAATGCTTATGCAAAACCAGATGAAAATATCTATTTACCAGGCAGTTGTCCTTGTGTGTGAGGAGCCTGGGAAAACAGTCTAAACAGGGGATGCATCCTTTTGCATTATCCATTGTGAGGAATTAGAAGCCACGGATTAGATGGGTCTTTCAAGTTAGCAAGCAAAGAAGAAGGACTTTCTTCTCAGGACTGACCCTAAATTCCTACAAAATGTCCCCTTAGAAGAGAAATCTATGAAGAATACAAAAGTCAAATAGGATGGAACCAGGATAGTAAGGTGACAGCTGTGGTGTTTTTTTGTTTTGTTTTGTTTTTGTTTTTTTATCAGCACCCACCATGTGCTTAACATTGTATTAGGCTCCTTGGATACATAATCCAAGTAAATTCTCATAGCTACCTTGAGAACTAAGTATATTTATCACAATTTATAGATGAAACGGTGAGTGCAGAAATATTAGATATAGCATAACAACTAAATGTAAAGTCTAGATTCAAATACAGATAGCTATAATAATACCTATAATACTACCTGTAATAATCTTGCAGTATGTGCTAGGGGCGAGTTTCAAGGAGAATGTAACTGTCAATGTCATGTATTGTAGAGAGATCAAACCAGGATGGGCACTCACAAGAAACATAATAATTAAGCATTTACCTACTGTTAATACAAATCATTTTAGTGATCTATAAGAAAGTAATCTCCATAAAACATACTACATGAAAGCCAATGAAATACAGACATTTTAAAGGTTTGTTCAAGGAAAGTGAGAATGAAAGTAGCTGAACCTTTCTGAGAAATTTAATAAGGGAAAGACATGGTTATGCAAAGATGTATGAAGGTTGAGGAAAGAATATTTGATTAAATGATTGGTTTTTTTGTTGTTTTCTCGTTTTGTTTTTTTGTTTTTTTAGTAAGAGGACTTGACCATGCTTACAGGCTTATGGGAGAAATGCAGAGGAGAAAGAAGACTCAACTTATTGAGGAAAACAAATGATGGAGCGAGGTCCTACAGGAGGCAACAAGAAATAGAATCAATAGCATGCTTTAGAAAGAAAGAAGCTAGTTCATCTAGGAAAGAAAGAATAGTGTTTTACAGAGAAATGTGTTTGAGAGAGGAAGAAATTTAAGAGAATTTGCAGCAGATGTCCTATATCTTCTCAGAGAAGGAAGATGCAAAGTCATCTCTTAAGGCAGGTGTTATCTCGTTGTGTGGCCTGGAAAGCATTTGCAATCCTTCCCACAGAGAAAGCATTAAAAAGAGTCAACTAGAGGTGAACAAAAGAATTTCTGAACATCTCAGAGTGTATACTAATAATAGAGTCAAAAATTCTAGTCGAGCCAATTGGCACAATTTTGTGACTTTTTCTGGTAACACTCGGCTGTCCAGTTAATGAGATCAGAGAAAGTGCACCATGCTGTTTTCATAGGTGAGGCTTAGGAAGATCAAGGTGACAGCAGGTCAAAGGGATTTCTTGATGCCAAAAAGAAGTTATATGAAATTGGTCAGCAATTGATCTGGACTGAACCTGGAGGAAGCTAAAAAATGGTTAAAGGAATTAAAAATATAACCAGTGTAAAGAACAGATTCATTAAGAGGAAGAGGGGAAAAAAGAATAGGTGGTTAGGGCCATGAAAGGAATCTCCAAATTTAGAGTTTTAGAAATGAGATCGTTTTAAGTGATCATTGTTTTTACATCTTCACTTGTAGTACCATTAATCATCATGCCTTTCAGCTGTCCCCTTACTTATTAGAAAATGGAAGACCAGGAGGTCAAGTGATTTTTCCAAAAGTCACTCCATGACTAAACCCAGGATCTTCTGAAGAGCATTTTGAAATTTTAAATAAAATAATATTGAATATTTATTAAATATTAAATCATATTCCCTTAAAAATAATGGTAGATATAGTTGAGTGAATGGAAACCAATGTTATCCATAATATAGTCCCAGTAAGCATATAGTACGCATATTATTTCCTATTTCAAAAGTGTATTATGCTAATCCTCCCTCATTCCTGTTTCAGCTTCCTCTTAAAGAAAATATAAGTGTTATCTCCAGATTGAATTAATAGCTTCCCATCAGTATGCATTAGGGGAACTCAGCCTAAAAGAATGTGCTGTTGACTGCCATTCTAAATTGCAGTGTAGATGGAATCAGGTTATTTCAGAATGCAAACTTGCATTCTGATGTGTGGGTTCCACCATTTTTGCTTCCCCCATATTTCTTATATTTTGAAAAGATTCCTCTCTCTTGATTATTGATATGTTTTTAATCTTAAACTAAAATAAAATGCAATTGGAATATTTAGGAATAAGAGGAAATTATCTCATTTTAAAGTTCTGTTTAAACAAATAAATGCAACAGAAATTTATTGTTTCTTATCTTACTATCCATCCTTCTTTTGACTTTTAGGGAGGGACATAAATTTAAACATAGAAAAAACCAAAGATTTGTATTTGGTGGTCTTTTGTTAATATATACATCATATTGTACCTTGAAAATATTTTTTTTTTGAAAACTCACTTTTATTGGCTCCTTTTGCGGGGGGCAGAGGGAGAGGGAGAGAGAGAATCTAAAGCAAGCTTTATGCCCAGCATGGAGCCCAATGCAGGGCATGATCTCACAACCCTGAGATCATGACCTGAGCTGAAATCAAGAGTCTGACTTAACCAACTGAGCCACATAGGCACCCCTCATTGAGTCCTTTTTAAACTTGAACATTTTATTTCAAAGAATCAGTCAAGAAATTCCTCTCAAGCAATGACATAACAAGGGAGCCACAGGGAACCATCCTCCTGGACTGGGAGCAGTTATTTGGTCACTGACATTGCTTAGAATTGCTGGGGGGCACCTGGGTGACTCAGTTAAGTGTCTGCCTTCAGTTCAGGTCATGATCTCAGGGTCCTGGGATCAACCCCTACGTTGGGCTCCCTGCTCAGCGGGGAGTCTGCTTCTCCCTCTCCCTCTGCCCCCAACTCATGCTTGTGCGCTCTCTCTTTCTCTCTCTAATAAATAAATTAAATTAAATAAAAAATGAATTGCTGGTACATGGTGATAATAAAAAGCAAACTGAATTTTGGTCAATTTCATTATTGTTCTTAGATTCTGCAGACAATGTACTTGGATTTTGCTTATCTGTAGGATGGACCACTTCCATTCTACCCCCAACCTTGGTATGCTACTGATCTCAAGTTCTTCTGTCTGTAGTTGAAGACTGACTAAAATGGTATTAGAGAAGGAGAATTTTGTGATTTAAACCAGGTGTCTACAAATTATGATATTCAGGCCAAATCTGGTCCTATTACTATTTTTCCAAATATGGTTTATTACATTTATTTAACATATTTACTTGGACTACTTTTGCATTACAGCCACAAAATTGAGTAGTTGGAATAGAGACCATATAGTCCTCAGAGCCTAATTTATTTACTATCAGGCCTTTACAGAAAAAATTCTCTGACCTTTGATCAAGGAAGGATTAAAGCATTACTTGCTTTGTAGACACATAAGCAAAACAATTATTTCACATTCATATTGTAGGCCAGTAATTTAACAAGTGTCTTTGTTAAATGTTACCATTGACCAACATTGTATTTACCTATCAGTTTTTCTTTGTTTTGTAGTCCCTGCTATGTGGATATTTGTTAGCAATGACTGATGTGGAAACTACATATGCAGATTTCATTGCTTCAGGAAGAACAGGTAGAAGAAATGCAATACATGATATCCTGGTTTCCTCTGCAAGTGGCAACAGCAATGAATTAGCCTTGAAATTAGCAGGTCTTGATATCAACAAGACAGGTGAGTTGTTCGACACACATCTCTCTGTGAACATGGGATTATTTGTAGCATTTCACTGAGTAGGATTAAAACATGAAAAACCACCTTCGAAAGTAATTTAGTAGAGTTAACAAACAGTCAAAGGCAAGATAAAAGTCAGGGACTAATCTCTTAATCACCCCTACTCCATTTTCATTGACTTCTCTTTCTAGGGTTTCCCACTCAAATGCAGAATCCTTAGTCTTATTTTATTAATGCAATCAATAAAGCACATAGGTTTTAAAAAATTCTAATCTCTGTAAAAGCTCTGATATTTCTACATAGAATATTTAACAAAGTTGGAGCTCCTACTTTCAGTAACATTGGACACTTATAACATTTCAATAACCATTTCAAAGGAAAAGATCTCTAGGACAAATTCTGTTGAAAATGGAAGTAAAATCATTTGTTACATCAGAGTCTTAGGTAAAAAGGTCTTTCAGTTTTCTTTTCATGATAGAATGGGTTTGTGGAAAATTTGGCTTATTTTTGGGCTTTGCACTCTTCTTACCCAAGTACCAATGAAAAAGTAAAACAAGTTTGTAATGTCAGAGTACTTCTGAGTATTTAAGTGAATCCCAATAGTTCTTTCATCCACAGCTTTTGCAAGATTTAAAACTGGATATATTTCCCTAACAAATCTTATACAAAAATAACCTTCAAAAGTAAAAAAAAGGAGTTCACGATTAAGGAACCACAGTGTTGTGTACATGAAAAGCACTTACCAGTTTCTGACTTATGGTAACCACTCAGTACTTCTTTGCTATTAAATATTTATGGCAAAGCTTTCTGGTTATTGGAAAACTGAGTCAGTATATGTTAATGAAACAGCTTAACAACATTACCCTAAAATATCTAGGGACAGTACTTTATTCAATGGCTAAAGGTCAGCAGGTCACAGATTAGTCTTTTCAAATTCAAATTGAGAATAAAACTTTAACATGGCCACCTTGGAATATACAGACCTATGTATATTTTAGGTTTTGTTGTTTTCCCAGTATTTATTACCAGAAGACTTATTAAAGCCGCTCTCAGAAGGGGTTTAGGGAATTATTGCAATTTGGTGGCATGAGGTTAACTAAATTTTTTCTGTGGTCTTTGAGAGTTTGCTAGTTTCTTTTATAAGATTTATATTTTTATTTGTATATTAATATTCGATTTTAAATAATCTCCATTAATTTTAGACACCCCTAATATTGATAGAGCAGTTCCATTACTTTTTTTGTCTTCACTGAAATTAAGACTTATCAGCATCAAGACCTATCTTATACAAGAGAATATATTAAATTATTATATAACAATTGAAATAAATTTATATTTTATATTAATAAATATAATAAAATAACTTTGTATTTGATATTAACGGTATTATTAAACAATTTAAAATAATTAAAGTATCTTTATGCTACCAAATGCCTTCTTTCCTAAACATTTCTACATTTTAATTGCTGTTCTCCAGGATCCTGAAAATTTTTTGTTTGTCTTCAAATCCTAAAGTCCAGATCCAGGCAAAATATAAACAGTAGTAACTTTTTTGTTATTCTAAGTAAAAAGAACTAAAAATAGTAACTGCAATACTGACAAATATATAATGACAAATGAAATATCAACAGCTGAGTATTGTGAGGGACTGCCTCTGTAATTCATGAGTGTTTCAACTTTTTTTTAGCTTATACTCAACAATATTGCTGTCCCATGTTTACCTTGACTTGTTAACAAGCATCTATTTAGCGATGGCTCTGCAATTGCAGCATAATGTTAAGCCCTGAGAAGTGTTCCCAGACACCCAGAAAGTCCCAAGCCTCATGGGAATCAAATTCCTCATCTTGTATTTGTACAGTCAGTTTCATCCTTAAATATTCAGCTGTTTTGTATCTGCCCTAATTTGATTTCATTCTTTTGGTTTACCAAGAGCTTTTCCTATTTATCAAGTTTTTGTTGCATGCAAATCTACACATCTCAGATTCAGGCCATCTACACATCTTGGGAGGCTGTTCATTGCTGTAATAATGAAAAGTAGTTTATGAACATGATACATATATTATATATGTATATAATATATATAATGCCTGGTCATTCCCTAAGAACTCCTTTAGGAACAGAATATATATATATATATATATATATATATATATATATATATATATATATATATATTTAGAACTGCTTTTAATTTCCCTAAAGTATGGTATCTGGTGAAATGTTTTGTGTATCCTTGTTAAAAGGAAAGGAGAAATTGCCTTTCAACATTCCCAATTAAAGAATGAAACAGCCTACTCACTTCTATGCATTTGAATTATGGTAACAAACACTCAGCAAACATTGATATACTTTACGTTATTGAATACCCAAAAATATTTTGTCCACTAAGCCATATTGGTTGTGTAATAATGAACTAATACATGCAAGTATATGAATGTTTGAATCAAGGATTGCCTATAGCTTGCAAGTATTGAACTATAGATAAAGTGACCTAATATGGGAAGAAAGCATTGTTTAATTTCAGTGTTTGCAATGTCACAAGCTGGGATTGCTGCTGAGGATGCAATTATGAGAATGGTTTTATTAGCATTGTGTATAAGTTCTTTAAGGGCAAACCAGAAGCCATCATAACTATCTGGCAAGGGACCCATGAGCAAACATAATGTCCTTTACATAATCTTCCACTGTTGCTTTTAATTTAAATTAACTAAACCTCTAAAAAATCAGGTAGGTTATCAACAAATACTAAATAATGTAAAATGCAATTTTTAAATATTTCTTAAAATAAGATAGGAGTGAAACGGTCAACTTGCTTCCCACTTTTGATTTCTGCCACTTTGATTCTGCAACCTGTGAAACTATAAGTGCCATGACCTGGCCTTGAGATTTTCCTGGCTATTTATCAAAAGCATAAATTATCACTAACCATTGTAAAAATTATTATTTTGCTTTTGAGCCGTGCTGTCCTGGGTTCATAGAACCAGAATTAGCCAGCCCTTGAAACACTAATTGAGGAATTGATTACCAATAAAATACACTTGTCTCTGTGAGAATTTCAGACTTTTTGAGTATTTCTGAAATTTCCAATATGATATATTAAGAGTCAGTAAATATAGGCAATAGTTTTTATTTTGCTTTTATCCTTTTTTTGTCTCTTACAGAAGGTGAAGAAGATGCACAACGAAATTCCACAGAACAAACTGGGGAAGCCCAGGGGGAAGCAGCAAAATCTGAAAGCTAACACCCCACTTTGATAACTTCAACAACATCTGACAATGTCTCAAATCTCCAGGCCTGGCTGGAATGCATTTGTTTCCAAGAGTGAAAAGGAGGGGGGAAAAATAGCTGTGCTGCATTGTAGGAATCTGCTCATTATCATGTTAAAAATGGGGGCAGAGGCTGTGGCTGCAGACAGACTTTTCTCTACCTCTGTCATTAGCAATGGTTGAAATCAGGTGGCTTGTGTTTGGATGTCATTTTTGTATGGGTCCTTTCACTTGACCATATGATAAAATGCTTGTAGAGAGTAGCACTGACCTAGATGATGATTCTTCCTGTAGCATCTGGCCCCTCACAATGTCAGAGGATTTAATTGTGTCTAATTGCAAAGGGTTGGTTGAACCCCAGAGTTTAAATATCTCTGGTCTAAGTATTCACCCAGTAAAAGAACCATCCAGAAAGCACTGTTTTTAACATTATGTATCTGTGTGTTCCTGCTGTGTTATTTACACTGTTTTGTATTGTACAATATAGATGCTCAGCACTGCCCCCTTCTTTGATTGCTTATGAGAAACAAAAATAATATATGTTACTGTGAATTTTTATACCACTCATTTTTAAAAGGGCTGCCTTTTTCCTTCTCCTCAGTGTGGTGGTGTACACAGGATAGATCACACTTTTTTTTTTTAACTTAATCTTTCCCCTTGATTCACTTGATGAATTAAGTCTAACTAATTCATCAAGACTTCTTTGCTTTATTATAGAGGCATTTGAAAATATCCGCTAATGTGAATTTTACTTGAATTCAGTCTGTTTGGTGTTTGCACAGACCAGAATTCAAAATGCAAATTTTGTTTTATTTTCAATTGGAGAACTTTCCCCAATTAATGTATTTTTTAAAATGTTTAAATTATGAGGATTTTGGAGAATCAGGGTGGTGGGAAAGATCAGATAATATTAAGAACAGGAAACATTTTGTCCTTATGGAATCAAATTTCTCAATGCTGTATGCTACTATTTAAATTTGGAGGACAACTTATCTGCATGGAGCTGTAACAGATGGAAAAAATTATCTTGCAATCATGTGGACACCAATCACAAAAGTAAAGCCCTTGCATTGTGTTTTTCATGTCTTTTTTCAGCCCTATCAGATAAAAATGTTGTTAATGCACTTTTTAATGTTTGTAAACTTTTACTAATAATTAGTGTGAATTGCATTCTGATACAATAATAATTATCATTAGAAGCTAACAAAATCTTCATTAATACTGTTGATAGCCTCTGCTGTGTTTTGACATCATGGTTCTTATATGGAAAGTTTCTGTGAGCTGTGTAATCCCACTGGTCAGTATTATAAAATCATTTATCAGTAGTAATAAATAAGGAACCAGTAATATGCCAATGGCTCATGGATTACTGGACAAATAGCAGATAACAGGAAGACCCTTAACAATAAAGAGCCCACTTAAATTATCCTCGAGGTGTTAGATACAGTCCCATTTGAGGTAGGTTAAGCAGCGTTTCCACACATAATCTCCATGGATATAGTGGGAACTCAGCCCTCCTCCATAGCTGCATATAGGGTGAAAGGTCAGTCGGCCGTCATCTCCACTTACAGTACTTTCCAAATGAGAAGGGTAAGGCATGGGTATCATTTGGTCCTCAATCATATATTACTAGAAAAAATGTTAATAGGGTAAGTCTCTCAGAAAGTAGTAGATATTAGAGTACTTCATTCTAACCAGTTAGGGTCCAAAATGCCCAGTTAAAATTCAAATAAATCCACCTATTAATAGACTCACAAGTGGGAAGAGAGGTTTCTGAGGCTTTTTTAGACAATCTCCAGTAGTCCATTTAAAATATCCAACCCATAAAATCACTTTTTCAATATCCTCATTTCCTATCCTCATAACTTTCTTGTGAATCTAGGTAAAGTTCTCTCCATCCTTAAAGTTGTGGAATTCCAAACTGACTACATGTGATTTTGTAAAGTTTAGGACTAGTGCTGAGTGTATGTGGAGAGTTTATATTCCTATGTGATATACTATTATTAATGCATGTGGTGTCATGCTTGTCTTTGAATATATAATAGTGCTAAATTGCAAAGTCATATGGAGCTTTTGAATTATTTTGACCTCTTACTGCTACTTTGTCTGCTATATTCAAACCCAGAGGCATTCCCAAGCTAGAAGATAGAAATCTACTTTCCAAAATGTCCACATCCTACGAATGTTGCTCAGCAAAAGTTCACAGTGTCTTCCAAATTGTATTGTAGTATCTTTTACTTGCAAGTAAATAATAAACATGAAATTGAATTTTTAAAGAGAAAAGGAAAAGGTAGAAAACTAAAGCATTAGATTTGAGAATATGCATTGAATGCCCACTAACCAACTGACATTATGCTAATCACTTCCCAGCACATTTTCTCCCATTTAATTGTTTCTCCTCAGAGAATTTGATTAAAGAGGTAGTGTTACCCATTTCACAGATTAAGAAATTAAGGCTCAATAAGGTATAACTTTTCCAAATTTAAAAAGCTAATAAATGATGACATTAAGATTTGAACTTATCTTTGTCTGTTTCCAAGGAGCTTTCTTCTGCACATGGCCATAAAATTAAAGCCAATTATAAAGCATCTTTATCTGTAAGGGAACATTTAGAGATGAACTGGTTCAACCTCCATATTTTATAGACGGAAACTGAGTCTCAGAAGGGGGAATTGCCTTTCTCAAGTTTACCTAGATGAGTAATGACACAGATGTGACCAGATCATAGAAAGTGCACTTTAAAAAAAAAGTTCAATTAGAATTTATTTTTTTGTGTTATACTTCCCCCAAAATATTTTTCTGGCATGTAGTCTATAAATTTAGCATGGTTCAGATTTTTTTTTATGTTCCATGCTACTTGTTTTGTTTAATTAACTAGAAAATATGAAAATTTCAGTTTTACTCATTTGCAATTAGTATGAACATGTCAAATTTACCTTTTATCAATTGTAGACATCCTATGCCAACATATTGTTCTCATAATTCATAGAAATGTTTTTCCAATGTATAACAGGCAGTCTTCAGTTTTTAGGCAATATCCCAAGAACTGCTCACTGCAAATGCCCTACACTTGAGTTTTACTCAGACACAGTGAAAATGCACCATTTTATAAGATGAATCATATTGCTCTTTCTCTTTAGAGAAGCAATAATGGGTAAAGAAATGTAACTGCTAGGTAGCCTAGCTTCTGAGTAAACTTGTAGTAATAGGAAGACAATGTATAGTTATGAAGGAAAAACAGGAAAGCATCTATGATTTATGATGTCTTAATAGGCCCCAAATTGTTCTTTAATTAAAGAGTGGCAGTCTCTGAAGTCATTTGTGAGCTTGTATGACTTTTGTATTTAGTAATGTTGCATGCTCACATAATTGATATTAAAAGTAATACATTTTTTTCTGAAATGTGCACAGTCTATTAAGAGTATTTATTGAACATACACTATGTATTTGGTGCTTGAGAAAGTGCTTCATGTGAGAAAGGAGAAATTCAAAATCTCAGCCATCCTGTGGTGGCCATACCAGCTTTCTGACCTCACTTTTTCTGGGCCTTTACTCCAATAATTTTCACCTCCATTCTACTCCGGTAGCCCACTTCCTGGACTTCATCATCTACCAGAGCCAACTCTTAAATCGTAAGCCCCACTATCACTCCTATGGTTCTTACTTGCTCATCTACAGGGCAGTGACTTTGAATCAGAAGAAAAACCAGTGTTTATCAGAATCCCCTGAAAATTTTACAACACTCCTTCCTGTACACATATACATTCTCTCTCTTTCTGTCTCTCTCGGTCTCTGTCTCTCTCTCTCACGTGCACACACACACACACACACTTCCCCCTTGAAAACACTCCTTGTGCAACTTTGGCATCTTTTTCTGCTCTCACCCTCACAACCTGAGAACCACTGATTTAGAAAAAATGCCAAGTTTCCAGATGCACCAGCTCTGTTTATGCCACTAAAAAGCTTTAAAATGAGTCAATAACAAAGTGGAGTGCTCACAGACACCCATGGTTTTATTATATTAAGGATAACATCCTGGGGCAGAAAAGCAGAGAGTGCAACTTCTTTCATTTTAGTGTTGCTCTCTTTTCATTATTTTTTATCACATAAAGGCAGTAAAGACCAAGCAGAATCCAAGGGGGGACCCAGGAGAAAGTAAGCATCAAATAATACCCTGAGTTCAGACAAGGTCTTAGGCAGATGGGGTAAAAGAAGATGTAGATCTTTAAGTTCATGTAACTTAGGTCACAAGGATAAAACACTACACAGGGATTTGGAACAAAATGCTAGCCAGTGCAAAGCAAGTTTGTATTGTCCCTGGTGTTTCTTCTCTTTGTATATTTGTTGCCTCTATCTAGGCCAGAATGTGGGGGATTTGGGATCCTGGCCATCTGTCACTATAAAGTCAAAATTAACAAAACTTTCTGACTATAACTGGTTAACTTCCTAGTTTGCACCACATCTACTTCTGATTATATCAAGATGGATGTTTCCATAGCAACCCTCCTCCCAGGCTGAAATCCACTGTTAACCTCCTCAGTGCTCCTGGTTTTCTTACTTTCTTGTCTTTCTGCCATCTCTGCCCAATCAAAACCCATCAAACCATCTGCTTTCAATCTACTTGTGTTCAGAAAGACTGTAAAAATTTCTAACAATGCGTATTCATTGTTTGCAACTACATTTTAGACATGAGTGCTGTGCAGCTCTTTTTTTGTCATATCCTTGGGGATAGAGGAAGTTTCCCACCACTGTCTAAGATGTAGGTTTTCCTCCGACATTTTAATTTTTTTTCATTTTTTCTTTTAAGATTTTATGTATTTATTTGAGAGAGAGAGAGAGAGTGCAGAAGCAGGGGAGGGGGGCAAAGGGAGAGGTAGAAGCCAGCTCCCTGCTCAGCAGGGAGCCCAAAGCGGGGCTTGATCCCAGGACCCAGGGATCATGACCTGAGCTGAAGGCAGACGCTTAACCAACTGAGCCACCCAGGTGCCCCAAGTCATCTGACATTTTTAAACCATTTTCTTTTAGGAAGTCTGTTAACTATCCTTTTTTCTTCACTGACTTTACCCTTTTCTACAAATGTACTCAAGTTCTCAGTTCCACTCTCAACTTCACTACTTGATTTCTCAAACTAGTCATCATCTTTGCTCTTGTTTTCATGTTTCTCCTCCTTATTTCTTATCCTTTTGCAATCTGACTTCCAGTTAAATTTTTCTCATTACCAACATCTTTAGTAGTTTCTGAACTCTTAGTATTGTCACTAAAGCCCTGGTCAATGTGCAAATTAAAAAATGATGATGTTCCATGGGGCGCCTGGGTGGCTCAGTCGTTAAGCGTCTGCCTTTGGCCCAGGGCGTGATCCCGGCGTTCTGGTATCAAGCCCCGCATCAGGCTCCTCCGCTGGGAGCCTGCTTCTTCCTCTCCCACTCCCCCTGCTTGTGTTCCCTCTCTCGCTGACTGTCTCTCTCTCTGTCAAATAAATAAATAAAATCTTTAAAAAAAATGATGTTCCAGAGGACTCAAGCTTCTCCTAAAATAAAATTTAATGGTTCTATAATTGTAACTGATAGTTTGGCAGGGTGTAGCTGCATAATAAAGCCTCCTTAAGGATGGAATCGTATGTATCCCAAGAAAAAAATTCAGGTTCACATCATCCATCAAATATGGATGTGCCCTTCTGTTCCACCACATTCTCCCCATAATGTTTTCTACATCCCCAGGTCCTACAGTGCTCATTTCTTCATAGGGGTTGCACATCCGTAGGCACTAACCTGGAGCCTGGACATCCAACGATGGGCAAGATTAGCTTGTGATGTTTTAGAGTTCTGTATGCCATTATATTCCAGGATGACTGTCCCCAATATCACCTGTTTCTCTCAAAGCAGCAATGTACAAGCAAAACCACTCAACTTCTTTGTATCCAGTCCCACTCTAGTTCTCTGAATTAGTCCTAAGTGAGTATATAAATTTCATTGGTCAAATATAATGGATAGTTTATATATGTGTTGTAAGCTTCTCTTATGGCATTTAATCCTGTTCGCCATGGAATGTTTTTTGAGATGATTCCTTTACTTTCCTGCCCCATCCCCCGCCCCCAGGTGTATATATGTATGTATGTATGTATGTATGTATGTATGTCTTGTATTTAATCCTTTGTTCTTTTTTTCTGGCAACTCTTCACTTTCCTTGACAAATCCCCCCTTCTCTACCTCCCCACTAAATACTGTGGTTCCCTGGGATTCTATCTTTACTCTTCTCTAATCCCAGTGTTCACATGACCTCTTCTAGGCCAACATCATCAGTCAGCACTTTTACTATGATGAATCCCAGAGGTCATTCCTGATCACCTGACTTATTGGACAGCTCAACATGGATTTCCCAAAAGCATCTTAAAATTCAACATTCCAACATTAAATCCAGTATATGACCCCATTCCCAAAACTGCTTTTCTTCATATGCTATAGATCTCATATAATGGAAGCACTGGTTTCTCGGCAGCCTTAAATCAAAATTCTTAGAGTTCTCTTAACTCTTCTTCCTCCAGTTTGTTTTTCAGTCCATCAATTCTAATACTTCTTGAAACTTTCCACTTCTTTTTGTCTGCATTGCAACCCTTTAAATCATCACTTATCTAATACAGTGCAATAGCCTGCCTTGTCTGGCATTCTTTCTATCCATCTCACAACCAGATGTATCTTTTAATATATAAGTCTGATTGTTTCACTCCCCTAATTTAAAAAATCCTTAAATTTAGCCAGACAAACACTTTTTGGTATAAGTGCCACATTTTGTTTTTCTATAACTCTTTGTTCTGTGTTAGCTGTTTTCCTGTTCCTAAGATGTTCTTCGTGCTTGACAGCAAGTTCTCATTGGTACTTTCAGATTGTGTCCCATTTTACCCTTTAGAGCCTTTTGGACTTGCATCCTCGTTCCCAAGCCCCACCCTAGGAAATTAGCTATTCTATACTCCTTGATCCCCTAACACTTGATCTGCAAATGTATCTTGTTAGATCATAGCTATTTGTTTACATGTGTCTCTCTCCAACCTGAATATGAACTCTTTCAGGGAAAAAGCCCTGTTTTGTTCATCTCTGTTTCCTCATTGTCTATTAATACTCGATAAATTTGTAAATGAATGTCTGCCCTGCTGAAGCTCACAAGGTAGTTAAGAAACAAAATTTACACACAGATTGATTAGGGGAAAATGCAATACAGTGATAAAGTTGATAGTTGAAAATAGTAAAGCCTGTGTAATATTGCCTTACAGAAGGTAAAAGCTTATTTTTTTCCTAGTTTACAAAATAGTGTAACTATTTTTATTTATTTTTAAATTTAATTTAATTTTTTAAAAGAGGAAATGGGGAGGGGCAGAAGGAGAGAGAATCTTAAGCAGGCTCCACACCCAGCAGGGAGCCTGACACAGGCGCCATCTCACAATCCTGAGATCATGCAGGACCTGAGCCCAAATCAAGAGTCCGATGCTTAACCGACTGAGCCACCAGGTGCCCCATTAATGTAAATATTTTTAAATTTGATTCTCAAACTATATGCTGCACATTTACACACACAGAGAGATTTGATATGATATACAGAGATGAAATGTCCAATAGGATAATGTATGAATAAATGAGCAAATTAGAGTAAGCCATCCAGGTAAATAGTGACCCTGGTAAAGGTATTTCTTGGTATTCCGTAGTACAAATCCCCTTCAGTTTGCTGGAATTGAGAATAGAACAAAAAAAACAAAAAAAAAAAAAGGAGATTATATCATAGTTTCCTAGCCTAAGCAACACATTAGTCAGAGAGCAAGGGCTCTAGGGAGACTTTTGGTCTTTAAACAAGGGGACACTGAAGTTTCTAAGAATGCTTCACAGAAATAAAATCTAATGTACTCTAATAGGCTAAAGCAGTGAGAGCTCTGATAAAATATGATGAACTTCAAAACGGCAGGAATTCATAGAAAAATAGGAGAAAATAATACAAAGGGACCAAGAGTCATGTCTTTATGCACTCAAGAAGGAAAGGACACTGATACATATGTATAAAACCTTAAGGTCTTTTTCCTGAATATTGTACCTTTTAGAAAACACAGAAAAATAGTAGTAATCAAATTAACACTGGAAATCTGGCAGGACTAAAGAAGGATTGTGTACTTTTTGACTCTGAAACTAAGAAATAAGAATGGCCAAGGAAATGATGTAGGTTACTCCTAACAGAACACATGTTTGCACTTTGACTACCATGATTAATTTTACACATTTCCCTTGAGTAGGATGGTGTGACTATTATGAGTGGCTTGTTGAATTTTTAAGTTTTCTTTTATCCCACATGTTCTTTAAAATTCATAAAACGATATATAACCATGAATTTTAAGGGAAAATAATTATGTAAAAATAGCTATAGCTAGGGAGTGACAACTTAAACAGAACCTGCCTTCCTGGATGGTCCTAAATAAAATCCAGTAAATCATCAATTTTATTTAGGAAATATTTGTTGAGCATTTTGTAAGTTTAAGTTGCTGCGTTAGGTGCATTAAGGAGTAAAATAAAATAAAATTTAAAAACCCACAAAATCTTTGACTAATAGAAACCAGAATGTCTGACAGTGAGCATAAGTTTCTTCTGTCAGTATTCCCAGCCTTTTCCCATTGCCACTCCATCCCTTTATTATGATGCCCAGGACTTTGTAACACAGAATTGGAAAGTAAGAGGAAAAAGATTTTTTCGTGAAGAATTCATACAAGGGTTGTTCTTTGCTGAAGATAAATCAAGTAATGGTTGAAGTAGACAAAAATTTTTGTAAGCTAAGACGTTTAAGTCAATTTGCATAATAAAAAGCTAAGAATTAGGGGGGAGATTAGAAAAGCAATAAAACGGGGTTTCTAAAAGAAAGTTTGGATTATAAAAAAATAAAATAAAAAAAATAAAAGAAAGTTTGGGAGGGTTGACAAGAGGTTTCAATGAAAAACAGACAAAGAAAATTAGGATACAAAAGCATTTTTATAGGCTGTGAACTAAACCTCCTAAGAGCTATATGTATATGTATATTACCTATATGTATATAGGTAAGACTTTTTTTTTTAATGTGGCTCCATGCAAAGACAGGGCCACAGGAGACCCTAAGGCTTATTCAAGTACACTCATTTAATAGTAATGGCAAGACAAGAACATACATATTTATAATAAATGTCTGAATATGATGAGCAACAACAGATGAACACAGAACATCCCGTGCGTATACTGGGGGAGAAATGTCACTCAACAGGAGAGATCATGGAGAAGGATGTAATGGAATGATTCCCTGAAATATTTATTTCATTGAAGAAGAAGAGATTAGACATTCTACATAGAAAAAAATGATGTAAACTGAGGTACACAGGTAGGAAAACATGGGGTCATATATTTCTTAAATAATCCCAGTTTGCTAGAGCACAGTACATGTGTAAAGTCTGAGGTGAGACACAGGTTGTGGCTAACAAACCAGCTCCATGAGGTCACTCAGAGGGAAGAGTGTGGGCAGCAGAGCATGTCTCAGGCACCAAGATCCACGACACAGAGGACATCCATGCCAAGGAGCCTAACACAGAATCGAAAGAATTCTGAAAGTGGGAGTTAAGTTTTTGAAAGTAGGCAAAGGGCTTGGAGATGAAACTATGATGTATTCCAAGGTTAAGAATCCAGTGGCTGAAAAAACCAAAGGTCAGAGGAAAAGCCAGAAGCTGCAGAGAGACATACAAGAGGCACAGACAGGATCCTGCCTGGCAAAGCAGCTGCTGCTGTCCTTCATCCATGCTTTCCACTCAGGTCCTGACACACTCCTCAGTTTTTAAAGGCACTACACTTCTGTGCTGACATGTGGTATAAGTTTAAGAGAAAGGGGTCTTTTTATATAGCACCATAGAAAGGTGACCTTTTCTCAGGGAGATAACTATCAGGTTCTGAATATGTGTTGGACATTTGATTAAATTGCCTCTATTTCTCACAATTACTCTGCATATGAATATACTTCTGTCCTTATAAATGACCGACCTAAGGTGCAGAGAAGTTAAGTGGCTTGTCCAAGGCCATGCAGCTTTTGTGTTGCAAAACCAGGACTGAAACTTATGTTCAATTCTCTGATGACAATTTCCTATGCTCCATCAGCTACAGCACAGCCGTCCAATAGAACAACTGTACACACCAAACATGCATTTTTACATTTTCTAACAGCCACATCAAAATAAGAAAGCAGTAAATAACCCAACATATTCAAAAGATTGCCATTAATTTACAATCAATGTAAAAATTAATAACACATTCCCTTTTTTTGGTACCAATTCTTGAAAATCCAGTGTTCTGTTTTACACTGATATCTCAATTCAGGCTGCCTACATTTCAAACGGTCTGCCTACCGTAGGGCACATCCGTACCAAAGGGCCTATATCGTAGGGCACAAACTATATGCCCTATTCTGTTTTCCAAGGATTAAGCAGAGAAGGGATTCACTTTTGAGGCAAGGGGGTATAGAGTGTGCATGTTTGTGTTTAGTTCTTTCTCAATGATTCTCAACTTTGGCTTCTTGTCAGAATCACTGGGAACTTTTAAACATATTAAGAACTTGGCTCGATTTCTATAGATTTTGGTTTTATTGCAGGGTAAGGCATCAACTTTTTTTTTTAACTTTGTTGAAGTATAATAAATATTAAAAAGTGCTCATGAGTGTGCAGTTTTATGTATTTCCATAAAATGAACACACGCAGGTAACCATCATCCAGATCAAAGATCAGAGTATTCCAATACCCTAGAAGTCCTCGTCAGGTTCTCTTCTAGTCCCCACCTCCTGCAAAGGGCTACATCCCCTGAGACTGATAAAATGGTGAATCTCCACCTGTTCTTACAGAGCAGGCCCTGGAGTTCAGCCCAAAACTGTCACCTAATATGTTAATGCTCACTACAGGTTGCTCCTCTGCAAGGTCCTATGCTCAGGTTTCTCAGGTCAGTTTGTAGCCCCAGAAATAATAAACACCATGCCAAACAATCTATCTTCTAGAGGATCTCTACCCAAGGAAACACAGGCCCTTCAAACTACTATATGCCCTGGTCCACACAGTCCAATCTCTACTTGGTCTTGAACCACTGGCTCTGTGTTCATTCAGCCCTTCTTAGTTGCATGATCCCAAAGATTTGGTTTTCTTCCCTCCGTCCTGCACAAGCCACCTATTTTCTCACCTGAGTTTTACCTCCCTCATTAACAACAGATCATATGTACAACAGTTTTGTGAAGCCAGTAATAGAAATTTCAATTTCCTGATGAACAGGCTTTAATAAAAGTCACAAGTTAATACCCTTTTCCTTGGTACTTAATTGCCCAACCTTCTGCTTCAGGGCTTCTCATTACCACACAGAGTCTCTGATCTTATAAATTCAATTCTTTGGAAACAGCATTTTTTTTCTCTCTGCTGCTCTTTTTTCTAAGAAAAATTAAACTTTGTGTCTACAACAGGTGTTCCCTCATTAGCTTAATCAGAAAAAAAAATCAATTAAGACATTTTCTAACTCAAGCCAACCTGAGCAAATATAAAAGTGGATTGAATCTGTGAGTTCCATGCTACAATAAGTCCTAACTAAACAACTTCTCAAAGTATTAAATATCCAGCAATATTCAGCCTGCTGTTTGTTGGAATTACAATTGCTTCACAGTATTTTTTCTTTCCCTGCTCTCAGAACAGTGCCTTGTTGTACTTCCAGCCCATACAAGAATATTTTGAATGAGTCTGACTTTGCAAAGACAGCATTTGCAGCTGAAAATAGCAAAACATGACCATCTGTTCTCTCCCTTCATGGTTCAGTCTGACAACATCCTAACACAGTTGTCTTCCTCCTTGACTCCATTCTTCTCTGCCCACCCGCCTTGTTCCACCAGTTTCCCATTTGAACTTCTTCATTTACACTGTCTTTCCATGTTCCTCTCCTCCTGCTCACATACCACTACTTTCCTCCATTTTATTGCTTCATAATTCTTACAACCCTCAAGAATACTCAATTGCTTTCCAATCACCACCCTCCCAAATCCAGCTTTCTCCCTTACGCCCTCTGCCTCACACTTTACTGAGTAAAGTTCACACTTTACTCAGCCCTACCCAACTTTATATGGGAAAAAGAGAAAAAGGAAAGAAGTTTCATATCGAGGCTTCTAAGATCAATCTGAAGTGTGCTGGAAATATGGAAATAAACCCTAGGTATTGGGGAGGAGGAGAAGCATAAGAAAAAATGAAGGGAAAAAAGGCATAAATAACACTGGTGGCAAAGGCAATTTTCACCTCTATTACTACAGATTTCCACCAAGCCATATACCAACTATAGGAAAGGGGTTAGAAGATACCTAGTGCCACCAACTGCCACCACTATAAGTTTTGTACACATTTGCAAATATCAGAAAGACACCTTAATTTTTCATCTATACATTCACTGAAACTCCAAATGATTGATAATTTTAGGAAACACTTGGAAAATACATTAAGGAGAGACTGAATTTAATAAAATGGGCTCCAAATCCAGATTCCTTACTAATTCAATGTATGATTGCTCCCAATTTACTCAGCTACTCTGGGTATCACTTTCTTATCTGTAAAAGGAAATAATAATACATCTCTTAGGAATGTTGAATAATATTAAGAAGAACATTAAAGGTTGAGATTAGTTAATACGTATAAAGCACTGAGAACAGTGCTGGGCACTTAGTATAGATGTCAACTATTAATGTTATTGTTGTGTTGTTATATGAGATATGCAGACTTAGATCACTCAGACTTAGTCAAATGGCTTTTACCTCTTTTTTTTTAAGATTTTATTTATTTATTTATTTATTTAGAGAGAGAGCACACTCAAGCTGGGGTGGGAGAGGAACAAGCAGACTCTGCGCTGAGCACAGAGCCTAATGTGAGGCTTGATCTCATGACCCTGAGATCATGACCTGAGCCAAAATCAAGAGTCGGACACTTAACCACCAAGGCACCCCCTTTACCACTAAATGAGTAGTGCCACTCAGTGGCTCAGAGGTATAACTTATTCATTTATTGAACAAATATGAATGAGTTCCTTCTATGTGGCAGGTACTTTCAGGATGCTAACTGAACAATGATTTAACCATAGGAATGATCTCCAGCCATGTAAAGCTCACAGGCAGGTAAAGCCTGGCTTACTTGGATCCTAGCAAATGAAATACTTAGAGCATTTCCTCTAGTCTATTGTAGGAAAGTCAAATTGTGAAAAGCAAAATTCCCATCAAGAGAAAAGAGAGACAGGGAAACTACTTCAGGATTGTCTTAGGGCCAATTCAAGTCCATCTCTAATTTTTTCTTAAAACTGTTACCTTTGCAGTTTCACAAAGTCACTAAATAGTAGAAGGAGACATGAGTTCTCATAACAAAATAAAATGCAAAGCCATGAAGGATTGGCACTGGAACAGGGGGGACCACTGCATAGCTTAGTCACTCAATGACACTGATTTCCTCTGTTATCTCCTACTGGCACCTCTGAGAGCTGTTTTCTTTTTAGTCTTCTGATTCAAGTACAGACAAAAGCTCATTCTCTTGGTTCCCCTTGATAAAACTGAGATTAGGCAGAGTCTGGTAAACACCAAAGAGACCAAAGAAGGGAAAAATAGAGAGTATAGATTGATTGACTTACTAAAGAAAGGTTTCTCATTTTTAATCTAGTTGACTTTAGTCTAGGATATCTCAAGGTCTTCCCATTATTCATGAGATCCTTTAAAGTTTAGTAATGAGACACTGTCCAGAAAATTCTCCCTTTTCATCTATAGACAATTCTTCCTATCCCACTTCCTAAACTAAGAGATTCCTTTTCTACTAGTTATGTAGGTCATGAAAGCTATCTTTAAATAAGTATCTATATCCACCATACAGTCATAATTACATGATTGAACACTCACACATTATTCATGCATACTAAAGTATTTTCTTGTTGATTAATGAAGAAAAAAAGGTCCCAAAGCCCTCATAAACTCAACCAGCATATACTGGGGTTATGAAGCTTATCAGTCTATATTCAATCAGAAAAACAGACTTTTAAAATTTTATTGCTATAAATAATAATTTTAAAATAAAAAGAATTTTCCTCTTAATCCTAAGCAAATTGTATGTAATAGATATTCTGGTTAATCAAATATTTACTATAATTGTCCTTGAATAAATATTTTGTGTTAAGGCACATTTCTCAAACAGATAGGGAAATCAAGTTATTTAGCAATAGTTAACCCAGTCTTTTCTTGTACATATCTCAAGTGAAAAATAAAAATATACCTTTATATTTTCCTATGTTTCTACATTTTTCTATATTTCTATTTTCTACTTTGTATTTCTGTAAATATCAATAAATAATAAGTAATAGATATCTGCCTCCTGGTGGCCATATGCAGTTCTAAAAGCAAAAAATACCCTATGTCTCTTGAAACAGAACAGTGATTTTGTTTCAGATTTTTTTTGGAAAGCTGTTCATTCTGGAAAGCAATGGTGGGTCAGCTTGGTACCAAGAAGGCGAAAAGCAGCAATGGCAGCCAATATCAGTGTCTTCCAAGGACACTGTGGAACACAACAGTTCCCTTTTAGACTCAATTGGCTTGTAAGCCATAAATATATGCACCTAAACTCCAAAGAGTCCTCATTAAAACCAGCTGTGATAAAATTAAAAAGTTTAGCTGGTAATTCTAATGTTTATTACAAATACCTTCCCTTAAGCCTCAAGGTCCTAAGGTTACAGTGTAATACGCCTTTTAGACAAACAGAATATTCTTCATCATATGTATTACCTCCTGATACACCTCCTGATGTAAGGTCTCTTGTGTCAATCTGATATGGCTGTAGAAATGTATGCTTCATTGTTTAGTAAGTACCTTTACTTGGCAATAGAATAAAATCTTTTGGGAAGTATCAAACGTGCTTTGAAGGGAAGACAGCACTACTTACTAAAACCATATGTCAGAAATGCAGGAGGTTTTGTCAAAATAATTTACTGAGGCAATTTTTAAAACTATGATTTATCAAAATCTGAGTCAATTTCTGAAGGGTTGCCTCAGTAGAAATAGTAGTAAAATACGTTATATGTCATGTCACTAATAAGTATTTAATTTAAGTACTTATAAGCTTATGATACAGAATAAATTTTGAATAGAAGTCACGTGTTTCAACAGACAATATTAGTGGCTAAGATTAATTTGACAATATCTGTAATTTTGAGATTATTAGATGAATTAACTCAAGACTAAGTACTTAGAACACTTTTGCTTGCAATATGAGGATTTAGGTGGGAAAGTGATACAGAAAATATCTATGAGTCATTCCATATATCTCACAATGTTCCTTTGATTAGTGTTCTGTAGAAGGGAAAGAATTGAATGGATATTATTTTATTTTATTTTTTATTTTTATTTTTTTTTAAAGATTTTATTCATTTATTCGACAGGATAGAGACAGCCAGCGAGAGAGGGAACACAAGCAGGGGGAGCGGGAGAGGAAGAAGCAGGCTCATAGCGGAGGAGCCTGATGTGGGGCTCGATCCCATAACGCCAGGATCACGCCCTGAGCCAAAGGCAGACGCTTAACCGCTGTGCCACCCAGGCGCCCCTGGATATTATTTTAATACAAGTAATAAACATAATAAAGTTAACTGAACCTAAATCACTGAACTTCTTTTTACTATTGCTTTGAGAATATAAGAGTTGTATTATCATAGAAAAATGCCCTCTTAAATAATTGAAGAAATCATAAATTCATTAAAAGAAATATATATTTGACTACTAAGAACAAATATAAATTTATTCATGACATGGGAAAAGCAAAAGAATAACTTTACCAAGGAGAAACTTGACAAACATAACTGAAATTATCCTTCAGAGGAAGGAGAAATAAAGACTTTCTCACACAATTAAAAATGCGGTAATTTGTTGCCAGTAGATATATCTTGCAAGAAATGTTAAAAGAAATTCTTTAGAGAGAAGGAAAATGATAAAGATCGGAAACTGGGATCTACACAAAGAAAGAGCATCAAAGAAGGAATAAGTGAAGGTAAAATAAAACAAAAACTTTTATTTTTCTTCTCCTTCTTTTAAAAAAGACATTTATTTGAGAGAGAAAGGGAAAGAGAGAGAGTGAGCACCTGAGTGGGAGGAGGGGCAGAGGGAGAGAAAGAAATCTCAAGCAGACTCGCGCCAAGCAAGGAGCCTGAGGCAGAGCTTGATCCCAAGGACTGAGCCACCCAGGAGTCACTATTTTTCTTATTCTGAATCAATCCAACAGGTAACAGTTTGTTTAAAATAAAAATAGCAATAATGTACTTGATTTGGCAACAATGATACAAGGGACAAAAAAGAGGAATTAGAATTATTTGTTATTATAAGGTGCTCACACTACCCAAGAAGTGACATAGTGTTATTTTAAAGTGGACTTGGATTGGTTGTAAATGTATATCACAAACTCTAGGCCTACCACTAAAAAAGGGAAAAGAGAAAAAATAATGAAGAAGAAACTGATATGCTAAGAAAGTAGAGTAAATGGAATCAGATGAAAAGGTCAATTAAAAACCACAAAAGGCAGAAAAAGTGTGGAAGACAAAAATAGAAACAGAGAATAGGGCAAGAAATAGAAAACAGTAAAAATAGTTATTAATTCAATTTAATCAATTATCACTTTGGATGTTAATGCTTCAAATGAACCAAACAATAGAGACTTTTGAGTGAATCAAGAATCAAGACCCAAATATATGTTGTTTATAAGAAACCCACATTAATTATAAAGACATACATAGCTTAAAAGTAAGTGAATGGAGAAAAATACACCATGCTAACACTAATCAAAAGAAAGCAGAAATACAGTTGACCCTTGAATAATATGGAGGTTCAGAGCACCAATTGCCCACACAGTCAAAATCTACATGTAACTTTTGACTCCCCCAAAACTTAACAACTAATAGCCTAGTGTTGACTGGAGGCCTTACCAATAACATAAACAGTCAATTAAAACATATTCTGTATGCTATGTGTACTATATACACGTATACACACGCACATATTTATATATACATATATTTTTAAAATTCTTACAATAAAGTAAGCTAAAAAAATGTTATTAAGAAAACCATAAAGAGAAAATACATTTACAATACCGTACTGTAAAACACCTGTGTAAAAGTGAACCTGCACAGTTCAAACCTGCGTTGTTCAAGGATCAACTGTAGTTCTATTAATTTTGGACAGAGCAGATTTCAAATCAAAGAAAGTTATCCAGGATAAAGAAGGGCATTACGTAATCATAATAAGATCAATTTTCCAATTTTCCATTCTTAATATGTATGAGCCTAACAACAGATCATCAAACTATGAAAGGCAAAAACTAATGGACCTGAAAGAAGAAATAGATGAACCTACTATTATTGTTTGAGACTTCTCCCCTCTATCAGAAATGAACAGATTCAGTAGTCAGAAAATCAGTAAGGACATAGTTGAACTCAACATCATCAATCAACTGGATGTAATTGAAATTTATAGACTACTTCATTCAACAACACAATACATACTCTTCTCAGAATCACATAATCTTTGACCAAGATAGACAACATTCTAGACAATTCTGCCTCATTTTTACAACGGGACATCAGATTTAACTGAGAGTATTTCAAACAAATTATGTTGGCTGGTCTCTCATGTACAAGTGAACAGGAAACTGTTCTTTTCTGTATCCTTTTATATATTTTTTTAAGATTTTATTTATTCGACAGAGATAGAGACAGCCAGAGAGAGAGGGAACACAAGCAGGGGGAGTGGGAGAGGAAGAAGCAGGCTCACAGCGGAGGAGCCTGATGTGGGGCTCGATCCCATAACGCCAGGATCACGCCCTGAGCTGAAGGCAGACGCTTAACCGCTGTGCCACCCAGGCGCCCCTGTATCGTTTTATATTTAAATGACATTATAAATATATAAGTATTGGAATATTTAATGTGTCTTCACACAGTGCATTTCTCATTCCTCCTTAGTGGCTTCAGAGTTCTTTTTACCAAGACCCAGCAGTCTTTGTTAAATTTTAGTTTTCCATTGACAGGATGTTGCAGGCTTCCCCTTTTATGCTATATAAATCTTGAATTAGCCATTTCTCTATTTAAGATCACAATCTGAATGCTAAATGGCTAGGGATGCTCACTGCTACTGGGTTAGGCATAATTTCATAGGGGTTTCAGTGAAAAGAGGCAAAATAACTAAACAAAGATAGTATATCATAAATTCATATTGGTATTCACATTTCAAATTTAGAATTATAGTATTTACTTAATTTCTTTGATATTCATCTATTTTATACTAGAATTTTTCTTTCTTTCTTTCTTTTTTTTAAGATTTTATTTATTTGAAAGAGAGAGCAAAAGTGAGAGAGATCACAGAAGGAGCGGGAGAAACAGACTCCCTGCTGAGCAGGGAGCCCGATGTGGGGCTCGATCCCAGGATCCTGGAATCATGACCTGAGCCAAAAGTAGACCCCAACTGATTGAGCCACCCAGGCTCCCCAAAATTTTTCTTTCTTAATGACATTTTATATTTAATATGTCAAAGCAAATAATTTGTTATTCATATAATATATACAGGTATATGTATACACACACAATCATACAGACACAATGTGATTACTGAAAACAACATAGGACTGTACAAATCTTTTTATCTTTAGCTTACTACGAATGTAAGTTAATGTCTTATAAAATAAATTGAAATTATTTCTATGTGTAGTTATGTCATCAACTATATACACAATTAGGTTCATTTATTTATGTTGTTTAATTTTATTTTAAATATTTTATTTATTCATTTGACACAGAGCGAGAGAGAGAGAGAGAGAGAGAGAGAAAGAACGTGCACGCGCGCACAAGCACAAGCAGGGGAGAAGCAGGCTCTCTGCTGAGCAAGGAGCCCGATGTGGGGATCAATCCCAGGACCCTGGGATCATGACCTGAGGCATGACCGCAGGCAGCCGCTTAACTGACTAAGCCAACCAGGCACCCCTCTGTTGCTTTAATTTTAATTTAATATTGATTTCATTTTGTTTATATGTTTCTAAGACAAACTACATTTAAAGAAATCAAGGCTCTTTGTGCCTTTCATACAATTTCCTAGATTTTTTTTTTTAGTATTTTAAAATTTTACTCTAAATAAATGCATATTTTTATTTGGTCACTTAAAATAAACACCTTTTTTTTCCCACCTTGCTTTCTCCACTTGACAGTACTTGCTAAAGACCACTTCAGAGTAGCATATACAAATATTCTTCATTCTTTTTTATATCTACAGAGTTCCTTTTGTTTGGATAAATCATCCAATTTATGAACCAGGCCTCCATTGATGGACATCTGCATTGTTTTCTATATTTTGCTCTTATAAATAGTACAGCAACAAATATCACTGTGGATACATCTTTTTGTATTTTTTTCCAATGCATCTTAGGACTAGATTCCTATAAATAGGATTTCTGGATCTGAATGTAAATGCATATGTAATGTTGCCTGATAATGACAAATTCGCCTCAATAGGAGTGAAATATTTTGCATTTCTACCAGCAACGTTTGAGTGCCTATTTTCCCACAGACTGCCAACAGAGTATTTTAGATGAGAAATGGTATCACAGGATGGCTTTTTTTTTTAAGATTTTATTTATTTACCTGACAGAGAGAGAGAGATGCTTAGAGAGGGAACACAAGCAGGGGGAGAGGCAAAGGGAGAATCAGGCTCCCCGCTGAGCAGGGAGCCCAACATGGGGCTAGATCCCAGTACCCTGAGATCACGGCCCAAGCAGAAGGCAGACGCCCAACTGACTGAGCCACCCAGGTGCCCCCACAGTTCAGCTTTAATTTGTGTTTTATGCCACATGTACTTTTTCTTCTTAGAAGTATATAGATTCCTCTCCTACAGAACAGTAGGAGAAGAAAGGGAAGAAGAAAGGGGGGGTAATCAGAAGGGGGAATGAACCATGAGAGACTATGGACTCTGGGAAACAAACTGAGGGCTTCAGGGGGGGGAATGGGATAGGCTGGTGATGGGTATTAAGGAGGGCACATATTGTATGGTGCACTGGGTGTTATACGCAAGTAATGAATCATGGAACTTTACATCAAAAAATAGGGATGTACTGTATGTGGACTAACATAATATAATAAAAAATATTATTATTAAAAAAAAGAAGTATATAGATTCCTTGCCCATTTTTCTATAGTATTGTTGGTCTTTTACTTTATTGAGAATCATTTTATATATTAGATGTGTTAATATTTTGTTTATAAGTTAAACATATTTAATGTATAATACTTTTCCCAGTGTCATTTAAAACATTTTTATTTTGGTGTTTTTACCACACAAAAATATTTTCCACTTTATGTAGTAAAATGTACCAATCCCTTTCACCATTACTTCTGGATGTTGAGTCATAGGAGAACTTTTCCCATTCCCAATCTGTAGATGAATTAATGCTTTCTCTGGTTCTCTTGTGATTTCACTTTTTTAATATTTAAATATCTAGCACATTTGGAATGGATCATGATAGAACAAATCAAATTTTATCTTCTTTCATACAGCTTCCCAGGTGTTCCAACACTTACTTATTAAAAAGCCTATCTTTTTAATACTATAAAGATAATACTTCATATATTTGGAATTCCACCATTATCATATATTAAATAGTCACATACAATTGAGTCTATTTCTGGAATTTGTATTCTCTTCTATTTTTAGTATGTCTATAATGAGGAAGAATCCTGTACCCTTTTATTTTACTTTTTTTACTTGCCTTATGCAAACTTAATTTTTTATTTAACTTATTTTTAAATTTAAATTTAATTAACATATAATGTATTATTGGTTTCAGAGATAGAGTTTAGTGATTCATCAGTCTTATATAATACCCAGTGCTCATTATATCACGTGTACTCCTTAATGCCCATCACCCAGTTATCCCATCCCCCCAACCCCTTCCCCTCCAGCAACCCTCAGTTTGTTTCCTTTAAGAATCTCTTATGGTTTGTCTCCCTCTCTGATTTTGTCTTGTTTTGTTTTTTCCTCTCTTCCCCTGTGATCCTCTGTTTTGTTTCTTAAATTCCACATATGAGTGAAATCATATGATAATTGTCTTTCTCTGATTGACTTATTTCACTTAGCATAATATCCTCTAGTTCCATCCACATTGTTGCAAATGTCAAGATTTCTTTTTTTTTTTTTAAAGACTTTTATTTATTTATTTGACAGAGAGACACAGCAAGAGAGGGAACACAAGCAGGGGGAGTGGGAGAGGGAGAAGCAGGCTTCCCACTGAGCAGGGAGCCTCATGTGGGGCTTGATCCCAGAACCTTGGGATCATGACCTGAGCCGAAGGCAGATGCTTAATGACTGAGCTATCCAGGCGCCCCTCTTCTTCTTCTTCTTCTTTTTTTTTTTTTTTTTTGATGACTGAGTAGTATTCCATTGTGTGTGTGTGTGTGTGTGTATATATATATATATATATATATATATATATATATACACTACATCTTATATTCACATCCTATTATATTCACATCTTATACCCTTTTAATTATAGTGATCTTATAATACGCTTTAATATCTGCTAAGGCCAGGAGTCTATCATGTACACCATTGCACCTGCTCCTCCAATTTTCTTCCTAACTACTTGTTGCTTGTTTGTTTTTCCAAATTAACTTTACAATCAAAATTTAAGCTCCAGAAAAAAATTCTGGTATTTTCATTGGAATCATGTAAAATTAACACATTAACTTGTTGACATCATTTTGATACTCAGTTATATGCAGTATAGCTTGCAAAGATAGTTTTAACTTGTTAAAAAGAAAACCACAGGTCCAAAATTGCATCTCTTAGGTTAAGACCCCAAGTCAGTAAACCAATACTTAATACCTACCCTGACTGTAGTTTCAATCCCCCAGAAATGTAAACTTTAACCAGTGAACATGAGAATTTTCTGGTCAGCACCAGATAATTAACTGATAGACCCTTTTCATTCCCCTTAGAAGGGTAACTTTGCCTAAAACAATGGATTCCTTGCTAATAATTTCCTTTTTTCTATTCCTTCTCTACTTTTAAAAAACCTTTACTTTTCTGTAGCCCTTTGGAGCTCCTATTTGTGAGAAGATGCTGATGGTCCATGAATTGATTAATAAAGCCAATTAGATCTTTAAAATTTACTCAGTTGAATTTTTTATTTAAAAGATTTGGTGACAGTGACAGGATCTGAAGTGAACGTCCAGTAGCATTTGGGGACAACGAGAAACACAGGCATGGTACCCTAGAACCCTGAGTTCATTGTTTTTTGTGCCATTTCTGAGGGCTGTGGGTAAACCCTTCTGGGTTCTGAGTTCTACTCTTTGTGCATTTAAAGGAAAATTGGCTTTCCTTTAAAGGCAGGTCAGCTTGAGTTGGCAGGCGGTTCTGCCCAGAGCAAACTGAGCTGGCAGTTTTGCCTGGAGCCCGACTAGCTGACAGAAGGAAATGCCCAGAGCCAAGCTCCTAACCTTTCAGACCACAATTCCCTGAGTAGAAAACCTCAGCAAGGTTCCACAGGAATTGGTGATGGTGAACGCAAGACCTTCTCATGGCCAGGACTCAGTAACATCTCTTGGTTACTGTGGATACACTAAGTTGCACGTTTCTTTGTTTTGTTTTATGTAAATATTGCTGGGGCAGGGGGATCTTGGGGAACAAAAAGCTTCAAAAAGTGGTGGGCATGGGTAGAGCATTTAAAGGCTATTAGAAGAGCATTTACCACCTCCAGAGGACTCCCATGATAGGATGTTAGTCTTGGAACAGGGTAGATTGATACTAGGTTACCCACCAACCTCAAGAAAACTTCCATGAAAGGAGGTGCACTGTAAAACACACACAATCCCCAACCCAGTGGCATGTCCCTTTTAGCTATCATTTCGGCTCTGAAAAACCCAAAGTCCTAGCTAATGGGATCCTTAAATTCTAAAGAGTCACATATGCCACCTCCTAGCACCCCAGCTTATTTTATGTCTAGGAAGTTGCAGATATCTAGCAAAAACAGCAAAATCTTACTAAGCTTGTTTTGTGTTTTGAGGCTCTTGGCTTGGTAACTGTCAGGGTGGGGGTCCCAAAATAAGGCCAGACAGAAATGTGAGTTGCACCCCACTTGTGGCTAGATATGGCTGGACAAAAATGTGGGTTAACTCCATTTGTAGCCAGGGTCCAACCAAACTGTTGCCAGCTATCAGGGGATTTACAGTCTAGAAATATAATGGCCATTATGGGAAATGTTCCAATTTGATAAAATTTAAGAAGTGCACTTAAAAACACGAGTTCCCTGGGGCGCCTGGGTAGCTCAGTTGGTTGAGTGTCCAACTCTTGATTTCAGCTCAGGTCATGATCTCAGGGTTGTGAGACTGAGCACCATGTCGGGCTCCACACTGGGTGACGGGCCTGCTTGGGATTCTCTCTCTTCCTTTCCCCTCTGTCCCCACCCCTTCTCTCTTCCTCTCTAAAAAACAAAACAAAACAAATGACCAAACAAAAAACCCCAGGAGTTGCCAAATTAAATAGAATGTGATGCCTGTTTTAATGGGCAAGCAGAAACCCCCAAAAGGTTTTTAAAATTCCAAAATAGTTCTCATTAAAAGAATCATTACAAAAGGCTAATGAAAAATTAAAAATGTAAGAGGTACCTAGAACATGACTGTGAAATTGATGTAACTCCTACTACTGCTTCCCTTTTTCCTCCATTAAGTACTCATTCTCTAAGTTGTCTTTCCACTCTAAAAAGACTACACGCATAAACAAAAGTCTGTCAAGTTAATGGCCTTAGAGACACCCCCATATCTACCTTCAAAGGAGGGCCTCCTTATGGGCCCCTTTCAAAGTTACCAAAATGAGGGATTTTCTGGTAAACTGCTATGCTATTCCCTTAAAGAGCCAAGGGAAAATTCTGGTAAACACCAAAGCCAGTAGAGGGCAAAAACTCTTACCAGCATCAGCTCTGCCAAATCTGTCTGCACTGGCTAGTTGAAAGAAGAAAATAAAATTTCATGTTGTCTCTTCCTGTCCCTTCCTTTCCAAATCCATTGATCTTTTTTCTCCCAGAGGTAGCTATTGTCTTCTTGCTTTTCTCATTTGCATAACTGGGTTTGGCTCTCTGCCTGCCAGGTTGGTGGTTCTTTCTTTTGGCTATCTTTGGGAGTAACTCTGATTATAGGATACACAATTCTTAGTGACCTATTACTGACCCTAACACTAACTTGACTGAACATAAACCCACTCCCTGGTTCTCAATAAATTTTTATTCTTATTGTAAATGCCAATTATACCTCCATTCTCCACTTGATTTTTTATTGGGTAGTATTTGTGCTCATGGCAGCCAACACAAATAGAACCCATAAGTACTTGAAAAACCAAACCACATACATAGTGACTTGGAAAGTTAAATTTGTGGAGTACTAGTGAAATTTATGAAAAATTTTAATCTAAGACTCATAAGTTTTTACATTCTAGAGTTTTAGTAAGAGGGATGATATTTCAATGGTTGTTCTTGTCTACCACTTCTGCCAAGTTTAAGAAATGTAACAACTGACCAAGATTTCTCATCTCTTCACCTACCATACTGTACTTATATTACTCAAAAAGCAACATATCCAGCAAATCTTACATTTCTGAATATTAGTATATACATGTTCTGCCGACAAGAAAAATGGACACTGCTGTACTATTGAAATAGTTTCTCCTTTTCAAATGCCAGGGTAAACTCTGGCTGATTCCAATAAATGATCTGAATTTTCAAGCATTGCACATGTCAGCATTCCAGTAAAGAACAAGGACAGAAGGGAGTTGTTTCCATTCACCCAAAAAATTCACAGGCTTGAGCTGACTTGTCTTGTGTGTTCAAGGAAACCACAAGTGGTGCTATACCACTGAGAACCGAAATACTTCCTGCTATTCTTAACAGAATTTAAGTTTGTCCCCTGGCTGTCCTGCAGTTGCCTTTGTCTGTTAAGCAAACCACCAAATGGCCTCTTTATGTCCCAGTTTGCCTATTAGGATAGGCTATTTGTTTAGAAAGCAGCTTAATTTACAGAATAACAGAATTATTATTCTTTCCTAACTTTGGTTGAGAATGACGTTTACTTTATAAAAAAATAACAAAAAGTATGATTGAGAATGTAAGAGTTTAGTAACAAAGCTTCTGTTACAAATCCACAGAGAATATTTTCCCCAGGAAATAAATTCCTATCTACAGTTGCCTCAAAAGATTTACTATCCTGAGGATAGGGGATAAAATACTATTAAAGGTCTGAGGCAATTATTTTGATTTCAAATGTGGTTGAACATACCCTGTCACATTGCTCTGGAATTGTCGCAGATTAAATATTTTTCAAGTTTTGTGGACTATAAAATTTTACTATAAAAAGAGCCGTCCAGTGAGTATTGCTAGGCAAATTATGGGGTATGCTCTCCAGCCCTGAAAGTTATACAGATAGAATTAGAGTAAAATGAAATATCAAGGACAACTTGAAGAGAATAAGTGTGTTACACAAGGATAATTTAGAGTCAGGAAGCAGGGGAGGGACCTATATGGATTAAAGGTCTCTGCACCTGGTCCGTGAATGTTGAATGCTCTTATCCCCTTTCATCTAGGAGGAGATTAAGATGCATAGAATTAGCTCTTTTTTCCAAAGCTATCAACTATGAATGGTCTATTGGATGTTCATATTCAGTTCATTCTGTTAGAAATATATATAAATATATGAGAGAGAGAGAGAGAGAGTGAGCGAGCATGGGGGGAGGTGCAGAGGGAGAGAGAATCTCAAGCAGACTCTGTACTGAGCATGCAGCCCCATGCAGGGCTCAGTTCCAGGTTCCTGAGATCATGACCTGAGCCCAAATCAAGAGTCAGATGCTTAACTGCCTGAGGCACCCACGTGCCCCATTCTACTAGAAATATTTTTATACATGCTCCACAGAAAGGAATTAAACTGCTACCCCTATCCTTGGTATGATGGCTGCATAAGCATCAGGTTTATATTTAGCAGCAACTGTTACCAACTGTTTCTTCAACTCAGTTCCTCCACTGAGTCTCCATTTAGGCCCTATAACAAGAGATGCAGGGAGCACACTTAAACATGACATATCAGGGCAGTAATTTTGGTAACAGGAAACTAACATAATATCCAGTTTATGATCTATTTCTTATTCATGAATACTTCAGATTTTTGTAGTAAGTATGTCTTGCTTTAACAGCCTAAAGCATATTAGCAAAAAGACAGCCTACTTAAACTCCCCTCTTTTCCTTCCTCTTCCCACCGTTAGCTTGTGTTTATTCCTTTGTATATTTGTATACACATGTATCTTCCAACTTGTAAGCTTCTTTGTGGAGAGCAACTGTAATATCTGGTTTCTTCTGGACAAAAAAAGTCTTAACATTTAGTTGGTGTTACTGTATACTCACACACACACACACACACACACACACACGCACACACATGACACTTTTTAAAAAAAGATTTTACTTTTAAGTAATCTCTACACCCAACATGGGGCTCTAACTTACAACCCTTAGATCAAGAGTCACATGCTCTACTGACTGAACCAGTCAGGTGCCCCACACACATGACACTTCAAATATTTACCAATCTAATTTCATTCAGTAAGACTATAGGAGTAGCTCTCTTAAAAAGCTAGTAGGGCTTAGTATTTTAATTTCTATTTCTTCAAAATTTTTGATATTCAGCTTTATAGATACTTTGTTGACTATAACATATGACCTGAAAACTTTCCACTAATTTGATGTCCTCTCTTGTCTCTGACCAATGTGTGACATCATACTGACAGAGAAAGAATGAACCTTTATTTTGTGCAAATGAAAATGTTCTTCTAAATCTGAACATATTCACCACTGGTGATGATGTATAGAAGGCAGAGGTATAGTGAACACTGAAAAAGATCATATTTTAGGAATGCACTGATTTCAGTGTAAAGAGTTAGAGAGAAGACAGGTTGGAAGACATGGTGCTTTGTATATATTATATAATTAAAAACATGTTAAATTTAACATGGACAAGAAATGAATATGGCTTACATTTTTCTGCATATTCTGAGTAAGCCTTGAATTTGTAACATTATCAATGCAGCGTAGCAACAAACTTTGAGAGACATAATAGCAAGCAAATATTCATTCACACGTAGCAAGATCAGTGATACAGCATCATGAGTAATGATGTAATGGTTTTAAAATTATATTTGGGAAACATAGGCAAGAAGATATGTTATATTTTCAATACAAATTTTTTAAAGATTTTATTTATTTATTTATTTGACAGAGAGAGAGAGAGAGACAGCCAGCGAGAGAGGGAACACAAGCAGGGGGAGTGGGAGATGAAGAAGCAGGCTCCCAGCAGAGCAGGGAGCCTGATGCGGGGCTCAATCCCAGGACTCCGGGATCACACCCTGAGCCGAAGGCAGATGCTTAATGACTGAGCCACCCAGGCACCCCTCAATACAATTTTCAAACAGCGAAGGCATTGTCATAACAATCATTGTGATGGGAGACATGACATTAATTAAGAATGTCACATTTCACAATAAATGTGAAATAAAAACTTGACAAGATGGTTCTGTAACATGAACAGGAAGAGATGAGGTCTGGATACTGCAAAGAATATTCACATGCACTGACTATATATTAAACAAATAATAAGGGCCTCTTCACTACCTATTATTCTAAATTGAGATATATAAATCTCCATTTGTTACATTGGTTCATAAAATTTGCTACACATTTTTAAAATCAAATTATTAAAATAGACTTCATTTTTGACCAAGATAGAGCAAGAGGGACCAGATATACCTTCATATCTTGGACATAATGACAGAAAAAGAAAAGAAAAGAAAAAGTACCATTTTTATCTAAAAATATTATGGATAAAGCAAAATATTTTTTAAAACGCAACTGAATACAATTTAGTATTATTCTCCTTATCATAATCTCCTATAAGGTATACTCTGTGACCTTTTACCTTTGTACAGCATTTAGCAACACAGCCCTTGCTTTTTCTGTTTCTTTCTCTTGCTTAGGCTTTTCAGTATTGAACCTTCCCAGATCCACTCAATTTTTCTGATACTTTTTAATTAAAGTTCCTGAAGCTAACCTCAAAGCCATGCTTATGGTATGTATGATTAAGAGGGAGAAAACTTCAGTATAGAGGAAAAGCTCTAAGTCTGTCATATTATTCTAAAAGATTCTGCCTTCTAGTTTTCTTCCATGTATTAGGAGAAAGGGATTATGAAAACACAATTAGATTTTTGTTTTTTTAAATTTTAACACATGACTTTTGACTATCTGTGTATAAAGGGCAACTTTCCTTTCCTGGTATGAATTTTAGTGCTAGTTACAGTGTTTCTTAGTACTTCAAACTGATTTACTTATAAACCTGAATTATCCCTAATAACCATCTAATATAGTATCAGCTATACATGTTTTCTGAATCAAATGGCCTTTTTGTTATATATGCAAGTTTATGTTAAGTGGGGCTTTAAAAATACATAGTCAAAACCCTTCACAGATACGAAATTTTATTTTCAAAATAATTTTGCCACAAGAAAAAAAAAGAATAGATTGAAGTTAATTATGGCTTCTAGCCCTGAAGAATGGTACTAATCACTGACAGAAAGTGTAGCTCTGAAGGAAGAAAGACTTTTAAGGGATGTTGACAGATTTAAGTACCACATATTTTGTTCAGGATCATGACAGTATATTCAATAGAAAACATCTTAAAAAAAAATTTTTATTATGTTCAGTTAGCCAACACAAGAGAAAACATCTTACAGGCCATCAGAAATGGGAATGCCTAGAGCTCTGTAAACAACTATGTTATTAGCATTATGATTACTCGTCACATAACCAGGAGAACTGGGCACATGTTTCTTAAACACCTTTTGTGCCACCAGTGAATTTCTATACTAAAAATATAGTACAGAAATACTTTTTAAAGATCTATCTATATTCTTGTTAACTCCATGCTCCAATTTTCTTGCTCTACTGAGTAATGAATAGAATAATTTAACTATACCATCTAACTTCCCTACCTTCTGTCTTTTATTATAAATATTGACAAAGATTATGTCTACTACTCTATCCTAGTATCCACAATCCTCCATTTTTCCTTCAAACTCTTTCCTTCCTCTCTCCTCCCTCCCTCCCTCCCTTCTTCCCCCTTTCCTTTTTCTTTCCCTTTCCTTTCCTTCCCTTTCTTTCTTTTCCTTTTTCTTTTTCTCTTTCTTTCTTTCTTTCTCTTTCTTTCTTTCTTTCTTTTTCTTTCTTTCTTTCTTTCTTTTCTTTTTCTTTCTTCCTTCCTTCCTTCCTTCCTTCCTTCCTTCCTTCCTTCCTTCCTTCCTTCCTTCCTTTTTTCCTTTTCCACCAACTCTGCATGCCACAGAAAGTTCTCAGATTTTGAAACAACAGAGTAATTTTATAGACCATGGAAACTCTAAATCATAGCAGAACACAAATTGTCAACTTTGTATGTAATCTTTCATAGTTATTTCTGTACATAGGCTAAACAATACTAATTCCCAATGAAAAACCACTAGGGGGTGACCAAGCATCATTTGCTTTTCTTCTCTTGCTCTGGTTACTAATATTATTTAGATAATACTAACATTGTATAAATGTTTTGCTATCAATTAATCAGTATTCCTGAAGATTTTCCAAGTTACTAGAAATGTCTGAACAAACTGAATTCAATACAAATTATTCACAAGAAGTTTAAGTACTTCAAAACATCCCATTGTTCAGTCTTAAAGTTTTTGATTAAGCAATTGCAATCCTCTTAAAATCTGAATAAAGGTCAAATGTAAACTATGAATTGTTTACTCCACCAGAAGTGAATTTTGTGTTCCCTCTGAGATTATGTATTACATAAATGAACCACAAGCTTGAAAATTTAATATGTAATTTGAAAACAATGATTCTTGAGAGCATTTCCTAGCCATTTGAAAAATTATATGCTAACATCAAGAAAATGAACTATAATAAATGGTAAGTCTGTTTTGAGAGAAGTAATCGATTGGTTTGCACACAGTTAAATTTGTTTTATTCTATTTTTTCCTGAAGTTTACCTTGAGAAACGTTAATAAAATACAAATTAGTAATCACAAATAGAAAAATTATAATAGTCTTCACTTAAAAATAGTTTTAATAGTTTTAACTCTCAAAGGTCTGAAGTTTAACAAGAAATTTAGGAAAATGCAAATTAGATTATCTACTGACATTCCTGAAACAATGAGCAACTATACAGTAAAGAAGTCTTTTATTTACAAAAATGGAATAAATATTTACTTAAATCAATGACAACAGAAAGAGAAGTAATTAAAAAAAGCACTTACCTGTCAATTCTCCCAGCCTTTGGACCAGGAAGCAGGCTACTATAAACAAGCAAGTAAATACTATTTTATTCTCCAGACAAAAATGTGCTGCTGGAGTCAAACTACTGAGCTTTGAAATCAATGAAATCAGGTTCCGTCATTTGCTAATTGTGTGACTTTGAGAAAACTAGTTAACCTCTCTAAGCCACAGTTAGGAAAACAAATAGTTCCTATATCATGGAATTGCTTAGTGGATTAGCTGAGATACTATGTATAATGTATTAAGCAGCATGCCTGGCACAAAGCTCCCACTCAATAAATGCAGAATTATTATTATATGGGAAGCTCTGCATCTTGATGAATACGTTGGACAGAATGTATCATCTTCACAGTATTCTTAACATTGTCCCTTGGACAAATTAATTAGTGTTATATACCACTCTCTCCTCTCTTAGCTTTCAAATTCTCCCTCACAGGTTCCTCAAAATATCCCATTTCAAGGATTTAGATGTTTAATTCAATTCAACAAGATTTTGTGGAACTAGAAAATAGAATTGTAGTGATTACAAATTCATGCTTAGGACCTGAAACTATGCTGGATTTAGTAACAGATTGAAATAAAATATAAAACCACGATCTCTACACTTAAAGATAAAAATGAGCTAGTGTAGTTAATGGGAGTGGAGGGGAGAGGTAGGGAAGGAAATTAAATTTCTGTTGTTTTAAGACACCCAGTTTGTGGGAATTTTTTACAGCAGCTCTAGAAAAGAGGAACCTCTTTTCAAATCATCACAGTTATGAAGAAAGAATACATAAATAAGTATAGCTAGGAAACGGAGAGATTCATACAAGAAATGTGTGTTCTGAGTAATGCAAAATTTTGCAATTGGATAGAGATGGTCTAATTGAGTATTAGTGACAGTTGAGTTTTCCAAAGTACTCCTGGATTTTTATTTTTGTGTTCACTGTTGGTGCTACTGAACAAGTGAGTAGTTTCCTGTTGAAGGGATTGATTTGTTCACCTGGTTTTTCTCACTGTTCTGCATTTCTGACAGACACATTTGTCTTAGCCGCCTCCTCCCACAAATGTAGAGGCAGTAGTACATGTGTGTCCTGATGAGCCTTTGATGCTGTGCTTATCATTCTTGAGTAGTGAAAATACTCCGTATTTTTCTGAGTTTTCAATTACTTAATTTCAAGAAAAAAATAGAAATTGGAGTTTACGTAAGTCTTTTTTTTTTTTTTTAAAGATTTTATTTATTTATTTCTCAGAGCGCGAGAGACAGCACACAAGCAGGGGAGGGGCAGGCAGATGGAGAAGAAGGCTCCCCGCTGAGCAAGGAGCCTGATGTGATGCGGGACTCGATCCCAGGACCCTGAGATCACGACCCGAGCTGAAGGCAGGCTCTTAAACCACTGAGCCACCCAGGCATCCCTACATAAATCTAATAATAGTAAATTCTCACGTGCCAGACATTCTGTTAGGTATGTTCACGTATTACTTGACTTAGTCTTCACAACAATCTTTTGAGGAGCTACTATTACCTCTAATGGAGTTTGCAGAAGTTGTCAAAAGTCACTGGAGATAGGAAATAGGATCATGATTCTAACATACACCTGTCCTTGTCCAGAGACTCAGCATTGAATCAAAATAGCCTTTTTAAGTAGATAATCTGCCCTAACCTTAACAGTTTGGCTGAGTCAAGGTATTACTAATAATACTTAAGATTGGCTTTATATTGTCTAATGTAGTGATGCATCAAGCAGCGCAAAGATAGGCTTTTAACAAGATATTTTTGGTGAAGCAGGCCTACCCAGAGCTATCCCTTCCATAAATGGCTAAAGAATACTACTAGAATCACCAAATGTTGATGTTTTCAGATGGAATGGGTCCTAGAGTTAGTATAAAACCCTTGTTGTATGAAAGAAGAAACTGAAGGTTCATTGATTTGCTCAAGGACTGCATGGCTAGTTAGTGACAGAACTGGGCTAAAAGTACAGGAATTCAAAAAGATCAAGAACACTAATGTCAAACCTCTTTGCATACATTTTTAAAAAGTTAAGTCTAAACTACTATGAAAGGAACCTCACATTTATAAACAGATTTTTACTAAAATTATTATAAAATAATATTTGCATTAGAGGAATAGCATACATACCAAGAGATCCCAAATATGACCATGAGAGAGAAAAATTTTATCAAGAAGTTATTCACGTTTGTGTTTCATCTTTGGATCCATTACAACCATTTAAAAAATGCGTTGTTAGTTCCAATAGTTGTCAAATGGCCAACCAACTAGTTGGGTTAAACTGCTCGAATAAACAATAAATTCATCTTTGACCTATTTCTGCCTGCTTCCTAGTTATTTCTATTCTAATTAATGAAGTAAATAAATCCCAAACTCTCATTTTGGTTTACTCTAACAATTTTTAAAAACTTAAATGCAAACTGTTTGGTGTAGTTCTTCGGGTTTTAACAGATGTACAGACTCATGTAACCATCATAACAATCAGGATACAGAATATTCTGTATTTCTATCACCATAAAATACTCCCTTGTTCCATCCATTTATAGTCACATACTCTCCTTCAACCCTTACTCCCTACTAACCACTAATCCATTCTCTGTCCCTGTAAACTTGTCTTTTCTATGTCAATACATGAAATAATACAGAACGTAACCTTCACTCAGTATAATGCCTTTGAGATTCATTTATATTGTTGAGTGTATCAATCATTGTTCTTTTATATTGCTGAGTAGTATTCCATTGTATGGATATGCCAGTTTCTTTATCTATTAAGCTGTTGAAGGACTTTTGAGTTGTTTCTAGTTCGGGCAATTATGAATAAAAGTATAAAACTTATATTGTCTGTGTGAACATAAGTTTTAATTTATCTAGGATAAATACTTAGGGGTGGCAAGGTCAAATGGTTAAATCTACATTTAATGTTGTAAGAGACTGTCAAACTTTTTCAGAGCAACTATAGCATTTTGCATTCACATCAACAAAATAAGAGATTTCGACTTGCTCTGTATCCATGCTAGCCCTTAAAATTATCTATTTGGGTTTTTTTTGCCATTCTAAAAACGTATGATATTGTGTAGAGCTATCTCATTGTGGTTTTATTTGCATTTGCCCCATGGGCTATTCAGAAATGTATTGTTTAGTTTCCAACTCTGGGAAGATTTTCCATGTATCATATTTATTGATTTCTACTTTAATCTCCTTATGGTCACCAAAGATATACTTTGGTGATTACAATTCTTCCAAACTTCTTAACTTATCCTTTATCTTGGTGAATGCTCCAACTGCCTTGAAAAGAATTTGCATTTCTGCTGTTTTTGAGTGGAGTGTCTACAAATGTCAACTGATTCAACTGACTGTTTGATTTCTTAAACATTTTTGATTATTGTTTTGTCATTACTTGTTCTGTTAACTAACAGAAGAATGTTGGAATCTCCAACACTAATTTTGAGTTTTTGTTTCTTTAGTTCTATCAGCATTTGCTTCGTGCATTTTGAAGCTCTGTTGTGAGTTATATAATCTAAACGTTATGTCTTCTTGGTTGAGCTAACCCTTCCAATAATTATATAATGCCAGTCAATTCCTTCTAATTTTTCTTGCTGCGAAGTGTTCTCTGCCTGTTGTTAACATAGCACTCAAGCTTTTTTGTGATTAGTGTTTGCATGGTTTATCTTTTCTCAATTTTTTATTTTTAAACCACAAATCTTATTTATTTATTTATTTATTTATTTATTTATTTTTTAAAGATTTTATTTATTTGACAGAGAGACAGCCAGTGAGAGAGGGAACACAGCAGGGGCAGTGGGAGAGGAAGAAGCAGGCTCCTTGCTCAGGAGCCTGATGTGGGGCTCGATCCCAGAACACAGAGATCACGCCCTGAGCCAAAGGCAGACGCTTAACGATTGTGCCACCCAGGCACCCCTAAACCACCAATCATATTTAAAGTAGACTTCAATATGCAGTGTATAGTTGGTTCTCTTTCTTGTTGATCCTAGGTCAATCTCATAAGTGGTATGTTGAAACCACTTGGATTTAATATAATTATGTTTGGAATTATGTCTATTGTTTTATTATTTATGCTTGTCTCCTCCATTGCTTGTTAAGTTATTCTGTTTTCCATTTCCTGTTTTTTTTTGGATTGTCTGAATATTTTTTAATAATCCACTGTAATTTATTTTGTGGTTTGACTATAACTATTTGTACAGCTATTTTTGTAGTTCTAGGGATAATAATGCATATACTTGCTTTTTACATTATAATTAAAATTAATATTTTATCACTTTCAAGAGGAATGTAGAAATCTTGTTACTATAGAGATCCCTTTACTCCCCCCTTATATTGTGATTGTTGTATTATTTCACCTATAAACACTGAAAACCCTGTCATAATTTTTTGTTCTTAATCATCATACATATTTTAAACACATTAAAAGAAAAAAATTACTCTATTATTATATTTATCCAGAGATTTATCATATCTGTTGCTTTTCCTGCAATTCTGAGCTTCCAACTTTCCCTCTAATATCTTTTCCTTCCACTTGAAAAACTTGCCTTTAGCATTTCTTTTAGAGCAGTCCTGTTGACAACAAATTCTTTTAGTTTTCGTTCACATATGAATGTTTTTATTTTTCTTTTGCTCCTGAAGAAGAATATTTTTGCTGAATATGGAATTTTAGGTTGACAGGTTGTTGAGGAATGTCATCAAAAAGATGTGACCACCAAATAACTGGTGAGCTGGACAGGAGCACTTGGAACCTCTTCACCCCATGCCCTGTCCTTGGAATGCAGATTCCACTTGCCTTTCTTGCTCTCAGAGGTTGCTCCAAGGACGTAGCCTTGAGATAGTGATGTGGTGTTTAGAACGCCTACACAGCATATGTGACTGAACCCAGTTAAGGCCTCTTCCTAGATTTTTAAGATTTGGTGGGCCGGTGTTGGGATCCATTCATCTTGCTGTCACCCAAGACAAGCCTTGTATGTAAGTTTTCTTTGCTTATTAAAACTGCCACCTACCAACCTGGAGAGGCATGCCTCTTTCTTTGGTCTCTCTCCACCCTCCACTTTTGGGGGCCAATTTCAGATTATACCTAAGACACTCCTAGAGAATTTTAAACCACGCTAGGTCATTTCTTGTAACATTTTAAAATTGTTTTTCTACTGTTTTATGACCTCCAATGGTTTCTGATCCCCATTGTATATATATAACACATCTTCTTTATCCATTCATCTGTTGATGGACATCTGGGCTCTTTCCATACTTTAGCTATTGCGGACATTGCTGCTATAAATACTGGGGTGCAGGTGCCCTTTTGGATCACTACATTTGTATCTTTGGGGTAAATCCCTAGTAGTGAAATTGCTGGGTTGTAGGGTAGCTCTATTTTCAACTTTTTGAGGAAACTCCATACTGTTTTCCAGAATGGCTGTACCAGATTGCATTCCCACCAACAGTGTGAGAGGGTTCCCCTCTTTCTGCATCCTAGCTAACATCTGTTGTTTACTGACTTGTTAATTTTAGCCATTCTGACTGGTGTGAGGTGGTATCTCATTGTAGTTTTGATTTGTACTTCCCTGATGCTGAGTGATATTGAGCATTTTTTCATGTGTCTGTTGGCCATCTGTATGTCTTCTTTGGAGAAATGTCTGTTCATGTCTTCTGCCCATTTCTTGATTAGATTATTTATTTGTTTGTTTGTTTGTTTTCTAAGATTTTATTTATTTGACAGAGAGAGAATGAGAGTGCCCAAGCAGGAGGAGCCGCAGAGGGAGAGAAGAAGCAGGCTCTCTGCTGAGCAGGGAGCCCGACATGGGGGTCAAAGCCAGGACCCCAGGATCAAAGGTAGCCAAAGGTAGCCACTTAACCGACCAAGCCACCCAGGTGCCCCTAGATTATTTGTTTTTTGAGTGTTGAATTTGATAAGTTCTTTATCTCATTTTCAAATTTTGAAGAAGTGATTTAACTTAAAATGGAAATTTCCAATGATGAAAAAAATGCTATTAATTTATGATGTGGCTCAGCTATCTGTTTTAATTTCACCAACAGTAAGTTCACCTGTGTAGTAAGTCTGTTAAAAATTGGTATTTAGAACCAAAATTTAATAGCTGTGTTACAAGCAAACTGGAGAAGCTTATATAAGAGACTTTATATGTTTAATATTTCATTTTCTAAGTATCATAATCAACCCGGTGGTTTCAATGTATTGTTCTTAATACTAAGTTTTCACAAATCTACTATACATGTAGATGATTATGGGAATGGCATTGAGGGAATAAAAAAGAATTGGGTCCACACTGGGATCATCATGGAGTTTGGGGAATGAGGACCAAGGACCAGTGATAAATTGATAATTCAGCAAAACTATGTAGTTGGAATTAGATATGACCAAGAGTATATAAAATCTAGAAACTGGCAAAATTCTTGGGAAAAAACAGTGTTCAATTTAAATAAAGTTCCAAAGAACAGACTGACCTCAAATAGGTCAATTCTGTTCTAGAATTGTACTAACACTGTGATGCTGCTGCAATTTTTAGCCAGACTTCACAGAATTATTGGGCAAAGTGCTCATCAGTTGGAGCACAAAAAGTAATTTTGTAATTTCTTTCTGTTGTTGTCTCTAAGGAAGAACTATAAAGTGTTTGTTATAAAGATAGCTTCACTGTGTAAAAACCCCCAAATTCCAACATAGAATATTCTTTTCCATTTTTGCATTTCTAAGGTCCATTTGTAAAGGATACATAATGAAAACCTCATTTTTAATTTCAAAATAAGTTTACTTTAAATTTCTAGGCTATAGTGGTACTACTAGATCTCTGTAAATAACAATAGTAAAAAAAAAGTATTTGAAGCCTCAAATATTTAGATTTCATATTATATACCACATACCTCAATACAGACCCAATCATGTTTATTTTTTTACTATGTGGAAGTAGAAAATATAAACCCTATACTAATTATTTCAATTCTGGCTGCGAAAATATATCTGAAGCCAGAATCTACAAGTCTCAGTTAGGAATTTAATGACAAATCTTGAAAGAATGAAAGACAATTGCCATATTTGTTTTTGAAAAAAACCAGAGTCATTATATTTGCTAGATAGATAAGGAAAAGTTTATGCATATTTATAATTCAACACCAAAAAACTTATATCGATTTTATTCTGTATCTTTTTTACCATGTTGTTTTTTAATTTATCATTTATTTACTATTATTTATCATTTAATTTTTATCTGTTTATTTACGAAGAGAGTCAAAACGCTTTCATAAAACAGTGAAAATACTATTACTTATAGTTTTAAGGAACTTTCACTATAACTTTGAGACAATGACAGTTTGTTATAGGGAACTTCATTTGGTTTGGAAATGTGTGTTGGTTCATTTAACGTTGACTCTTACGTCGAAGATGATTAAATTTACCCCCTGATCTTGTGACAGTTAACTCAGTATATTTATTTTATAATTTCCCACATACAAATGATTTGGCTTGTTAGCCCCCATGTTTTAGGTCTTCATATCTTTCTACAGAAGTATCTGTAAAAAACACAATGACGTTAACAATTTCTAAAAAGCAACACAAATTGAAGTCTTTCTTTGACAAAATACATCTTACGCATTACTGCAAATACCATATTTAGCTTTATATTTTATCTTGAAGTTTCCCATTATTATAAATTACCAAATGCATATTTTTGTTTCAAGTGAACTTGTTTGCCAATTTCCTATTTCTTCCATTAGCATTTCCATTCTTCTAATCATCCAGACTAGTCATCTTAATTTTCTAATTTGCCTTCAATTCGATGGTCTCACCATACATTGCTTCTGTAATTCAGTTTCAGGAGAAAATTCCTGAGGAATCAGAATACTTCCTAATATCCGATAAAAAAAGATCTTGTGACTCAGTTTGTTTCTTCTTAATTTGGGTAACCTTAATTGCCAAAAAGCCATAGAGTTATGGTTAATCCTTAATTATAATAGCCATTTTATATAGTTTGGGTAAAACTGACAGATAAATTATTATTCAACAAATACCTAGTGAGTACGTATTATATGTAATAAGTTAAAACAAGTTTTTATTATAATTTCATTTCTGTTTGTGATTTTTTAATGGTAAGATTATATTTTAATGATGTTATTAGAAGTTGCTTTAATATTTGTGGAAGTAGATAACTGCATGCAGATGACATGAAAAAAATGCATCTGACCCATCAGCAAGGCCTATGAATTCTCTTTGAAATATTTATTGTATCCTTTTTGATTTCCACACTAATATTAAGGAAAGACACACTCTGCCTCACTTTGTCAACTCTCGCACACACACTCTTTTTGGGTGACATTAAACAGTAACAGAAGTCACTATAGATTACACTGCCATACACATTGTATGTTACTTTTTAATTTTCCAATACTATGCCTGAATAAATGCTGCTATGAACTGAATTGTGTTCCCCCAAAATTCATATGTTGAAGCCCTAACCCCCAATGTGACTGTATGTAGATTATGGATTAGGTCCTTTAGAAGGTAGTAAAGGTTAAATGAAGTTATAAGGGTGGGAGTCCTACTTCAATAGGATTGGTGACCTTATAAGAAGAGGAAGTGAGAGAGAGAAAGATCTCACTCTCTCTCTCTCTCTCTTTTTTTTAAGATTTTATTTATTTATTTGACAGAGAGATAGAGAGAGACATAGAGCACAAGCGGAGGGAATGACAGAGGGAGAAGAAGAAGTAGGCTCCCCACTGAGCAGGGAACCCAATGTGAAGTGCGGCTTGATCCCAGGCCCTGAGGATCATGACCTGAGCTGAAGGCAGAAGCTTAACCATCTGAGCCACCTAGGCACCCCGATCTTTCTCTTTCTACCAGTGGAAGAACACAGCAATAAGTTTATTCTTCATAAGCCATGACGAAAGCCTTACCAGAACCCGACCACACTGGCACCCTGACCTCAGACTTCAGCCTTCAGAATTGTGAGAAAATAAGATTCTGTTGTTTAAGCCCAATCTACAGTATTTTGCTATGGCAGCCCAAGCTGACTAATATAACTTATGGTATATAGTCCAACTAAGCTTTATTGTAGTTCTAACAATGGAAGTATTGGATATTAGCCCAACCAATAATAAAAAGAAAAATAGCATTTCGTTTCACATTTTGCCACTATTTTTTGTGGGTGATTTACTTAAAGGCACACTTTGGTGGCTAGTGTAATTAGCAAGAAAAGATGTGTATACTTGTACCATGGAGATGAGTAATATTAAATGCTATAAAACAATACCCCTGAACCTACCAACTCTGTTACCACAATAGGCCAGACTATTATCCTTTTAGGTTTGGGTCATTTCAGGGTCCTTCCAAGAGATTACCCTATTCACTGTCTCTACCAGATATATTCATCTTAAATTATACTTCAAAAAATATTTTACCCTGTACAAAAATCATCAAGGCTGAAGATCTTTCACTGTTTGTGAAATAAGTTTTAGTTTGAAAGCTTCACACTTCTGATCCTCTATAATCTGGGCCTAATTTAAATTTCCCACATATAATAAGTGCTCAGTATATACTTATCTAATTAGTTTTCCTTTTGCAACATGTTCTCACTGTCCCTTGATCTTGACATTATCATTCCTGCTTTTTCCCTTTGTTCATCCTGTGATTGACTCCCTACCCAAAATGCCTGTCATAATCCTACACATCTTCCAAGAACAAATACAAAATGTATTTCTTACAAGAGACTTTTCCAATTCCAAACCACGTAGACATTTTCCCCTATAATTGCTCTGCCTCTTTTGCCTAAACTTTTCCTTCTAGCAGTGTATGCATTGGGTATGTAAGCATCTATTCACAGCATTTTTAAAAATATCTTATCACCTCATCTAGATTCTAAACATTTGTAGGGCTTTCATTCTCTATACCCAGTACTCTTCATCAATCCTTCCCTGGAAACTCAGCCCCAGATAATCTCTCTACTTTGAATATTTAGTATGAATTTCCTTTGGCTTTCATTTGCCCATTAATTATATCCAATATGCTATTAATTTGCTATCTGTCATGTGTTATTATATTCTTCACATGCTCTTGCTCTATTAACTACATTTTAAATTCCTCGAGGTCACAGGCTTTTATTCGTATAATGTTTAGAACTGAACTATGTAAAATTTTGTTTATGTGAGACATAAAATTACAGCTTGAAGGGAAAAGGGCTAGAAGACAAAAAAACCTCAGTTCTAGTCCTTGGTTTAGCTAAACAACCACCCATGTTAGAAGTCTTTTAATAAATCTTTTTGAATCTTTCTAAAATAAAGTTGTAGTGGGAGGAGATTGTTAAAATTTATTTTTTGAAATTGGGCTATGATTCTTCTACAGTGTCCAAATTGATACACTAAGAGATGAAGTATGTATCTCTTTAAAAAGAGGATAGGAACAAAGGAGACCTCTAACAACTAGAAGCAGCCAATGGAGTATTTGAATATGGCAAAGGTTATATAAAAATGATAAATTCTTCCAGAGAATATTCTTGGTTTTACTTTGTTGCTTTTTAGGTGTTGGTTACCCACCTATGTGGTTAAGCATGGAGTATTAATCAGGGTTCTCCAGGGAAGCAGAACTAACAGGGTATAAATGATGTACACATATATGTACACACATGTACATACATATATACATATGTGCTCATGTGCATGAGCAAAAACACATGTACATACATATATACATATGTACACACATGTACATACATATATACATATGTGCTCATGTATACATGAGCAAAAACACATGTCTGTATGGAGTGTGTATACACATATATATGGAGAGAAAGATTTATTTTAAGCAACTGACACACATGATTGTGGAAGCTTTCAAGTTCAAAATCTGCAGGGTTATGCCATAAGGTTGGAAATCCAGGGTAGAGTTATAGTTTGGGTCCAAAGGCAGAATTCTTTCCCGCTCAGGGAAAGTCTTTGTTCAGCTGACTGGCTGAGGCCCATCCACAATACGGAAGACAATCTGCCTTATTCAAAGATTACCAATTTAAATGTTAATCTCATCCAGAAAACACCTTCACAGAAACATCCAGAATAATTTCTGACCAATTATCCAGAAACTGTGGCCAAGCCAAGTTGACACATAAAATTAACCATGACGTATAGATTCTGTCCTTAAGAGAAATAAAGAGTAATTCAGATGATTTGCTTTTATTTCATTCCATGGACCATTTATCAGTCCTCTCTTTCCTGATCTGAAACTTGAGAGAGTAGAAATCCAATGCCTTCCCTTGTCATTCTCAACAGGTTCACTATTCTTATTAAGAAGAAGCAGTTATGCTATAGTATATGGATCTCAAGTCAGATAACCTATTTACATATTCCAACCGCACTACCTATTCACTGTAACTTTGAAAAAGTCACTTAGTCTTAACGAATCTCACTATCTTCGATAGGAAAATGGGAAGAATAACATCTTTCTCACAGGTAGGTTATGAGGACAACATGAGAGTATATGGAAAATGGTATGCATAGTAACATATTAACCCTAACTGTTATGTGTTAAATAAAACCTCTCTGCCTACTCAAAAGAACTATTTTGAAAACCACACCATTTACTCATATCTATTCAGTATTTAGCAAACGTTTATTGAATACCAATGACTGAAATATTACACTAAGCTTCTCAAAAACAGCAATGCCCTATGAAAATGTTGATTATCAAAAGCACTGAACAGTTAATATTCCATATAGTTATTATCAACTCAAGTACAGTTGGGCATGGGATGGAATAACTTTTAATAATAGCACTAGGTCATTAAATTGGCACTACTATATACCTATAAAGGGGATCTTAGGTTAGGTTCCCTAGAAGCAGGGACTGAGAGGGGGATTCCTGTGTAAGTGATTTGTTAGAGATGACTCCTTTTGTGTGAGAGAAACAGGTTAGGGCAGTAAGAAGAAGATAGGTAAGCAAGGATGTGGTCTTATAAGACTGGCAGCACACCTTGAAGCAAAGGCTAGCTTTTTGTACCCAAGAGTCTGTCTTTGGCTGTGGGATGCCCTTCTGATGTTGAAGGCCATAACCTCTTAGGTATGGCAGTACTCTTCATAAGGAAGGCAATTCTTTAGAGAAGGAAGTAGCTGTGGGTTATTAGCCAACATTCTCAACAGCTGGGCTGAATGCACCTTCCAGTAAAGGGGATTTGAAACAGGCAACAATGACCTCTGCTACAAAAAGACACTGATGTTCATAATAACAGAGACATTGCAAAGGTGTTAAGAGCTCTCTGAATTCTCAAAAAAAAAAAAAAAAAGACTGACATTTACTGTAGTCTTTTACGGTTTTGAAAACTGGTCCTTCCTTGAATTACATATAAATTAAGTTCCTATGAATACTATTATTTTATTATCTGGAATTTCTCTTTCTTCTAAAATATAAACTTCATTTTGTTTTGAAAACAGAGCCAGAGAAAATCCTTATTTCTGTTTTCTTGATTATCTGTTAGCTGCTAAGAAACACAAGTATACTTAAGGCTTAAGCAATTCTGTGTTTCTTAGAAACAGCAAGCAAACAATTGTTGGATTCACATTTCAAAACTAGATAGACAATATACCAAATTTATTCTAAGTAAGAAGTATGTTTTAAGTAAGAAGTAAATAGAATAGTGTACTTTCAATGTAAAACTAATAAGCAATTTTTCTAGAAAGATAGGTTTGCAAATGTGGACATTTGTATAAATAGTTAATGGCAGATAACTCTAATAACATGCATAGCTACAATGAAAATTAGAGCTTTAGTTTTTCACTTTTACCTGTTTGTTCTTAAAACCAAGTAATCAATTATATTAGTAATTACATGTATTCATAAGGTGAATTCTCATACAGCTGTTTCCATTAAAAGGTAGCTGGAGAAACTATAGTATCTAATAATTGTTTTAAGAAACAGACTTATAAGGCTCTTGAAATCATAAAGAAGTACCAAGATACTCACTTATGTGATTTATAATGAGAGACTTTTCCTTTTTTTTCCTTAGTATAAATATCCTAACATTATCATTAACGTTACATAATATTTATTTGAAATACGTTACAGCATTTTTAAGAAAACTCTTTTAAAGTCCCCTGGAAGCTGCTATGATTAATAATAAGGCAAGGGTGAAAGGACTCATGATATTTTTTTTCTCTTTTTTTTTTGGCTTCTCTTCCTCCAGGTGGGAAAAGGAGCACTTAAAAACACTTGGCTCTCCTGGTGACAATAGGCAAAAAGCTGAAGTTCACAATGCGTCAAAATAGTTCTAGGAATTGGTTCTTATTTTAATTTTTAGAGTTACCCCATAACATACAGAACACTAGAAAAAAAATGTTTTTGCTGTCCTTCTTAGTCTGTATCTAAATTGTCTCTGTTTTCTTAGGATTAGATTTGGTTATACTAATAGAAAAATGTGTAAGCAAATACTCTCATAATCTAGAGGTGAAGAGAACTTTAATAAAAACTCAAATAACAATTCATAAGAAAAATATATTGATGGACTTGACAGCATCAAAGTTAAAGACTTCTGTTCAATGAAAGGTGTCATAGACAAAATTATCAAATATTTCACAAACTGGAAAAAGATTATTAAAATAATCAAAATAGCAAGACGTTAACATCTAAAATATACAAGGAATTTACACATCCATAAGAATAAATGAGAATCCCAATATAAAATATGGATAAAACTAAGCAATTCATTGAAAATCAAACTGAATTAGCAAGCGTATAAAGAGATGCCCAAGTCTTGATTTTCACCAGATTGGTAAAAATTAGAGGTAAGCCAGCTATTATGAGATATAGGAAGATGAGTGCTCTTGCACATGGCTGATTGCAGTGTACACTGGTAGAGCCATTATAGAGAACAATCTGGGCATACTTACTAGAAATGAATATGATCCAGTAATCCATTCCAGGGATGCATCCCAGAGAAACTTGAGCCCAGGTTCATAAGGGGACAGGCACAAAGGTGTTCATTGTAGCAGCAGGTTAGAGGCAACTGGGTGCCCATCACTACAGAAATGGGAAATAAAATGTGTATACATACAGTAATTCAGCATCCAGATGCAATAAACTAGTGTTATATATAGGAGCATGGGTGAATCTCAAAATGAATATTTATTTAAAAATTTCAAATTGAATGAAGGCTACAGTATAATGTCATGTATATAAATTAAGAACAGATGCACATATAAAACAGTACCACGTATGTTTCAAGGAACCACATATATCCAAAGATATCTGTGGGTTTTGAACTTAAATGCAATATAATGGTGCTTATAGTGAGGAGGTTGGGAAATAGAGTTAAAATGGTGGATGAAAATCTAAGTAATTAAATGGGGGAAGAAAGATGCCTTTGTGTAGGCAGTTGACATATGTGTTGTACACTGGTAAGTATTATTAACTCAACACTCTGCATCTGAGATTAAAAACATATGAATTATATAACTATAATGCTTATGCTTTGTAACTTGGGAAAAAATATTACATCATGAATAAATATATTTAATTACTTTCCTTATTTCTTTACTGACTATCCCCGAACATGCCAGACTTCCATTAATTTAAGTCTTATGACATTGTCCCCCTCATCCTTGGTGGTCTTTACCTATCCAAAGACACCCTTCAAGATATAATTTAAATTCTACTTCTTCATAAGATCTTTTAAATTGTTCCATTCATGCAAATGTCTCCCTGAAATCCCTGAAACTAATTACTTTTATAAACTATAAAATCATCAAAGACTTAACAATATGTTGAACATATTATCCTCTATCACTGTATTATGTCTAGGCCAGGGCTTCCTCTACTAGATGTTAACTGAGCAGAAAGCAGAGAGACTTCTTTGGAGCTTTCTGTTGTACTGAGAACAGAGTTGTGTATGTGAGAGTATTTGGATTAACAGATTTTCAGATAAGATTTGGGATTGTGGTGGCAAGGGATGGATAGATGGGATCATAACTGAAGGTGGAAAAATGTATCCTATTGCTGCTGAGAATTAGTTTTGAAAGTGGGGAGAATAGAGATTCCTTTTGGAATTGGAGTTTCTTTTGGAACTAGAGGGGAAAGAGTAGAATAATCACTATCACACTGTGAATGGAGTAGCCTTCCAATCAATGAAGGAGATGAAGCTTGCTTTAAGTTCCTCTTTTTTTTTTTTTTTCCTTTTCTCAGTGTTTCCTTACTTAGGACTATCACTGTTTTTTTTTTTTTTTTTTCCTGATTTGTTTTTACTTCAATCTACAAAATAAGACAAGTAAGAGCCAACTCAGGATGTGCTTCCTTGATCTAGAAAACTGTTCAACAGCTCCTTCTCCCCTTTTAGGGGAAATATGCTTCTTTTGTTTTTGATGAAAGTTATCATTTTGTTATGATTAGTAAATGTGTGAACTACTAAATTATAGTGGGCCATTCCTCTGGAGGCTGTGGAGAGAAAAACACCTTACATAGTGGGAGTTGATAAACGGATTTGGATTCTCACTGAGATTCAGAATCTCATTTAGTTATGCTCTGAAAATGATTTCAACAAGAGCCAAATGTTGTCTCTGAAAGGGAAACTGATCTTTGGGTAAGATCCAACAAGAGGCTGGAGCTTTGAAACAAGAAGATATATGTGGCTTGCTCAGCCCTTTGGAAGGTGCAAAAGAGATGTGGATTGGCTCCAGGAAATAACGGTTGAAGAGAAAGTAATGCAGGGCATAAGGAATCAGGGATATGTTGTAATAAGATAGGGTCCAATATCTATTTCAGCTACTTACTAATTTTGTCACCTGTATTGAGTCAATAAACGTCTCTGAACCTTTGCTTTCTTTTTTGTATGATAAAGAGGTGAGGAAATCTTTATTTTGTATTCATCTATGAATGTAACCATCACCTAAAAAGATCACTTGGAAGCTAAAAAAAAAAAAAAAGGAACGGATAAGGAACATAAGAGAAGGAACTGAGCTTCATTCATTTTAGTAACTGCCTAGTAATCATTTTAGTAACTGGCTAGTAATGAAATGGGCCTGAAATATAGTAGGAACTCAACAAATACTTGTTGAATGGATGCATCAGAAAAATGGAATAGAGCAAGAGGAAGTAAAGCCAGAAGAGAGCACCAAGACCAGACTCTCAGGCCAGGATGTAGGAGGCAGAGAATGGAATTTAGGAAGACATATAAGAAACTGCCCTTTTTGCCCAGAGGTCAGGAGCAGGAAAAATGCTGCAGAAGGCAGGATAACTATAGCATAAAAGTGCTGAGAGCCTATTACCTGTAGGAGGAGATTAGCAGGCATGTTTTAAAGAATTAAGATTCACAGTAGTAATGCCTACCCAATTATACCTTCAACAACATGTCTGAACATTTAGAATTATATTTGAGGCAACTTGAAGGCAAGGTGAGGAAGGAAAGTGAGGAGTCCCATGAAATTGCCATAGGTAAAACCAGACAGACCAGACTTTAAATCTAAATTACATTCACTAGTAGTGTAAATATGACAAAAAATTAATCTGAGACATCTAGAAAATAAAGACTTAATTCTGAAAAATGAAAAGTATAGTATCTACTCTGAGGAATTGTTTTGAAGATTAAATAAGTGAACATATGAAAAGGACCTAAAATACGCTTAACATGATTTTTAAAAATTGTATTATTATCATTATTATTGTCTTATTGTTTTTTTTGTTACTATAGCTATTATGCATAATAGAGTATGTATTAGCCAACTCAATCTTTGGCTTGACTTCAGTTCAAGAACTTGTAAAGTAAATTGCTTCTTTATTTTTGGGTTTTATTCCAAGTGTGGTTTTTTTTCCTCCTTTGTGCTCTTTAAAAAGTCCTCCCCATCCACTCCCCCACAATTCTAGCTTTGTTGTAGCAGCACCAAGGAAAAAGGACCTTTCCACTTAGGCCAGGGAGGCTAAGTGGCAGGTGGCTGTGGTCTGGCCAATAAGGCCTAGGATCTCAGATGTTATAGGAACAGAAAAGTCAGAGCAGAACCATGGGCAGGAATAGAAACAGTCATGGTTGAAGTTTTTCTTCACATGACTGTGTAAGAGATGAACCATACCACATTCAACTGTACTTTGGATAACCTTCCCAACAAGAGGTGATGTCCCCCTCTAGTGTTTATTTCTAGTTTATATAGTTGACCCTTGAAAAGTACAGGTTTGATTTGTGAGAGTCCACTTACATGTGGATTTATTTTTTAAACACAGTACTGTAAATTATTTTCTCTTTCTTATGATTTTCCCAGTAACATTTTTTCTCTAGCTTACTTTATTTTAAGAACAGTATATAATACATATACAAAATTGATTGTTTATGCTATTGGTAAGGCTTCCAGGCAACAACAGGCAATTAGCTAATTTTTTGGGACTCAAGAGTTAAAGCGGACTTTCCACTGTGCAGGTGGCGGCACACCTAACCCCGGTATTATTCAAGGGTCAACTGTAATACCTTCATTTGAGCGGGGGGTAGGAGGACCATTGCTTCCTAAAGGCTACTGCTTTGTAAGATACATACTTTTAACAGTAGACAAAATTAAATATGATATGAAAACTCCAACTGAACAGATAAATGAGAAAATTAATATAAGATTTGTTACAAAAATTACATTAATCCCGATAATTTGCCAGTATATATACTAGAGTTAACAAATATGGTTTATCGCTGCTAAATCAAACTTTCAAAGAAATTTAGTTCAAGTGAAATGTGTTAGACTGTTAAAAGTTTTAGCCAGTTTTGAAGTTACCTTCATCCCCACAAGGTTTTGACTCTGACAGAAATAGGCCTCATTCTGTAAGTTAGCTCCGCCCTTAAACTCCCTGATCAAACACAGTTTTGGTATTAGTTCATAAGTTATGAAGCCAGCAAACTATTTTAGTTAAAGGATGATTAAGTATAGGGCCTGGGTAGGCCCAGAGTAGATGAAGATGAAGGGAGGGCTGGGTTTCACTTCTAATTTTCAGCCCAAACTTTTATGCTGAGAAAATTGTTTCCAAGTGTTTAGAGCAATCTCAGTTTTACAATCCCAGACACAAAGTATGATTTCTGGGGGGGGGGGGGGGGAAGTGCCTCAACTCCTTAATCTGTGTCACTATCCCGTCTAGGGAATACGCTCAGGTAACGTCATGTGACCAACTAGCGGAAAATGGAGAGTGCGCTGCATATTGGAGTGCATGGCCTGTGTTTGGTTTGCTTGCTAGCTTGGAGCCCTCAGAGAGGGAGAGACGAGGAGACAGAACTCCACTGACTCACCGAGGGACTGGTGAAGGGCTGCCCTTGAGGTGCTGAGGCATTCTAAATGGACGGATAGTGTGTGAGGGAAACAAGTGTGCAGTCAGTAGAACAAAGGCGTCGTTTAGCGACCGTACGCAACCTGAAGCGGTTTAGGCTTACCGGGCGGACGACGGGGAAAGCTCACAGTCGGGAAGCAGCGGAGTAGCTGCTGCAGGAGGCGCGCCTCCGCTGAGCCCCGCCCCTCCTGAGCCCCGCCCCGCTAGCGTCGGGCCAATGGGAGCCCGGGATATTAGCGGGTGGGAGGTGCGGCCGGGTTGCTACAGCCGGAGCTGGGCGGTGGCGGCGGCGGCGGCGGCAGCGGCGGCGGTGGGTGCTGGAGGAGGAATCTCGGGGAGCCAGAGGCGGTGGCGCAATGGAGGGACTGGAAGGTGAGGAGGTGAAGAGGTGCGGGCCGGGCGGTTAGAGCGGGCCTGGAGCAATCCGGGGTGCCCAGGACAGCCGGGCCGGGGAGGCGAGGGCTGGACCCAAGCGGTGGACCCCGCCGCTCCTCCCGAGGCCCTGGCGGGCGGTAGCCTTACGGCCCCCAACACCGTGGAGCTAATGATCTTCAGGCTGCCCCGCCTCAGACAGTCCTCAGCCTGATACTCCCTTTGGCATCTGCCTGCAGGTCTCTTCTACCATCTTTTGGTCGTGCCTGACTCCTGAGTGTCCTTTTGGTAATCAGAGTCTCTGGCCAGATTTTATTTTTCTTGCAAAGTGGTCTCTTCATTAATGTCCATGGCCTCCCTGCTGCCAGCCTCTGCTGGGGCTCCGGGGTGTGTTTTCAGCCTCTAGGTCCTAACACTTTCCTTGGCCAGTTTCCCTAGGTAACCGTTTTTCTATTTCTACCGCATCTTGTATCGGAGGGATGCCAAGAGCATCTCCCAAGGAAGAGTCACTGGCCAGCTTCAGAGCCGGGACAATAGATTAACAGAAGGATTTAAGAGCTTATTAATGACGACTCTGTAAGGAAGAGCCGGCATTGATTCCTTATCTTTGAGTTAATCCATGTGCTGTAACCATGACTCCAGATTTTGCTTTGTTCTCAATTCTTGCACTTCTCTATTATTTTTGTCCATTTTAGCCTCTGTAATACAACATTTGCCTAAAAACAACAAAGGAAGAAAAACAGCCAGCATTAGCAACAACAGTTTCAAGGTTATTTTTCAAATTCTGGTTAATCCTTCTGAAGAAAGATCGTGCTGCCTTGGTTTAGCTTCCCCCCGCCTCCTTTTTACGTAGATTCAGGTGGAATTAAAAATAAACAGAGGCATTGAGCCCTGTATTGTTGCATGCCAGTGAGCAAATTATTTCAGGTTGTGTTATGAAGTGAAAAGTATTAATTGGTAACTTTTTGCAGTTACCTAAGCATACCAAAAAACAAATGTAATGATAAGTATGATGGTTATTCACGCTTTTACTCTGATAGTAAACAGCTTGAGAATGGTAGATAAGAATTCTGATAATTTTCCGTTTGTGGGCAGCTGCACTATACTGTGACAAATGAAGGTCCTGCTCTCTGATCATTTAATTTATTTCAGGGAGATCATTAAGTTTACATGAAGTAGGAATTGTAGTGATCGCACTCCTTACTTTCAAAATACTATTTTTTAGAAGACTCCTGAAGGCACCTTATTTTTTAAATAAATTTTAAAATATGTGGTGGTCTTGTAGCACAGTGGGTAGGATCATGGGTTCTGGAATTCTTGTGAAGTTATCATAACACACATAAAGTGCTTTAAAACAACTTTTCTGCAGATATTTATTATATTTAACATTGTTATTAAGGCAAAGATCTTCACCTGGCTTTTCACTTATGTATGCTAAGCACCTAAAACAGTGTCTGACACAGAATAGGTACTAAATAAATATTTGTTCTTAGATGAATGACTTTGTCTATGATGGGCACCGTTCTAGGCCCTGGGGACGTAGCAAAAAATAAAAAGTCAAAAGCCCTGCTCTCATTGAGTCTATGTTTTAGTGAACCTTGTATTTTAGCAGTACTAAGGCATTACTATTGAAATCTTACTAAGAATGCTTTTAAAATATAATGAAAACCTAGTATAGTATTTAATTACATTGATGAAAAAATACATGTATTCTGATGTACTATGATATGTTATGAGGGGCGTGTTTTATGGGCCCAGCTTGTGATGTATCACGGTAAACAGTACTTGCTCCTTACTTTTCTGGGGGCGGGGGGTGTTGTTTTTGTTTTTGTTTTTTTTTAACAAAATGAGTTACTATCATTAACTGTAATGTGTTTAGTTCTAATTAGGTTAGGTTAAAAATATATGAAATTGGGTTTTTTTTGTAGGGCAAAACAATTGAATATTGGTAGTTTCAGGTGGTTTAAACTAATAAAAACTCTGAGAGTTTCTGTTGAAGTTAGAACAGTGTCTTTCTTTCTTTCCCTTCTTTTTTTCTAAAATCAGTCCCTGTTAGTTCACATTTTTCAAAGATCAAAAGTTTGAATCTTAAGGTTCCATTCATTAATTCATTCATCCATGCTTTCGTTTAATAAGAGTGATAAATAAGGTAAAGTTTTTCCCTTATCGGAAGTTAAAGTCTAGCGCTTTCTTCTTCTTTTTTTAAGATTTTATTTATCTTTTAGAAAGAGAGAGAGAGTAAGGTGGGGTAGGGTGGGGGGAGAAGCAGACTTCCCACTGAGCAGGGAGCCAGATGCTGGGCTCCATCCCAGGACACCAGGATCATGACCTGAGCCAAAGGTAGACTCTTTAACCGACTTGGCCACCCAGGCACCCCTAAAGTCTAGCACTTTGAAGTGTCAAATAAATGTTATATTGCAGTGTCCAGTAGAAAATCTCCAGGAATTTGCTCACCATGTCATAGTAATTGAGCAAATATTGTACTGTTCGGTTTTGAGACCCATGTTTCTAGTTGAATTCAGTTACTGGACTAGTCTTGATTACAAAACCAGAAAATATATGGACCCCTAAAAAATTCTATTGAAGATTATCATACTCTTTTAAAAATTATTTGCGTATAAAGCATGTACCAGTTATATTATTTTTGGTCTTCTGGGACTTTTCATGCTTCCTGGTCATTAAGAGATGAGGTATTAGGCAGAACACTGTATTTCAAAACTAAATATAAATATAAATCATCATGATTTTGTGTAATGTATATCTGAGCACTTCTGTGTTCTGTGTGTAATTGGAGCAAAACCTTTAATTCGTTTTCACCTAACTCTTGTGTCCTGTAGGTAGGTATACTAAGGCCAGTAGAGTTAATTCTAGACTTGGGAGAGTTCTAATCTCTCCTAAGCTTTTCATCCGTAAAATGGAGAGATGATAAACTTTAAGCAGATTTAATAAATACACTATTGTCATTTCTTTCATAACATCGTGATAAGTGGTTATTAATAGTTGTAAAAGAGATCTGGCTGCCCATTCCTTTTTTGGTTAGCAGATCTTAGTGTACTGCCTTCTAAAACTTCATTAGAAGTCTAATTGCTCTTCTCTAGTGTGCCCTATATTTAGTTGAAGAAAGCATTCCTGTCCCATTAGGATTTCCTTTTTGTTTTGTTTTTCCCTAGTTCAAACACATGCTAGTTTACTGAATAATTCTTCATCTTTATTGATTTATCTAGTATTCATTGTTTTTTGGTGCTGAGTTGGATGCTAGGTTATTTTAATAGCCAGTGTGTTGGAGAGGCTTATGTTTGGATCATTGTTTTGTTTCTTTTTAGCTCTATAATTTGGTAAATCTGAACTTCAGTTTCCTCAGCTATAAAAACTGGAGCTATTAAATACCAATCTACCTGAACTATATTAATATTAAATGATGTCACATATATAAAGCATTCAGCGAAGTGCCTAGTACATAGGAGGCCCCCTCAGTACTTATTTATTGGATGGGGAAACTCATAGGGAAAGTGTGTTAGGAGCTTAGGAGTGATTCAGTATGGGTAAAACAGCATGCTTGGAAGGGACTGTGGGCAATCTTACCAGATGGCTATAGCGGCAGGATAGGCTGAAGAAAGGAGACTGGAAATACATATATGGGATGAGGATTCGAACTAAGTCGCAGACAGCGGGAATTAGGAAGGATAGATTTAGAAGATATTTCTGAGGTAGGTGAGATATGACTGTTGCATATGAGAGAGAAAAAGAATCAAAGATAAAGGGCAGTCTAGCTTTGACTAAGAGGTAAAATTAATATTTTTAACCAAGAAGGAAGCCCGAGTATGGGAGAAGAGGTAGCGAGTTTGGCCTTAGAAATGTGTTTGTACAGATTGGGGGCTAGCTAATAGAAATGTCTCGTGGTTACTTTTAAATGTTTATGTGGAGTTTTTAGCTTATAGTCATGACATGTATGTGACAGCAAGTGGATGCATTCACCTAGGAAAGTTTTATGTAATAAAATGAGAAAAGAAGTTTGGGGAAGAATTGATGCTTTGGGGTTGAGCAGGAAAGGAAATTGGAGTGGGAAGAAGTCTGTAAAGGGATTTAAAAATTATCAAGAAAAGAAATGATGAGAAACTAATATTTATTGAGTAGTGACTATGTGCCAGAAAAAGCCTGTAGCACCAGGTATACCTGGAGGTCTAAGTACTATCCAGGTAAAACCCTGCTTAGCTTCTGAGATCTGAAAAACTTGGGCTTAGGAGGAAGAAGTGTCACTGAAGCCAAGAGAAAAGGCACTTTAAAGGTGGAAGGAATTGATTAGTAGTGCCTCATGCTATAGAAAGGTCCAGTAGGATGAAGATTGAAAAGAGGGCTTTGAATTTGGCAATTATTATTATTAAAAAAAAAATTTTTTTAAAGTAGGCTCCATGCCTAACATGTGGCTTGAACTCATGACTCTGAGATCATGAGTCATATGCTCTACCAACTGAGCCAGCCAGGTGCCTCTGGATTTGGGAGTTAGATTCATGGTGTTTCATTGTCTATTAAGAATCTTAAGGTCCCTACTCTAAAGTCTCCTCATTAAAGAAGCTTTCCCTGATCCTACCCACTTCCCGAATACCCTTACACATAGCACTATGACTGTCTTCTTTCTTCTTACTCTACTCTTTCTACATTGCACTTATCACCACCCGATGTTTTATGTATTTTTATTTTTTCTGTGTTAGAGTAGAAGCTCTGTAAGATCATCACTGTTTGCTTACCTCATAGAACAGTTCTTGTCTCACGCTAGGTGCTTACCAAATACTTGGGAAATCAACAAATTGATCTATTTTAATGTAGTGTTTAGGCCTGATAAAGTTTGCCTATAGTTCAAATAGGAGGAGAAAGGGAGGTAGAGAGGAGTTAGTCAGTAAATGTAAGCCAGTGTTTCAAAAAAATGTGCTACTCAGGACATTGGCCCTAAATATCTCCTACGGTCAGGATTTCTGTTCGGGAAATAATAATATACTACATCTCTTTTTTAAGACTGAGGAAGTTCTCTAAGAAAACCCATTCGTTTAATCTAGCATTTGCCAAGCATGTGACCATGGAACATGGGATTTGAGGGTGATTGGCGAAAGTGAAAATGACTAGTCAGGTTCATACTGAGTAGGAAGGAAAGTGCAACCAGGAATGGGTTATCAAGAAGATGCAAATCATTCTGAGATCAAGAAAGTGATTTAAAGAGAGGTAGAAGGTACATGGTCAGAGAAGGTGCTTGGGTATTTTAAGAGTTCAGAGGTGGACTGTTAGTAAATTATTTTAGCAGTCATTTTTGTTGAACTGGAGTGATGGACTAAAGAGGAGTGGAGTGTGCAGGCTATGTGTTGAGTAGGTTAAGTGTGAATGTTGAAATGTTGAAACGTAGGATGAGCTGAAAGAGGAAAATCTTGTGAGATTAATTATTAGAGATTGTTGACCTGAAAATAATTAGATTTGAAAAGGATTGTTGGAAGAGGGTGGTAAAACAGATTGCTGCATGCTTCAAAATGAAGGTTTGTTTTAAAGGTTGGATTTAGATGAGCAGTGACCTGTGGTGAAGAAATAGACATGCTCCACAGAAGCCAGATCTGTTTTTAATTTCTAAGATTTTTCTTTTGAAAATGTTCTTTCCTGTTTCTTAAATATATACATTTTAGAATGTCATAACTATTTAGATAACAGCATATTATTTCACATCTATATATATGATATATATGTAATAGTATTACATAAAAATACCATTTCAAGACTTATGGTGCAGGTTTTGAAGTTGCTAAATACAGTAATGCATAACAGAGTCACCACTGTGTGTGAGATAAATTTTATAAGGAGAGGTTAGCTTCTGGAGAATTTTAGAATATTAAGGTACTTTATTTACTTGGTTTTGTCTGTTAGTTTGAGTGCTTCTTTCAACAGTGCTTGCTCTCTGCTAAAGTAGTCGCCCCGTGCGTATTGTCTCTACTGTATTTTTATAAGCCTCACAATTTGCTAGCTTTTGCCACATGGGAGAGATTAGTGAAGATTGCCTGCATGTGCTGGAGAGTAGTATTATTTCATTGGTTGTAAAGCATTTTCATGTATAACATCTCAGATGGTCCCTTAAATTTTAAGATTGAGCAGCTAACATCTTCATTTAATGAATGTTAAACTGAGGCTATTTACATGATTAGTCATACATTTTCTTCTAATTCATGTAGCGAAGACTTTTCCAACAAGGAGAGAGACATCTTTTTCTTTGCTATAGTTCCTTGCAGATTCTCAATTCTGTATGGAGACAAATGGAAGTGATTTTCTCAACATTCTGCATGCTACCTGAAGCAATCATTCCACAATCTGCAGTTGGTCAGCTGGTTTAATCATCTTCATATATGACCAAATTTTTGTTTAATTTAATAGTAAGAGCGGTATGTTATCATGCATGTACTTTTCTTGCTAATTGGTCTTAAGGTAGATTTTATTAAATAAATACAGTATATTTATTATGGTGTATTAGAGATAGAAGGGGGCCATGTAGGTCATTTAACCTAACTTCCTTCCAGATTTTATACAAGAGGAAGCTGAACCTTAGTGAGATTAAATATCTCGCCCAGGGCGTTATAGTTCTATGTGATAGACCTGGGACTTAAGAGACAAATTTCAGTGCCTTTTTTGCTAAGCTGTCATATCTTTTAATGAATACCATTACAACAAAATGTAGCTTTGTGACTCTGAATCTAAGCTGCTTATCGTGACCTGTTGGTAGAAGGGAGTGTTGACACTAACATACATGCACATGTTATATTTTGTGAATTATAGGGCTATGCTGTACGACCAGCTAATATAAGAGGGAGGAAATTATAAATTTATATCTTTATTTATTTTGAATGAAGTAATGACTTAATTTTTTTCTTTTTTGAGATAATTGCTCTTAACTGCTTTCTCTTTAATGCTGTTTCCTCTTTTTTATGCCTTTTAGTGATATTTGCTGCTTTTCCTTTAAAGACAATTTGAACATATTTGATAACTTGTAGGAATTAATACCAAGAATTGGATTTTATTATATACTGTATTGTAGTTGCTATTACATTAAAAACTGGGAGATGATTTGGTTCTTAGATATAGTAAAGAAGTAAATTATGTAGACTATTAGCTTTATAAGAGCAATGACTGTGTTATTCTACCCTAGTAGAACTATTACTTGATATGAGCTTGGCAAGTGCTAAGTGCCCAAGTAGGCACTCACATTATTTCCAGGGGTTGAAAATATTTTTCTCAATAGTTAATTTTTATAAAATTTTGCTTTGTCATTTATTTAACTGAAATATACTTTAAAGCAAGAAAATATGTAATACTCTTTAACATTTTGTATTGATGAATTTTTAAATAATTGCTTAGAATTTAAAGGAATATATGAAAATTGTAAATAAACAAGCTTAATAGATTATGTTTCATGTGACATCACTTTGACCGTCATTATGAAGACATTCTTAATGTATGTTACAGATTCTATCCAGCAACTGCCTCAACTTTTTAGATAGTTAGTGAAATTAAGTCCCTGTAAATGAGTTTGCTCTCCCTAAATAACCTGACCTCTGGAATTGGAGAAGAACAAATCAGTCAAATCTTTGGTTTTGTAGTGCGCACTGCTTAACTGCCACCATAGAAACATTGCCTCCATCTGAGATGAGATAGTCACTATCTACCATTAAAATAGGGCAGTGGAGTATTAAGAGAATGAGAGAACAAAACAGTTTTTCTGTCGCTGTTTGATTGTATGCCCATCCATGTCTATTTTGATTCTTTTATCAGTTTTCTTGAACTCACTAAATGCTTTGAAACACATTATATGAAGTCATAATTGTACTTTTCTCTTGAGTTTCTTTAGGTTACTTCTAAGACAAAGTGGCTTTCTATTTATCTTTCATGTGATAAAATAATTTTATCAGTAAAATATTCAGCAGAAAATATGTTTAAGTTATATAGGTTCAAGTATAATTTTCAGAAAATTACAGGTATGGAAATAAATTAAGTTTGCCAGTTGGGTAGATAATAAAATGACAAATTGACTCAGCTATGTAGAATTCCAAAGAATGTAGTTGTTTCTTTTATAACAATTTAGTAACAAAATGTGTTGTATGAAAATGTATGATAGATGCATTAAGTTTTGATTGAGTAAAAGTTTCAGCTACTTGTCTCTTATTTAATGAATTGTGCCATAGGACAGAATATCTCAGTTTGCTGGTCCATTGAATCCTTATATAATTTTATATGTATAAAATAATGAACAATTCATTTAATAAAGGTAGCATAGTAATGCTTTCATTAAAGCGTTATACTTCCTATTGTCTGCTGTTAAACAAAACAAGATTCTTTTTATCCTAGAATCCTTAGATCATCTCAGGAAGCCATCTCACTGATCACCAGAGTTATATCTTAATGCTTTGAAGATTAATAATATATAATATTAGCCTTAAGGTAAACTTGATTTTTAAAGTTTGGTAATTTACAGTAGAGAGAGGCTATAAGTTCAGAGAATATAACAAATTGGTTTGGTTAAAATTAAAGAAAACAAGGTATTTCCAAAAATACCGGTTTGGTGATACTTAGATCATGACTTCAGTATTTGGCATGTCCTTTTTGACCACCGATAGCTCTAAGTCTTGTGCCTATTTTAATCAATAATATTGCTTATTCCAAAATGAAACAAGACATTTTCCACAAGAACTGACAACTTACATATGAAGACATTAAAATTTGGAAGTTTCACAATTTGAGCAAAGAATTTATTGATTAAATTTTCTGTTTTAGAAAATGGGAGTGTCCAAGTGGGAGAGTTGTTACCTTGCAAGATTTGTGGAAGAACGTTCTTTCCAGTGGCATTAGTGAGTACCTTTTTCCTTTGGATTATGATAGATTGTAATTGTTCGATACTTCAGGACAGCTCTCATGGAAGGAACTTCTGTGGAGTAATTTAAAGAGATACTGGTCAGTGTTCTTTGTTCAAGAGTATCAGTTCCATCTATCTCTTTCTTCTAGAGTGGTCTCTTTCCTTCAGGGTTAGATTGGTCTTCAGAACTACTCTGTTAAAGTGTTTCTCTGTGGGAATATTAACAAAAAGAAAACAAAAACTCAGAAATGCATAATAATGTATTTAAAGATAAAGTATGATATGTGTCTGGGATTTTCTTTTAAAGTACCTCAGGAAAAAAAGCTGGGATAGATGACAAGATTGCTAAATTGTTGATAATTGTTGCTGAGTAAATGGGAGTTCATGACAGTATTCTCTTAATTCTTATGTGTATTTGAAATATTTGAAGAAAAATTGTTTTCAATTAAAAGTGTACCTAAAATATAATTATGCATTCTTTAGATACTTTTATTTAGTAACACATATAGAAGCACTTTTAATTGATTTTAATATAAAGTAGCCGACTAGAGAATAAGGGGAAAAAATCCCTATATACCTAAAATATTTTATTTTTACTTTAAATATAAACATACATTTTTTAATATTTTGATGTAGAATAAAGACTTTTCTTTGAATATGAATCTGCTGATTAGAGTTCTGCCACAATCCAGAATGCATATTAGTATTTCCAGTTTGTTTCTTTAAAGCAAAGCAAGGATTTAATGATCCAAAATGTCTGTTGGACTATCGACTTCTTTTAAATAATGACAGCTTTTTGCCTTTGTCCTTTAAAAATGTCTCGCCCACACTTAACTTGGTGACTTTTTTTGTTTGTTTGATTTTGTATCCAACTCACTGTTTTTCAAACCATTTCCAAAGCATTCAGCTCAGTTTACCTAGGGAAAAAAATGCCTTCTTTTGCCCTTATTTATTTAATGTTTAATTAAATAATGTAATCACTATACAACTACAACTTACATAATATATCAGATTTGGGAACAAGTACTACGTACTTTTGACAGAACTCAGTTTTAGAACAGACATCTATTAGAAAGTTGCCTGTTAGCCACACTTTTATATCTTTTCATATTTAAGAGATTTTTATTCTAATAGCTATAATTATAGTACTTGCTTGTTAAAGTGAAAACTGAAAGCAAGTATGTAAAACAATTGATTTCTAATTGTGTACTGAAAATGTAGGAGGTTGCATGATATCAGACCAACCAGTTCTGAGGTTTCCTCTTTTCTTAGATAAAGTTTAACATTCTAGCTTCTTCAGTGTTTATCAAAATACAAAAGAAAAAAAGTGCATATAGTGCACTTATGTCATCCATTAACATGTTTCACTTGGGAGAGGGAGAATGATTATTTATCCAGGAGGTTAACTGGGGGTCAGTTATGAGAGCGTCCATTGTAATTTCTTAAAATGAATACATGAATGATTGAATGAACGAGTTGGCAGCCATAATAATAATAAAAAAAAAACCTGTAGAAGTGGAATGCTAGATAGCTCAAGAAGAATTGTGGGTAAAAAAAAGTAAACTTGTTCCAGGAGGGAAGAAAGATTTGATCGTAGAAGAAGACACAAATCAGACCACCAAGTCCTATTATTTTGTGTTAACTTTATGGTAACATATTACTGTTTATGTTAATAACTTAAGTAACCCAGACTACTACTATTGTATTAACTTTTGTAATCCTTACACTAATGCAGTCTCTGTTTAAATTCTTGTAACATTCTTGATAATTGTTTTCTTGTATTTTCATGTATTTAGTAATGAAGGTAATTCTTTGACTTGGTTACATTATTTTCCTTATTCTTAGCGGTGTGAAAACTGGAATATTCAATAACTCTTATTAAAGTTTGGAAGAGTATTTATTTATACTTTCTTGTATATAGTATTTATACTTTCTTGAGGATAACTTATATCATGCATTATATATACTTGCTAACAATTTTAGTTAAAGCTAAATGTGTCTTATGTATTATTATTATTTCATCCTCTAGTTTTTAAATTCGTCTCAAATGACAATTTGAAGTTTTATAGACTTCCTTTCTGTAGAAAAGAAAACGATACATTGCATTTCTTTATCTTAACAGAAAAAACATGGACCAATTTGCCAGAAAACTGCCACTAAAAAACGGAAGACTTTTGATTCAAGCAGACAAAGAGCTGAAGGAACTGATATTCCAACAGTAAAGCCTCTTAAACCTAGGGTAATTACTTAGCTTTTTCAATAGTATGAACTTTGCTGCTATATATACTGAAAAAAAAATTTAATTATCTGTTGTGCTAAGATTGAAGAATAATAAGAATTCTGCTTTGTGTTTTCAGTTTAGAAATGATCAGAAACGTGTTTATTTTAAACTTCTCCTAAAGGGAAACCAAACTGCTGTCTTAAAACCTGTAACAGTGAGGTTTTTGTAGCATTGGATAGCCTATTGCTTAGCTGTAGGCTGGGAATAATTAAAAAGTCCTCGCATGTCTTTTTTAAGTCAGTGTGAATTATTTGCAGCATAATTTAAGTGCAGTGTATAAGTTTAAGCCTCTTATCTAGTCCCTATATACAAAAGCAAAGCTATAATTTATAGATACCTTAGCATAATAGATATTGATTATCTTGATTAATTATCTGTAATTGTGATCTTATGCTTTCTGGGGAAGTTTGATCAGTTACTCGGCTATCCATGTATAGCCGTTGTCAGTTTATTTTCTTTGAAAGCAGTGATTCACTTTAATAATCTCTCTTTAATACTACCTGTGATGTGTTATATTGCTAAGAATAAAGCACATACATACTTTATTCAACATAGTTTTAAAGAGTTAGTTCAGTGAAATAGTTAAAATTTGAGTACCTCATTGAATCGGTTTTTGAAATAAACCCTCCTTCAGTGATAAAAACTTCTCCCAGTGCTACAGGAAAACATTTCCCTTTGGGGCAATTAATCTTATAATAAAATCATTTGATAATAGAAAAGTCGAATGTTCATCTTTTTTTTCAGTCTATGTATAAGTGAAAGATGGTGAAATTTGAATAATGTACATAAACCATTATTTGATATTTTTCTTAGTATATCTGCCAGATATATGATTATACTGGCTTTAATTAGCTAAGAGATAAACTACTGAAATTTTTAGACAGTGTAATATAGTGAGTATGAAAACGAAAGCTGGCTCAAGAGTCAGACTGCCTGGATATAACCTTACTCTGTTACTTACCATGCTGTGTTGGGCAAGTTACTTAATCTGTACATCTCTTTATCTGTATAATGGTGATAGTAATGGTAGTATTTGTCTTGTGGGGTTCTTATGAGGATTACATTGAATTTATCCCTAGTGATCTCTCAATAAATGTTATCCTATTTTTTTAAAGATTTATTTACTTATTAGAGAGTGTGTGCACGAGCAGGGGTAGGGGCAGAGGAAGAAGGAGAGAAAATCTCGAGCAGACTCTGTGCTGAGCGTAGAGCCTGAGGGGAAGGGAGCTCAATCCCACAACCCTGAGATCATGACCTGGGCTGAAATCAGGAGTCAGACACTTAACCAACTAAGCCACCCAGGTGCCTCTATCCTATTTCTTTTTAAGGGATAAGGGTTCTAATAGTGAAAAAATTCATCTTCAGATAAAAGCAAAGTAAAAACCATTGCTTTACATGAAGTAGTTTAATTTCTTGGTACTTAAAAGTATGGTTCATAGGACAGTAGTATCAGCACTACTTGGGAACTTGTTAGAAATGTGGAATCTCAGGTCACACCCAGAAATACTGAGTTAGGATCTGCGTTTTATTTTTATTTTTATTTTTTTATTTATTCGACAGAGATAGAGACAGCCAGCGAGAGAGGGAACACAATCAGCGGGAGTGGGAGAGGAAGAAGCAGGCTCATAGCAGAGGAGCCTGATGTGGGGCTCGATCCCATAACGCCGGGATCATGCCCTGAGCCAAAGGCAGACACTTAACCGCTGTGCCACCCAGGCGCCCCAGGATCTGTGTTTTAATGAAATCCTTGAGAGAGTCATATGCACCTTAAAGTTTGAAAAGCTGTGTATTAGAAGATTTTGTTTTAAAAGATTTTATTTGTCAGAGAAAGTGAGCACAAGCAGGGGGAGCGGCAGGCGGAGGGAGAAGCACACTCCCCACTGAGCAAGGAGCCTAACGTGGGACGCAATCCCAGGACCCTGGGATCATAACCTGAGCCAAGGCAGACACTGAACCGACACTTAACCAACTGAGCCACCCAGGCGTCCCAAACGCTTATTTATTTTTATTTTTATTTTTTTTAGATTTTATTTATTTGAGAGAGAGAGCGACTGAGCGAGAGAAAGAGAGAGAGAGAGAGAGAGCAAGCATTGGCAGGGGGAGGAGCAGAGGGAGAGGGAAAAGCAGACTCCCCGCTGAGTAGGGAGCCTGACTCAGCGCTCTACCCGGGGAGTAAGCCAAAGGCAGACACTTAACCGACTGAGTCACCCAGGCGCCCCTGTATTAGAAAATTTTAACATCATAGTGCAGTTTTCTCTGTCGTTATCTGTATCAAAGAAATCCTACAAAATCATAAGCAGAGTGGAGTAAAGCAGATACAAACTCCATTTTGGGGAAGAGTAAAGGCAGGCCTAATCCACAGAGTACAAAATATATGTAAGGGCTGCCCGAAGCAACTGAGTTCCAGGAAAACCTACCCACAGAGGAAGTGCAGAAAGTTGCTGAGGGACCCATGGCCCAGAATGGGAACCTGCCACCTTAAAGGTGGAGGGTCTCCTTGCCTTAAAGGTGACTCCTTAAATGTGAGGGGTCTAACCAGGAAGTATATATCACTTGTTTACTACAGCCAACGTGGGAATTGGGGTGAGTATAGAAACTTGGATAGCCAGGAACTGGAATGAGCCTGGCTGAAATTGGGCAAAAACCAGGAAGGTGGAAGTAGGGAGATAAGGCACAGAGAGTTGGAGGGGTCCAATGGCAGAAGCTCTCCAAAAGCACTAACGAAAAGAAAATACCCTTTCTGAAGGTAAGGGGCCCATCTAAAAGGCTTGGTACTTTTCTTTTTCTTTTTTTTTTTTTTTTTGAAGTGGTTAGTGTGGTTACTGAGGGAAGCATGGTTGGGAGCAGGAGCGTTCCTGGACCCAGGTTGTTCTAGAGAAGTATGAGAGGTGTGTCCATGTAATCACAGGCCTTATTTGCATCCGTATCTGGTACAACAGAGAAGATGGCTAGCTGTGGGTTTCTGTAGCCTGGAAGGGGCCTGTGGACCTCTCCTTCTCCCCAGAACCTCTTGTAAATACCAGGAAAACCTAACTCATCCAATGATGAGTAATAAAAAACATTAATTTAGCATTGACACAAGGATGCTGTGAGAAGAAAGGTAGATGAGAGCAATAAAACTTATCAGTAGATGAGTTATACTTATGGAGCAGATGAATGTTGTGATCAGACTTTTTACCATAAAATAAGAAACTTTCAAGAATCAGTCATATTCAACATCTGAATTTGCTTGTATTAAGATTTTGTATCTATATTTACGAGAGAGGTAAGTTTGTAATTTTTCTTCTTATCATACTTTTGTTGCTCTCGTAAGACTAGTTAGAAAGTTGTTCTTGGGACACCTGGGTGGCTCAGTGAGTGAAGCATCTGCCTTTGGCTCAGGTCATGATCCTAGGGTCCTGGGATCAAGCCCAGTGTCAGGTTCCCTGCTCAGCGGGGAGCCGGCTTCTCCCTCTCCCTCTGCTACTCCCCTGCTGTGTTCTCTCTCTCTCCCTCTCTCTCTCTCAAATAAATAAAACCTTAAAAAAAAAAAGTTCTCGATTTTTTTGGGTTTTTTTGGGAAGAATTTTCAAAAGATTGATGCATTTCTTCCCTAAATGTCTGCAAGAATTCAACAGTAAAGCCATCTAGGCCAATTTTCTTTAGGTTTTTAAATAATAGATTCATTTAAAAAAATAAATGTAAGACTGTTGTGATTTTGTTTCTTCTGGTATCTGTTTTGTGGTGTTTGTCAAAGATATTGTCCACTTAATGTTGTCAGATTCATTAGCATAAAGATCCATTATAGTGTCTTCTTTTTTCCTCATGTTTGTAAGAACTGTATCGTGTACTATTTTTCATCCCTTGGTATTTTGTGTTTTCTTTTTTCCCCTTATTTGTCCTGCCTTATTAGTGTTTTTAAAGAATCATCTTTTGATTTTGCTGATTCAATGTATATTCTTGATTTAAAAAATAAAGACATAATGAGGATAGTTGGGTATTTCAATAATATGACAAAATAAAATGCTCGTGTATGGTAGCACAGGAGCCAGCATTATGCATAGTGGAAGGATACTTAGAGGTTAGCTATTAAAGACAAGAACAAGATTAAGCTCCAACCAATGTAGTAATTGCTGTAATTAATACAGTTAGATATTAGATACATAGGGATTTGAAAAGAGGAGGTAAAGGTATCGTTATTAGGAAATGATATACTTGGAAAACCCAAGAGAATCAACTGCTAAATTATCAAAAGCAATAAGAGAAGCCAGTGAAATAATGAGATATAATGCTAATATACAGAAATTGCTCGGTTTCATATTTCAACAAACCCCTTGAAACATAAAAAACAAGAAAAGACTCTATAAAAGAACAACACAAAATAAAAAATATTTAGGAATAAACCTTTTAAAGGTATAAGATTTCCACAAAGAATACTTAAAAAAACGGAAAGACACAAATACTTCTTCAAATGAAAATATTATCTCATGTTTTTGGACAGGTACATTAAACAAAGTAAAGATAATTAAGTTCCTTAAGTTTTTTATGAATATAACGTTTAAGTTTTCTGGTTAAAATACAGTTGAAAAAATTAGACAAGCTTATTCTAAAGTTGATATGAAAAAAATGTACGTACAAGAATAACCAGAAAAGATTGAAAAAGAAGCAGCATGAAGTAATGTTATCCTGTCAGATATTAAAATATTATTATAAAGTCTCAATATTTAAAACACTGGTACTAACACAAGGATAGTCAGAACAGTGGAAGAGAAGAGAAAGTTCCGAAATAGGTCCAAATACAAAAGAGAATATGATAAAGGTGTTGACAGTTCAGTGGGGAGCAAAGTCAATAAAGGATCCTGAGACAGCTGCATAGTCATGTTAAAAACAAAAAATAAAGTTGAATCTACGTGTCACACTATAACTCATGATAAGTTCCAAATGAATACAAGATTTAAAATTTTTAAATGAAACCATGAAAAGTCAGGGGGGAAACATGGGAAAATTCCATTTTACCTTGGTGTGAGATTGGGTCTTGCTGACAGTGACTGCAAATCTAGAGACCATAAAAGAAACAAGTATATTCAACTATATTTTAAAAATAATTCTTCATATCTGAAGATCCTTAGACAAGATCATAAGACAGCCATATTGTAGCAGAGGGCTGAGGCTAGTCTCCTATAAAGAGTTAACTAGAAACTGTTAAAATTAAGACCAGTAACCAACAGGTAAGTTGACCAGGCACATTAACAGCTCACAAAAAAGGCAATGCAAATGATTCTTAATGATATAAAAAGATTCTCAACTCATTATAAAAGAAAAGCCAGTTAAAACCAGAGAGAACTATTTTTTACCTCTCCAGTCTGTTAAAAAGCCAAGTTTAACATACTCTATTGGAGAAAGTGTAGTAAAATAGGGAAATTACACTGTTAGTGGAAACTTAAATGGATGTAATACCTATAGAAGTTTAATTTAGCAGCGTTTATCACAATTATAATTGCAGTTTAAAAATCACATATAATGCAATTATATGAAGTTTCTTTTTAAATTATAAATTTTAAGGATAGTAATTTAAGGACTCCTTAAATTTAACATTTAAAACGGTACAGCATTTCCTCAAGTTTTATTTCAATTAATTTTTTAAAAGATTTTATTTATTTATTTATTTGAGATACAGAGAGCAGGAGCAGTAGGGAGAGGGAGAAGCAGGCTCCCCACAGCAGGGAGCCCAATGCAGGTTGTTGATCCCAGGACCTTGGGATCATGACTTGAGTCAAAGGCAGATGCTTACTGACTGAACCACTGAGGCGCACCCCATTTCAGTTTTTTAAAAAATGTTTTGAAATGGGCTCTTCTTTATTTGTTTGTAGCCTGAACCACCAAAGAAACCATCTAATTGGAGAAGAAAACATGAAGAGTTCATTGCCACCATAAGAGCAGCTAAAGGTCTTGATCAGGCGCTTAAAGAGGGTGGAAAACTTCCTCCTCCTCCTCCACCTTCTTATGATCCTGGTATGTAGAATATTGTTGACAGAAATCTTCATATGGAGAGAAAATATTGATAGAATTTTTATTAATTTTAAGTTGTTAATAAAATTAAAATATAATAACAGAACCTGATGAAACATAATCTTTAAAAGTTTAACTAGAAAATAATGGTGCTAATCCAGGCATTTAGGCTTATAAAGACACATTGGTGTTGAACATAGAAATACATTATCTTTTTATCTCAGTACTATTATTTAAACATAAAACATTATAATATAATTTGAAAACTATTGTAGTAGTAATAAAAAAAGAAAAAAAGAAATTATTGGGGAATTATTTGAAGAAGGTCCTATCATTTGAAATGTACTCATTTGGTAAGATTCAGATTGTTATGTTGCCTAGTTCTTTGGTGTCTTCTCATTTGGGAAGGAAGAAAAAGGATAATATTGTTTCTAAGAGGTATGTGTTCATGTGGGGAAAACCACCATATAGAGGACTTACCTAAATTATGCTTTAAATTCATGTGTTAATATAGTTTCTTTATTAGGTGGATAAAAGTTGCTTATTTGTTACCAAAAGCAAGGCAAGATGCTGAAAACCCAATATGAGATACTGAGATACTGAAAGATTTAAAATATGCACAATTGACAATTTGACATTGGCTAGTAGAGTACTTTAAAGTAGTTGTTTTAATATAAGAAGTTTGCTGCATTAAAATTGTATTAGTATTCTTGATTGAGATTTATTTCTTAGTAAAGAGAAGTTCTTATAAAATAAGTCAGGGAGATGAAAAGCATAGCATAGGGAATATAGTCAGTTATATTGTAATTACATTGTGTGGCGACAGATTGGTGGTGTGGACTGAATATCGTATAGAATTGGCGAATCGCCATGTATACCTGAAACTAATGTAACATTGTATGTCAGCTATACTTCGGTAATAAATTAAAGAAAAAACAGTCCTTTAGAAAACCTAGATATGATCATTTTTAACATTTTATTGTAGTAGAGACAAACTATTTCTATAAAGGGCCAGATAGTAAATATCTTAGTTAATGAGGTATATTTTTTATCTCTTCTTTCATCTAAGAGAAAATACAACTGTATAAAGTTGATTAAACTAAGATTTTAACAGATTAGCCCAAATTTTAAAATCTGTTTTTAATGTACTGTGTTATTACGGCTTAACTTAGTCTCCAGTATAAAAATATGTAGATATGGTGAAAACATATGGTATATTATAAAGGCAAAGAAGAAATCCTGTTTTTCCTCTATGTATTCATTCTTTTGTACTAAGGATTTATCTTTTGGGTTCCCCCCCTCAAATTTGATTCTAGGCTGACAGAAAATTGGAATTTATTATATACTAGCAAACTTTTTTCTTAAATGTCTTTACTAAGTTTAGTAGTCAGGTTGGGTGGTTATGAGGAAATGAAAAGTTTTGCTTATCAAATGTTATTACTTTGTTATACATCTTGAATTACTGTTCATAAAGACTTACAACTATGTTTCACTTCAAGAATTATGTTATTAATCTGTTTCTTTTTTCTGTTTTAGATTATATTCAGTGTCCATATTGCCAGAGGAGATTTAATGAAAATGCAGCTGATAGACATATTAATTTCTGTAAAGAACAGGCAGCACGTATTAGTAATAAAGGCAAATTTTCTACTGATACCAAAGGAAAGGCGACTTCTCGGGCACAGGTGAAATGTTCAATTATTTCTACAAATAATTGAGAAAATGACTCTTTCACAGTTTTTCGCTTATGCTTTACAGAACATTTAGCTACAATTTTCTTACTGGCTTAAAATTTTATATTATTGTTTGGCGATTTAGTAAGAAATTTGAATGTTTAATTGAGAACAAATTATTGAATGGACTTGAGGTAGTAGAGTCTTGAAAATAATGCACGTTGAAAAAGGCATTAGGGCAATGTAAGAAAACTACTTAAAAAGTAGGTGAAGCAGATTCAGAGGAAACCAGGGGGTTTGGGAGAGTGAGAAAATGGCAGTAAAAATCCATTTCCACATTTGAAAATCATGTAAGTACTGAATGTTTCCATGCTATGTGTGACCATACATCCAAGGGAATGAAATCCTGGGGTCAAGTCCAACTGTTATTTCTGAACTTTTAGGCAAATAACATTTCATATATGAGAGGCTTTATTTCTTTATCTGTTAAGTAGTCTATATGATTTTTGTGAGAAGCAAATGAGATGGTATGTGTGAAAGCACTTCAAGAGCTATAAACCGTATACGGATTTTGTAATATGAAATTTTTACAGTACTGTCGTTTTTCATTAAGCATATCGTGACACAAAAACTTTGATAATGTCATACCTTTTTTTTTTGAGAGATTTATTTATTTATTTTAGAGAGAGAGAAGAGAGAACACGAGTGGGAGGGGAAGAAGGAGGGGAGAGGGGCTCTCAAGAAGATTCCCCACTGAGTGAGGAGCCTGACACAGGGCTCCATCTCAGGACCCTGAGATCACGACCCTGAGGTCATGACCTGATCCAAAACTGAGAGTCGATGCTTAAACCGACTGTTGCCACCCAGCGCCCTAATAATGTCATGCTTTTCAGCAAGCTTCATTTTTCAGAAAACTCTCATTTACAGTTTTTTTAGTACTGTAAATCTAGCAGACAATAAATAATCAAATCCATTTCACTTGTTATTTATAAATCAAATTTTGGATTAAAAGACTCCGTTACAGATGGAGCCTTCTTGAGAAGATCCATATTGAATTTTTGTTAATATTATTAGAAATAGAGCATTTCATTATAAATCATCATCATTCTGGGGAAAGAACGAAGAAAATTCATTTTGAAGAATTTCCAAAACAGACGTCAAGAATATTTATCTCTTATTTAAATGGTTAAGATCATTTATATGATTTTTTCTTTTGTCCTAATAAAATAATAAGCAGAGTAAAAGAAATAGAATGTGTATGTCCCATCAACTTGGTGCCAAATGATTGTAAATGTAAAATCCAGGTAGCTGATAGTTTCCACCTTAACCTGTATCAGTTCTGATTCTATGCCCAGTCATATATATTCATTTCAATGTAAGCCCATATTTTCTCATCTTTATTCATTCAAGAAAATTTTATTGAGTACCCTCTCTGAACCAGGAACTGTATCAACTGCTGAGTCTATATTAGTAAACGAAATAGAATATTTTTTCCTAAAGATGTTTAAAATGCATCCTTGTTATATTTAGCAACTATAATCTAACCCAATTACAGCCCACTTTTTGACCCTGCTCTGATAAAAATACAATGAAGATCTATTTCCTATTGGTAAAAACAAGAAGTTCCCCCATTTAGTTAAATTTCCATCATTCTTCTTCATTAGGAATTTTATCAAATTCTGTCGTGGCATTAAAGTAGACGCATGAAGAAATAGAAAACCCAAAATGTTATCTAATATATACTAAATTAAAACATTTTATTATTTTAAAAGAACATATTATATTGAAATAGTCCATTTGTAACTTAGGTTCTGAAGTACTCTTTCCTCACCTTGGCTAAGTTACCTTATGAGCTTAAACCAATTCAGTATGTATTTTATGATTTAGGAATTTTCAGTATTCTGATTGATAATTATCCTACTCATTCTAAAGTAATAAAGTTTAAGTCTGGAAAGATGGTGTTCAATTTTTAATAATTTTTTTCTTATTAAAGACATTCCTGTTCCTTATGGAAAATTGGAAAAAAAATATATTTTTAAAGTCATCACCATAGTTGATATTTTAAAATTTTAATTTTATGCTTTTATTTAAGTTTTAAATTTTATTTATTTTTATTAGAGAAAGAGAGAGAAAGGAAGGGGCAGAGGCAGAGGGAGAGAGAGAATCCCAAGCAGGCTACACACCCAGTGTGGAGCCCGATGGAGGGCTCGTTCTCATGGTAGTGAGATCATGACCCGAGCTAAAATCAGGAGTCAGATGCTTAACTGAGCCACCCAGGTGTCCCTCTTATTTTATACAACACTTTTATTCTGATTTTTTCCTCATTATTTTCCTCAATTATTTTATTATAAATTATACACATAGAAAAAAACCGCACAAAATATACAAATGTGCATAACCACAAGAATGTTAAGAAATAGAATATTATCAATCTCACAAAGCCTATGCTGTTTCACTCCCAGAATTGTAATGTTCTCTCCCTCTTAGACCCTCACCCCATAAAACAGTATTCTGATTTTACATATAAATCAGTTTTTGCCTTCTTATATAGTCTCCTGACCACGATTGCACTTTTATTTACTATGGCTTTATATCTTGATGTTATGATGGATTTGTAATTTTCTCCTCCACTTGAAAATAGACAGCTGAAAATATTTTCTAATTTGTGACTTCTTCATTTTTTTGTTATTGCTGTTATTGGTTGTTTTTATTTTTGTATTTTTTGTGTGTTTGTATTCATTTTGTTTGTTTTGTTTTTATTTTTTAACTGGAATATGATATACTCTGCCTGATCTTTCCCACCCTCCATAATCCATACCTTCCCTCCCTCCCAACTGACTTAGTTCCTAAAATACACCTCTGATCCGGGTAAATTTGTCTCCTTCACCTTTGCATCTATAAAATGGGGGTAATACGTACCTACTTCAACAGTTATCAAGAGCATTCAGGAAAATAATGCCTATAGGTGTGATTTCTTCTTTTACTCATAGTTTGTTCAAATATAAGTCATTTACTTCCAGATATTTGGTGCTCTTCTAGATGTTTATTGCTGGGGTTTTTTTTCTTAGTTCTCTTATGGTCTGAGTAGAGAAATCTTGGTAAGATTTTTATCTTTTAAGATTTGTTTTATTGCCTAGCATGTGGTCTTTTTTGATGAATGTTCCTACAGTCTTCAATTATGATTATGACTTTTTTAGGATCATTAATTTCACCAGCTTTCGTTTAAGTATTTTAAATTTCTCTTATTAATTGTATTTATATTTACGATTTGTTGTATCTTTCCTATTTATTGACCTTTATATTATATGGAGTGTGCCTTTTTGTCTATGGCAACATTCTTTGTGTTGAAGTGTGTTTCATCTGATAGCCATTTCAGCTTGATCATGCTAATTTCCTTTCAGTTCTTCAACCTGAATTTGTGTTGTCCTACTGTGTTTCATCTGATGGTGAATAACCATTTCAGCTTAATTATGCTAAATTCCCTTCTAATTCTTTCACTTAAATTTGTGTTTTTGCATCTCCTGTAGACAGCCTATAATTGGTTCATCTTTTTTTAAAATCCAGTCTGACAACCTCAAACTGTTGATTGAAGTGTTTAGGCATTTATACTCAATATAATTATTGAGGCGTTTGTGGCTAAGTTGGCCATGTTGCTGTTTTCTATTTTTGCCTTTTTTTTTTTATTCCCCTGATACTTCTTCCTTGCTTCTTTTGTCTTAGTAGAAGATATTTTATTTTCTCTATTGGTTTTCAGTTGTCATATTTTTGTCAGTGGTTACTCTAGGAATAACAAAATGCATTTTTAACTTATCCACATCTGTGGATATTTTCACATATATCTCACCGATCTTAGTGTTATTGTTAAATATATGTAACTCCATAAACCCATCAGTATTCTTAATGTGTGTTGTTATACAGTGTTATACATACACCTTTAAAAGTCATCTGTCTTTTAAAGAAATTGGAAGAAAATAAACATATAATCATTTACATACAGATATGCACGTGTATGTTTATGCACACCTGCATATACTTGTTTTTTTTGTTCTGCCTCTGCTGCCTCTTCACATACGTATTTTGTATTTTACTTGCATATTACTTACTCCCATATTATCATTTTCAGATCTCTTCATTTCTTCTTGTAAATCTCAGTTGTCGTATTTTGTCATTTTCCTTCAATGGGAAGAGGCTTCTAGAGCCTTCTAAGAGTGCAGTTCTGCTGGCAAGGAATTTTCTGGTTTGCGTTATCCGAAAAAAAATGCCCATATTTTGCCTTTATTTCTCTGCTGAGATTTTCTATGTGTTTATTCACTATAACCATATTTTCCTTTAATTCTTGTGTATGTATCCCTTGACTTTTTGCGCATATTTATAGTAACTGTTTTGAAGACCTTAACTGCTGAATCTATACCTGTGCCCACCTAGGTTATAATGTTGACTATTTTTTGCCAAATATAGGTCATGTTTTTCTCTTTCCTTTTTCCTCTTCTTTTCCTGCCTCTCCCTTCCCCTTCCTTGCTCCTTTCCCTTTCCTACAGTTAAACCCAGAATACACAGTTATAGAAGAACTGCTTTGGATGGTTTCCAGTCTCTTAGAATCATCTTTTTTTTAAGATCCTTTTTTATTGTCTATAGGAGACTTAGGCAGCTATTTCACTCCCCCATCACTGAGTTTGTAATCTGTTACTATATTTTTTAATTTCTTGAGGTTGGCTATTTTTCTAATTTCCTATATTTTTATAGTTTCTAATTCCCTGTTAACATTTTCAGAGTTGTCTTTTATTTCTTTAAATGTAGTAAGCATAATTGTTTTATATTTTGTATCTGATAATTGTGGTATCACATGATCTTTGTATATATGTTCTTGCTTTTTTCCCCTCAATCATGGTTTCTGATATCATTATGTACATAATTATTATTGATTATTTGTTGCCCTCAAAAAATTATTCATGAGAATTGTTCATGTGAAGAGCCTTCTTGTTTCTCCAGATATCTAAGAATATTACCAATCTGGAAGCACTTTAATTTTTGGCTTAGTTTGCCTGACCACCTAGTAATGTAGATTTATACAGCAAATCCATGTGATGGCCAGTCTGTTGTTACAATCTTAAATGGTATTGGTCTAACAGTTATTTTCTTCTTCTTATCTGACACTCATTGCTTATAAAGTGATTTTTTTATACTTTTCAGAACATTTTTACTTTTTAGTTGAAAGGTCAGTCCAAATAGTGCCTTTTTACTGTTTTATCAGAAATGAATGCCCTCCTTGTTCTTTAAGCTCTTTCCAATGTCAAAAAGAGTCTTTGTAAACATAAATATTTGACTAAGGAAATTTATTAGATTTGTGATCTGTATAAAAACACATGAAATAATAAACATCTAACAAATACATATTTAATGAATGAAAGAAATAGTGATTGAATGTAAATGTATAAAAATAAAGTGATTTTGTTTTTTGGATCACTAAAATTGATTTATATAAAATTGTTGATTACTAGAGTCATCCTGAAAGCCTAAAGATTTGACCTCTGCATATGTAATATGCTCTACCAGCACCTTTTGTTTATGCTAATCATTTTGCTATTTTTTGGTAGTTAGCACAGTATGAGTGGCTCACCAATCCTATTTCTTAATCCAGTTTTATGGAGCCTATTTTTAGTAGACATGCCTGTGATATTTTAAGGGGTCTTCATTAGGGCTTGTTTTCCATATTGTTGTTAGTTTTAAAAATCTTTCCTAATGTCTTCACTGGTATTTTAGTGGGAGACACTGATATCAATCCGATGCCCCTTTAAAGATTTATTTATTCATTAGAGAGAGAGAGAACGAGTGCACAGATGTGCGAGTGGGGAAGGGGCAGAGGGAGAGAATCCCCAAGCATACTCCCTGTTGAGCGCGGAGGCTGACCCTGGAGATCTCACATCCCCAAGTTCATGACCTGAGCCAAAACCAAGAGTCTCATGCTCAACTGACTGGGCCACCCAGGCGCCCCCAGATGCCCTTTTTCCCCCTTTTTTAAAAGTTTATTTTTATTTTATTTAAAATCAATTAATTAACATAAAGTGTGTTATTAGTTTCAGTGGTAGAGTTTAGTGATTCATCAGTTGCCAGTTGCCTTTTTAAACCAGAAACACCTCTTGGTTTTCAAAGAAATAGTGTCTTTCTATGGCTTATCTCCAAAGGGTCCTAGTCACTTGTTCATTTGACAGATAGTTATTGAAGGTTTTCTCGTTGCCAAGTGCTTAAATTTCCGCTTCTGGCGTAATAGTGCCAAATGTGCATGGAGTGTGTGTGTGTGTGTGTGTGTGAGAGAGAGAGAGAGAGAGAGAGAGAGAAGCCTTTTTATCAAGATTTATCTTCCTTAAAAGGTCACATACTAAATTTTGAATGGTATAATATTTTACTTTAAAATTTGTGTTTAGCTGGCAGTTTTTAGTAGTAGTGCATCTTAAATTTTATACTGATTATTGGTTATAAAATATGATTTTTGAAGATTATGTTTAAAACCAGTTTTTCACATAAAGTCCTCAGCAGTCTATGTATTGGGCTAAATCTCAAGTACAGCCATCACTTTATAGTTGAAGTAAAGTGGCATGAGTCTTATTTCCTCTTCTGTTGTGAAGTTGGAGTTGGGCAAGTTCATTTTGTTATATTGGAGCAGGTGATCAATAAGATACTTCAATATTCAGTAACAAAATTTGGCTCAGGTAAGAGACAGTAAAATAAAATTGATAATGATATCTTTCTAGAAAGTAGAGAAAAAATAAATAAACACCCTCTCTTTCCTCAACCCATGTTCTATTCATCTAACATGATCTGGTGAGGATAGTGAAGTCGGAATTAGCTTTCTTTTCATGTTCAGGAAATCAGTAAGGCAGCTATTGTAAAACTTATCCAGGCTTATTTGTAATCTTATGAATTATTACCAGTAGGAAATATGGCTGGATTATATATATGAAATATAAAACCATGCCCAGAAACAGGTAAAATTTTGATCTTTAAAGCTGCACTGCTAAGTGAGCATCATTGGATGTTTCTAAGTTTTTCTATTAATATTTGTTTGGCATTTAAAATCTTCACATTGAAGAAATTTTTTCCATTTGACCTTTTTTTTTTTTTTTTGTGAACTGGGCAAAGCTGCTCTTAGTTGGTTTTAGCAATGGAACATCTGAGCCAAACTTTTAGCACACTAGTTTTGAGATGGAACATATTTTGGAAAACCTCTCTCTAGGGTGATGTATTTTAATCTGTACTTCCTTAATTTGGGTAATTCAGTAGCTAATTAAAAAAAAAGTACTCATTTAAGGGTATGTGAGCTTTTGAAATACTAGTTTGCAACCTGTAAAAGTAATGTCGATAAAATATTTTATTTTCATTATTTTAGTATAAGCCGCCTGCACTTAAAAAGTCAAATTCTCCTGGAACTGCACCATCAGGATCTTCACGATTACCACAACCAAGTGGCGCTAGCAAAACTGTTGTAGGTAATGAGCTCCATAAATAACTTGATTTTTTTTTTTTTCTGTAGAGACAGAAATGAAGATAGTGTTCTGTTTTGGATTATTAAAATAGATTTATAATTAGGAAGAGATGTGGAGGATAAGTAATTCTTTCTGGGTAAAAATAAAGTAACTTTCAATAACTCTCTACTTAGGATACTTTATAGTCCTTTTTTTAATCCTAGATGTTGTTACTGCTATATCACCTGTTCAGAGTAGTCAACCAAGTTCTTTTCTTGATTCTTTGACCACAGTATTTTTCCCTCATTTCTATGTATACTGCTCTGAACTTAACAATTGTCCTAATAGACACATGCTTAATGACTTGAAGGAGAAACTGACTGACTGAAGTGCACTTTTATTTATATGTAAATTGTAATAAGGAAATTGGAAATTAGAAATGAAGGATGCTATATGTTGTTCTCTGGAAATTTCATTTTTAAAAAACCTTTTCCTATTTGGTAACTTGTTTTGATTTATTGCTGCAAAGATTTATTGCCATTAAAGCGTTGTTTTCCTTGTCAGATGCTCTGTTTTTTGTGATTTTTCTTTTTCAGAATGTCGTTAAAACTAATAACCTTTTTTATTGTAAGGTGTGCCTTCAGGTAAAGTGTCTTCAGTTAGCAGCTCTTTGGGAAACAAACTTCAGACCTTGTCTCCCTCACATAAAGGGATAGCAGCGCCTCATGTAGGGTAAGTCTATTTGAATTTAATTGATTAGTGATACACACACACACACACACACACACACACACAAATGATTCTGAGTTTTATTTTATTATTTAATTGGCTTTTTTATTAACCTTGATTTTCTTTCTAAAGTTCATTTGTCTTTTAACATATTACTGGTCAGGGGCACATACACTACTGTTGAGGGTCTAAATTAGGATAACCATTTTGGAAAAAAATCTAGTGATGTGTATCAAGAGCCCAAAAAATATTCATACTTTTTGAATAATTTTACTTCTGGAAATCTAGTCTAAGGAAATCATTTGAAATACAGAAGATTTTTGTAATAACCAATATTTATGAAACATTATGTATCAGGCACTGTGCTAAACATTTTTCATATATTTTTATTAAAACCACCCCACCACCATAGGATGAGGGTATCAGAGAAGCAAAATAATTTGCTCAAAGCCACACAGCTATTAAGAGTTGGAAGCAGGTTACAAATTAGAGTCTCTTTGGCTCTAAACATTGGTTTCTTTCCTATGGTTTTATTATAATGTAAAAAAAATTAAGTCACCTAAATTTCTAGCTTCGTTTGAATAGCAAATTATAACAATCTATACAGGAATTTATGCAACTATAAAATGTCTATGCGTTTTAAAGGGATGATTCTACTATAACAGGAGAAAGACGTAGGATACAAACTCCCATATATACTGAGATATATAAACATGTGTGTAGACAAAAAATGCTGAAATATTAATAGTGGATGATTATTTTCCACTCATTTAATACTTTTAATATACTTTTTACCTTTCTGCAGTTTTATATACATGGCTTCTAAGAAAGTAGCATAATTAAGCTTTCCACAATTATTTTAATGTGGAAAAAATTGTTGGTAACACGAGAGATTTTAAAAATCCTTGTGTCTTAGTAGGAACTCCCTTTCTCTTCCATTTTGGTAAATCAGAAAATTAAGGGTTATCACGTGATCTTTAGAATGAGGGCTTATGTGTATACTTTATAGATACTGATAAAGTTGATGGAGGAAATACAGCACACATTATTTTCAGATATGGGTTATCACTTTTTTCTAATGTAGGAAATATCCATAGGGTTATATATCAAGTGAGAGCAACTGTTTTTTGTTTCCTAATTTGGACTACACAGAAAGTACAAAATCTAAAAGGAGTTTAATGTAATTACCATTGTAGAAAAAGAAAAAATCAACTAACAATATCTGATTAAATGTTTTTTCTTTTTGTTATGCTTCTAAAAAGAAGACACAGGCTATCCTTAAGAAAGAGACAGGTTATCAGTAGAACAGGTGGTTGAAAAGTAAAATATTCTCATCTTTCAGTGGTAAGAAACTGATTTTGTTTTATTTTTTGAGCTTCTCTACTGAGTTGACTCATCATTTTTAATTAAAGTGTAGATGACAATATGTATTTTAACTTTTACAAATCCTTTTTACCGTATCACAGAATTGCCTTCTATGCTGTATTAATTATAGTATCATTTACAGTTTATTATGAATTAAAAACTGATATTTTTTACTGTCCTTCCTCTCATACTGAAAATGCTATCAGATGGCCATATTAAGTTGTACTCACACCCTTCCCTGTACTCTTAATAGGGCATATTAAGCTGGCTGGTGTAATGAAAAGTGGCACTGACTTTGAATTAGAAAATTAGGCTTCTGGATCCTGCTTTGCCAATGAATAGCCATATGACTTTTGGCATATCTCCTTTGTCTCACTCACAGCATTCTGTGAATGTTGTCACCTGATCTAATACAATCTGACCAACATTTATATAATCCCTAGGAGAAAATTTGTTTTTACTAACAAGCAAAGACTTTGAGCACAGTAATTTTATAAATTATGCACTGCTTACAATGCCATGAAGATTTAAAATTTCTGGTTGTCTCACATCATATTAAACTGTCATACATAACTCTGTAAATCCATTTGTGCATTTTCTATATAGTCCCTACATGTTACGTTTCCAGCCACTGTAAAGAGCCTTGGTTTTTGCCTGCGGCCAATATATTATCATATTAATTGGAACATTACTATATTACTATATGAAATAAACCCATTCATGGCTCTTTAGTGGCAGAGTTTTTATTGTTTTGTTTTTGAGAATTATTGAGTGTATTGACGTGTTATTTATTGATTATATATTTTTTTCCTTTGCTGGATTGTAAGCTTTGATAGCTCTTTGTTTCTGCTTTGCCTACAGATGTAACTATAAAATGTAGTATAATGCCTGACATATAGACACACAATAAATTTTTGGTGAATAAATGAAACAAATAACGAATTAGCAAATTAAATCCCTCATTTGTCAGCCTGTTGGCACATTATAGAACCGTGGTCCTGGTACTGGTGGGATAATTGACGTTTGAATGCCAATCATTATTTCTATTGATATAACGCTTCAGGATTGAGTAAAGGTGGAATTAAGACATCTGCACCTTCTGAGATTAGTGAAATAGTCATTTCAATAACTCAGGATTGTTTAAAGCCTTGTGTATATAATCTTTATTGTGACTAGCTTAATCATGCATACCAGTGATCTGTTGGAATCGTACTGCAGAAAAATTTGTCTTGAAAAAATTCTCATTTATTTGGTAATTAACTTCTGGATAACTTATGGTTCAACCATTTTTATCAGATTTTTTTTAAAGCAAAAAATGCCCTCAATGGAAAAAATGTTCTCTTATTGTAAAAGATGACTATCTTTAATCCTAGGAAATTTTAGAAGTATGGTGAAGCAAGAAACTTTTAAGTAAACATTACCACATTTGAATTGTGTCAGGGAATTTACACAGTCATGCCTTGAGATTTGTGTTTTCTTAGTGGTTAATTACCAGCTAAAATATTTTAGCTGATAATTTTCAGTAGCTAAAATATCAAATATCAAAGGTTTACTTCTGTTCAGTTATTATGAAAGACATTTACTTTGAAGACAGGCTATAGTAGATACTGCAAAAATAGAGCAACAATGCATTTAAGCAGCATTTCTTAATAAATTGAATTTGGTTTCTCATACTTTAATTATATTGACAAAAGTAAGAAACAAATATCTGGTTTTTAAGTACATTTTTGTATAAGTGGAAACAGGCTTTTCTCATAAGCCAGTCTTGATGTGTATGAGTTGAATTTGTGTGGAACATTGCTTAGATTTTTATGAACTTCTTTATCATTTATTATTGACCTAGAAATGCCTAAAACAACCGAGAATTGCAGAGTGTGGCTTCTTACATGGATACCAGTGATTGAGGCTATCGGTTTTGGCATATGTAAAGGATTTGATAAGTTTAGGATCAAAAATAGAAGTATGATACATTTCAAAACTTTGAATGCCTCAGAATATCATAACTGTGGGTGTCTACAAAGATACAAAATACGAACTGGTAAATTTTTTCCCAGTATTCTTTCAGAAGTCATTCTTTTATTATAACTACTTGGCTCACTTCAGTCTTACAAGACTGAGTGACTTACATGCTCCTGAGTAACTCATTCTCAGTATCAACAATAAACAAGGACCTTCCCAAGGTCAAAGTTTATTTCAAATTAAAACCTATTCGAGTAAGTTGATATCATTGCCAAATATTTCTTAAAATGTGAATTTATTCTTAGCTATAAATATTTTGAAAGCTTGCTAAAGTATTATTCCTTTTTAGATAACACTATTTGTATTGGGGCAGTTATATGCAATTGCAGTAGTCATTTTAAATTAGAAAATCTTGGTCGAAATAACAGTTTATCATCTATAGAAATGTATTAGCTTGACAAATGTAATACGTTTTGAGATTAAAAGATAATGTAGTGATATCTATCATAACTCCTTAATATGTGAAAAACCTTTAAAAGTCATCACTGAAATTGTTCAAAATTTTAAAATACTGGCATCGTCTCATATATAGAATTTTTATATTTTAGAGCAGGTGATCTTCTTGAACTATGGCCTGAGAGCCAAATCCTGCCCCAAAACTAGTTTTATTGGAACATGGTCACAGCCAATTATTTATGTATTGTCTATGCCTGTTGTCATGCTACAATGGTGCAGATGAGTATTTGAGACAGAGATAGCCAGCGTAGCCCCCGTAAAGCCTGAAATATTTACTGTCTGGCTCTTCACAGGAAATGTTTGCCATTCTCTATTTTAGAATAAGTAAATTATCATAGGAATATTAGGCATTTATAATTTGAAGGTATGGATTTTATGGATTCTTTATTTAAGGATAGAAATATATTTTTTTTAAGTCATGTGGAGTATCTGGAAACTTGTAGATTAGTGGTCTGTGGAACCCAAGGATTTTTTAACTTTTATTAATCCAACGCATTTCTGTGCTTGAATTGAAAGAACAGCAAGAAATTAAAAATATACTTTGATGTTGACTCTGACGAAATCTAGGTGCCAATTTAAGGACATATCCTTAAATTTCATAGGGAATTGAAATCATGTTATGTGTATCAGATTGCTTAGTCTGCACGAGATATATGTTATGTGGGAGTGCTTAGTTCACTTCAAAAAACCCTCTTTTGTTTTCCTTAGCAGTAGTAGCAAGACTACTTCTACTGCTGAATGGATTTATTTATTCCTGCCTAATTTCTTTTCAGCCCTTGGATATATAATCAACGTTACCAAATTGAAACTTTTAAAAGAAAAATAACATAGAAGCACTCTAAAAACATTGATATCGGTAGTTCCATAACTGCCAGGTTAAAATTATGTTCCTGAAACTCTGTGACTAATTAAAAATACATAACGAAGTAGATTTTTTGTTGCACTTTCTCCAAATTTAATAATAATCTCCAAGTAACACCAGATTTATAAATTCAGTGTTAACATCAGTAAAGGTGATTTTTTTTTCATAGCTTGAAACATCCAGTGCCCCTGAGGTCTGAGCAAAACATGAAATAGACACAGGCTTCCTGGTTTTATACTCATATTATTTCCTTCCCTAAGTCAGTTATTGATGATTTGCAAGACCAAGAAAGGCAGAGAAGAAACTTCAAACAAGGATCAATCTGTTGGGTTGAAGCTTTTGAATTCCTTTTGAAAACACGTTTACTACTTTTGCAAAGATTTTAATTTCTTTCCAAATATCCCTACATCTTGTTGCTGCTTTGACTCATCTTTAGTGCTGTTGGAGATTGAGGAACAGAAATGAAGGGATTTGGTAGAAAAGGAGATGTGAGCAAGGAAGTGTTCATAAAACTCACTAAAATAAATATGAAGATGGTACATGAGAAATGATTTGTCATATCTTATGATCTGGGTTAGTTTAGGGAAAGATTTAAATGTTTGAAAGTCTTCGTTCATAAACTAATAATTTTTAAATTTACGTAATAACCCCAACATAGATTATTATCGCATGGCAAAAAAAAATATGTAATTGAGATTTCATACATAAAAATATATTCAAATATATAAAATTTTACGTAATTAGATTTATGCAAAGTTATATATACAGTATATATAATTTTTTACATAGGACATATATAATCTTGATTACATTATTGAGACGTATAAAGTTTGTTTTTGTTTGGTTATACCTTGATAACAACATAGCATAACAGTAGCAAATTATACAAGAACATAAGTTTAAGTGATTTGAACTTAAGAATTACATTTACTGACATTTAGCCTAAGTAACATTTGAATTGTGTGTGTGTATATGTATATACAAATCGCATATATATACACATAGGTAGATAGATCATCTGAGTTGAATTTTATAACACAGCTGTATGGACAACAAAACAAATCATCTTTGGAACCTTCCATTCAATTAGGTTTTTAAAATCTGAAAATTCTGGTTAACTCTCATATGTAGAAAATATGTAATACTTGCATTAGATAATTACTTCTAGATTTTTTTTAAAAGATTTTATTTATTTAATTTGACCAAGAGAGAGCACAAGCAGAGGGAGCGACAGGCAGAGGGAGAGGGAGAAGCAGGCTTCCCATCAAGCTGGGAGCCCAATGTGGGGCTCAGTCCCAGGACCCTGGGATCATGACCTGAGCCAAAGGCAGTCACTTAACGACTGAGGCCCTATTTTTAGATTTTTAAAAAATAGGTGCCCCTATTTTTAGATTTTTATTGGATTTTACACATCTTTCTCAAATTGAACTTTGTTGTGTCATGTGTAAGATTTGAGTAGTTCTTATTGTACTAGAGAAATGTTTTAAAAATGTAGTTTAAAATATTCTAAATCTTAATTTCAGTCACCTCTGTGAAAGAAAAAAGATTTTTATTCCTTATTTCAAAGCCACATATATCTTTTGTAAGATAACTGCTGTTTGGAACAATAGTGTTTTGATAATTGTTAAGCAATTCAAAGAAAAATCTGATTTTTACTGACTTTTACTAAATAGGTAAAATTTCTAGTAATCTTTTACAGATGAAAAAAACTGTCAAGTTTTCATCTCAAATATTTAGAAATTATGTAAAATATGTATATTTAAGGAAGGCATTTTTTAAAATGTGTGTGTGTGTGTGTGTGTGTGTCTATATACCACATCCCTAATGAAGGCATTTTTTAAAGACTTAGAATGTTTTATTTAATGTGATTTAAACACCTAATGCAAGCATCATCATCTGTAAAGAATTAATAACAACTTTTATAATAAAATGATACTATGTACAGGATACTGAAAAAACATAAAAATGAATAAAATGTGTCCCTCTGTAGAGACACTTATAATCTAGAGCAATGAACAGCTTCTTTTTAGACACTAAATTCTGTAAGAACAAGCATCAGGTCTGTTTCATTTACCACGATATCCCCAGAATGTAGCATAGTGCCTGATTCATAGTAGGTGCTCAGGGTTTGTAGAGTTAATGAGTAAGTGGAAGAATGCATTGGAGCAAACAAGCATCCCTTAAAAAGAGTGTCCTTTTAAGTTAACAAGCAGTGATGTGTTATTCAGTAGTCATTTAAAATAGTTCTCCTACCTTCCTAATTTAACTTTCCCTGTTCCCTGCAATGCATGAATATTGGTTGGTAATAGCATATAGGATTCAGTTATTGGTTGATGTAAAACAATGACATCTCTACAAACCTGCAGTTTTTCCTATTTTCCTCCAGATGGAGCTCCTTTATACTTTTGGTTTTTAAAAAACAAAACCAAAAACTTCAGATGTCTTGGCCACTTAACATTTCTGTATGATTTTTCAGATTGCCATCACTGTTTTTTCCCATACATCATGCTTTATATTTCTCTGTATGAATTTCATGAATAGTCATTCTTTGTTAGAAAGTCAGATAGCGTTAAAGAAATAAATATCATTTATTTGACTTCTTACTTTATATTTGGAATTTAAAAATGCAGGGGAAATCATAAAATAATAAAAAAGAGAAAGGTCCTATGAAGTCAGGGAAGGAGAAAAATTAGATTATTTGTGAACTCTGTGAGAAGAAACATCAGATCAGTCTTATTTACCAGGATAGTAACTTTTAGTTCACTTCTAGCTTCACAAATGTTATTTTAAACAGTTGTTGTCCCTCTTAAGTTTATTTATTGATTCCATTGCCTTGCTGTGTATAAATGTGGCCTTTGTTTGGATGTTCCATCACAACTGCAGGGTGGCCTGCATCGTCAGAATTTTCATATCTAATAGTGGACATTGTATGAACTACCTGAGGATTCTTTTTGACAATCCTTACCCTGGCAGTCCAATAATTAAGAGCTTGGGGGGGTAGATTTCTAACCAGAATAATGTTTAAAAAAATTTTTTTTAATGTAAAGAAACATTAGCAATCTCCTTATGGGTACACCTTTATATATTTTAATAGTAAGATGGACAAATTAGGCCCTCCACTTCGAACTGGAAGACATGTGCAAAGGTTGTATGACAGTGATACAAAATCAGACAGTGCCATCAAAAGACATGAGTTATTGCCCATTTACAAGTAAGTATTTTAACTCAGTTTAGTTAATCTTTTTCAGATTTCCTTAAAGACTTTATATAATTGAATACTATAAACTTATACATTCCTAGATTTTAAAAAAATCTTATTTTAATCATTTTTAAGCCAAGAAGTGCTAAATAATCTTATAGGATTTAAAACACTCTGATGTTAGATGAACATTTCTGTTCTAAATAAAGCTTTTTTTTTTTTTTTTTAAAGATTTTATTTATTATTTGACAGAGAGACAGCCAGTGAGAGAGGGAACACAAGCAGGGGGAGTAGGTGAGGAAGAAGCAGGCTCCCAGCAGAGGAGCCCAATGTGGGGCTCGATCCCAGAACGCCGGGATCACGCCCTGAGCCAAAGGCAGACGCCCAATGACTGAGCCACCCAGGCGCCCCTAAATAAAGCTGTTTTTAACATACATTTATTTCTATTAAATTTTAACTTGTAGAGGGGTGAAATAGCAGTCACCTTCAATGATTGTTATCTTTATGAAGCTTTCTTTTGGGAGTATGTATATATTTTTAAAGATTTAATTACTTATAGAGAGTGAGTATGGGGCAAGAGGGGCAGAGGAAGAGGAAGAGAGAATCCCAAGCAGACCCCACCCTTGCACGAAGCCCAACGAGGTTGTTGATCCCATGACCCCAAGATCACGACCGAATGCTTACTGACTGTACCGTCCAGGCACCCCTTAGGAGTAATATTTTTAAAAAAGAGGACTATAGGGGATATTATGCTATATATTATATGTAATATTGCTGTATTATTTTTTAGTTAAGATGATGATTAATTATTATAAAAAGGCAGAAAACAAAGAGATTTTAGAAAACATTCAATCCAGGGATTCTCAGTCTTTTGGTTAAATTGCTACAAATTCCACATAAAAGGAGGAAAGGATAGGATACTGCTGAGGACACTTCTCCTCTCTATACTGGCCCAGAAAGCTGAAAAGAGAGGTGAGTGGCAATGGCAGTCACCTTGGAACTCTTTCCACCGAAATCTTCAGTGTTTTCTAGATTGGGCTCCAATACCAAGTCTAGCTCTCTCATTTTAAAATGATGAAATTCGAATTAGATAAATTACTTATTAAAGTTGAAAAATATATTATTAAACAGAATTCACTTAACTTTTAAACCAACTCCTGCTACAGCATTGTCTTACCAGGTATGAAAAGGATTAATTTAACCAAATATAAAATAAAGATGGGAGAAGTCTTTAAAATATTAGCAGCATCTGTGTGTTATTTTTAAGTACTTAGTGATAAATCACAGAAGGAAGAATTTGTGTCCTGAGCCATTTTTCTTAGTACTGTTGTGGTTCTCTATTCCCTCTGAAGCATATTTCAAAGAAACACTGATTAGCAGTAAGGTAGAGTTAGTCGTAATTGCAAAATTAAACCTTCTTTTGTTATTTTTGACCTAGAACAAGCGGATTGTAGATACAGAATAAGGGTAGCGCTTTTCAAACTCTGGACAGGAGCAAAAATGTGTTGACCATGTGAGACTGGAACAACACGTTTTAAGTACTAATCAAGACTGTTCTTCCCAGTCTCTTAAGAATGGTTCTTGACATTCAGATTCCACCTGTTAGAAATTATTACTAAAAGTACCTGATAGGTATTTAATAATGGTTACTGTTGATAATCTTATTTTTCTTTAATTTTTATTTTCTAATTATTTGAATAACTTCATTGATATAGTGAGGTTATGTGTGTATATCCATAGGTATGTTTGTATTATCCATGTATCTCATGTACATATTAAATGAAGGTGATAAGATTTCTAACAAGGCTTTGTTCTAGAGCCAAAAAATAAAAAAATCTCTTTCCTATTCCTCTTACGACTCTCACTGGAGGAATCGCCATTGTTTGACAATGATTTATTAGAGATTGAATTCCTAAAAAGGTACTATAGCAGTTCCACAACATCCTTAGATGCTATTTAAGAGTAGAGTAGAGTATACCTCATGGTTAGACTCTCAGTGGCCATTTGAAGAGGGTCAGGGAAACCCATTCATGCACCAAGGTGATTCTTGTCAAAGTTTAGAAAAAATTAAGTATTCAAAGCAGCCTCTCTTTGAATAACAGACAGCATCGCATATTGAATATAATAAGATTTGTAATACAGCCCACCAAAATTCAAGTTCAAATACTGTGGCCTTGTAATAGCTTTGTGGCTTACTTAATTTCTCTAATATGATTTTCTTCAACTTCAAAATGGGAATAATATCTTCTGAGATTTCTGTGAAGATTAAACCAACTGAAGTATGTGTAGTACCTGGCATCCTATTTGGCATTTGGAAAATAGTAGATGTAGTTATTACCTGTGTATATTTTGGAGGTAGCTATTTAGATTGTCAGACTCTTCAACTCTGCTTTATAAGGAGGAAGAATTTCAGCCATAGTTTAAGAACTTACAATCTAAAGGAATTTTAAAAAGTATTCTGCTTGTTCATATAACACAATATTGCTTATCTCTGAAATGAAAAGATTTGACTAAATCTCTAAAAAAGACAGAGTTATTAATACTACTTAATCCATTGGATCATTATGAGGATTAAGTAAGTTTATATATAGAAGCAATTAGAAATCTATACCAAATGTAGTAATAAGCACCATTTTGTAAATGTTAACTAGGAACAGTAACAATAGCCATAATAGTAATAATAGTATCATCATCAACAACTATTCTGAATGTTTATATAAATTGCAATTGGTATCCATCACTTCTTCTAAGATAAGTGATGATAGTCATATTTTATTTATTTATTTTTATTTTAATGTTTTTTTATTATGTTAGTCACCATACAGTACATCCCTGGTTTCTGATGTAAAGTTCGATGATTCATTAGTTGCGTATAACACCCAGTGCACCATGCAATATGTGCCCTCCTTACTACCCATCACCGGCCTATCCCATTCCCCCACCCCCCTCCCCTCTGAAGCCCTCAGTTTGTTTCTCAGAGTCCATAGTCTCTCATGTTTCATTCCCCCTTCTGATTACCCCCCCTTTCTTTATCCCTTTCTTCCCCTACCGATCTTCCTAGTTCTTATGTTCCATAGATGAGAGAAATCATATGATAATTGTCTTTCTCTGCTTGACTTATTTCACTTAGCATTATCTCCTCCAGTGCTGTCCATGTTGCAGCAAATGTTGAGAAATCGTTCTTTCTGATAGCTGAGTAATATTCCATTGTATATATGGACCACAACTTCTTAATCCAGTCATCTGTTGAAGGGCATCTCGGTTCCTTCCACGATTTAGCTATTGTGGACAAAGCTGCTATGAACATTGGGGTGCATATGGCCCTTCTCTTCACTACGTCTGTATCTTTGGGGTAAATACCCAGTAGTGCAATGGCTGGGTCATAGGGTAGCTCAATTTTTAACTTTTTAAGGGACCTCCACACTGTTTTCCAGAGTGGCTGTACCAACTTGCATTCCCACCAACAATGTAGGAGGGGTCCCCTTTCTCCACATCCTCTCCAACAATTGTTGTTTCTTGCCTTGTCAATTTTTGCCGTTCTAACTGGCATAAGGTGATATCTTAGTGTGGTTTTGATTTGAATTTCCCTGATGGCTAATGATTTTGAACATTTTTTCATGTGTCTGTTAGCCATTTGTATGTCTTCATTGGAAAAGTGTCTGTTCATATCTTCTGCCCATTTTATGATTTGTTTATTTGTTTCTGGTGTATTGAGTTTGAGAAGTTCTTTGTAGATCTGGATACCAGTCTTTTATATGTAATATCATTTGCAAATATATTCTCCCATTCCGTGGGCTGCCTCTTAGTTTTTTTGACTGTTTCCTTGGCTGTGCAGAAGCTTTTTATCTTGATGAAGTCCCACAAGTTCATTTTTTTTTTTTTTAAGATTTATTTATTTATTTATTTATTCGACAGAGATAGAGACAGCCAGCGAGAGAGGGAACACAAGCAGGGGGAGTGGGAGAGGAAGAAGCAGGCTCCCAGCAGAGGAGCCTGATGTGGGGCTCGATCCCATAACGCCGGGATCACGCCCTGAGCCGAAGGCAGACGCTTAACCGCTGTGCCACCCAGGCGCCCCCCACAAGTTCATTTTATCTTTTGTTTCTCTTGCCTTTGGAGATGTGTCATGAAAAATGTTGGTTTGGCCGATGTTGTAGTGGTTGCTGCCTGTGTTCTCTAGGATTTTGATGGATTCCTGTCTCACATCGAGGTCTTTCATCCATTTGGAGTTTATCTTTGTGTATGGTGTGAGAGAGTGGTCAAGTTTCATTCTTTTGCATGTAGCTCTCCAATTTTCCCAGCACCGGATGTTTTTTCCTGCTTTATCAAAGATTAGTTGCCCAAAGAGCCGGGGGTCCATTTCTGTGCTTTCTATTCTGTTCCATTGGTCTATGTTTCTGTTTTTGTGCCAGTACCATGCTGTCTTTGTGATCACAGCTTTGTAGTACAGCTCGAAATCTGGCATTGTGATGTGCCCAGCTTTGTTTTTCCTTTTCAACAGTTCCATGGCGATTCAGGGCCTTTTCTGGTTCCGTACAAATTTAAGGACTATTTGTTCCAGTTCTTTGAAAAATGTCATCGGTATTTTGATCGGGATAGCATTGAAAGTGTAGATTGCTCTGGGTAGCATGGACATTTTAGCTATGTTAATTCTTCCGATCCATGAGCATGGAATATTTTTCCATCTTTTTGTGTCTTCTTCAATGTCTTTCAAGAGTGATTTATAGTTTCTAGAATATAGGTCCTTTACGTCTCTGATTAAGTTAATTCCAAGGTAACGTATGGTTTTTGGTGCTATTGTAAATGGGATGGATTCCCTAATTTCTCTTTCATCAGTCTCGTTATTCGTGTATAGAGATGCAACTGATTTCTGAGCATTGATTTTGTATCCCGCCACATTACTGAATTGCTCTATAACTTCTAATAGTTTGGGAGTGGATTCTTTTGGGTTTTCCATATAGAGTATCATGTCATCTGTGAAGAGAGACAGTTTGACTTCTTCTTTGGCAATTTGGATACCTTTTATCCCTTTTTGTTGTCTGATTGCTGTTGCAAGGACTTCTAGTACTATGTTGAATAATAGTGGCGAGAGTGGGCATCCTTGTCGTGTTCCTGATCTTAAGCGAAAGGCTTCCAGCTTTTCCCCTTTGAGAATGATATTTGCTGTAGGCTTTTCATAGATGGTTCTTATGAGATTGAGGAACGTACCCTCAATCCCTACACTCTGAAGGGTTTTAATCAGGAAAGGATGCTATATTTTGTCAAATGCTTTTTCTGCATCTATTGAGAGAATCATATGATTTTTGAATTTTTCTTTCTGGATAAAATCTAAGACACTGATAGATTTGCGAATGTTGAACCACCCTTGTATCCCAGAAATGAATCCCACTTGGTCATGATGGATAATCCTTTTAATGTACTGTTGATTTCTATTAGCCAGGATCTTGTTGAAGATTTTGGCGTCCATATTCATTAGGGAAATCGGTATGTAATTCTCCTTTTTGATGGGGTCTTTGCCTGGCTTTGGGATCAAGGTAATATTGGCCTCATAGAATGAGTTTCTTAGCTTTCCTTCTGTTTCTATTTTTTGAAATAGCTTTAGGAGAATAGGTATTATTTCTTCTTTGAATGTTTGGTAGAATTCCCCAGGAAAACCATCCGGGCCTGGAGTTCTGTTTTTTGGAAGGTTGTTTATCACTGACTCAATCTCTTCATAATTAATTGGCCTGTTTTAAAAATCAATCTCTTCCTGTTTCAGTCTTGGTAGTTTATAGGTTTCCAGGAAGGCCTCCATCTCGTCCAGATTGCTTAATTTATTGGCATATAACTGTTGATAAAAGTTTCTAATAATCCTTACAATTTCATTGGTGTTGGTCATGACCTCTCTTTTTTCATTCATAATTTTATTAATATGGGTCCTTTCTCTATTCTTTTGGATAAGTCTTGCCAGTGGTCTGTCAATTTTATTAATTCTCGCAAAGAACCAGCTTCTAGTTCTGTTGATCTGCTCTACTGTACTCCTGGTTTCTAGTTCATTGATTTCTGCTCTAATCTTGGTCAGCTGCTTCCTCGTGTGTGAATTAGGCCTGTCCCTCTGTTGCTGTTCCAGCTTCTTGAAGTGAGAATATAAAAACTGCATTTTAGATTTTTCTATTCTTTTGAGTGAGGCTTGGATGGGTATGTATTTCCCCCTTAGGACTGCCTTTGCAGTATCCCATAGGTTTTGGACCATTGTGTTTTCATTCTCGTTGGTCTCCATAAATTGCTTAAATTGATTTTTGATTTCCTGGTTTATCGAGTCATTCCTGAGTAGGATGGTTCTTAGTCTCCAAGTGTTTGAGTTTCTTACAAATTATTCCTTGTGGTTGAGTTCCAATTTCAGAGCATTGTGGTCTGAGAATATGCAGGGAATAATTTCAGCCTTTTGGTATCAGTTGAGACCTGTTTTGTGTCCCAGAACATGGTCTATTCTTGAGAATGTTCCATGGGAATTAGAATAGAATGAGTATTCTTTGTTTCTGGGGTGTAGTGTTCTATATATATCTATGAGGTCCAACTCGTCGAGTATGGCATTCAAAGCTCTTGTTTCTTTGCTGATTTCTTGCTTAGGTGATCTGTCTATTGCTGATAGTGGTGTGTTGAGGTCCCCTACTATTAGTGTATTTTTATCTATATGTCTCTTAATTGTGGTTAAGAGTTGGCTTGTATATCTTGCTGCTCCCCTGTTGGGGGCATATATATTTATAATTGTCATATCCACTTGTTGGATACATCCTTTAAGAATAATATAGTGCCCTTCTGTGTCTCTAACTATAGTCTTTAGTTTAAAATCCAATCTGTCTGATATGAGAATTGCTACCCCAGATTTCTTTTGAGGTCCATTGGCGTGAAAGATGGTATTCCATCCCTTTACTTTCAGTCTGAATGTATCTTTAGGTTCAAAATGAGTCTCTTGTAGACAGCAAATGGATGGGTCATTTCTTTTTATCCAATCTGCAACCCTGTGGTGTTAAAGCAAGAATTTAAACCATTAATGTTCAGGCTGAGTACTGAGAGATATGCTTTTAATTCTGCCATGTTGTCAGTAAAGTCTTTGTTTGTATTGGCTGTGACTTTCTGTTTTGTATCACTCTTGGGGCCTTTTTACTTTTATAGAACCCCCCGTAATACCTCCTGTAGGGCTGGTTTCGTGGTTACGAAATTGGCTAGTGACTGTCGATTCTGAAATGTCTTTATTTCTCCATCAATTCTGAATGACAGCCTTGCTGGATAAAGGATCCTTGGCTGCATGTTTTTCTCTGAAAGAGCTTTAAAAATGCTCCCCCAACCCTTTCTCTCATTCCAGGTCTGTGTAGACAGGTCTGACGTAATTCTGATGCCTTTGCCTTGGTACGTGAGAAATTTCTTTGCCCTGGCCGCTTTCAATACTGTATCCTTGGATCTCATATTTGCGAATTGTACTATGACGTGACGTGGTGTAGGTCTGTCATGGTTGAGCTTGGGAGGGGTCCTCTCTGCCTCTTGGACACGAATGTTTGTTTCCCTTGCTAGATTAGGGAAGTTTTCAGCTACAATTTGTTCAAATATCTCTTCTAGACCTCTGTTTTTCTCCACCCCCTCGGGGATGCTGATGATTCTGACATTGGATCGTTTCACTGAGTCAGTGATCTCCCGTAACCTACATTCGTGGGCGTGGATTTTTTTAAGTCCCGATTCTATTTTCGCTTTTTCTTCTACTAACCTATCCTCCAGTTCGCTAATACGTTCTTCTGCCTCAGTGACCCCGGCCGTCAGAGCCTCTAGTTTTGCCTGCATTTGGCTCATAGAAGTTTTAATTTTTGCCAGATTTGCTCTCATTTCCGCCCTTAGAGATTCTATATTCTCATTAACATTTTCGTTAATACTTTTTTCAAGTCTACACATCATCTTGACCATTGTTACTCTGAATTCCATTTCTGATAATTTGGTTATATCCATATCCATTAGTTCTGTGGCAGAGGCCACAGACTCATTGTGTTTTCTTTGCTGGGGGGGATTTCTCCTTCTCGTCATTCTGATGAGGAGAGGTTGCGGGGTTGTCCAGAGCCCAAATTATTGACCAGGACCCAGGCCGTGCGCCCTTGTTTTATAGGGACCTTAGGGATGTGGGTTTCTTGATTTTTCAGCCTGCCTTCTGGGGGAGGGGCCTGCCACGCCGATACTCAGGCAACCCTGTTTGGGTAGAGTCTCCGTGTCCCCTGCGAGGGGGGATGGGGATGGGCACACTGTGAGCCGGTATTTCCATGCTTTTGTTCTCTGGCAGCTTTCCCTGGCGGTTTGCTGTGCCTCTTCTGAGAGTCAGAGCAGCAATGGCCAAATCTCAGCTTCTGTCTCAGAACAGAGGGATCGTGGACCGTTCTCCACTGATGTTCTGGCACTTTAACTCTGTTTGTGTTGGTGCTGCTCAACCCTTTTGCGTCCCGGGATGTGTGCCCCACACTGGGCATCCCAGCCCTCACTTCCAGGGCCGGCGCGTCTCTGTCCTTTGTGTTTCTAACACCGCCAGCCGCCAGCCGCCCCGCGCGCTCCCGGATCTCCCGGTCTCAGTCTTGTTCCAGTGAGCACCCCGGAGCTCCGTGAGAAGTCTGGTCGCACGCGTTCCCGGCTCACGGTCTCAGTTTGCTCTCTCGCGGGTGCCGTCCTCGAGTCCGCCCGCTCCCCCGTGCAGGTGGCTACCGCTTCCCAGCGCCCAAGCTCGGCGGCTCCCTCCCCCTTCCGTTTATCTTCCGATATCTGTGCGAGGTTTCACGGCTTCCCGCTTCGTACCTCAATACTCAGTGCTGGAGATGTTCATTTGTAGAGATCCAGATGTACCTTCTTGCGTCTTAGGCTGATTCCGTGGATGTTCAGGCTGGTCTGGTACCTATCCAACTCGACTCAGGGGACCGGCTGAAAAAGGGGTCCCCTACTCCTCCGCTATCTTAACTCAGGAATCCGATAGTCATATTTTAGAAATGGGGGAACTTGGCTACAGGTTGGCCACTACCTCCACATTAGTCAGTAGCAGTTGGGATTTGAATCCACATTCATCTGAATTCCAAATCCTATACTTTTACCATTGTACCATCATTCAGCCATCTAAGCTTTCTTTGATTCCTGAAGTTTCATAAAGGGAATTAAGTGATGATCCAATCAGAACTCCTCTACTGATAGCAGTTGGTGAGATTAAATCTTAAAAGGGAAAATTATATTAACCCATTTTAGTTGCTATTTCCAAAAACAGGCTTTCGTAAATTGAAAATTATTAAAGTGGTTTTTTGCTTGTTTTTAACCACTAGTTAAATGGTTTTTGTTTGTTTTTAACCATATCTTATAATTTATAACATTATTTACCAGTTATTTATAGGCATTTAACAAGACACCTCTCTATTTTGAGGGAACTATAGATTTAAACTTTTAAAAACCTGAAGCCTTTCAGAATTATTAACTTAAAATTTCATGTAAAGCATATATATATATATATATATATATATATAATATTTTAGTTGATTTCATTTACCATCAGATTAATGTTAGTAAATGCAAAATGCTTTGGTTTATCCTTACTTTTAACTAGTGTTGTTTTCAGATTAAAAATAATTACTTGGATTTTACTCTTTTGAATTCACCTTTCTACAGCTTCAAATTATTTTTCTAATCATGTAAATAAGCAATATAAGACATAAATGCTTGCTATTCAGTACCTTTTCATTATGCCATCTCTTTCTCTCTTCTAGAACCAACATCAAACCTCGAAATTCCACACCACCTAGTTTGGCACGGAATCCTTCCTCAGGTGTGCTTACAAACAAAAGAAAAACATATACTGAGAGCTACATAGCCAGGTATGTTTAGCTCTGAGATTCCAATAACTAAAATAAAAATGAATATATGTAGTCTTCTAAGGACCAAATACAAAAATATGTATCAAGCTATTAGAAAATCTAATTTTTCCTTTGCTATATGATTTATTTTGGCTTTTAAGGTGTACACTAAAGAATTGTTTGGGCATAAATAGTATTTTTCTAGACCTTGTAGTTATTGTTGTAAATGCTCAAGAACAGTTTGTTCCGTTTCACTGCATTCATTTGTTTTGTATCTTGATTTTAAGTGTAACATCATTATTTTTACCTCTGCAAATTGAGTAGTGGACCCTTTAAACTAGTACTGTAATTTTAAGCGGCATTTTAATATATTTAAATTCCCTGCTGAGCTTGTGATTATCCATGTACTTCCCTTTCTTTTTTTTTTTTTTTTTTTAATGATTTTTTATTATATTATGTTAGTCACCATACAGTACATCCCCGGTTTCCGATGTAAGGCTCAATGATTCATTAGTTGTGTATAACACCCAGTGCACCATGCAATATGTGCCCTCCTTACTATCCATCACCGGTCTATCCCATTCCCCCACCCCCCTCCCCTCTGAGGCCCTCAGTTTGTTTCTCATAGTCCATAGTCTCTCATGTTTCACCGTGTACTTCCCTTTCTTTTTTTTTTAAAGATTTTATTTATTTATTTAACAGAGATAGAGACAGCCAGTGAGAGAGGAAACACAAGCAGGGGGAGTGGGAGAGGAAGAAGCAGGCCCATAGCAGAGGAGCCTGATGTGGGGCTCAAACCCAGAACGCTGGGATCACGCCCTGAGCCGAAGGCAGACGCTTAACCGCTGTGCCACCCAGGCGCCCCTGTACTTCCCTTTCTTATCTGTCACAATATTTGTACAACTTTGACATTCTGTTTTTAAGCATAAAACAAATCATTCCAGTTATAGATATTTTATCTATCTGTCTATCCTTATTCCAGACAATGTACAGAGATCCATGACATACAGTGAGATACAGTATTTTATAAAAGTGAAAGAATATGCAAAGGAAAAATGAGAATTAAAAGATAAAGGAAAAAAAGGAATGAAGGTAGTCTACAAAATATGTGTCATGAGACACTGTATATAGGCTAGCCTTTGGCCATAAGTTGGGTCCTAACTGTGTAGCAGCTAGAGTACAGGAGAAGATAGAAGTAGTTAGTTACATGATTTGTGTTGTATTTAAAAAAAAAAAAAATCACTTCTCTCTGAAAGCACACCTAGTCCTGAGACCTCAAAAATCTGCCTATGAATTCTCATAAAGAGTCACTGGATAATTTATTATTATTATTTCATTTTTATTTTATTTACTTTCAGTTAATTAACATATAGTATATTATTAGTTTCAGAGGTAGAGTTAGTGATTCATCACTCTTATGTAACACCCAGTACTCATTACATCCTGTGCCCTCCTTAATGTCCATCACCCAGTTACCCCATCCCCCTACCTATCTCCCCTCCCGCAACCCTCAGTTTGTTTCCTATTACTAAGAGTTTCTTATCCTTAGTCTCCCTCTTTGATTTCATCTTGTTTTATTTTTCCCCTCTCTTCCCCTATGATTCTCTGTTTTGTTTCTTAAATTCCACATGAGTGAGATCGTATGATAATTCTTTCTTTTACTGACTTTTTGCTTAGCATACTACCCTGTAGTTCCATCCATATTGTTGCAAATGCAAGATTTCATTTTTTTAAAAGATTTTATTTATTTATATGCCAGAGAGAGAGCACATGCACGCACAAGCAGTAGGAGAAGCCAGCTCCCCACTGAGCAGGGAGCCGGTTGTGGGACTCGATCCCAGGATGCTGGGATCATAACCTGAGCCTAAAGCGGACGCTTAACTGACTGAGCCACCCAGGCGCCCAAGATTTCATTTTTTGATGGCTGAGTAATATTCCATTGTGTGTGTGTGTGTGTGTGTGTGTGTGCGTGTGTGTGTGTGTGTACACACACCACATCTTTATCCAGTCACCTGTTGATGGACATCTGGGCTCTTTCCATAGTTTGGCTATTGTGGACCTTGCTGCTGTAAACATTGGGGTGCAGGTGCCTCTTCGGATCACTACATTTGTATCTTTGGGGTAAATCCCTAGTAGTGCAGTTGCTGGGTCATAGGGTAGTTCTATTTTCAACTCTTTGAGGAACTTCCACACTGTTTTCCAGTGTGGCTGTACCAGCTTGCATTCCCACCAACAGTGTAAGAGGGTTCCCCTTTCTCTGCATCTTCGCCAACAACTGTCGTTTCCTGACTTGTTAATTTTAGCCATCCTGACCAGAGTGAGGTGGTACCTCATTGTGGTTTTGATTTGTATTTCCCTGATGCTGAGTGATGTTGAGCATTTTTTTCATGTGTCTGTTGGCCATCTGTATGTCGTCTTTGGAGAAATGTCTGTTCATGTCTTATGCCCATGTCTTGATTGGATTATTTGTTCTTTGAGTGTTGAGTTTGATAAGTTCTTTATAGATTTTGGATACTAGCCCTTTATCTGACAAGACATTTGCAAATATTTCTCCCACTCTCTTGGATGTCTTTTGGTTTTGTCGACTGTTCCTTTTGCTGTGCAAAAGCTTTTTATCTTGATGAAGTCCCAAAAGTTCATTTTTGCCTCTGTTTTCCTTGCCTTTGGAGATGTGTCTAGTAAGAAGTTGCTGCGGTTGAGGTCAAAGATGTTGCTGCTTGTGATCTCCTCAAAGATTTTGATGGATTCCTGTCTTACATTTAGGTCTTTCACCCATTTTGAGTCCATTTTTGTGTATGGTATAAGGAAATGATCCAGTTTCATTCTTCTGCATGTGGCTTCCAGTTTTTTCCATTGGATATTCTTTCCTGCTTTGTCGAAGATTAGTTGACCGCAGAGTTGAGGGTCCATTTCTGGGCTCTATGTTCTGTTCCATTGATCTGTGCGTCTGTTTTTGTGCCAGTACCATACTGTCTTGATGATGACAGCTTTGTAATATAGCTTGAAGTCTGGAATTGTGTGCAGCGGCTTTATTTTCTTTTTCAACATTCCTTTGGCTATTCAGGATCTTTTCTGGTTCCATACAAATTTTAGGATTATTTGTTCCAGTTCTGTGAAAAAAGTCGATGGTATTTTGATAGGGATTGCACTGAATGTATAGATTGCTCTAGGTAGCATAGACATTTTAATACTTGTTCTTTCAATCCACGAGCGTGGAACATTTTTCCATTTCTTTGTGTCTTCCTCAATTACTTTCATGTGTGTTCTATAGTTTTTGGAGTACAGCTCCTTTGCCTCTTTGGTTAGGTTTATTCCTAGGTATCTTACAGTTTTTGGTGCAGTTGTAAATGGGATTGATTCCTTAATTTCTCTTTCTTCTGTCTCATTGTTAGTGTGCAGAAATGCAACTGATTTCTGTGCATTGATTTTATTATTATTATTATTACTATATTATTTTTAAAGATTTTATTTATTTGTCTGAGAGAGAGAGAGGCAGAGAGAGAGCACAAGTAGGGGAAGATGCAGGACAAGGGAGAAGCAGTCTCCCTGCTGAGCAAGGAGCCCAATGCAGGACTCAATCCCAGGACCCTGGGATCATGACCTGAGCCAAAGGCAGCCACTTAACTGAGCCACCCAGGTGTCCCATTGTGCCTTGATTTTATATCCTGTCACTTTGCTGAATTCCTGTATGAGTTGTAGCAATTTTGGGGTGAAGTCTTTAGGGTTTTCCACATAGAGTATCATGTCATCTGAGAAGAATGAGAGTTTGAAGAATCACTGGATAATTTAATAACTTTTTTCTCCAGTTTTATTGAGAAGTAATTGCCATACATCAGTGTATAAGTTTAAGGCATACAGCATGATAGTTTGATTTACATACATAATGAAATGATTACCATAGTAAGTTTGGGTAATATCCATCTTCTCATACAGATACAATAAAAAGAAGGAAAAAAGCAAAAAAAATTTTCTCCATATGTTGAGAACTTCTAGGATTTACTCTCTTAACAAGTTTGCTGTCACACAGCAGCATTAGCTATAGTCATTGTGCTGTGTATTACATCCGTCGTACCCATTTATCTCCTAACTGGAACTTTGTACCTTTTGACCACCTTCCTGTAATTTACCTTCCCCATCCAATGGATGACTTTTTAAAATTCACATCTCTACTATAAATATGATAATGCATTTCGTAAGATGTTTTTTTTAAGATGACCTCAATGCAGGCCTATAACATGATATCCTATGATTCACCAAAATTTGTTGTGATATGTGTGTGTTATATATAAGTATATTTGTTGTCTGCTTTTGTTACAAGTATATAACATAGACAGCTATCCCATCATTCAGATTTAATGCAAGAATCAATTTTCAAGTATCCAGGAAACTAGCTGTCAATCTTGGTTGTTACCCTTCAGATAGAAGAACCTGTGGAACTTTGTAAAAAATGAACATGTCACGTCCCTCCCAGAGAGGTTTTGATTTCTTTGGTTTGGATTTTTAAAATTTTAAGAGTGATACTTATGCATAACAAGGGATGAGAACCATAAAGGAATAGGTGAATTGCTACCTTTGCAGGTAGATTCTTTCATAAATACTGTTCGTTTCACCTAAGGTTTTGATCCATTTTATTTTTTTTTCCTTTTTTTTTTTTTTAAATGATTTTTTATTATATTATGTTAGTCACCATACAGTACATCCCCGGTTTCCGATGTAAGGCTCGATGATTCATTAGTTGTGTATAACACCTAGTGCACCATGCAATACGTGCCCTCCTTACTACCCATCACCGGTCTATCCCATTCCCCCACCCCCCTCCCCTCTGAAGTCCTCAGTTTGTTTCTCATAGTCCATAGTCTCTCATGTTTCATTCCTCCTTCTGATTACCCCCCCTTTCTTTATCCCTCTCTTCCCCTACTGATCATCCTAGTTCTTATGTTCCATAGATGAGAGAAATCATATGATAGTTGTCTTTCTCTGCTTGACTTATTTCACTTAGCATTATCTCCTCCAGTGCCGTCCATGTTGTAGCAAATGTTGAGAACTCGTTCTTTCTGATAGCTGAGTAATATTCCATTGTATATATGGACCACAACTTCTTAATCCAGTCATCTGTTGAAGGGCATCTCGGTTCCTTCCACGATTTAGCTATTGTGGACATTGCTGCTATGAACATTGGGGTGCATATGGCCCTTCTCTTCACTACGTCTGTATCTTTGGGGTAAATACCCAGTAGTGCAATGGCTGGGTCATAGGGTAGCTCATTTTTAACTTTTTAAGGGACCTCCACACTGTTTTCCAGAGTGGCTGTACCAACTTGCATTCCCACCAACAATGTAGGAGGGATCCCCTTTCTCCACATCCTCTCCAACAATTGTTGTTTCTTGCCTTGTCTATTTTTGCCATTCTAACTGGCGTAAGGTGGTATCTCAGTGTGGTTTTGATTTGAATTTCCTTGATGGCTAATGATTTTGAACATTTTTTCATGTGTCTGTTAGCCATTTGTATGTCTTCATTGGAAAAGTGTCTGTTCATATCTTCTGCCCATTTTTTGATTTGTTTATTTGTTTCTCGTGTATTGAGTTTGAGAAGTTCTTTGTAGATCTTGGATACCAGTCCTTTATCTGTAGTGTCATTTGCAAATATATTCTCCCATTCCGTGGGCTGCCTCTTAGTTTTTCTGACTGTTTCCTTGGATGTGCAGAAACTTTTAATCTTGATGAAGTCCCATAAGTTCATTTTATCTTTTGTTTCTCTTGCCTTTGGGGATGTGTCATGAAAAAGGTTGCTTTGGCCGATGTCGTAGAGGTTGTTGCCTATGTTCTCCTCTAGGATTTTGATGGATTCCTGTCTCACATCGAGGTCTTTCATCCATTTGGAGTTTATTTTTGTGTATGTTGTGAGATAGTGGTCAAGTTTCATTCTCTTGCATGTAGCTGTCCAATTTTCCCAGCACCATTTATTGAAGAGACTGTCTTTTTCCCACCGGATGTTTTTTCCTGCTTTATCAAATATTAGTTGCCCAAAGAGCCGAGGGTCCATTTCTGGGCTCTCTATTCTGTTCCATTGGTCTATGTGTCTGTTTTTGTGCCAGTACCATGCTGTCTTTGTGATCACAGCTTTGTAGTACAGCTCGAAATCCGGCATTGTGATGCCCCCAGCTTTGTTGTTCCTTTTCAACAGTTCCTTGGAGATTCGGGGCCTTTTCTGGTTCCATACAAATTTAAGGACTGTTTGTTCCAGCTCTTTTAAAAATGTCCTTGGTATTTTGATCGGGATAGCATTGAAAGTGTAGATTGCTCTGGGTAGCATGGACATTTTAACTATGTTAATTCTTCCGATCCATGAGCATGGAATATCTTTCCATCTTTTTATGTCTTCCTCAATGTCTTTTAAGAGTGATTTATAGTTTCTAGAATATAGGTCCTTTACGTCTCTGGTTAAGTTAATTCCAAGGTAACGTATGGTTTTTGGTGCTATTGTAAATGGGATGGATTCCCTAATTTCTCTTTCTTCATTCTCGTTATTCGTGTATAGAAATGCAACTGATTTCTGAGCATTTATTTTGTATCCTACCACGTTACTGAATTGCTCTATAACTTCTAATAGTTTGGGAGTGGCTTCTTTTGGGTTTTCCATATAGAGTATCATGTCATCTGCAAAGAGAGACATTTTGACTTCTTCTTTGCCAATTTGAATACCTTTGATCCCTTTTTGTCGTCTGATTGCTGTTGCAAGGACTTCTAGTACTATGTTGAATAATAGTGGCGAGAGTGGGCATCCTTGTCGAGTTCCTGATCTTAAGGGAAAGGCTTCCAGCTTTTCCCCATTGAGAATAATATTTGCAGTAGGCTTTTCATAGATGGCTTTTATGAGATTGAGAAATGTACCTTCTATTCCTACACTCTGAAGGGTTTTAATCAGGAAAGGATGCTGTATTTTGTCAAATGCTTTTTCGGCATCGATTTAGAGGATCATATGGTTCCTGAGTCTTTTCTTGTTGATATGATGTATCACGCTGATTGATTTGCGAATATTGAACCACGCTTGCATCCCAGGTATGAATCCCACTTGATCGTGATGGATAATCCTTTTAATGTACTGTTGGATTCTATTAGCAAGTATCTTGTTGAGGATTTTGGCGTCCATATTCATTAGGGAAATCGGTCTGTAATTCTCCTTTTTGATGGGGTCTTTGCCTGGTTTGGGGATCAAGGTAATATTGGCCTCATAGAATGAGTTTGGTAGCTTTCCTTCTGTTTCTATTTTTTGAAATAGCTTTAGGAGAATAGGTATTATTTCTTCTTTGAATGTTTGGTAGAATTCCCCAGGAAAACCGTCCGGGCCTGGAGTTTTGTTATTTGGAAGGTTGTTTATCACTGACTCAATCTCTTCATAATTAATTGGCCTGTTTAAGGAATCAATTTCTTCCGGTTTCAATCTTGGTAGTTTATAGGTTTCCAGGAAGGATTCCATCTCTTCCAGATTGCTTAGTTTATTGGCATATAGCTGTTGATAAAAATTTCTAATAATCCTTCCAATTTCAATGGTGCTCGTCGTGACCTCTCCTTTTTCATTCATAATTTTAATAATCTGGGTCCTTTCTCTTTTCTTTTGGATAAGTCTTGCCAGTGGTCTGTCAATTTTATTGATTCTCTCAAAGAACCAGCTTCTAGTCCTGTTGATCTGCTCTACTGTACTTCTGGTTTCTGCTTGATTGATTTCAGCTCTAATTTTGGTCAACTGCTTCCTCGTGCGTGGATTAGGCCTGTCCCTCTGTTGCTGTTCCAGCTTCTTGAGGTGAGAATATAAAAACTGCATTTTAGATGTTTCTATTCTTTTGAGTGAGGCTTGGATGGCTATGTATTTCCCCCTTAGGACTGCCTTTGCAGTATCCCATAGGTTTTGGACTGTTGTATTTTCATTCTCATTGGTCTCCATAAATTGTTTAATTTGTTTTTGATTTCCTGGTTTATCGAGTCATTCCTGAGCAGGATGGTTCTTAGTCTCCAAGTGTTTGAGTTTCTTCCAAATTTTTCCTTGTGGTTGAGTTCCAATTTCAGAGCGTTGTGGTCTGAGAATATGCAGGGGATAATTTCAATCTTTTGGTATCGGTTGAGACCTGTTTTGTGTCCCAGAACATGGTCTATTCTTGAGAATGTTCCATGGGCATTAGAATAGAATGAGTATTCTTTGGTTCTGGGGTGTAGTGTTCTATATATATATATCTATGAGGTCCAACCAGTCGAGTATGGCATTCAAAGCCTTTGATTCTTTGCTTAGTTTTTGCCAGGGTGATCTGTCTATTGCTGATAGTGGTGTGTTGAGGTCCCCTACTATTAATGTATTTTTATTTATATGTCTCTTTATTCTGGTTAAGAGTTGGCTTGTGTATCTTGCTGCTCCCCTGTTGGGGGCATATATATTTATAATTGTCATATCCACTTGTTGAATACTTCCCTTACGAATAATATAGTGCCCTTCTGCGTCTCTAACTATAGTCTGTAGTTTAAAATCCAATTTATCTGATATGAGAATTACTACCCCAGCTTTCTTTTGAGGTCCATTTGCGTGAAAGATGGTACTCCATCCCCTTACTCTCAGTCTGAATGCATCTTTGGGTTTGAAATGAGTCTCTTGTAGACAGCAAATGGATGGGTCATTTCTTTTTATCCAATCTGCAACCCTGTGGCGTTTTATGGGATGGTTCAAACCATTTACATTAAGACTGATTACTGAGAGATATGATTTTAATGTTGCCATGTTGCCAGTAAAGTCTTTGTTTGTATTGGCTGTGACTTTCTGTTCTGTATTACTCTTGGGGCCTTTTTACTTTTATAGAACCCCCCGTAATATCTCCTGTAGGGCTGGTTTCGTGGTTACAAAATTGGTTAGTGACTGGCGATTCTGAAATGTCTTTATTTCTCCATCATTTCTGAATGACAGCCTTGCTGGATAAAGGATCCTTGGCTGCATGTTTTTCTCTGAAAAAGCTTTAAATATGCTCCCCCAACCCTTTCTCTCATTCCAGGTCTGTGTAGACAGGTCTGACGTAATTCTGATGCTTTTGCCTTGGTACGTGAGAAATTTCTTTGCCCTGGCCGCTTTCAATACTGTATCCTTGCATGTAAGATTTGCGAATTGCACTATGACGTGACGTGGCGTAGGTTTGTCATGGTTGAGCTTGGGAGGGGTCCTCTCTGCCTCTTGGACACGAATGTTTGTTTCCGTTGCTAGATTAGGGAAGTTTTCAGCTACAATTTGTTCAAATATCTCTTCTAGACCTCTGTTTTTCTCCACCCCCTCGGGGATGCTGATGATTCTAACATTGGATCGTTTCATTGAGTCAGTAATCTCCCGTAACCTACATTCGTGGGCGTGGATTTTTTTAAGACCATCTTCTATTTTCATTTTTTCCTCTATTAACCCATCCTCCAATTCACTAACCCGTTCCTCTGCTTCTGCGACCCTGGCCGTCAGAGCCTCTAGTTTTGCCTGCATTTGGCTCATAGAATTTTTAATTTCTGTCAGATTCGCTCTCATTTCTGTCCTTAGGGATTCTATATTCTCAGTAACCTTTTCGTTAATAGTTTTTTCAATTCTACCAGTTCTACTCATCATTTTGACCATCGTTACTCTGAATTCCATTTCTGATACTTTGGTTACATCCATATCCATTATTTCTGTGGCAGAGGCCACAGACTCACTGTCTTTTCTTTGCTGGTGGGGGGCTTCTCCTTCTTGTCATTCTGATGAGGAGAGGTTGCGGGGTTGTCCAGAGCCCAAATTATTGACTGGGTCCCAGGCCATGCCCCTTGTTTTATAGGGATCTTAGGGATGTGGGCTTCTTCTTTAAAGATTTTATTTATTTATTTATGTGGCAGCCAACCAGCGAGAGAGGGAACAGAAGCAGGGGAGTGGGAGAGGAAGAAGCAGGCTTCCAGCGGAGGAGCCCGATGAGGGACTCCTTTCCGGAACGCCGGGATCACGCCCTAAGCCGAAGGCAGGCGCTCAATGACTGCACCACGCAGGCGCCCAGGTTGTGGGCTTCTTGATTTTTCAGCCTGCCTTCTGGGGGAGGGGCCTGCCACGCCGATACTCAGGCAGCCCTGTTTGGGTAGAGTCTCGGCGTCCCCTGCGAGGGGGGATGGGGATGGGCACTCCCTGAGCCGGTATTTCCAGGCTTTTGTTCTCTGGCGGCTTTCCCTGGCGGTTTGCTGTGCCTCTTCTGAGAGTCAGAGCAGCAGCGGCCGAATTTCAGCCTCTGTCACAGAACAGAGGGATTGCGGCCTGTTCTCCACTGATGTTCTGGCCACTTTAACTCTGTTTCTGTTGGTGCTGCTCTACCCTGCAGCGCCCCGGGATGTGCGCCCCACACCCGGCGTCCCAGCCCTCCCTTCCAGGGCCGGCGCGTCTCTGTCCTTTGTGTTTCTAATGCTGCCAGCTGCCAGCCGCCCCGCGCGCACTCCCGGATCTCCCGGTCTCAGTCTGGATCCTGTGAGCGCACCGGGATTCCGGGGTTCCGCGAGATGCCTGGTGGCGCGCGCACCCGGCTCACGGTCTCAGTCTGCTGTTTTGCGGGTGCCGTCCGCAAGCTCCGCCCGCTCTCCCGTGCAAGTGGTTACCGCTTCCCGGCGCCCGAACACGGCGGCTCCCTCCCCCTTCCGTTTATCTTCCGATATCTGTGCACAGTTTCATGGCTCCCCGCTTCGTACCTCAATACTCAGCGCTGGAGATGTTCATTTGTAGAGATCCAGATGCGTCTTCCTGCGTCTCAGGCTGGTTCCGTGGTTCTTGATCCATTTTAAATACTAAAGATGTGAACTTAATGTTTCTTAGAGTCCTGAAGCTGGCTGTACAATGTTGTATATGTGTGGAGCCTTCTGTTTTGAATCCATGCTGTATATAGGATTAACATTCTCTTGTAATGTGGGAAACTTAATAAATACATGTGCTTGAATAAAAAGATCATCTTCTAAAGAGGTAGACAAAAGAAGTGACAACAGGCAGGGGCAAAAGTCACATTAAAAATGAGTTTGAATTCCTTTTTTTGTTTTGTTTTCTTTTATTTCTTTCTTTTTAAATGGTTGATAATTGATAGTAAGCCCTAAACCTTGTTCACCTGACTTACTACCCTATCCAGATGGAATAATTATAACCATAACAGATGAAAAAATCTCAGATTTCTTTTTCTGGAAGTGTGATAGACTACATTTTCTGGATGGCTGTTTCACCCAAAACACCTAGAAATGCTACCCAAAATGGAAAAAATATCCTTTTGAATGTGTAGCTTAGCACTCAGAAAAGTAAGGGAAACTTCCACAGGTAAGTAAATAAAGGAAACTAGGGGTCAGATTGGTAAACTAAGCCAGACACTGCACTTACATTTGAGGTTTTGATGATCTTTCCTACCTAGAGGCTTGTGTTAATGTCACTGTGGGAGAGAGGAGGTGACTTCTTGGACTTATACAAAGTGAGCTTTAGAAACTCAACTTTCCCTTCCCCTCTCCTCATGCCTCTTCCTCTAAGCCAGGACTCTTGAAAATGTCCATCAGGGGGTTGTCTTAGGCTCCGCTGGAGGTAATCACACGGTATTATATGACACTGGGATTATTTATAGGAAATAGGGAATGATAGCCGGCAGTGTCAGGTGTGTCTTTTTCCTGGGAGCCCTTGCCCCAGTCCTGGAGCTGGTTTTCTTTGACCGTCCAAGTGACAGCTTAGGTGTGAGAGAAGAAGATCTTAATAGGTGGATGTAGGATTGGTTTAGTTGGAAATTCTATGTCCCCAAAGGGAACCAGTTTCTCTTGTAACAGCCCCATTGTCTTAGCTTTCAGGTTGTCCTGAGGGATGTCTGATTTTCTTGGATTGCGTATAAACACTGCTGCCTGGAAACACAGCTGGCATTCCACCTTTTTTAAAGGTTCTCATTAAAGAAAGCTAGGAAGTTATCCCAATGTCAGATGTGTCCATAGAAATGGAGAAAGAGTTCTCCTTATGCTATATTATATATTAAAATAGAAATTATTATAGTTGACATTCTTATGACATTTCTGCTTTTAAAGAAAATGCTTCTTAAATGTCACCATTAAATATGAAGACTGATATAGGATTGTGTTAAATACATTTTGTCAATGACATTCCTTTCTATTCCTAATTTTCTAAGTGTTTTTTAAAAATAAAAAATAGGTGGTGAATATTATTGAATATCATATGTATAAAACCAGTATTTTTAAATCCTTTAATCTATTTTTCTGTAAATTATATTAATAGACTTCCTGATGTTAAATCAATCTTATTTTCTGGAATAAATCTAAAGTGTTTTGAATTGTATTTGTTTGTAGATTGTGTTTGCTAAAATTCTTAGAGATTTACATGTATTTCCAAGTTAATAGGTAAAATTGATTATAATTTTATATTCTCTTATTAAGTCTGACTATCAAGATTTTATTGACCTTTAAAAAGAAATTGCAGAATGTTGTTTTTCACCTCCCTCTGCTGGAAAAGTTTAGTAGAACTTACTGTGTTCTTTTTTTTTTAAATATTTTATTTATTTATTTGATAGAGTGAGAGAGAACATGACTGGGGGGGAGGGGCAGAAGAAGAGGGAGAAGCAGACTCCCCACTGAGCAGGGAGCCCGATGCAGGGCTCGATCCCAAGACCCTGGGATCATAACCTGAGCCAAAGGCAGATGCTTACCCAACTGAGCCACTCAGGTGCCCCTAGAACTTACCATGTAAAATTATCATGAGTCCACTATGTGTGTGTGTGTGTGCCAGGATGTGCCCACGTGATAAGGAGGAGTAGTATGTTAATTACTGATTCAACAGCTTTAACACTTATGTCTGTTTAGTTTTATAGTTTGTTTGAAATAAGTTTTCACAAGATATTTTTCTAGGAAATTTTTCACTTCATCTAAGTTTCAAACTACTAGCATAGAGTTGTTCTTATAATTTTAAATCTCTGCTATATCTGTAGTTATATTCCTCTTTCATTCTGAATATTGTGTATTCCTTTTTTGTTGATCAGTCTTGAGAGTTTATCATTTTAAAAGGACCAAATATTTTTTTTATCTTCTTCATATATTACTCTTTCATTCATTTATTCATTAAAAATATATTTACTGAGAGATGAGTTTATGTCAGGTACTTCTCTTGATTCTAGACGTAGAGCAGTAACAAAACAGGTAAAAATCCCTGCACTCGGGGAGCTCACAGTCTTATGGAGAAGACAAGACATAACAGAAATGACATATACCGCATGTCAGATGGAAAGCAATAAAGCAAAGGGAGTCACAGTTTGGGGTGGCAGCAAGACTGTCCAGAGCCATGGGGGTTGCAGTACAGGGGATGAAGGATGAAAGAATTTGAGTGTGTACAAGTAAATTAGAGCAAAGGACCTAACAAGATTCAACCTGATGATAGTGATGAGAATTCGAGTGAAAAGACTCCATGGATACAGTGAAAATAGCATGACACATTGGGAGAAGTTATGTATATATTGTTTTATAATATATATAATAATATATGTGCATATTTATTACAGTGTATATTTGGAGGAAAGATGGAGATCTTTCCTCAGGGCGAGGTTGCAGTTTTCTCTTTAGAGATGGTTTTGCAGGAGGGTCACTGTAAATTTCCATTCTATTCCCATTGTAGTACATGCCTCGTACATTGAACAGATGGAAAGTATGGTGGTATTTGCTCATGAAAAATTCTCATGAGCAGGGATAAATATAATGCCAAAGAAAATATTTAGAATTTCATTATTAACTAAAAGGGGCTTTTCAAATCTGAACTAGAAAAATATTAAAACTGAGGTTAAGCAAGCTTTAATTTATACTTAACATTAAGTACTGTTCTCTAAGGGTTATGAAAACTAGTGACAAGAGCTTTGTGTTTCTGCTTTTCTTCCTGTACTCCTTCAGGCCAGATGGAGACTATATATCTTCACCGAATGGCGGAAACATTAAAGGCATGGAAGGAAATTCAACAGGACACTTACCGAAATTCTGCCATGAGTGTGGGACTAAATACCCTGTAGAATGGGCGAAGTTTTGCTGTGAATGTGGCATTCGAAGAATGGTTCTGTGAATAGAGCCCAAAAGAAAAAGCTAAGTCCAGAATTTTATGACTATTGCTGCTTGGACAGATAGAGCACTTCCTTTAGTGAATTTATGCTAAAATTATTCAAAATACTTTTTTCAGCAGTTTTTGGAGCATAATTCTTTGGCTGTGTACTGTGTGTGTGTATATAAATGTGTACATATACTGTATATAATAAATACCTGATACCCCAAACTGTGCCATTCAAGGAAATAGTCACTCATCTGTCACAAAATAATTTCAAGTAGAATCATTAACTTAGGTTTACTTTTCTGTTATTATTGTTAAAGCACATTAAGCACACCTTCACAAACTCACATGCTAGTGCTCAGCCCTTCAAGCTTTAGGATGATCATTACTTGGAGCAAAAAATCAGAACAAACATTTTTATTGTTGATTCCTGTTTTCACATCATAGAGTTTGGGATGCTTGCAATTTTGGAAATGAAGAGAGTATTTTCAGTTACAGTTATTTATGTAAGGACATTTTCCTGTAGAGCTCTTTAACAATTAATTTTATAAATATTAAAAAAAAAGAAAGGAATTAAACCTCTACAGGTCTATGTTGTCCTTTACTCGGTGTATCATTAATTATATAATTTAGAGATCTTTATTCATTCTTTAAAATGTAATTATGCAGTTTCCTATTTTCAGAGACACAAAACTGAAAAATACAAATGTATTTTATTCCAGTTATAACTGAATGATTTTTTTTTACCTCTGTGTGTTAGTTGAATGTATATATTCTTTCTATTTCTAATTGTGTCTCCATATTTCACTTTTTTCTTTTTCATAACCTCATGTCTGAGGAGTTTTAATTTACTACTTCTTTATTTTTGCAACATTTGAAAATAATTATTTAATATAAGAGGCACAAAATTCTTGCAAAATTCTACATGTTTATTTCTGTGTCTGAATTTAGAAGAAATTATTTTAATGGATTTTAAAAAAACCACCTCACCCTAATAAATAATTTGGATAATTAATCATTACTGCTGGGCATGAAGGTAAAAAGTATTTTAATTTTTTAATTTTAATTTCCCTTGAAGTATAGTTAGATGTAGTGGTGCGTTCGTTAAGAGACTAATTTTTCCTACTTGTATTTTCTTTTTAGTGTTTAATACTAAAACACAATTCACATCACAGTAACAAAAACCTCTGAAAATGCACTACTTTAATGCATAGGTGACTTATGTAATTAAACGTTCACAAAAACTTAATTATACTTTAACTTTGGCTAAAATACAGCTTTTAATTATTGTCACTTTCAGTGTGACAGTGTTTAGTAGTAGATTCTTTGATTGCCTGTGCGGCCATGTTCAGTAGTTCCTTAGTAATTTCTGTTGAATGGAAAGAAAAAGAGCTTTGATCTTATTACAAAGGTGTAAGCAAATCCTATATAGGCCATTTCTAGCTTCTCATTTATGATTGTGATCAACTATAAGGGTTAATGTAGAAATTTGTGGTTTTTAATTTTATTTATGCTCTTTATAATTGTATTCATTGGATTTTTTTTTTTTTTTTTGGTTTTTGTGTTTGTTTGTTTGTTTTTTCATTCAGTCAGGGGATATAAACTTTGAGGTAATGGGAATTGTTTTATTTACCTTATAGTTTCTTCCCTGACTTTTCATCAACCTTTTTTAATCTGTTTGTCTTATTCAGTCATATTGGTCTAAAAATAGAGTCCATTACCTAGAATAAGCTGTAATTAATTTAGGAGAATAATGTACGTATTAGATTTTCATTTCAATAATATATGTTATTCTTTCCTGTTATAAATCATATGAAGAACTTTAAACCTTGTTTTCCCTGGAACTGAGCACTATTTTTCTTCTTCCAAGTTTTTTTTTTAATTTTTGCCCAAGGAAGGGGTAGATAAATGAACTTAAACAAAGTGGCACATGTTTGTTTCTCACAGAATTTTGCAGTAGCCAGTAAATGTTATAATGTACTACATGGAAAATGAGTTGATAAAAAAATCATCCAATTCTAGAACCCAGAGATTATTATAAACAGTAAGTAGGTGAAGTATACTTATGAATTATGAAACATGTTGTGGCAATGTATTTAAATGCATTTTTGTATTAATTACATATATTATTCTCACATTGATTTGTTGTGCAATAGTTCAGGTTATAAGAAATTTTCCTAGATCTATGCATCATTTACTTTATTTTTATTTATTTTCACAAGTATTTGCCAGTGTGGTAGAATTAAAAAAAAAATGATTGTAAGCTTAAATTAAAAATGTAAAAATCGCTTATATATTATTCTGAAAGTCATTAGCTTGAAAAAGTAAGATTATTATGGTTGCTGTTGTCTCTCATTCATTCTGTTTTTTATTACAAATACTGTCTTCATTTTTGAACCAATTCAATAAAGACATAAAGCAAAAAAAATTTTCAATTGGTCTTTATTGATGTCTTAGTTTTTAGCCAGACAGAGGTAGTAGAAAGATAAGAGCATACTGAAATATGAAGAAGATATTCAAAGTCAAAATACAGATTTTTTTTAATGAGGTAGTAGCTTTACATTGGCAGGGTTTTTTGTGCCATCAGCTTTTAAAGAAACTGCTATTATTTTGTTGAAGTGTTTCATGTCAAAGTATTATAAATACGTTTCATTACAAGATTTCTAAGACATAGAAAAATTCTCTTTATGTCTAGTAAAATAGAGCAGTTGAAAACATTAGTGAAGTCATTGATAGGAAACATTGTGGATATTTCTAATTAAGTAATATACAGTTTAATGGCCAAAAGTACTGGCTTATGATCAATACTTACTGCTTTAGACTCATATTTAAAATTTTAAACAGCTGTCTCTAGTAAAAATACGATCAAATTAGACATGTTTGGTTTGTACTTAATCTTCCCTGGGCTAGAGGTGAATACTTTTACTGTGAATAGAATCTCAAGGAATGAAAAATAATAGAAGAGGTACACAACTACAAAGTCAGCAGAACTCTTGTGTCTTTATTTGCATTGCAGGTATATGTGTTTTATATGGTGGATATATTTTTAGTACTAAGATAGGTTAACTTTTCCAACTGACTATATTATTGAATAGAGCAGTCATTAAAAATCATTAAAACCAAATTAATGATAGCCACACTTACTTTCATTTAGAAAATTTTCAGGTTATTACTGTCAGGATATGCATAGATAATTTTGCCTGGTTTATATGTGAATTGCTTTTTTTGCCACTAGAGGGTGCTTTTAGATAATTTGATATTACCAGCTTCCAATTCTTATTTTAAAGTCCTCTCAGCAATATAGGTATATATCATGGCATTACAGAGATTTGTAAAAGATAGTTTTTGTTTATTTTGTTTTGATTTTAATAATTCATATGTTGATTTTTTAAGAACTGTAGTCTAGCTCATTTTGGGTACCAAGGTGCTGGTAATTAATAAAAATGTTTAATATTTACTCCTCACAGTATTTTGTTAGCAAATTTGTGCATTTCAAACATATTACTCAAATATTACCAGATACTGCTTGTACTATTACTTTAATATTTCATCTTAGTTGTACAAGCGTTACCATTTCCTTTTCAGATAATTTTTTTCAATCATTTAACCTAACTTGATGTCTAATATAAGAGAGTGACATTACTTATTTATTTTTTATTATTTTTTTAAGTTTTTATTTTAATTCCGGTTAGTTAACATACAATGTTTTATTAGTTTCAGGTGTACAATATAGGGAGCCAACATTTATATACATCACCCCGTGCTCATCACAAGAACAGTCCTTAATCCACATCACTTGTTTCACCCATCCCCCCCCCCACCTCCTCTCTGGTAAGCATCAGTTTGCTTTAAGAGTCTGTTTCTTGATTTGTCTCGCTCTTTCTCTCTTTTCCCCCTTTGATCGTTTGCTTTATTTCTTAAATTCCACATACGAGCAAAATCCTATGGTACTTGTCTTTCTCTGACTGACTTACTTTGCTGATCTTTATACTCCATCCATGTCTTTGCAAATGGAAAGATTGAGAGTGACATCTATTTACATAAGAGCAAGTTGTTAGACCAACTGATATGAGATGCACAAAACTAAAACTTATACTTACTTTATACTTTAAAACTATACTTACAAATATTAAAAAAAAAACTTCAAGTGTTCTTCATTCTCTGATATGCTGGGGATGGAGAACAATCAATAGGTTGTGATTAAGTCCTTGCTATATAGTTGATGTCACTTATTTGCCAATATATAGACAGACGATTATGACTTATGATAAAAAGGAGGATTCGTTTTAATGGAATTTTATTATAAAGTACCAACAAAATACTGCAGAAATGTTGAAGATAGAGCTTCTTATCACCACAAGTTATACAGCTGACCATTTCCTGCTTTTTTTCTTTTCATCTCTGTCCCGGTGCTTTGGAGGAAGCTTGGTAGAATGGGAGCAAGAGCTGCCCTCTCCCCACTTTCCCGGGGAGAAGGCACGTGGCAGTGGAAAGGATGTGTATGCAGTGGGGTCCATTGGAATGTAAAGCGTGAACTACTTGGGACTGTCCTGAGGACTGAGGAAAAATGATGCTGACTAAAAATTACTAATTCCAACTGTTCGTCTTCCCTCACATTGTCCTTTTTTTTTCTCTGCCCAGATACCTGTTTCTATGCCTATTTTGAATTTGCACCAGTAAGGTTGGAGATTGCCGGTAGTGCTGAGTAGTGTTGAGTATGCTTAATGACGAACTGCTGATTTTCATTCATCAAATCAACAATCGTAAATTATAATAAACTGTCATGGTGCACTAGGATGAATGCCCTTATCTACTAATGGTGGAAATAAAAATTGATAATACTTTATGAAAAGTTGACTAATTTTATTTTAAAAGCCTTTAAAATAGTCATGCCTCATAACCTAGTAATTTTGTTTCCAAGATACATACTGTTTATTGATGAAATAATCTGAAGTACAGGAAAATACTTAATGCAGACTGTGTTTAATAGTACTATTATTTGTAGGGATAAAAATTAAATCATTCAGGGGCACCTGGGTGGCTCGGTTGATTAAGCATCTCCCTTCGGCTCACGTCACAGTCCCAAAGTCCTGGGATCAAGTCCCGCGTCGGGCTCCCTGCTCAGCAGGGAGTCTGCTTCTCCCTCTGCCCCCTCCTCATGCTTGTGCTGTCTCTCTCTGTCTCTGTCTCTGTCAAATAAATAAATAAAATTAAAAAAAATCAAACTATTTATAGACCTATAAACACAGAGAACAAACTGATAGTTGCCAGATGGGAGGGCCGTAGGCAGATGGGCAAAATGAGTAAAGGGGAGTGGGATATCTAGGCCTCCAGTTATGGAATGAATAAGTCACAGGAATAAAGGTACAACATATGGAATATAGTCAGTGATGTTGTGTTGCATGGTGACAGACAGTAGCTACACTTGTGAACATAGCATAATGAATAGAGAAGTTGAGTCACTATGTTGTATGCCTAAAACTAATGTAATATTGTGTGTCAACTGCACTTAAATAAAAAATAAAAAATAATAATAAAAGGCCAATTGAAACCACAAAAATTAAGTCATTTAATAAGTTAATAATTAAAGCGCTTTCAAATAATTTTTAATGGTATAACAAGTTTATGTTTTACCACTGAGACAACTAGTCTAAAATGGTACATACGTAAAGAACTGCACAGATAGAGACTTGAAATATATTCGTCAGTACATTATACTTATTTCTACTGGAAGGATTTTTGATGTTGTATTTTCTTCATATTTTTTATACTGTCAATTTTTAAATGAATATATAATTTAAAAAAATAGGGTTATGTCTTCAAAATCAGTTGCATGTGGTAGTAGTAGTTTGTTTAAAGTCACTACCTCACCTTCAGTTATTTTGTACCATTCACAAATACAGATGGTAACCCTTGTGATCAAGTTGAGCTAGTTTGTTTTTATAATACATTGGTTGCTAAAAGTATCTGTTAACTCTAATGAGATTATTTTTTCTGAATTTCACGCAAAGGGCAATCTAATATAGTCCCTTCCCCCTTTATAATTATTTATTATCTACATGATTTGAGGAGTCCATGGTATGCAAATGAATTTTTACTTCGCAGAACGTAAAAACTAAACTGGTCTAAATATTTAAGACCACTTTATTGTTGGGCTGGAGGGGGATATATATGGATATATCTGAGGTATTTCCATTTGTTTGCACATACTTACCTATTGTGCTTATCTTTTTTTTTTTTTTTAAGATTTTATTTATTTATCTGACAGAGATAGAGACAGCCAGCGAGAGAGGGAACACAAGCAGGGGGAGTGGGAGAGGAAGAAGCAGGCTCATAGCGGAGGAGCCTGATGTGGGGCTCGATCCCATAACGCCGGGATCACGCCCTGAGCCGAAGGCAGACGCTTAACCGCTGTGCCACCCAGGCGCCCCTATTGTGCTTATCTTTTAAACTTTAAAAAGTGTTTAATGTTATCTTCGTATTTTCTTGTATTTATTTTAATTAAGAAAAATAGTTTTAGAATCAGTAAGTTTTAAAAATTTTTGCTAATATTTCCAAACTTATACTCCTTCTGGGGAAAGCTCATATGAACCCCACAAGAAACATTTGGAATTTTTTATTTTAAACCCTAATTCCTCAAGGATGATTCTCTTTGGAAACATACTATTCAATTAACAATTAATTTGAAAATGTAAAGCAGTTGATTTGTTTTTTAATATGTCTCACTGCAGGTAAAATCAGAACTCCATTTGAGTGGGCAGTATATGCTAGCCCAGCTCTTTATCCTCGGTGAGGCACTGTGTTCGTGTGCTCTTCCCTTGCTGAACACTGGCCTAGTTCTCCCTTTTGTATCAGTAGAAAGGTTCTGTCTCACCTATGCCATTATCAGAAAACTTGAATGATGAGGAGGGGCAGTTATTAATTGCCTTAAATACTTTACCAAAGTTTTAGTAGAAAACATTGGACAATACTAGAAATTAAAGACAGTCCAAGTCATACCTTGTAGTGAGAACTTTTGATCTATTTTAAATCTTAATTTTGTTACTGTCTGTAATGGGCATTTGTTACATTTGTGGCCAGCATCTTTTGGAAGTTCTCCTCTGTGTATGGTAAGTTTTTCATTTTGAATCCCACTGCCTCAAGAAGATCACAGCCAGAGTTTAGTTTTCCATCCTTTCTTGCAGCTAGGGACTAGTCATGTCACCTGACGACTGAACAGACTTGGATTCTGAAACAAGCAATGTGAAGAAGCGGCCACAGAAGAAGCAGGATTTGTTTTCTAGCGGGGTTGGTGAAGTTTGCTGGAGAGACAGAGAGCTACAAAGGTAACAGTGGCAGAGTCAAGATGTGCCTTGTGCCGTGTGGTAGCACGTGAGCTGACTCCCCCCACCCCGGAGTAATCATTCTAAGTTGGACAGTGTTTCCGGCTGCAGAGCCACCAGCCTTGATTATCTGGCTCTCCTAGAGATTCAGTGAATTACCCAACAGCTTTTAATAGATACCTTTTTGCTTAAACTAATTGGACTGAGATTTGTTATTTGTACTTAAAAACTCTTCAGTGATAGAATTTGATGTGACCTCCGGCTTCCCCTTGATAATGGCCGTGGTAATGGGAAGAGTGCTTACAATCCTATTCTACAGGAGGGAATCTTCAACATATTGAATCAAGATACCTCTCCTTATCCCAATTATGGTGTTAAATAATCACAAACAATTTTTTTTCATGAAGATAGAAATCTTTTTTTTTTTTTAAGTTCAGTTAGCCAACATGTAATATGTCATTAGATCTTGATGTGGTGTTCAGTGACTCATCAGTTGTGTGTAACACCCAGTGCTCATCACAACACGTGCCCTCCTTAACACCCATCACCTAGTTACCCCATCCTCCCCACGCGCCTCCCTTTCCACAACCCTCAGTTCGTTCCCTGGAGTCAAGAGTCTGTCATGGCACAAACTGAATTTTAAGAAATATGCTTCAAGCATAATTACACCTAGTGGGCAGGACTAATTTGAGGATTATCAGAAATGTGTCTAAAATCTCTGTGCGATGTCAGACACTTAACAGGCTATCAGTAAATGGCATCAATTATTTAGTAGTGATAATTTTGGATATATGTGTGTGTTACATGTTCATCAAATATTTTAATTCCTGTGATGAATTTCCAGGCACTGTTCTACATGCAGTGAATGAAGCAATTGAAAATCTCTGTCCCTTTGAAGTTCACATTCTAGTGGAGGAATATTGAAAATATAGTAGATAAATTAGTAAATGTATTTATTATTAGAATGTGACAAGTGCTATGGAGTAAAATAAAGTGGGGAAGAGGTGGTTAGAGAGAGACAGTAGGGAGAGTGGAAGTGGATTGCAATTTTAAATAGGGTAGTTCAGGGATGATGTCATCGAGAGAGTGGTATTTGAGCACAGACCTAAAAGAGGAGTGAGGCATTATTGTTTCTCTCTTCCCTGTGTTGCATTGTTCATTGGATTGTTCCCCCTAATGTCCAGTGTTTTCTGCTAAAAAGAGTATTCAGTATGGTTGAAGCATGCTGGTGGAAAAGAGAGGAAAGAGTACTTTATGCAGAGGGTAAAAAGTGCAAAGGCTCTGAGGTGGAGCCCAGGAGCTCTGGAATGGTTTGAGCAAGCAGGAGATGATAAAATTAAGTCAGGTAACGCAGCAGCCAGATCGTGTATGCTTTGGAGGCCGCTAAAATGATTTTGGTTTACTCAGTAAGATAGGAATCAGGGAATGATATGATCTGGCTTAAACATGTAAGTTCTTTGGACCCTAAATTAGTGCAAAATAAAAGACAAAAGGGAATTACTGTTGCGCATTTCACCTGAAAGTTTCTGTGTGTATTGATCAAATTAAGTACTCTTAACACTCAGCTCTCAGAAGAGTGTCAACACTCTGCAGTGTAGATTGATACTTGATTATGTACAATTTAGATTGAAACAAACCGAGACTTTTCAACCCCACCTGAGTACAACAAAAGGGGAAGTATCCTCATTTCACAAGACTGCCATCCAGTTCCCTAATCTCCCACTCATTAGAAGTAAAACCCTATTTTTTTATTGGCAATTATTTTGTCTCATTTAGGGAGGCAGAAGTTAGTGATTAATTCTACTTTCTGAATTTAGTACCTAATATTCATAAACTTGTTTTTCATTCTTATTTCCTTATTCATCAGTGTCAAATAATCTGAATAGAACTTTCAAATGTCAGGGACAGATATCCTTCTAAGTTGCCTTGAGAAAGGGGGTTTAATATAAGATTCATGTGAATTTAAAATGGAAGGTCATTAGGTGGTGAGGCAGCTCCAAGAATTAATTGGTCTACCTGCCAGCCTCTATTTTTCTCGGAGCTCCTTTGTCCATTCTCTGTTGTCTCTTTTTCACTCACTGCTATGTATCTCTTTTGCTCTCCCATTCATTTAGCTTGTCAGTATCCAGCTTAATTAAACTTAACAACTTTCTCTTTTTCAGACTCATTTTGGGCAAATTCATTTAGGATTGTGGTTCAAATTCCTGACACAGAGCACCCGATTTACTTCATCTTTTCAAGCTACATACATGGTCTACATCACAGATCATTAGTCTATCAATTAGTTGTACTTAGGGCAAATTCCTTTTACTCCCTTCTCATTAGTTGGGATAGAGGTATGAGTTCACATGGCAAAGAACATAGCCGCTTAGAAGAAATCATAGATATTGGAGAACTCCTTACACGAGGGATGGACATCACAGGGAATGATAGACATATTTATAAAACAAGTATTTGTTTGTATTTGTAATATTTTCAAACTAGCAATCTGAAAATTGAAGTGGAAGTGTTTTATGTAGAAATGTATCAGTAACTATTAGTATTAATTTAGAGCAAAGTTTCTCAATGGCAGTGAAGAGATAAACCCCTGGGAAATATGTAGCCAAAAATTCGTGAAGATAGAGCATTGGATAGTTTTAAAAGGCTAATTCATTATGCCTATTATTTGCACAAACATCAGAAAGTAATGCTTGACAGAATCTCTGCTGGTGGGGTTATGCTGAAAGTAAAGAATTTAAAAAATTAGATTTTAAGTTCTATGTTCGTGGAAGACATGACCTCTATTTGCAGATGACATGACTGTCTATGTAGAAAATCTCAAGGAATCTATATATATAAAAGAAAGACTAGAACTGATAAGTTTAGTTTTAGAATGATCATAGGATACAAGGAAAATGTTAAAAAAAATAAGTCTTTCCTATATACCGGTGATGAACAGTAGAAGTTTGAACTTCAAGTACCATTTACAGTAGCATGTGGGCATGCACATACACACAAATAGTTACACATAGATCTAACAAACTAGAGTAGGCCGGAAACTCAAATATTGATGAAAGAACTCAAAAGATCTAAATAGAGAAATACAGTGTTTATTAATTCAAAGAATCAATGTGGTGAAGACATTAGTTTTCCCCAGTTTAATCTGTAGACTCAATGTAATCTGAGTATAAATTTCAGCAAGCTTTTTGTGGTAAGACAGGCTGATTCTAGAATGTACATGGAAAAGCAAAAGAACTACAGTAGCCAAAACAATTCTGGAAAAAATTCTGAAGATTTATTCTACCCAATTTCTAGATATTATAAAGCTATAGTCATCAAGTCAGTGTGGTATTTGGAGAAAGGATCGACACAGATCATTGGAACAGAGTAGAGCATCCATAGATTCAGACAAATTCGATTAACTGAATTCTACAAAAGTGCAAAGACAAATCAGTTGACAAAGTACAAGTTGACCCTTGAGCACCACAGGTCTGAATAGCACGTGTCCATTTGTACATGGATTTTTTAAAATAAATACTGTAAATGTGTTTTCCTTATGATTTTCTTAACATTTTCTTTTCTCTAGCTTTACTGGATTACAGGATATAATATATATACAGGATATAACATATAACATACAAAACACATGTTGATCGACTTACTGGTAAGGCTTTCAGTCAATAGTAGGCCATTTGTTCAAAGGCCAACTGCATATAGTCTTTTCAACAAATGATACTGGAACAACTAGACATCCATATGCAAATAAAAAACAAAACAAAACAACAAACCGTGATACCTTATATTCAAGAATAACACAAAATGAGTCATGGACCTAAACTGTAAAATGTAAAATTATAAAACTTCTATAACATTGGTTTCAACTTTTTCCCTGAGAAACTTTGGCAATGTCTGCAGACATTTTTGATTGTCGCTACTTGGGGGAAGATGGTACTGGCATCTCGTGGGTAGAGACCAGGGATGCTGCCAAACATTTCCACAACAAAGAATGCTAATTTCTTGGTTTGGATAAGTGTACCATGGTTATGTAAGATGTTGCCCTTAGAGGAAACTTGGTGAAGGGTACACAGGAATGCTCTGTACTCTTTGCAAGTCTAAAATTATTTCAAAATTTGTAAGTAAAGCTTGTACATTACTACTTAAGGTCAACATACTACTTCAAACATTTGATATTTTCATAATTTATTTCTAGGACAGTGTACTATGTCCTGTAGCTGAAGTATTGTTTTGATCTTTTGCAAAACACTTAAATCCTTCAATGAAACTTATATTGCCAGTGATATATGTTGAGATTTTTGAGACCAATAAAATATTTTCAAATGTCTTCAAAGGGATCTTCTTTGACCATTTAACCTAAAATACCCCATTCTCTGCATCACTCTCCATCAGTCAGTCTATCTCGGGTTGTTTTTTTTTTTTTTTTTTCCATAGAACTTGTTTTCTGTAATAATTTTGTTCACTTGTTGACTGTCTTCTCTTTTGGAATATATGTTCCCTGGAGGCAGGGACTACTGTTGTACCCCTAGGCCCAGAACTGGCGTATTAGAGATGGATACCTAATAAATATCTGTTGCATGAATTAATTATCTGTATCTGTGTTGCATCTTGCCATTAAGTGGTCTGTATTCCAAAGGTGGAACTTCTTTAAACCCACTGGCTGTGAAGATTTAAGTCCCAACCCTGGTATCTGACTTACCCTTAATGAAAGTAACCCCTCTTTTTTAAGTAGGAAGAGGTATTTATCTACACATTCAAGATTTTTCACAGCTAAAGATTTCCTTTCTGCTGGGAATGCAAGGCAAGGAGATGATAGGCTAGATAACTGTCATTTTGTACTTTTCTGGCAGATCTTTCTGATTCTCCTAGACAGCTTTACTTCACCTGATTAGATGTTCTGCAAACCAAGGTCCTTGTATTTGTGATAATATTTGAACCATTTCCAGAACAATTTATAAGAGTTCCTATCCAATTGATTTTTTTACGTAAAATGTTCCTGTTTCAGTCAGACTATTGCAAACATAAAATTTGTGAAAAGCATCAGGGGTGCCTGGGTGGCATGGTCGGTTGAGCATCAGGCTCTCCATTTTGGCTCAGGTCGTGATCTCACGGTCCTGAAATCATGGGATTGAGCCATGTGATGGGCTCTGCGCTCAGCATGGAGTCTGTTTAGAGTTTCTCTCTCCCTCTCCTTCTGCCCCTCCCCACTGTGCTCTCTCTGTCTCAAATAAATCTTTTTAAAAATTGTGATAAGCATCAAAGGTAGAAATTGGCAAACACATGTCCATCTCTCACATGGTAGCCCCTGGTAGGTTATTGAGTTATTTGTTGGGCTTCGCAACGGAGGCATAAATGAAGGAATCCTCAACTCCACCTGGGAAGTGCGGGAAGGCTTCAGAAAGGAGGAAACCCTTAGACGAGGTCTTAAGGTAAAGAAATAAATCAGCAAGCAAGAGCAGTAAATCCTAAATTGTAAATGTTGCCACTTGTCTTAATTTTCATCATGTAAAATGTAGATGGAAAATTGATTCACTTGGATAGGGCACCTGAGTGGCTCAGTTGGTTGGGTGTCCAACTCTTCATCTCCGCTCAGGTCTTGAGCTCAGGGTTGTGAGTTCAAGCTCCACTTGAAAAAAATTGATTCACTTTGAGAATAAGATCCGAAAGTTTATCTAACTTCTCCCCCACCTAGAAAGTTTGTCCTATACAGAAAAAATGTACTTCTTTCTTACCATTTTGTATGGAGAGGATGTAAAACAAACAAGTTATTCCCAAACAGAAGTAACTATTTTACATCTTTCTCAAATACTAAATAATTCATGAATCTAGGTGCATACATATATTTTGATATAGACATTAAAAACTGCTGGAATTTGTGCTTATCAATATACCTACATATTTTATTTCTCTTGTAATATTTCCACAGATTCTGTTATTCTATTATTATTCTCATGTAATTTTTTTTTAAAGATTTTATTTATTTATTCGACAGAGATAGGGACAGCCAGCGAGAGAGGGAACACAAGCAGGGGGAGTAGGAGAGGAAGAAGCAGGCTCATAGCAGAGGAGCCTGATGTGGGGCTCGATCCCATAACGCCAGGATCACGCCCTGAGCCGAAGGCAGATGCTTAACCGCTGTACCACCCAGGCGTCCCTCTCATGTAATTTTTGATAATTAAATAAACTTTATAATACTCTGGTTTAAAGCAATTTGTCTTTACTTATTAACCATGATATGCCTGGCTTTTCCTTTTAGGAGCTGAAGGGAACACAAAAGATCATACATTCTTTCAGGAGAAAACATGAATAGAATAATGTAAATAATAGTTGTATTTAAGATAAAATACAAAGATGAATCTGATCAGATAATAATGCATGATACAGACAATTAAGTGCTAGGCAACTAAAGGAAGAAATATTAACATTATCTAGAATTATCATGGAAGCCATAGTAATTGAGAAAGGAATTGAGATGCCCCTTGAAGTTTGAGCAGGATCTGGAAAGAATTTGGAAGAACTTTATCTAAGCAGTAAGACCATAATAACTAAAAACATGAAGATCGCATGGACAGAGTACCATAATAGAGAAGAGAGGATGTATGTTTCTGGAGAAATATTTACAGCAGATTTGATGAAATGTCCTTCATTATCGGGCCGTCAGTGAAAGTAGAGCCTAAGTGAAAGAAACTTTTCTAGTTTTAAAAAATTGTCTTAATCCTGAAAGGAGTATTTTCCTTCAACAGATTCCTTGAAAGCCTATCTTAAAAGACTTTTAACTGGGTCCCTTTGTACAATGCAATATTACCCAAGTGTATTTAGGTAATGGTTTTTACATAAAAGTAGTGTTCTCTAGTCAAATTTTGGAAATGTTATGTTAGTGTTAAACTATTTTTTAAAGAAGCTGTATGAGTTTACACAGCCTTTAATATACCTGTATAAATTGTGAATCTCCAAGAGAAAATTCATCTGACCCCAGAACACAAAATCCTCCCTCTTTTTCTTTTTTCCTTTTTTCATTTCTTCTCCTCTTTCTTCTTCATCTTCTTTGTTATCATTGTCTTCTTTTTTCTAGCGTTGATGAAGATGAGGGTTTCTTGGGACAAACTTTAGAAAATGCTGATTTAAAGCATCCACATACATATTTGAAAGAAAACATTCATTGAGATAAAACAAGTCTTTAATTGGGGAGTAGAAATAATAAAAATATAATATCCAAGTTCATTATTAATTAGCCTGCCTGTCTGTACTTACCTTGCTAGTGGGTAGGAAACAAAGAAGGCAAATACAACAATAAAGGAATGGCTTTTTTTTTCCCCAAGCATTTGACACAACAGTGTGTGCTGAAAACCGTTTTGAGTGTGAATTTTCTCTAAAAATCAAATCTATCATAACCAAGTGAAAAGGGAAAAATTATAATAACTTTAAGCAAGCATTTAAAAATACTGTTCCTTATTTTACCACAATCTCAGAATTTTTTTCAACACTTGTTAAGAATGTTTTAGACCGCCTTTAGGGGAACACTTTCAAGGACCGTTTTAAGAGTTTACCTTTAGAAACTTCAAGTTCCCTCATTTCTATAGCTAATGGTTACCAACAGTGCCAGTTCATCAGAGTGGAGGTGTACCACACAGCTGACCATGTTTTATGGTAGAAGGAAGCACAGCTTACTTGGAAAAGTCCCTCTGAAGAAAGAGCTTGGTGAAGAATCGTCTGCTCCTAAAAGTATTCGTCAGCTCCCTTTTCTGGAGTTAATAATGAAAACCAAACAGAAAACTTGATTCACAGCCCCGTGAATGGAGCAATCCGTGAGCTCTGTTCAACTTTCTGTACAATTCTGCACAGCCATCTGCACCAGCGAGGGTGAGGGGCATAGGGGTTAGGGAGAGTGAGACATAAACATGGACCGAGAGGAAGGTCTTCACCACCACTCAGTGAGGACAGCACCTGGGCACCATCTGAAGCTCAGATCAAGCCAGTCAGCACTTAATTAGGTGCTGATGAAGCTGTACAAGAGCAGGAAGGATGTGAGTTGAGCCAACTGGTGACGGAAGGAGGACTCTGACCTGTCTAGACTAGGGTTCTCATTTCCCTTTATGAGTAAGCGAAGACTGTTGACAGACCTTTCTAAACTGGATTTGGTATATACAAAAGTTTCTTTTAAAAGATGAAAATTTAACGTAGAAAGTAATATTCCTGTTCTTATGTTGTTTTGGTCTCATGTACATTCTGAGTAATAAGGTATTAAAAGTCACATATTCATTGAAAGTGAGAGATCAAATAGTGCAGTATTAAAAATCTTGTGTTAAAAATTCTTAAAAATTCATGAAGTGAATCTGACAGTGTTATTACATAGGTTATTTATTATCAAAGGAGAAATGTTATCCAAAGCCAGCAATTTGTTTGTAATACTGTATGAAAATAGTTTTATATAATACAGATATACTGTCAAAATTAAATATACATTCCATTAATTAAAAGGTCAACATATATTATTCTGTTAAAAATATACTTCCCAAATTGCAAACTCATTTAGACAAATTTTATTACACATAAATGACAAAAGTAACTCAGTATTATGGTTTAGCATCCTTAGAACAGGTGACTTTCTATTTTGTGAAATCATTCTTTATGGTCATCTTCAAACATTTGCTATACCATTAATGAAGGCACTGTCTTATGCGTTCAGGTTTAATTACAGGTCTTAATCTCTCTTAAGTATCTTGGACTCCTTCATACTGCTGTTTCTTTAAGGCATTTAACTCTTACTGTCATTGGCATTACCTACATCTGTTAACTCCGAAACATTTCCAGCAGGGGCCAACAATTTCCACTCTCATTGTAGTATGTTGGTGCATAAAATTATTTTGATAATAAAGCAATGTTAATTTTTAATTCCTGCAACCTTTATATACTTCTCAGATTTTTTTTATGTCTTCTTCTGAAATTTAAAAACAGGTTTAAAAAGTATTATTGCAACTAATACTTGGATTGTCTTACAAAAATCAAAGAATTAATTCTGATTGATATATGTCCAAAAACATATGAAGGTTTGTCAATTGCAGCATTTGGTTTCCACTGTTCACATCCATCTTCTAGTACTACAGTATGAATTTCTTGATTGCTCTAATCCGCCTTTACCAGGATGTAACTTCTGTAACTTCTAGGGTATTCTATCCCCCAAAATTGTATGAGCAGATAGATTCTTGAAGGATACAACTGAAGTCCATATGTCTTTATATTGCCACTCCATATTTTTCAATGTTCTTTAGAGCCCCTCAAAATTTTATTCCAACAAGTTTTTATCTTTTGTAGTAGTATCCCTAGGGAACACAAGCTCTTCTGTTTTCTCTGTTCCTTTACAGATTTATTGTCTTCCTAGAAAAATAAATTTTTAAAAAGTTTTAAATTTACATTGAAAATATACACATTTAAAAATGTTCAATCTTTAATTCCCATCATGTTAGGTTATGCTGAAGGTTTACTAACTAACCAGGATGGCTCTTTTCTTCATATACTTGTTTTCTAGTTTATGTTCTCCTATAAAAGTAGTTTGCTCCTGTCTTTTTCCTATTACCTATTGATGTTCTAATTGTGTTGCTTGATAAAAAAAAAAAATTGGTGCCCTGATATTTTCCCTAGCTTCTTTTATTTTAAAGTAGTGGCTTTAAGGGGCATCTGGGTGGCTCAGTGAGTTAAGCATCCAACTCTTGATTTTGGCTCAGGTCAGGATCTCAGGGACGTGCGATGGAACCCCGTATGGGGCTCAGACACCGGATGTGGAGGCTGCTTAAGATTCTCTCCCCTACCTCCTGCCCCTGAATGCTCTCTCTCTCTCTCTAATAAACAAATAAAACTCTAAAAAAAATTTAAAAATAATAAAGCAGTGGCTTAAAAAAATGTAGCTTAAAGGGATCCAATTTCTAAGGGGTACATCCTGTCTCCTTTTATTGACATTATAATGAATATTTTTTCTTTTTTTTTTTTTTTAAGATTTTATTTATTTATTTGACAGAGATAGAGACAGCCAGTGAGAGAGGGAACACAAGCAGGGGGAGTGGGAGAGGAAGAAGCAGGCTCCCAGCAGAGGAGCCTGATGTGGGGCTCGATCCCATAACGCCGGGATCACGCCCTGAGCCGAAGGCAGACGCTTAACGACTGAGCCACCCAGGTGCCCCTATAATGAATATTTTCAAAATGAACCATAAAAAAGGAAAAAAATTCAAAGGGAAACATAAAGGAATTAAGCTGAATAAAAAGGTGATGAAGAAAAAAATTATACAATCACTCTCACCAAATTTTTAGTGGGTAGGACTTTACCCAGGGAAGGTAGTTTTTTTTTGTTTGTTTGTTTGGTTGGTTGGTTTTTTTTTTTAAAGATTTTATTTATTTATTTGACAGAGAGAGAGACAGCCAGCGAGAGAGGGAACACAAGCAGGGGGAGTGGGAGAGGAAGAAGCAGGCTCCCAGCAGAGGAGCCTGATGTGGGGCTCCATCCCAGAACGCTGGGATCACACCCTGAGCCAAAGGCAGACGCTTAAGGACTGAGCCACCCAGGCGCCCCATTATTCCTTCCTTAAAAACAAAGTCACATTTGTAATATTGAATATTAATCCTTTATTGTTCCTTTCATTAATGTCAGTGATAATGTAATGATAAATGAAGTGGTTCACATTCTATCATCTTTATTTTTATCACTGTCAATAGGGCTCAAGGATAATGGTAATCTTACCTCCCGTGGGCAACTACTGGTATTAAAAAATAGAAACACACAGGACCCTTTTTCTGTCATGAAAATGTCAAAAGTTTCCTTTTAAAAAAACGAAGAAACCTTTTGGCTTTGTCTGGCAGCTGGTAAAATTTCTGAAGGGGGGGTAGTCGTACTAATAATATATCATTTATTGAAATCTTTTTAGTATTAAGCACTTTGCATGAATTATGCCATTTAATTAACCCTGTCACCATCCTATAATGTAGATACTATATTTTTCTCCATTTTGCAGATGAAGAAACTGTGGCCAAGTATCAAGATTGCGTCTTCCAAATTTTGTTTTGTTGCTTATATTTCATAACCACTAGCAGACAAGTAGGGACAATTAGCCCTATACTTAACAAAATTATTGAAGCACAAAAAAAAAGATTATTGGACATATATATCTGTTGTAACATGTAAAGTTTTAACATGTAAAGATATTTATTAAATATATTTGATTATCTGTTTTCTTGGCTATGAGTTCTTATAAATGTGTACATATATGGTTTAAAATTATTAATGAGTTTTAGAGGTAAAAATTTACCATTCCCACCCAAGTTATCACATTAACCTCCTTCAAAGTTATTATAGCAAGAAAGTATGCACTCCCTTATTTTTACTCTGCTCCCATAAACTATTTGCCTTAGCTAAGAATAGGTTCTTTCCAAGTTAAGAATTTCCTCTTCTAGAGTTGAGTAAATGTATTTCAACTTTAGGTAATAATAAGCAGTTAGAATTCTATGATAATAGATATGATCATCAGAGAATTACAGTATCCTATTACAGAACTAGTTGATATTTTTGTTCAAAGTAAACAACTTACCTTGGGGGTACAGTTCAACAATTGTAATGTGCCCTGTGAGACTCTTGATAAGTGGAGATTGAAATCCTCACTGTTATTCACTTTAACAAACTGCTTCAACTTGCGAGCAGCACGATATAGAAACATACCTTCCTATTGCAGAAAAAAAAATCAGAAGGGTTGTGGTTCAAATAAAATATTAAAAAATGAGAAGCTTTCATAAGGAGCCTAAAGCCAGAGCTGTATTGCCAAATAATGCCCCACCTCCACCCCAGATTTCCATTCCAGTTAATCACATGACTGACAAGTAACCAGACTAAAACTGTTTAGCTCCTAAGAGACAGTCTGGAGTGCCTAGAATTTGGCTTACTTATTTGACTTTTTGACGTCTCCCTTCTTTATAATATAAATTAATGATCTTATCACGTATGGATGAACATATAACAAGATTATTCCATTTTAAATGAGACAACCAAAGGAGGGGACTTCTGGAGGCAACAATAATGAAAGGTATGTGGTTTCTCTTCTTCTTATTTTTGTACCTTTTGAGCTATGGACAAATAGCTGGCAATTAGAAAAAAAAGATCCATATTCACCTCAAACAAGTCTTTCAAAGTCTTCTTAAAGTAAGAAATTAAAAAGAATTTACGAATATACAATGCGATATTGGGGGTTAACTCAGCTACTGTGAGTTTTAAAAAGACTACTGAATATCGTACTAGTTTCTGTAAAGGAAATGACACAAACTTTTGTTGTAAGTTTTGTAAATTGTCATACTCCACCGACCAGAGGAAGTAGTTGTTTGAAGATAAGCAAATATTGAAAGGAAAAATTTCAAAGTCCTAGAAGTAAATTATGCCCATGACTTATGTTTGTCTGTGTGTGCAAGCAATCACTCTAACATTTTAGTTAGCTAACACTCTAATTAGCATTTTCCAGCATAAGAATGTCACAAATAAGGGATATTTGTGTGTTTGAATTCAGCAGTTCTTCTAGCATTTTCAAAGTGAAAACTGAAATGCTCAAATAGAAAAAAATATTTACCAAATTAGCATAGGGCTTTTTGTAAAATAAAAGCATAAAAGAAGACCATAGTATAATTAAATAGGTCAGTGGGAACTGGCAGGTTAGAACGAAAAGAATATGTTATTAATATAATTAATATAATTATCTAACACATACAAATAACATAAGCTTCTATAAAATCAAGCTTGAATGACATATAAATTCCAAATAATTATTATTACCTTATTATCATCACATGCATGTTTTTTTAATACTTTAGGTTCATTATTCGGGCAATTGGTACGATTTTTTATCATGGTGTCCTGTAAAAAGTAATTATATAATAGTATGGTTAAATTGGGGACTTTTCTAATATGTAGCAATTTTAAAAACAACAATGTTATAATACTTGGTCTTAATATGTGCATTTTAAGGAAAATAACTTTAGCATGGCTCAGCTGACTAGGCGTAAAGCATAAAGAATAGTTTTCTATAGTTAAAGAATAAACAAATATATACACAAACGCTCACATATTTAGAGCTTCCCCCAGACTCCATAATTTAATCCCAGAAATCACGGAGAGAATCTGGTTCATTTGGGGAAATAGGAGTACCTATTTTAGAAGTTATACCATGTAGACAAAGTATAATAAATTCTGAAATCATATAGTTGCGATGCATTTAAGAGGTTTTCCAGTCCAGTTTCCTGCCACTACAAAACAGCAACAAAAGGAATTTACATAAGAATAAGAGAAAACCCCTTGACAGAGCGAAGTTGAAATTTATTCTATAGCATTTTTAACGCTCCAGTGTGTCTGGGATGCTTGAGATAGGATTTTGCTAAGAAACAATGGGATCGAATGTGTGTGGATGGTTATGTAGACTAGGAAGGGAGACAATTCATGTTCGTTTCTCATTTCCAAAGAATGTGATATTAGAAGGTGGGGATTACCCAAATCAGGAATTTAGTTGAGGTACTGGGAAGAATTTCCTAAGGATTCAGATTCTTTTATGCACTAGTTCTGTCAAGCAAACTCGCAATTCCATGCTATCAGTGCTTCCAGGACTTCACCAAAGAAATAGGGTTAAGTGGAATAATGGCAAGCCTTAGGCATGGGCTTCCAGTCTTCATCTGCCTCTCAGAAAAGTGTGCATTACTCTGGTCACCTGTGAAAAGTGTAAATGGTCTCTGGGTTTGTCCTGACATTAACTATTTACTACCTGGTTTACTGGAGGAATTAGTGTCTGGACATTGATTTAACCACTCAACACTTACTATTAGTCAATATGCAAGGTCCCTGCCAAGTCCGAGGAGAAAAACAGACGAAGAAAGCACAGTCCCAGTTTCTTGTGCCATTTGATATAAAGGGCTGTTGTTCCATCATCCCTTGGACACTTTTATATCACTTCTTACCTTTGTAAAAGTATGCTTTCGTAAATAAAATATTTGTTAGTACCAACCTCCCCAGTCATACTGCAAATACCTTAAGTGCAAATTTTCTATAACTAATCTTATGTTGCCATTATTCACATTCCTGAAGAGGTAGTAAGGAATTAACATTTGCCTATTAAATCATCTTCCTATGGATTTCCATTTAACTCCAGAAAAAACCCCCAATAAATCATACATACATTTCTCTTTGATAAAACAGAGAGCATTTCATTTTTGCCATGCCATTATTAAAAAAACAAACCATAAGAGAGGCTTTTAACTATAGAGAACAAATTGAGGGTTGCTGGAGGGGAAGTGGGCTGGGGATGGTCTAAATGGGCAGCAGGCATTAAGGAGGGCACTTGTGATGAGCACTGAGTGTTGTATGTAAGTGATGAATCACTAAGTTCTATACCTGAAACTAATATTACACAGTATGCTAGCTGGAATTTAAATAAAAACTTAAAACATTAGAAAAAAAAAAAGAAGATAGACAAATGTGCATGTTTTCCAATTTACCAAAAATATTATACAAAAACACATCGCAGAATTAATACTCCTTTCTTGGACCAATTTAACAAATTGTATGGCACATGAATGTATGAAAAACCACTTAGTTAAGCCATTGCTCCAATGAGTTTTAAAAAAAAACTCATTTATATGTAGTCATATGTTGTTATATGTATGTATAACATAAGAAAGGCAATGTTATACCAGTTAATTTGTTTGCCAAATGTTTGCTACAGTATATAAAGATGTTACTATACACTAAAAGATTGACTCCTATAGAAGTAACAGTTATTGACTTCAGTGCCTTTTATGACTACATTAACAGGTGTACATGAGTGCCAATCATAGCTGGTTTCTGAAATTGTTTTTATTCAAGCCTGATGAGAAGGACGGCTCAGGCTAAGGTTAACAGAATCACGGAGTTGGGAAGAACATCATGTGCCCTCCTTAATGCCCATCACCCTGTTACCCCATCCCCCCACAGACCTCCCCTCCAGCAACCCTCAGTTTGTTTCCTATGGTTCAGTCTCTTCTGGTTTGTCTCCCTCTCTAGTTACTTCTTGTTTTATTTTTCCCTCCCTTCCTCTATGCTTCTGTTTTGTTTCTTAAATTCCACATATGAGTGAAATGATATGATAATTGTCTTTCTCTGATTGACTTATTTCACTTAACACAATACCCTCTATAGAGTTCCATCCACGTTGTTGCAAATGGCAAGATTTCATTTTTTTTGGATAGCTGAGTAATATTCCATTGAATATACCACATCTTCTTTCTCCATTCATCTGTTGATGGACATCTAGGCTCTTTCTATAGTTTGGCTATTGTGGACATTGCTGCTATAAAAACTGGGGTGAAGGTGTTATTTCCTGGTTATTTTTGAAGGGATACGAAACTAAATTATTTTTCAACCAATATTCAACCCTTCCCTCTGCCCCATCAGAGGATGTATCAATTTCCTAGGGCTGCTGTGGCAAATTGCCAAAAACAACAGAAGTTTATTTTGTCATAGTTCTGGATGTCAGAAGTCAAAAAGGAAGGTATCAGTTGGAGAATCTAGGGGAGAATCCATTTGTTTGCCTCTTCTTTCTTCTGTCGGCCACCAGCGTTGTTTGGTGTTCCTTGGCTTGTGGCCACATGGTTCCAGTCTCTGCCTGTGAATTTATCACCTTCTCTTCTATGGGTGTGTCAAGTCTCCCCCTGCCTTTCTCTCTCTCTTTTCTCCTTCCAAGTTTTTATTTAAATTCTAATTAGTTAACATACAGTGTAATATTAGTTTCAGGTATAGAATTTCATGATTCAACACTTACATGCAATACCTGGTGCTTATCACAAGTGCCCTCCTTAATCCCTATCACCTGTTTAACCCATCCTGCCCACCCCCACCCACCTCCCCTCTGGTAACCATCAGCTTGTTCTCTATACTTAAGTGTCTGTTTCCTGGTCCACTTTTCTTTTTTTTCCCCTATGTTCATTTGTTTTGTTTCTTAAATTCCACATATGAGTGAAATCATATAGTATTTGTCTTTTTCTGACTTGTTTTGCTTAGCATGATACTCCCTAACTCCATCCATGTCATTGCAAATGGCAAGATTTGATTCTTCTTCACGACTGAGTAATATTCCTGTGTGTATGTGTATACCATATCTTCTTTATCCATTCACCAGTCAATGGACATTTGGGCTCTTTCCATAATTTGGCTATTGTTGATAATGCTGCTATAAATATCAGGGTGCATCTATTCTTTTGAATCAGTATTTTTGTATCTTTTGGGTAAATACCTAACAATGCAATTGCTGGATCATAGGGCAGTTCTATTTTTAACTTTTTGAGGAACCTCCATACTGTTTTTCAGCATGACTTTCCCAGTTAGCATTCATCAAGAATGCAAGAGTTCCCCTTTCTCCGTATCCTTACCAACACCTGTTGTTTCTTATGTTGTTGTGGCAGGTGTGAGGTGATAGCTCATTGTAGTTTTGATTTGTACTTCCCTGATGATCAAATGCTGTTGGGGAAACTGGACAGCAACATGCAAAAGAATGAAACTGGACCACTCTCTTACAAAATACACAAAAATAAAATCGAAATGGCTGAAAGACCTAAATCTGAGACAGGAATCAAAAAAAATCCTAGAGGAGAACACAGGCAGTAACCTCTTTGCCATCAGCCATAGCAACTTCTTACTAGATATGCCTCTGGAGGCAAGGGAAATAAAAACAAGAATAAACTATTGGGACTTCATCAAAATAAAAAGCTCCTACCCAGTGAAGGAAATAATCAACAAAACTAAGAGGCAACTTATGGAATGGGAGAAGATATTTGCAAATGACATATCTGATAAAGGCTTAATACCAAAATGTATAGAGAACTTACAAACTCAACACCCAAAAAACAAATAATCCAATTAAAAAATGGGCTGACAACATGAATAGACATTCTTTCAAAGAAGACATACAGATGGCCAACAGACACATGAAATGATGCTCAACATCAGTGGTAATGACTTTTTAAATAAAATTGCAAAGGAATGATTCATGAAAGAAATAATTGATGATCTGGACTTCATTAAAATAAAAACTTCAAAACACATATATATACATATATATTTCCCCTGATTATAGTAATTATAGTAGCACTATCCATATTTATATATGTATATAATGTAATATATAATGTATGTAATATATATAATATAGTAGCACTGTGTACAGTACAATTACATATTTATTATATGATATATGATATTATATTGACACACACATACACCTATATCTTTGAAAACAAAGTTTGCAAAATAAACTTTTTTAGAGGCTTGTTTATTAAGGTTGTTCACATAGATAGGCAGGGAATCAACAGAAGATTAATATGCTATCATCTAATGACTGCATCTGTGATTAGCCTTGCAGCCATAGTAACTAATTAAGAATCTAAGTGTTTTTAAATGATGCCTTTCCACCCAGAGGTGATTTTTACCTAGATAAGATGAATACCAATATAGGAGTATAACATTCTTTCGCCACTCAAGGTCACATAAAGTGGCTCAGCATACACTCAAACAGTAGATTCCTGCCTCACCTATATCGACCCCCTGAACATTTTTTTTTCAGTTGAGATATAATTGGCATGTAACGTTAGTCTCAGGCATACAAAAATGATTCAGTATTTGTGTCTACTGCAAAATGATCACCACAATAAGTCTAAATAACATCCATCACTATACAGTAACAATTTTTTTTCTTGTGATGAGAAATGACAAGATCTCCTCTATTAGTAACTTTCAAATACACAATACAGCGTTATTAACTATAGTCACCATGCTTTACATGACATTCCCAGGACTTATCAATTTTATAATGGGAATTTTGTACCTTTGGACTACCTTCACCCATTTTGCACCCCACCCCCCCCTTCTTTGGCTCTGTGACAGGCACTAGCGCACAAACACACTGGACACGATGTTGCACCTTTAGGGAGCAGTCTGTAGACCGGAGGAGGTAGAAACAATTTCAATTGGACTGAGGCAACATTAAGAAAGTTTATGGAAAAAGTAGAGAAAAGAGGGAAATAAAGAGTGGTATCGTAATAATAATGACTATATAATTGACTTTTCAAACTTAACAAATATTTTCTAAACAACTTAAAGATTCAGGTGTGGTTCTAGGCACTGAAGATCCACAGATGAAAAAGTACTCCTATGGTACTTTTGGGCACAGTGTTGAATGTGTGTTTCTGTACAAGACACAAAGCTTAACTCCATAACTCTCCTATTCTCAGAAAAATGCTTTGAGTTCACTGCTATTATTACTCCTTTATTACACTGGGATATAATATACAATTTCTTTCAAAGGAAAAAACTGAGGCATAAGGAGACAGAGTAATTTGTCCAAAGGCACAGTTAGCGGATGCTAGAATCAAAAATTACGCCCAGGCCATCTAACTCCAGAGCCCTTTTCATAACTGTAATGCTGTAACTGCTTTCTTTTGGAATAGTTATATGACATATTTGTTATATAATGGGAATTTTTCAGTGGAGAAGACAATGTTTCAAGAAAAAGAACAGATAACTAATTAAATCAAAATTGAGTCTAAGAGGAGGCCATCTGGAATAAAATCACAAATGCATTTTTCAAGTTGCTGCTTTGAGAATACAGGAAGATATGTCTTTCTCCAAGACAGAAGGGAATGAGAAGATTGACATATTTCTAAGAATTTTTGCTTTAGTATTACCATATATTGTATGTAAAGTTTGTGAATAGTCTCTTTGCTCTTTACAATAATTTTTTATTAAGATAAAATATTCTTCTTTGTAGACATCCAGATGGCTAATAGACACATGAAAAGATGCTCAACAGCACTCATCACCAGGGAAATGCAAATCAACACTGAAATAAGATACCACCTCACACCAGTCAGAATGGCTAAAATTAACAACACAGGAAACAACAGATGTTGGTGAGGATGCGGAGAAAGGGGAACCCTCTTACAACTGTTGGTGGAATGCAGGCTGGTGCAGCCATTCTGGAAAACAGTACAGAGGTGCCTCAGAAAGTTAAAAATAGAACTACCCTATGATCCAGCAATTGTACTAATGGATATCTACCCAAAGGATACAAAAATACTGATTTGAAGGGATATACGCACCCTGATGTTTACAGCAGAATTATCAACAATAGCCAAATTATGGAAAGAGCCCAGATGTCCATTGACTGATGAATGGATAAAGAAGATGCAGTATTTAGGTACAACACACACACACACACACACACACACACACACACACACACACACAGAGGAATATTACTCAGCCACGAAGAAGAACGAAATCTTGCCATTTACAATGATGTGGATAGAGCTACAGAGTATTATGCTAAACAAAATAAGTCAGGCAAAGACAAATATCCTATGATTTCACTCATATGTGGAATTTAAGAAACCAAACAAACATGGCGAAAAAGGAGAGAGGCAAATGAGGAAACTCTTACCTATAGAAAACAAACTGATGGTTACTGGAGAGGAGGTGGGCAAGGGGATGGGTTAAACAGGTGATGGGCATTAAGGAGGGCGCTTGTGATTAGCACCAGGTGTTGTATGTAAGTGATGAATCCCTAAATTCTGTAACTGAAACTACTATTGCGCTGTATGTTAACTGGCTGGAATTTAAATAAAAAACTTAGAAAAGAAGAAAAAAAATAAAATAAAATATACTTTTTTGTTATCTTTGATAATACTTTTGAAGTTTATTTTATTCATAGGGAGACCACACACCCCAGTTTTCTGGGACCATTCTGGATTGTACCAGAATGGCAGCCTAATGGTTAGCTTCCTCTTGCATTCTTAAAAGTGTTCTAGTTTGGGCAACAAATTTTTTGCTAACCCTATTTGTACTAGGCTATTTTGATTTTTGATTTGCATGGTATAGAGTTTTCCTATCTTTTTGTTTTTTAATTACTTTGAACATAACTCAAAAATACTTTTAATGTCAAATATATTACTTGCTTGCCATTATTCAAACAATACTGAAATGTATGATGAAAACCTTTTTAATTTCTCTCCACTGTCTCCACTAGAATCACCCACCTGAGGTGATTGGTATCAGCGGTTTGATGAAAATATCCTTCTTGCTCAAGAAAACCTATGCATAGTATGTAATATACATTTAAGCATACAAACTTCACTCATATGTCTGCATATATAGAATATGTGAAGGTATTTTCCTTTACCATTTTTTTAAAAAGGGTTCATAGTGTATACATTGTTCTTCTTATTATGTATTGTTTTCACTTTATATAGTGACTATCATTCTAAGCCAAATATATCTAGAACAATTTTTTTCATAACTGATTATATTCCACATCCAGTGTATTCTATGGTTTATTCAACAGTTTTCTTAATGATGAACAGTCAATATTGCTCCTACAAACAGTGCTATGATAGGAATCTTTGTGTGTGTACATATATATTTGTATGTGCATATAATCCCCTTTGAGATGAATGCTTACATTTTCTGTAGAATTGTTTCCCCTCACTGAAATTTGTTAAAGAAAATGGTATATTCTTTTTTTAAATTATTCACACTTTGACCAGCAAATACGGGAGCGCCTTTTGTCACATCTTTGCCAGCAACAGATGTCATCAGCCTTTAACATTTTTACAAATCTTGATATGTGAAAATCTGCCTCATTGTAGCTGAAGTTTGCATTTCTATTACTATTAGAAAATGAGCATCATTTCATGTTGACAATTGGATTTCCTTTTATATGAATAACCGGTTCTTATCCATTCTTAGGTTGTTTGTCTTTTAATAACGTTTGTACATTTTATATAAGAAATATTTTAAAACTTCTATGTTTTATTTGTTGTATCTCTCATATAATGCATAATTTTTGTAAAATTAGTCTTAATTTCAGACCTTGATTATTATTTATTGTTAGATATTCATTATTATTGCTTTATGCTCCTTTTCATTCGTTTTGTAATTTTGGCATATAAAAGATAATTCTTAAAAAGTGTTTTCCAAAAACTATTAACATTACAATCTTTCTTTATAAATGGTAAATATATCTCATATAAATGGTCATTCTGAAATACAAAGAGGGATTTATTATCTTTTTTACTTTCTCTCGGTCCTCCTGTAACCACATGCTTTGCCTATTATTAGTTTGTAGGTGAAACATGTTATTGTGAAACATGCTATTGTTTATATTATAAATATAAACCTTTTATATTTGTAATAACTATCTAGACATCGCCAAACAGTTCAGGATTTAATAGCAGTCATTTTATAGCATCTTTTCTTCATTATCGAAATATGTTAATATTTTATTTGGCTGGACTAATCTTGCAGTCAGATTTTTGTTGTGATTGTTTTAGATAAGAAAGTTGTATTCTTACTGAGCTCTGTGTATTTTTATTTTCCTTGGCCAATTAATTAAAATTTTCCTATGTGTAGGATTGTGGGTTCATGCTTTTGTTATTACCAATCTCAGTAGAGATTGGCCAACTGGAGGTCAAATGGGTGAAAAATTAGATGGTAGTCTAATTTTATTTTCCTTTATTGGAAACCTTTTCTCTTTATTCTTCCAGGATGATGCTTGTTTGAAAAATTTCTCTTTGAAATATACTAGTGTTTGTCTCTTCTTATTGTTGACGTAATCAGCAGACTTTTTATATGTATTTTTAAAATACAGAAATAGAACTCTCTTCAATTCTGGAATTTTACTTCTATTTCATTTATTATTTCTCACAATATGTATAGTTACTTAAAGTCTTTGCCTTTTCTTTTCTTTTGGGAGATCTTTACATGTGTGTCCATGTAATGATTACAGCATAAAGTTTATCTTCTTTTTTACACACACATTATTATAATATAAGCCTTTACCTTCCTACCTTATTGAGGTAAACTCCTCTCATTTGTGATGTTCGTTCTTTCTTTCTTTCTTTCTTTCTTTCTTTCTTTCTTTCTTTCTTTCTTTCTTCTTTCATTCTTTCTTTTTAGATTTTATTTAGTTATTTGAGAGAGAAACAGAGAGAGTGAGAGAGAGAGAGCATGAGTGGGGAGAGGGGCAGAAGGAGAAGCAGACTCCCTGCTGAGCAGGGAGCCCAATGCAAGGTTCAATCCCAGGACTCCGGGATCATGACTAGAGTCAAAGGCAGACACTTAATTGACTGGGCCACTTAGGCGCCCCTGCCATGTTATTTCTGAAAGTCCTCATGGTATTATCTAATGTGTGCTCTGTAATAACTCCTCAGTTCTTCCACTTGATCTCCTCAACTTATTGTCAAGATCTTCCTCTAGAGATGATGATGTTCACAAACTCACCACTTTCTTAGGTAAAGCTGTTTCTCTAGCTCCCCCTCTAGTTGTGGAGAGGAATCATAGCCTTTTGTGTGGGAGCATTTTTCTGGCTGTTGGAACTCTACAAACACTCCCATTGTAATGAACATTGTGTTTTCTTTCCATATCTTATCAAATCCTACACCTCTTCATTATTTAGCAGTCATGTGATTTCTGGGACTTAATCCACTCCCACTTCTGGGTTGGACTTTAATTGGTCTAAGACTCAGATACTAAGTCAATAAGGGTTATCTGATATTCCTTGCCAAAGTAATTGGCTCAAATAACCAAGATCTAAAGCATTCAGGTCCTTGGTGTTCTACTGTCACAGCAACTGTTTCATAGGTAACCCAATAAAAATTTAGCTAGGACCTCGATTAAATTGGTTATACACAAGAGAATGATCATTCTTCTGGATCTGAAAGAAGCAATAAACTTTGGTTGCTACTGGCAAGCCACAGCATGAAGCCAAATGACACATAGAGAAATATAGAGTGAAAAGAACTGTAAATAAATGAAGCTGATAGATAAATGAATAAAAAAGATATGGTACACACACTGGAATATTACTCAGCCATAAAAAGAATGAAATCCTGCCATTTCCCACAACATGGATTGACCTACATGGTATTTTGCTAAGTGAAATATACAGAGAAGGACAAATACCACATGATTTCATTGATGTATGGAACGTAGAAAACTAAAACAAATAATAAAACATAAACAGACTCACAGATACCCTGTATCTGTAACCAACACACTGTTGTTTAACAGAATGGAGAGATCTTGGGGGGGCAGGTAGATGGAGGTACAAACCAGATTAAGAGGTACAAACTTTCAATTATAAAATAGTCATGGAACCGTAATGTACACCATAGGAAATATAGTTAATAATATTATAATAACTTTGTATGGTAATGGATGGCAACTAGACTTACCATGGGGATCATTTCACAATGTATAAAAATATCCAATCACTCAGATATACACCTGAAACTAACAGGATATTTTATGTCAGTTATACTTCATTTAGAAATAGCCAATCTTTAATGTTAAAGTTCATTTATGTTCAGTTTTCTACTACTTGTAAGTGAAAGAATACTAACTGATATAACTTTTTCAGCCTGAAGGATTTCATGACTAATATTCTGGACTCTGGCTGCTCTAAAAACAGCTCCCCCTTCTGATGCAGCTACTTGTACCAGTGAAAATCTGTGGCTCACTCTTGCCCTACTTTCACGTGGTCACCTTTAGCATTAGAAAAGCTCTCTAGTCCTCTTAACTGAGATTTTTAGAGCAACTCGAACAGTTCCAAAGAGAGGAGGGAGTTCCTTCTGTATAGAAAGAAAGAAAAAGAAGAAAGAAAGAAAGAAAGAAAGAAAGAAAGAAAGAAAGAAAGAAGGAAAGAAGGAAAGAAAGAAAGAAAGAAAAAAGAAAAAGAAAAAAAGAAAAACCACCTAAGAAGCAGTCACATTTCCTATCCTCCCAGGCATGTCCTCTTCTTAGAATGACTGATAGTGAAAACAATACCCAACATAACAACAATCACCACCACCGTTACACCCCATAATCCCAGACAAAGCAGATTCACAAGCAGACTAAGTGAGAAAACTAATGATAGGCAGAGCTAGCATACAAACACAGGTTGGCCCAGTTACAAAGCTCATGCTTTTTCTACTACACCAAGATTCCCATACAAGTAATGTGAACTTGATTAAAAATTTTTAATCAACAAAGTTTAATAGAAGAATTAAGAATATAAATTCTAGCCAAAACCCAAGAAAATATATTCTTTTCTCAGTCCTGAACCCTATCCACATGATATGGCTTATAATCTTTTTTGTTTGCTTATACATTCATTTATGTGCCTACTTAAAAAAATTATTGGATATACATTCATATTCACATTTTATGCATATATTATAGAATGATAAATGCTTAATAGTAGTCAAGATAAAATGCTATAAAAGATTATTTTGACTGGTCTTATGAATGAAGTATAACCTGAGCTTGATATTAAAGGGTAAATCTGAGTATGTGAATGTTTGGGGAGAAACACAAGGGAAACAGAAAATTCCAGAATGAGAGAACACAGAGCAAAGGCACGATGATACAAAAATGTGGGGCTTCTTTGAAAAACAGTAAGTAGTTTAGTTTGGTTGTGGTATAGAGAGTGTAAAGGGCAATGTGGAGGGGTGATTAGGCTAGAAATGTAGACTGGGAGCAGATAATGCTTTCCAAATGCCCAGATAAGGTATTGATCCTGCATTCGTAGACAATGAGTGGTAACCTATGGAAAGTTATTGGGCAGGGATATAGCATGATTTCAACTCTGCCTTATGATGATTAGTACATGTTAGGGAAGTATTCACACCATATTCTTTACTGTGATGCTCATCTACTTTGCCTGGGGAAGCAAATTAGTTGGTGGGTAGATGTAAGTTATGAAAGAAATATGGTATGAGGAGGTAGATATAATTTACATGTGAAATACGGAGGAATTAGAAGGAAGGCTGTAAGAATTCTGTCTCATTGGAATATACAACTGGGGTAAGTCCTGCTGAATAAAGGTCCTGACTCCAAGATATGTGGAAATATCTTATAGGTAAACAGGCATTCTTTAGTTTGGAATAGTCACTGTGAAACAAATGATAAATTTATCAAACTCCAAATGTATAACCATGTCTTATATTTCCTACCAAAAAAAGTAGGAGAAAGAAAACTATGTTTTCTTTCACACACACACACACACACACACACACACACACACACACACACTCAACTATGTTTGTCTTGTCTAATGTTTTGGATTTCTCTATTTCTGAGAATTCATCTTCAATAGTTAGGTTTTTAGAAGAGAACAGATACCAAGTGTACGCAAAGGCTCAAACAGCACATCCTTATCAAACTTTGTATCCTTGCCTTCCCTTTATCTACTGCCCAACATTGTTAGGTTAATTAGGGGGTGCAGAGTAGCTGAAATTTTTTGGCTTTAGTATTTTTTTTGTTATGACAATGAATATATATTAATTATGCTCTGACATTCAAGAAACGAGATATTTAATAGCCAAAATATGTTTCCTACTAAATTTTATGCTGAAATTCTAAGGTAAATATATAGTACTATTAACTAACAACTGTAAATTTATTAACCAAAGTTCTGAGGCTATGAAAGTGTAATAATGTTAACTTCCCAGTCCTTCCTATGACCAGGAGTAGCCCAATAAAGCAGATCTAATTAAATATATTGTTATTTTGCTTCTCACTTAACTTACATTCGGAAAAATAGCATGTTTTATATTATAGGTCTCTATACTACATAAAAAATAGCAGAAATAAAAAGTTAAATGCTTTAACAAAAAAATTTTTTTTAAAGATTTAATTTATTTATTTGACAGAGAGAGACAGCCAGTGAGAAAGGGAACACAAGCAGGGGGAGTGGGAGAGGAAGAAGCAGGCTTCCAGTGGAGGAGCCCCATGCGTGGCTCGATTCCGGAACGCCGGGATCATGCCCTGAGCCAAAGGCAGACGCTTAACGACTGAGCCACCCAGGCGCCCCAAGCTTTAACAATATTAATGATCATTCACTGTAGAGAGCACATCAGGAATCAAGACAAAGAGGATCAGTCCGAAAATACATTGAAAATGATTGCTGTATCAAATATTTCAAAATAATATCACGAAAGTGCCTCCAAAGTGCTTTTTATGCAGAACAGCTAGAAAAGAAAATTTATGTTTGTGAGGTTCCACTTGTAGAAATACCTTCATAGAATTTTTCTGCAGAAGCTCAAAATAAGAAAAATGAAACAATCAGCAACATTCATTGAAAATACTTATAGTTCTATGAATGCAGAACAAAGGAGGACACTACAAAAGGATAATGAATAAATCTTAGTTATTAAACCTATTCTTTGTCTTGTGCAAAATTATATATGCATTGGATGCCTTTTTTGGAGGTGAATATATATTTTCTATTCATGAGACCCCTCTCCAGCATTACCAACACACCCTAGCTACATAACTTGGTATTTTACTTATTCATGTTGATCAAAGAGTGGTTATCTAAGATTGGAGATAAGAAACTGTGTTCCAGGAATTCTGTGATTCAACAGTTGGCAGATTTCCCTAAATATCAACGTGCAATATCGAATACAGACACTGCATAATCACTGAAACCTCGTGGCATATCCACCTGTAGTTGGCATAGTGCCACGGATCAGCACGTTATGCACATGCTACTCTGGGTGTGTAGAAATGTTATTATGAGATGTATAGAAAAGTTTCATACATGGCAACCATTCTCTGTTTCTTCTAAATAGACTAAAATCCTACATCAATGCAATGAAAAGAACACTGAAACAGAGGTGTGGGATAGCTGGAGCCTAATATTCCACTATTGGCATTAAACAATTTTTCAGTAGTAATGGACCTCAGAAATTATGCAAACCAAAGTTCTAGTTTAATGAATGATAAAAGTGAGTCCCTATAGCAGTTAATTGACTTGGTCAAAGTACCAAAGACAAAGTAGCAAAGCTGGGACTCTGACCCAAACATTTTTATTTCCAGACCAACAATCTTCCTGTAACAGTATGCTGACATGACGTATGACCGTGAATGACCTCATCTGTCAAGTGAGTACACTGAACTTGAGCAGCGGTTTTCCAACACCCTGTTTCCTGTAATCTTGGTGTTTATGGAATGACTCAGAGGCCACTGAAAATAGGCATAAGATGATATGGAACACTCAAGGCTCAAGGCCTCACTTGGGTTCTATGTAAGATTTTTTTGAAAAAAACGTTCATGGATAAATAGAAATTTGAAAACCACAGTTATTGATGATTCTCTTCTAAGTTATAAATGCAAATCATCATTTATACATTTGAATAATCAAGCAATTTGTAGCCATTTAAAATATTAAAGGCTTTTATTTGCTTCTGTTCTTAAGGGTGTGAAATAGAAATTTAGAAGCCATTGTTTCAGAAATATTATTTCTAACATGAATAAGATTCTAAGAACCATCACTTGCTGAATGCTGACCAAGTTCCAGGGATTGTTTCATCAGCCTTACATATACTAATTCATGTTATCCATATAATAACCCAATGAAGTGTGGGTACTAATTTTTACCCCCATTTTAGAAATAAGGAAAAGAAGGCATAAAAAGATTAAGTAATTTATCCAATGTTACATAGCTAGCAAGTGGGAGATTTAGACTGAATATTCACACAAGGTTCACTGAGTCATGACATAAATAAGTTCATTCTAAAGTACTCACTGTTTGATTAAAACCTATCTGTGGTCTTCACAGTACACAGAAACCTTTTATTTCCATAAACTACATTTCTAACCACATAGTACTCAACACAAATGATGGTCATTGATTTAATAACCTGCATAAATTATCACCATTAATAGAAAATACCCGAGGATCACATATACTCATTAGTCATTTACCTTTACATGCACATGGTAAAGAAACCAGATTTTATAAAGCTTATGATATTGCCAAATCTAATACTGACCTAGATCCGCATTCAAAACAAATTTAAAAATTACTAATACAGTAATTCTCATAAAATTTTTATTAAAGAATAGGAGTATCAGAAACACCATTATCCTCAAAGATAAAAGGCACAGGCTTTATAGAAACCTGGCCAGATACGAGTAAATCAAGTTTTTACAATAACTGGCACCTATAAAAAGAGAACTCTGAAGAGCCCTTCCTCCTTCACTAGGACAGACTCTGTAATCATGTAGTGGCACTAGCATTCATCTCATTGCCCCTACTTAGAAAAGTGTCTTCTTTTTCTAACTGCTGGGAGCTATTTCAGTCCCACTAATCCTGTGGAATCTTGCTTTAAGAACTTTATGATCTTCTCAATAGATGCAGAAAAAGCATTTGACAAAGTACAACATCCATTCATGATTTAAAAAAAAAAAACTCTCAACAAAGTAGGGATGGAGGGAACACACCTCAACATCATAAAGGCCATTAAGAAAAACCCACAGCTAATATCATCCTCACGGAAGAAGGACTGAGAGCTTTTCCTCTACGGTCAGGAACAAGACAGGGATGTCCACTCTCACCATTGTTATTTAACTAAGTACTGGAAGTTCTAGCCTCACCAATCAGACAACAAAAAGAAATAAAAGGCATCCAAATCAGAAAGAAAGAAAGAAGTCAAACTTTTACTATTTGCAGATGACATGATACTCTATGTAGAAAACCCAAAAGACGCCACCAAAAAATTGCTAGAACTGATACACAATTTCAGTTATGCTGCAGTATACAAAAATCAAAGTACAGAAATCTGTTACATTTCTTTTTTTTAAAAAGATTTTATTTATTTATTTGACAGAGATAGAGACAGCCAGCGAAAGAGGGAACACAAGCAGGGGGAGTGGGAGAGGAAGAAGCAGGCTCATAGCGGAGGAGCCTGATGGGGGGCTCGATCCCATTACGCCGGGATCACGCCCTGAGCCGAAGGCAGACGCCCAACCGCTGTGCCACCCAGGCACCCCAGAAATCTGTTACATTTCTATACACCAATAATGAAGCAGCAGAAAGAGAAATCAAGGAATCAATCCCATTTACAATTGCATCAAAACCCATATGATATCTAGGAATAAATCTAACCAAAGAGGTAAAAGGTCTATATTCTGAAAATTATAAAACACTGGTGACAAAAATTGAAGATGACATAAAGAAATGGAAAAACATTCCATGCTTATGGATTAGAAGAACAAATACTGTTAAAATGTCTATAGTACCCAAAGCAATCTACAAATTCAATGTAATTCCTATCAAAATGCCACTAGCACTTTTCACAGAACTAGAACAAACACTCCTAAAATTTGTATAGAACAACAAAAGACCCTAAACAGCCAAAGCAATCTTGGAAAAGCAAAGAAAGCTGGAGGCATCACAATTCTGAACGTCAAGGTATATTACAAAGCTGTAGTCATCAAGACAGTATGGTACTGACACAAAAGATCATAAGATCAATAGAACAGAATGGAAAACCCAGAAATGAACCCACAACTATATGGTCAATTAATCTTTGACAAAGCAGGAAAGAATATCCAATGGAAAAAAGACAGTCTCTTCAACAAATGGTGCTGGGAAAACAGGACAGCAACATGCAAAAGAATGAAACTGGACCACTCTCTTACAAAATACACAAAAATAAATCCCAAATGGCTGAAAGACCTAAATCTGAGACAGGAATCAATCAAAATCCTTGAGAAGAACACAGGCAGTTACCTCTTTATCAGCCATAGCAACTTCTTACTAGATATGTCTCTGGAGGCAAGGGAAACAAAAAACAAGAATAAATTATTGGGACTTTATCAAAATAAAAAGCTCCTGCACAGTGAAGGGAACAATCAAAAAAGCTAAGAGGCAACTTATGGAATGGGAGAAGATATTTGCAAGTGACATATCTGATTAAGGGTTAATATCCAAAATATATAAAGAACTTATAAAACTCAACACCCCAAAAATAAGTAATCTAGTTAAAATATGGGCAGAAGACATGCATAGACATTTTTCCAAAGAAGACGTCCAGATGACTAACAGACACATGAAAAGATGCTCAACATCACTCGTCATCAGAGAAATACAAATCAAAACTACAGTAAGATATCACCTCACACCAATAAGAATGGCTAAAATTAACAGCACAGGAAACAACAGATGTTGGTGAAGATGCCAAGAAAGGAGAACCCTCTTGCTGGTGGGAATGTAAACTGGTGCAGCCACTCTGGAAATCATTATGGAGGTTCATCAAAAAAGTTAAAATAGAACTGCCCTGGGGTGCCTGGTGGCTCAGTCAGTTGAGTCTGACTTGATTTCAGCTCAGGTCATGATTTCAGTGTCGTGGGATTGAGCCCTGAGTGGGGAATCTGTACTCAGCAGGGAGTCTGCTTGAGATTCTCTCTCTCCCTCTTTCCCTGCTCTCTCTCTCTCTCCCTCTGTCTTTCTCTCAAATAAATAAATAAATCAATAAATCCTTAAAAAAATGGAACTGTCCTAAGATCCAGATATTGCAATTCTAGGTATTTACCCAAAGAATACAAAAATACTAATTCAAAAGGGACATATACACCCTGATGTTTATAACAGCATTATCAGCAATAGCCAAATTATGGAAGGAGCCCAAATGTCCATGAACTAATTAATGGATAAAGAAGATATATATATATATATATATATATATATATATATATATAATGGAATATTACTCAGCCAAGAAAAAGAATGAAATCTTGCCATTTGCAATGATGTGGATGGAGCTAGAGAGTCTTTCCTTCAGCTCACTATAATCTAGTATAGTCAATCTTGTACTTGTTCTCTCTTATTCTCTCATTAGTAAAATTCTATGACTTCTAAAGTTGAAAGTGATATATAAAGTTCAGGCAAGTAGTAAGACAGTTAGAAAGTAAAGTAAGTAAGCACTGATGATTATAAATTCATATTTGGCACATTTTTAATTGCTGACTGTCATATGTGTAAGATAAGACATAATCCTTACTGCCTATTAACCTTAAGATTGGTGAGCAATTAAAATCTCCTAAAATGATCAATGTGCATACATTGGTAGGTTCGCAGTCAGTTCTCCAGATCTGTGTAAATCTCAACTTCTGGGGCGCCTGGGTGGCACAGCGGTTGAGCGTCTGCCTTCGGCTCAGGGCGTGATCCCGGCATTATGGGATCGAGCCCCACATCAGGCTCCTCCGCTGTGAGCCTGCTTCTTCCTCTCCCACTCCCCCTGCTTGTGTTCCCTCTCTCACTGGCTGTCTCTATCTCTGTCGAATAAATAAATAAAATCTTTAAAAAAAAATAAATCTCAACTTCTGTTCCTTAATGGTTCAGTTAAACATTTATTAAGCATCTGACTATTGTAATCTGCCAACTCAAAGACAGATCATATAAGAACTCTAGTGACTGAAGAGAAAATTACAATTTTAATAGGGCTTTGAAGAATGGGAGGTCTTAAGGAGGCAAATGGAAGGGAATAGAGGACTACTTGAGTCAAGCTTGGAGTCCAAGGTTTTCAATGCAATGTTGTATGGCATTTATGAAATGCCTGTTAGTGGTTATATGTAAGCTGTTAGGTATTGAACATGAGTATAAAAAGATCAGTTTTCCAGACTGGGTTCTAATCCTGTGAAGTTCACAGTTTTGAAGGAAAGATAGGCTCTTCAAAAACTACAACACAAGGGGGTGATGCTGATAATCACAGTTAAAAAGGTTTAGAAAAAGCAACTAATTCAACATTGGGAACTTGGGAATCGCATTAAAAGTCAGTGGCCCTTTGTGGATTAAGCTTAGGTGGAGATTTGAGTGTAGAAAGTTTAGAAGTTAGGCTGTAATCAGATCTTGAAAAGTCTTACATGCCAACTTGAGGAATGTCAACTTGGTTTTCTAGGACTAAGTAATAGGGAGCCATTGAAGACTTTTAAACTTCAGAATGGCAGAATGAGATTTGGGCTTTCAAAAGGTAACTCATATAGCTCGTATAAAATAAAGTGGAAATGGGAAGCACACAGAGAGATGGGTTATTTCAGCATTCAGAGTTTACATATGGCAGCTGATATCCTCCGAAAGTTTAGGAGTGTGTGACTAGTGATACTGTCATTCAATAGTTTTTGATCATATGAAAATACAATGGACAACTTGAAGATTGTTAAAATATGGTTCTTGCACTAGGAACAAATAAATGAAAAGACAGTTAATACTGAGCGGATAAAGAGGCAGAGGGAGAGAGTGTCTTAAGCAGACTTGGCGCTGAGCTCAGAGCCCAATACAGGGCCAATCTCATGACCCTGAGATTACGACCTGAGTCAAAACCAAGAGTTGGATGCTTAAAGGACTGCACCAACCAGGTGCCCTCATGATGTGCCCCTTTATTTTGTTAATTCCATTTTCTTTATCCATTTTGGGGAAATTTTTCCTCTATCTTAGGTTATTTTACTCTTCCATTTAATGGGTTTTCTTTTTTTTTTTTTAAGATTTTATTTATTCATATGACAGAGAGAGAGACAGCCAGCGAGAGAGGGAACACAAGCAGGGGGAGTGGGAGAGGAAGAAGCAGGCTCCCAGTGGAGGAGCCCGATGTGGGGCTCGATCCCAGGACCCCGGGATCATGCCCTGAGCCGAAGGCAGACGCTTAACGACTGAGCCACCCAGGCGCCCCCATTTGATGGGTTTTCTTTTGTAAGAACAGTAATCCATAAATTGACTTACTATTGTCTGGGGTGTTTCTGCATGGTTGCCATGTTGTTTTCATCTTAAGTTTACAGGGGACCACTCTATGCTGATATTTATTTGACCCCATATGTCCCTTCTCACCTATCAGAGAACATTGTCTCTTCCTAACACTTCTAGGTGAGGCCACGGTATTGTCTACTCCATAACAATTTTTTTCAAGTCCATTGTGGGGTCTGGTGAGCTGCCTTTCTTGGGGAGAGAGTGGTCACTTGGCCATCAAAGTTCCCTTCCCATTAAGAGTGAAGCATTTAGCTTTTGATAGAGACTAGGATATTCAGGGAGTGAGTTGTCCACTTTTGTTGCCTTTCCCCAGCAGACATTTCCACTGTCTTTCTCCAAAATGGAGTATTAGTGAGCTCTTTTTCACAATTTTGTCCACTTTTGCCACCATCTATTTGAGTTTTCTATAGCTGCCATAACAAATGTCCACAAACTGGGTGGCTTGAAACAACAAAAATAATTTCTCTGGAGGCCTAAATCCAAAATCGAGGTGTTTGCAGAGTTCCATGCCTCTTTCCTAGTTTTTTTTGAGGCTGCCAGAAATCCTTGGCAATCCTTAGCTTGTAACTGCATAACTCCAATCTCTGTCTCTGTCTTCACATGGCTTTTCCTCTGTGTCTCTTCTTCTGCTCTTCACTTCTAAGGATGCTTGTCTTTGGAATTAGGACCCACCTAATCCAGGTTGATCTCATCTTGAGATTCTTAATTATATCTGCAAACAGTCTTTTTCCAAATAGGGACATATTCATAGGTCCCAGGAACACAGAGCAATTGGGGTGCCACCATTCAAACCACTACACCACCTATATTATTCTTTTTGGAGGGCTGTTGTTTTAGGACATGCTGTTAGTCATGTGGGTTCCTGAAAGATCTTTCTCATTTGGGGGCTGCCAGTTTTCAATGACTTTTTTTGGGGGGGGGTCAAGAAGTATGTTTTCATTAGTTTGATTCTCTATTTTATACTTTTATACAGTTTTAGTTACCCAACTTTAGCTCATTTCAATATGCTTCAATCTGTCATCTCATCCCAGCAGTATATTTTAAATCATGGATACCTTTAGACACTATTGTGTGATCATCTAAAACAGTATGTTAAAGCCCACTATGAAGGTTAGAACATATGTTATAGCATTTCTTTATAGTAATGAGATCATAGTAGTTTTCAAAACAGACATGACATGCTTTAGCAGTTTGAGAGTACTCACAATGTCACATCCTTACAAATTTTCCAATTAAACTAGCTCTATTTCCACTTGTTAGATTCGTATAAATTCTCTCTTTTCAGTTTTCTGAATTAGCCAAGAATGTAGAGAGTTTATTCAGTGCAAACAGACTAAGTTTCCTTCCATATGCCATGTAAAGAAAACAGGACTATGTGATCCATCCACAGCTTTCTGCTTATGCTTTTTCTTTCTCTTTTAATTTCTGTTGGAGATACAAGGTATCAAAACAGAAGACCAGTACAATATAGTCTAATGTTCTTGCTGGTCCAGATATGCATATAAGCTCAGGCACCGGCCTGAGGTCCCCAATTTATAATTATTTAATTCATACTTGTATGCCCAGCATTGTCTCCAGACATCTACGATGGCAAGGAGCTCAGATCTAAAAGTGATGCCAATCCTTACACTCTTCTCCAGAGGAAACTGCCCAACAAATATCTTGAACAAAAACAAGTATCTTGTTGATGTTAAGTCTAGGTAACCAGTCAAAACTCCTTTCTCTCATAATGAATCCTTCCTGTCAGTAGATATCAGACAGGAACAATTCAGTCTTTCATATAGAATCTAATATCATGGGGCCTCAAAAAAATAAAGAGGCTGAGTTCTTAATCTCATTCTGCCCAGGAAACTATCTATGGAAATATATTTCCTCCCTAGTGACTAGTTGTACATACTAAGAGATTTTGGATTTGGAGGATTTAATAAAATATACCCATACTACTAGCCTTCTTTCATTTCTGAACGAATGAACGAATGAATGAATGAATGAATTTTACTTTGTTTTAATAGGCTTTATTTTTAAAAACAGTTTTAGGCTTACAGAAAAACTTGGAAAAAGGACACAGTTCAAATATATCTCCTCAATCCATTGCTTCCCCTTTATTAATGTCTTGCATTAATGTGGTATTTTTGTTATGGTTCATGAATCAATATTGTTACATTATTATCAACTTAAGGTCATAGTTTACATTAGGGTTCACTCTTTGTACTATAAAGTCCTATGGGTTTTGACAAATGTATGTCATGTGTCCACCATTACAGTGTCATATAGAAAATAGCTTCACTGCTCTGAAATTACTCTGTGCACCACTGATTCATTCCTACCTTCCTCCCTACCCAACCCCTGGCAACCACTGACCTTTTTCTCCATAGTTTTGCCATTTCTAGAACGTCATGTAGTTGGAATCATATGGTATGTAGCCCTGTAGACTGAATTCTTTCACACAATTTAAGATACCTCTATGTCCTTTTGTGGCTCGACAGCTCATTTCTCTTTATCATTGGTTATATCTCACTGAATGGATTTGCCACATTTTGTTTATCCATTCACCTCTTGAAGAACAATGTGGTCACTACCATTTGGGACAATTATGAATAAATAACACCTTTATAAACATTAGCATGACAGTTTTAATATTTAGTTTTCAACTCATTTGGATAAATACCTAGAATCATGATTACATGGTATGACTATGTTTAACTCTGTAAGAAACTGCCAAACTGTCTTCCAAAATGGCTGTACCATTTTGCATTCCCATTGGCAATGAATGAGAGGACTTGTTGCTCTGCATGCCTGTCAGCATTTGATGTGTGACTGTTTTTAGTCATTTTAGTTTGACAGATTTTAGTCAGATGTGTAGTGCTACCTCACTTTTAATTTACAATTCCCTAATGACATATGACCTTGAACATCTTCTCATATGTTTATTTCCTATGTGTATGTCTTGTTGAGGTGTCTATTCAGATATTTGCCCATTTTTTTAATTAGATTGTTTCTTTTGTTGTTGTTGAGTTTGAACAGGTTTTTTTGTTTTTTTTTTTTTTTTGGATATTTTGAATACAAGTCCTTTACCACACATATGTGTTTTGCAAATATTTTCTCCCAGTCTGTGGCTTGTTTTTTCATTCTCTTAACAGTGTCTTTCTCAGAGCAGAGGTTTCTGGGGTTTTTTTTGTTTTGTTTTTAAGATTTATTTATTTATTTGATAAAGAGAGAGAGCGGGGGGAGTGGGACAGGGAAGGAGAGGGAGAGAGAGAATCCCAAGCAGACTCCCTACTGAGCACAGAGCCTGACAGGGGGCTTGATCCCAGGACCCTGAGATCATGACCTGAGCCGAAACCAAGAGTCAGACCCTTAACTGACTGAGCCACCCAGGACCCTCTTTCAGAGCAGTTTTAATTTTAATGTAGTCCAATCTAATTTTTTAATTTCATATATTGTACTGTTGAGTGTTGTATCTAAAAGGTTCTCAAAAAATTCAAGGTTACCTAGATTTTATTCCTATTTTATTTTCTTTTTTCTTCTTTTTATTTTTTTAATTATTTTTATTTTGTTATATTAGTCACCATACAGTACATTCCCAGTTCCTATTTTATTTTCTATGAGTTTTATAGTTTGGCATTTTACATTTAGATCTATGATCTATTTTGAGTCAATTTTTGTGAAAGCTATAAGGTCTTTTTATGTAGATGTTCAGGTGTTTCAGCACTATTTGTTGATAAGACTATCCTTTCTCCAATTGAATTGGCTTTGATCTTCTGTCAAAGATCAGTTCACTATATTAATGTTGGTCTCTTTTGGGCTGTCTATTCTGGTCTATTGATTTGTCAATTATTTCACCAATATCACACTGTTTTGATTACTCTAGCTTTATAATAAGTCTTGAGTTTGGGCAATGTTGGCACTCTTGGTTTTTCTTTTCAATATTTTGTTGGCTTTTCTGGGTCTTTTGACATTCCATCTAAATTTAGAATCAGGTTGTTGATATCCACAGAATAACTTCCTGTATTTTGACTGGAACTGTTTTGATCAAGTTTGAAGAATTGACATCTTAACATATTCAGGATTCCCATCCATGAACATGAAATATCTATTTATTTGGTTCTTTTTTGACTTCTTTCACTAGGGTTTTACAGTTTTTCTTATATAGATATTGTACATGTTTTATTAGATATACCCATGATTATTTCATTTTTGATGCCTATATAAATGGTGTAATTTCAAATGCAACTGTTCATTACTGGTATACAGAAAAGCAATTGTCTTTCGTCTTTTTGTAACCTTGCTATAATGGCTTATTAGTTCCAGGAGTTCTTTTGGTTATTTTGGATAATCCTGTCACCAGGAAACAAAATCCATTTCAATTCTTCTGAATATATTTTATTTCCTCTTCTTGTTTTGTTGGATTAGCTAGGACTTCCTGAATGATGTCGAATAGAAGTGATAAGAGGGTACATTGTTAATTTGTTCGTAATCTCAAGGGAAAGCATTTCTCACCATTAAATATGTTACCTGTAGGATTTTTATAAATGAATTTTATCAGTGTGCTTAAATTATTCTCTACTCATAGTTTGCTGAGAGTGTTTGTAAGGAATCCCTGTTGGATTTTGTTAAATCTTTTTCTGCATCTATTGCCATGATCATATGATTAATTTTTAGCCTGCTGATGTTATAAATTACATGAATTGATTTTCAAATGTTGACCCAACCTTGCATACTTGGAATAATTCCACTTAGTCATGATGTATAATTTTTTTAAATACATCATTGGATTTCATTTGTGAATATTTTGTTAAGATTCTTTTTCCACCTATGTTCATGGCAATATTCACCTGGAGCTTTTCTGTCTTACAGTGCCATGGTCAGATTTTGGTATTAAGATGATACTGGCCTCACAGAATGAGTTTGTAAGTATTCCTCTGTTTTTGAAAGTTTGTAGAGAACTGATCTATTTTCTTGGTTAAATGTTTGGTTGATTCTCAAGTGTTATATGCAACTAATGAATCATCGAACTTTACATCAGAAACCAGGGATGTACTGTATGGTGACTAACACAATATAATAAAAAAACATTAAAATAAAAAAAAAACAAAAACAAAATAAAGTTGAACAGAGAAAATATATAGCCAGCTGTAATGATGCTTTGGATTGCCTTAGTTATTCTTTAAATCATTTACTCTTCCATCAACAAACATTGCCTATTTTGTTCCAGACACTGTGCTATCCCTTAATAAACAAAAATGAAAACAGCACATTCCTTACCCTCAAAAGAAAAATGTTTGGTTGAATTCACAAGTGAAACCCTCTGAACCTGGCACTTTGTATTTTGAACAGTTATTAATTTTTTATTCAGTTTCTTTAATAAATATAGTCTTATCCAGATCATTTATCTCTTCTTGTGTGAGTTTTGATCATTTGTGTCTTTTAAAGAATTGCTGCATTCATCTAAATTACCAAATGTGTGTCTACAGAGTTGTTCGTAATTGTATTAGTCAAGGTTCTCCAGAGAAACAGAACCATCAATAGGGGGCAATATATATATATATATATATATATATATATATATATATATATACAGAGAGAGAGAGAGAGAAAGAGAAAGAGAAAAATAGGGAGGAAGGGAGAGGGAGAAAGAAGCGGGTGTATTTTTAGGAATTGGCTCATTCGATTGTGTGGGCTGCCAAATTCAAAATCTGTAGAATAGGCCAGTAGGTTGGAAGCCCAAGGAGGCTGATGTTGCAGTCTTGCGTCTGAAGGCAGAATTCCTTCTTCCTTGAGAGAATTCAGTCTTTTTTCTTACATTTTCAAATGATTGAATATGTCTTAGTCTGCTCAGGTTGCTATAACAAAATACCACAGACTGGGGGGCTTACACAACAGGTGTTTATTTCTCACAGTTCCAGAATCTGGGGAGTCCAAAATCAAGGTGCCAGTCAGTTTGGTTCCTGCTGAAAACCCTCCTCCTGGCTTGCAGAGAGCCATCTTCTCACTGTGTCCTCATATGATGGAGAGAGAAAGTTCTGGTGTCTCTTCTGCTTCAAGGGCACTAATCCTATCATGGGGGTTCCACCCTCGTCTAAACCTAATTACCTTCCAAAGTCCCACCTCCTAAGACCATCACATTTGAGGTTAAGGGCTTAAATATATGGATTTTTGGAGAATGCAGACTTTCAGTCCATTCAAATGAGAGAGTTGAATGGGTGTTGCTGTTTTCCTCATTGTCTATTGATTTAAATGTTAACATCTAAAAAATACCCTTACAGCAACATCTATACTGCTGTTTGACGAAATAACTGGGTACCATAGCCTAGCCACGCTGACACATAAAATTTAACATCACAATAATATTCCTTTATATCCTTTTAATATCCATGGGATTACAGTGGTGACCTCTTTCTTATTTCTAATATTAGTCATTTGCATCTTTCTTATTTTCCTGTTCAGCCTGGCTAGAGAAAAGTTTACCAATTTTATTGATCTTTTCAAAGGACCAGATTTTGGTTTCACTGATTTTTTTCTATTAATCTCGTTTTCAATTGTTTTTCTAATTTTCATTTTTCTTTTCTTCTGATTAATTTAGTTTTAATTTGTTCTCTCTTTTCTATTTTCCTAATGTGGGAGCCTAAATGATTGACTTACATTTTTCTTCTTTTCTGATTACGCACTTAATGCATATATTAAGCTCTGCTTTCGCTGTGTCCAACAAATTTTGTTAATGTGTGTTTTCTTTTCATTCAGTTTTTTCTTTTAAGTTTTCCTAAGACTGTTTTTTTTACTTGTATGTGATCTAAAACGTTGTTTAATCTCCAAATATTCCATCTACTGTTTTATTATTGATTTTTCCAGTTTAATTATGTTTTAGTTTGGGAGCACACTTCACATGATTTCTATTTGCTAAAAGTTTGTTAAAAGGTGTTTTATGACCTAGGATATGTTCAGAACTCGGTGAACATTCCATGTGAGCTTGCAAAAAAACGTGTATTATGCTGTTGTTAGATGAAGTATTTTATAAATGTCAATTAGGTCCAGTTTTTATAATACTTTTCGGTTGAACGATATGCTTATTGATTTTCTGTCTGCTGACTCTGTCAATTACTGACAGAGGGGTGCTGAAATCTAGAACTATAATAGTGGTTTTATCTATTTCTTGCAGTTTACCAGTTTGTGCTTCACAAATTTTGATGCTATGGTTAGGCATACACATTAAAGATTGTTATGTCTTCCTAAAGAATTTAACCCTTTGTTATTACTTAATGCCCTTAATTTACTTACTACTTATCTCTGATAGTCTTCCTTACTGAGTGCTTTGCTTGAAATAAATACAGCTTCTCCAGCTTTCTTTTGGTTAGTGTTATCATGGCATATCATCCTCATCTTTTTTGCTTTTAATCTACATGTATCTTTATACTTAAAATGGGTTTCTTATAGATAACATAGTTGGGACTTCTTTTTCTTCTTTTTATCCACTCAGCAAGTGTCTGTCTTTTAAGTAGTGTATTTTTATTTCATTTTTATAACTAAAATAAAATCATTGCTAGAACAAAAAGACCTCTTAAAAGGTAACTTCTCTTGTTAAATTACAACTGGTTCAGTCATACCGCTGAATTATATACACAGGAAATTTGTTTTATCTTCTAGCATAACTTGATATAAGAAGAACTAATTTATGATTTATTTTAGCCAATTTAAATCTTCTTTCTTCTGTTAATTAGAGTTATAAACATATTTAGACATATTTATAAAGTAATGTTTGACAAGCATTTGATCATTTATTTGTTAGCAAACCAGCGAAATGCAAGATCGAAGTTGATAGGTATTAGGTGAGAGAGATTTTAAAGTGTTAAAGAGCTTTTGAAAAGGAGAGAGGGTGTATCAGATTTGAATTTTGGAAAGATAACTCAGATGCCAGCAAAGAAGACAAATGCACACAGGAAGATTAGCCAGGAACCCCCTGGAGGCTATGGAAGTGGTCTCAGTGATGTTCAACGACTACCTGAATTGAAACTGTAGTAGTGGAAGTTAACACAGTAAATGCCTTGTATAGTTGTTAATCAGGTAAACTAATCTGTAGGATTTGGTGATGGAGGAAATGAAGGAGCAAGGGTGCCAAGGATGATTCCAGGCTTTCAGCATCGAGAGACTGGGCAAATGCAAACCTTGTTACCCAAGATAGAGAATGTAGAAGCAGGAACAGGTGAAAAGTGATAATTAGTTCTCTATTATGCATGATGTGCCAGTCCAGTACCTCTGGGTAAAGATTTCTAGTTGATATTTAAATTAAATGGTGCTTAAGTTCATGCAAGGGGTGTAAACCTGAGGGCCATCAATGCAAAGACAAAAGTTGAATCAGTGAAGGCCCCTTGAATAGAGATGGAGACAGAGTCAAGGACATTGAAAACTATAAAAACCAATTATAACCTATTCATCCTTGGATTTTATAATTTAATAGCTTACAATAAAGAACAGCCCTCTATGTGCTTCTAACTAGACTGAGTCATTCTTAGGAAGTATGTGGCCATCTCTAGCAGCCTTTATATTTTTAACTAGCCTTTGTTCTGGTGACTAAGAGTTATGTAATTCAACCATATAAGCCATGTTTAGGCAAAATAATTTTTTATGGAAAAAAACAATATTATATAATATCCCGAACTAGTTCATATGGAATATCAGAAAGGTACTTGACATTTGATTCAGAGCAAATTTCCAAAGACACAGATGTTCAAGAAAAGAGACTTCTAGCCTATTTGAAACAAGTTCTGGGTTCTCGTGAATTTGTGGTATTAATTTTAAATTCATCTATTATTTATTATATATTATTACAATTCATATTGTTACTTATGAAAAACTACTATATATATGCAAGGTCCTCTTTTGGACATTCTGTGGGATACAAAGGTAAATCAAGCATAAACTGTCCTTAAGATACTTATGGCCTAGTATGGGGAAAATAAGACACAAACTTAGGTAAGTATACAAGGAGTACAGGGTTAAGAATCACAGACAATTTAAAAATGAAATTAAGTAAACAATCCCATTTACAATAGCATCAAAGACACATAAAATACTTAGAAATACATTTAACCAAAAAAGTTAGAAGTTTATAGTCTGCAAAATACAAAATATTTGTTAGAAGAAATTGAAGATCTAAATAAATGGGAAAACATCCCATGTTCATGTGTTCATGGATCAGAAGTATGGTTATGCATTGTTGAAAAGACAATACCCCTCAAATTTATCTATAAGTGCAACAAATTCCCTGTCAGAGTCCCAACTGACTTCTTCCTAAAAACTGAAAACTGATTCTAAAATTCACGTGAAATTGCAGGGGACCTGAAATAGCCAAGACAATAGCAGAGCTTTACCCTGTTTTTCCTCATAAAAATGAGCATGTTTTCTGGGGTCTGATTTCCAGTTTTGCCACTTGCTAGCTATGTTGTCCATGTCTTCATGAAATGCAAAATGGGATAACTGCCATTTAATGTACACTTTTTTCCTTGTCAATGGGCAAAATCAGGGAACTCTGTAGCCCCTATCCAATATTATCTTGAATTTCCCATATCCCTGCAAGAGGTCGACAATGAATTTCCCAAAGCGTCATGCCACTTCAGTATAAGTATGTGGAGAAGATGGCAGTGGAATGGCAGGTAAGGGCAGATTAGACAATTTCTTCCATCTTATGAACTTTTGAGAGGGTTTTCCTTTGCCATTTAGGGATTCAATAACTGATTCTCATTTAAATCAACACATCCCATTATGTTGATATAGCTCTTAAATTATAAAAAAATTATTTTTTGTAGATGACATAATTGTGTAGAAAATCCCAAAGGATCAACAACAAGAACAACACCTCCTGGAACTAATAAGTAATTATAGTAAGGTTTCAGGATACAAGGTTAATATACAAAAGCCGATTGCCTTCTTGTATATCCGCAATGAACAACTGGAATTTGCAATTCAAAACACAACACTATTTATAATAGCACCCTAGGTATAGATCTAAGAAAATGTGAACAGGATCTATATGAAGAAAAATATAAACCGAAGAAAGAAACCAAAGAAAGATCTAAGTAAGTGGAAAGATATTTCACTATAAGAAGACTTAGTAGTGTTAAGACATCAGCTTAGATGTGAATTCAGATGCCTCATTGATCAATATATACAGACGGCAATAAAGTATATGAAAAGATACTCAATATCCTAGGACATTAGGGAACTGTTGATTAAAACAACAAGATGCCATCACACACCTATTTGAATGGCTAAAATTCAAAACATGGACAACACCAAATACTGGCGAGAACATGAGGCGTCAGGAGCTCTCATCCATTGCTGGTGAAAATGCAAAATGGTACTGTCATTTTGGAGGACACTTGGATAGTTTTATATAAAACTAAACATAGTCTTACCATATGATCCAGCAATCAGTCTCCTAGATATTTATCCGAATGAGCTGAAAACTTATGTCCATACAGAACCCTGCACACAAATGCTTATAGAAATTTTATTCACAGTTGCCAAAAATAGGAAGCAACCAAGACATGTCCTTCAATAAATGAATGGAAAAACAAACTGTGGTACATCCATTCCATGGAATTTTATTGAGAAATAAAAGAAATGAACTATTAAGCCACAAAAAATCATGGAGGAACCTTAAACATACATTGCCAAGTGAAAGAATCCAGTCTAAAAAAGCTATATACTGCATGATTCCAACTATACGACATTCTAGAAAGGCAAAATATAGAGACCATAAACATACTGGTGGTCGCTATGCATTCAAAGGGAGGGAAGGAGGGGTAAATAAGTGGAGCACAAAGGATTTTTAAGGGCAGTGAAACTATTCCGTATGATACTGTAATGGTGGATACATGACACTACATTTGTTAAAACCCATAGAACTGTACAACACAAAAGGTGAACCCTAATGACTGCCATGAACCTTACTTAATAATAATGTATCAATATTGGTTCATCGATTTAACAAATGTACCACACAAATGCAAGATGTTAATAATAGGAGAAATTGTACAGAGGAAGAGTGGGTATATGACAGTTCTCTACTTTCTGCTTAACATTTCTGTGAACTTAAAACTACTCTAAAATATAAACTATATAGCAAAAAAAAGTCCACAGTAAATTAAAAAATTAATTCGCAGCAAATTACACATATACGTGTATAAAAATACCTATATAATACATATGCATGTACACACTTTCAGATAAAATAACTCTACATCTCTTTTTCATGATAGTTTTTTAATGTTGTATTGTGTTATTTTCCCTCTTCTATTATAGCGCTTCTACAGGGACTGTCACCAGGAAGTGAGGAAATGCAGATAGTTATGCTAAATTATACTTGCAAGAAATGTGGTAGTGAAGGGCGCTGAGCTGAAATGATTAGCTGTGGGAATCTGAAGGTCTACTAAAGAATTATTCTAAAATGATATAATGATGCCAACCATAAAGATAGGTAGTTCGTAGCTCACTAAATTTTACTCTTCAGTTATTTCACTTTCTTTCAAGGAATACAGTTGGATACTTGAATATGAAACTGTTACCACGTGAGGAAAACAAACAAGCACATACCAAGTCATTGATGCTGATCATGAGAACGTGTTGGTACTCTCTGCCGTCTTTACCTTCAATATCACAGTCGGATGATGCTACCGGCAACAGAACAAGGATCAGGGGAGGAATTCCAAAGATATACCTGAAAGAAACTAAATTGAACAGTGAATAAGAATAAGCCAAATGTTGTAAGTCATATCATATGTCCGATTGTGTTGTTTCAAATGGCCTGACCATGTATTTCTAATAATTTTTTGAAATGCATCTCGGCTTTTGGATAAAGTGGGAAGAACCCTAAAATTCAGTATTATGTAACAACCAGAGTAGGACTGCATTTTAGACTTTAGATTTCTTTCACTTTTTTACTTAAAAAGTACTCTTTGGAAAAGCACTGAACAGGTGGGATGAAAGCAAATTCTCTGCCTCTGAAAAACACTCTAAGGTACAAATAATTATTCAGTTTTGATTTATATTGACCACTTCTACAAGAAATGGCATCTACAGATAAACTGGTAAATGATAGGTAAAAAAATGTTACACATTTTTGAAATTTTATTATTTATGGCATGTATATTTACATAAACCTTGATGATTGTCCAAGTACCAGCAACACTGCACATTTATTTCCATGATACTGTGATTATATTCTTTCTTATTTATGATGGACCTTAAAGTGTTTAGCCTTCCCAGAGCTGTGACAAAGTTGACATTTACATTTTGACACTCTATCTTTTCAGTATATTCTTTGTTTCTAAGTGCCCAGAGACCCATATTTTCTACAAACATAGCTCTCTCTAGCTTCTTGACATCTTAGAAAAACCCATTAAATAAATTCACACCCTGGTAACTAATGATTTATATCTGTTTTTGATAAGCCTTCCTACTTAGAGGCAATTGTCTAATCAAAAGGAATGAAACTAGAAATGGTATCATTTTGGGCAGTAATAATGCACTGATGGAAAGCCAATTATTCCCAGAGACATTAAAATGTGGTTATATAGAGACATATTTTTTCATAAGTCTGCCAAAATGTCTTGTTTGCATCTCTCTGCAAACTCTCGAGTTATGTTGACAATATATTCCTTTTAATTTCCCAGATGAAATTTAACTGTACTTTATGAGTGCAAGACATTTCACCTGTGTGTCTTTTTTGATTGGGACTACAAACAATACTCTTTGGAACCCTAGGAACAAATATTGTGATGTATGTTAAATACATCATAAAGTTCCCAATAACATTATCATCTATTGTGTCATTATCTGTCATGTAAAAATCGGTAGCACCCCCAATAAATGATGGGCTATTTGTGAACCATATTTTTACAAATAGAGAAAGTAGGCTAAATAGCAGCTGTGAGAACAAACATAAATCCCACATCTCATCTTCATATATCACAGACACTTGACAAGGTAAGAGAAACAAAATGAGACATGGAATTGATTCACAGCTCTGCCACTATGAATCTATACCCATACCAGCAAAATTCACTTAGGAGATTAATAACGATAATGATGATAGTTATGTTGGAGTACCTATCGTGTGCCAAGCACTTTGTTACCTTATACCTATGTGTAAAGACCAAAAGAGTCCTATGAATTAATCTTTTTGTAAAAACCAGATAGTAGGTGCCAGGTCTGGATTCTAACCTGAGTTTACTGCCTCACCAGGACTTGATCAGAAATGTCCATAATCTTTTGTTAATATGTAATTACATTAGTCCTCTGAATGTAGCCACTTCTATGTAATATTACATAGTTCTCTCTCTCCTACTACTGCTCCTTCATCCTGAAGACTCTCAGACAATAGTCAATTGCTATTTATTTACTAGATCCTGACTTTGTAATTAGATTTGTACAGACTATATAGATCCAAACTTCATTTTTTCTGTCTTCTTACAGGTGTCCAAAAGGTACACTTTGGAAAGAGTAGGTGATAAGAGATTATATAGCATACAACTTGAAATGAGTTTTAAGGGGAATATATTAAAACAATTAAATACTAGAATGAAAAAAGAGACCTTTTTATTATTCTACATAAATGTTATTTTAAAGGTCCATCTTTTATGTTTTGACAAAGGAGTTTGTTTTATTTTCTATGAGCACTAGCTGTTGTGTCATCTTTACCCCAACTTTCAGTAATTAGTGCTCCCTAAATTCATATTGAGCCATTTACTCATTGAATGACATTTACCAGTGCTTTCAATGATGGTTTGGTAGAAACTTAGTCTTTTTCATGTAATAAAACTAGTTTCTCAATCCTGAAACATAATTTGTCTCGGGGCACCTGGGTGGCTCAGTCAGTTAAGCATCTGACTCTTGATTTCTGCTCAGGTCATGATCTCAGGGTCGTGAGATGGAGCCTGGCATCAGGCTCTCAGTGTACAGCCTGCTAAAGATGCTCTCTCTCTCTCCCTCTGATCCTGCCCCCTCCTGCACACGCGTTCTATAAATAAATAAATATATAAATAAATAAATAATAAATAAATAAATAAAATCTTTTTAAAAAATGAAACATAATTTGCTTTGTCTATAAAGACAAAGCCATTGTTGCCATTGTTGTTATATAGGTTAGCTCCAGCTGGACTAGGCCAAACAAAACACAGAGGATTGGAGTATGGAAACTCAGGGTTTTTGTCTTGGTGTGACGGGGGGTTATATGACAATGCGTTGTGTGACTAAGTGAATGACAGTGTCTTTTAAGTTTCATTTAAATGATCTGTAAAATGAAAACTTTAGACTAAACGATCCTTGAATGTCCCTTTCAACTTTCAAGCACCTTAATTCTAAGAATCTTCCTGGCCGTACCAATAAAATATTTCTTTAGACTTGAAATTGCCTCATGGACAATACAGCAAACACACCCAGGGCTTCAGACCCATCTCACGGGTTCCCACCTCTCAAATTAACAACTGCAGTTTGGTCTGCAATTGAAGTCTTTTCTCCACACCATACAGAGAATAAGCATATTAATATTGCCTAGTTTGAGCATGCTTTTGACATTGTTGTCGCAATAGGAAAAAACTATGCTTTTATTCTGTTTTGTTTCAGATTATGCATAGACATTCACCCCTTTCATGACCCTGAACTTTTCTTTAGGTTACAGAAAAGACAAACCGTAAGGAATAATGCAAGGCAAGCCTGGGCCTGTAGAATTTTGTCTTTAGATTTCCTGAAGGGATTGAAACTGGAGAATTTGTTTTTCAATAGGGAATTTGGTTACACCAGAATGATGGCTGTCTAAAAAGTTCTTGTTGGTTTTTAATTTAAGCCAAATAATACATTCAATCCTCAACTGCATAAGTTATGGGGTCAAAGTGAACATAAATAAACTAGTTTCTATAGTCTATCAATTCAGTCTTTCATCACTCTTTAAGATCAGTAAGTGCTTACTGAATGTCCATTATAAACATTTCATAGACCCATTTTCACTGGAATTTTAAAAAATACTCAAAAGACATTCAGGATGGAATAGAAAACATTATCTGAATATATGACTTGGCTTTAATATGAATGATTGGCACAAGCAAATTGGTGCATAAAGAGAAGAAAAAGTTAATAAACAGAAAACAACCATGAGTTGTATGGAAATCAGCTCATTAAGGTTACAAACATAAATCTGATTATCCTCCTATAAAGAAATCTAATTTCTGCCACAATCAACACTAAGACTGCTCTGTATACTCTATCCACAAATCCCATGATAGACACTTAAAGATATTTCTGCAGCCATCCTGTGATATTGCACACGGTATTTCATTTAATCTCATAACCACTTCAGGAAGTAAGTTCTACAGATTATTCACAGTTCTGCAGATGGAGAATCTAAGAAACAAAGAAACTTTTCCCCCATATATAACCTGTATAGTAAGAGACAGGTTAAAAAGTTCAGAAACTCGGCTTTTCGCCACTGAGCTGCACTGCTTCCTACAAAACAAGCGTGTGTGTGTGTGCGCGTGCGCACGCGCGCACGCATGCGTAGTCAAGGAAATGTACAAAAACCCATCTTTTTCCACATGAACCTCACTAAGGTGCTTCCTGGCCAAGCTCTGAAACACCGCATCATACACTCCTATTTCAGGAAAACAGACACTAAATATTTGCTCTTATGACACCAGGTTATGTGTCAGAGGTAAGACCAGAAAACATAATCTCATGTGCGTGAATGTGAATATGACTTATAAATTGATCCTATAAAATCATTTTTCCATTTTTGTTTAAGATACTGAAACAGTGATGTGGTACCATGTGTGATTCTCCTCTGTACCTGTTTAGGCTTTCTCATCTTTCTTGGTTCCCTGTTTTTATTAGTATCCCATTTTTGGTCCTCAAATATGATTAATTTATTTAAACTAAATAGTACCCTGTAGAACCACATAGTAGGGCCTCAACTACCAACTCCCCAAAGAAACAGCAAAGGAAAAGTTGAAAGAGTAACTCTATCCTTAAGGTTCTTGTGAAATCTTTTGGAAATGCAAAAGCCACACGTTATAATCATTATTATCAGAAGTTCAAAATTCTAATATTTTGTTTGCTAATAACTGTTAGTAGATGAATAATATAGATACATTTAAGGAAATAAAGCTCCTTGTTAATAATGTACATCCCAGCTTCCTTTTCTTTTTTTTAACCTCTCCGATTCAAATCAGAGATGATGTAGAGATTAGAACCAAGAGCTACAAGAAAGAAATAATTGCAGGAGATCCATGGCATTGTGAGGCAGATAGGGATATACCTAATTTCTAATTCTATACTAAACTTCTGGAGGGCGCCCATTACAAATCTTTTTCCATAATCACCTTCCATACTCCCCCCCCCCCATGTTGTTACTGATCTGGTACTTCTTGGCTATGCCAAGTCAAGATCCTTTAATACCTATGAGGGAGGAAAGGCTTTCTGACCTAACGGTGTAGCCTGGAAAGCGCACAGACCAAGCACGAAACGGAAGAGCAATTTGCTCCCTATTCCCGCGCCCTCCCCCACCGTCCTTTTTTTTTTTTCTTTTTCTTTTCTTTTTTTGCATGAGGAAGTATTTACTATAAAACATTCTAATTTCCCTCAGCAGATCTTCGCCCCTCACAACTCTTTTTTCCTTTCGTTCCTATCCGGTAAACTTTTTGGCTCTTTCCCTTGGCCATATGGCTGCCAAGGGAATCCAGCTCGCTCACCTCAGCTCTGCCCTTCTCCGTAGTCCGCACGAATAAAAATATATTAGATCTCAGCAAAAGTCTAGAATTTAGACTTAAGCCTATTTAATCCTGCCCCACCAAGGAGCACCCATATAGGAAAAAACAAAAACCCGAAACTCGCCTTTCTCGGTGCCAGCCCGAGGACTTGGGTTCCCAGCAAAGGGCACGAGGTACAGCCCCGGTCGGAAACTCCCAGCCTGGCTGAGGGGACGAAACGGGGTTTTCCAGAGACCTGTCCCCTTAGGGTTTAAAAGCGCGTCCCGTGGGAGCTTCGCTTTCACTTCTCTAGAGAGTAGGGAACTCCACGAGCTCAGGTAACTCGCCCCTACCCGGGCGCCTGGGAGTAACAGGGCGCCGCCAGGAGCCGGAGCTCGCGTAGGGCGGGCTGGGCGCCGGCTTGACAGAGGGCAGCGCGGGCTGGAAAGACTGACGGCGAGCTATTGGCTACCGCTGAGACCTGGTTGCGGGCTGCCACCGCTGAGCGGCGCGGAGGCTGCAGCGCTGGGTCTCGAGTCGGCGTCGGGGACGGCTTCTTGCAGCGGGCTAGGCGCCTTCGTCCCGACTGCAAGTGGCTGTGGGCCAGGGTACCGAGGCGCGGCTGACGCCTGCCTGTGGGAGAGCCAGCGCTCTCGACAGGTCCAAAGTGCAAGGCTGGGCTGTTCCCGGACGCGCCTGGGCGCGGGGCCCGGCGACGCGTCCTGGAGTCCCCCGGCGTGCCGGGCGTGCGGACTGGTGCGCCTGGGAGAGGAGCGCTTACCATGGAACATGGTCTGCGGGAGGCGGGCGTGGTCATGACGACCGCCACTGCAGCAGGAGCAAGCTCTCACCGCCCATAGTCGCTGCCAGGACCCGGGTCTTCCGCGGAGTTGCCGGGAGGCCGTGCCGGGTAGGGCGGCCTCTGCCGCTGGTTCCTCTCACCCACGCCGCGCCTGCTGCTTCATCCATCCCAAGGGGGGCGGCACACACCACGGCCCGGCTCTGCGCTTTGCCTTTCCCATAACTTCCGTAGGATCAGTCGGCAGTGTACTTTCAGTTTCTACTTCGCGCTGGGTCTGCAGGTTTTATCTTTGGGTTCACCACCGGGGTGCCTTCACCGCCCCACCTCTCTTGAGCACCTGCGTCCTCCCTTAGCTCTTCTCGTGCACCTGAACCGGGACCAGAGGAGGGCGCGAATTTCCAAAGCACCACAGGAGGAAGGAGCTGGCCTTCTGAATGAGAACAATTCGAGGCAAAAGACGTTCCAAATGACCTCTAACCGTCTTGGCAAAGCTAGGCGACTGGGATCTAAAAGCATTGGTTGCTAATCTGTCCACGGAATCCCCAAATGTGTAGGGCGAAAGCTAGGCAATCGCAAGCCTACGCCACCAAGGAGGCGTCGCAGCTCTTGCCACGGATGTAGTGGACGATGCCAAGTCGTCTTGAAAAAAAGAGAAAAAGGAAGTAAAGAAAGATTAAAAGGGTCACGCCCTCAGCCCCTCAACCTCTGTAATCAGTCTCTTTCTGCCCTGTGTTTTGTAGATGCGCCTGCCCAGGTGAGACCTCAAAGAAAAATAATCCTGTGGGTGCATCTAATCTGGTAAGTGGTATGTTTGGACCCGAAGCACAATGCCCAGGTTAGGTGGAGAAAATGGAGACTGACTATAATAGTTGATAATTATGACTCCGACCGATACATGTATCTGAATTGGCCAATAAGTCATACTAACCATTTTTACTGTATTCTACTGAGGAGTTAATTTTTTTCTAAGCCTGAATTATTTTAGTATTTCCTGCTTCAATTTGTTTTCTGATATTCTGCAGGAACCCTGTTTAAAAGAAGGTGGGTAAAGTAGTAACAGTGATGATGATAACGGCTATCATTTATCTAGCATTTACTCTGCACTAGTATTGTGCTAAGCATTTTATATATATATCCTCTCACGCAAAATTGTCTATGAGTAGACAGTTTTCTTATCTGCACTTCACAGATGTGGGAACTGAGACTTCCTTAAGTAACTTGCCAGAGTTCACTTAGCTAGTTAGTAACAGAGCTTGGACACAAACCTGCTGTAGTCTGGCTCTAGAGTTCATGCTTGCAGCCTCTGTGTTAGCCATCCTTGTGAAAAATGTGGAAATTGATGCCAAGAGGGAGAAAGGGTCAGGTATCATGTGGGTGTGTCTTTGCTCAGGAAAGCTTTCTGGAGTTTCTGAGTTCTAAGTTGAGACTGAAGCAGGAACTAACCTAAGGCTGTGAACATTCCAGATTCAGTTACAGTGTGAACAAAGAACAGAGGAAAGAAGGGAGAAAGAACAGAAGTGAATGATTGAGACGGAGTTGCTCAAACCTAAAGCTTGGATCTCCCATTCGTCTTTTAGTCTCACTTCTCACATGCAATCCATAGGCAAGTTTTGTCAACTCTACCTCTAAGATAAATCCTGAATCCAATCTGTCCACTCTGAGAATTGCACATGGGCAAACCATTAAAACCCTGTCTAGGGTATCTTCCAGCTTTCACTCTTGCTTAAGACTTCTTCACTCTCCTCATAGCAGCAGGATATTTGATTTACGCAATGCCACCTTCTGTGACCACCCTCTGCCCACTTGCCACTGTGTACCAAGCCTTTAAGGTCTTCCTGTGTGATCTGGGTGCTATTGCCTTCTCTTACCCCTCTCTGGCACACAACTCACTCTCTCCTGCCTTTTTCTTTCCTGTGCTTTTTAGCCAAGCCTCTGTCCACTTAGAATAGTCTCCAGCACACAGGTATTCAGAAAGTATTGTTGAGTGAGAGAATGAGAGAGAACAACTGTATGAGAATGCATGAATGAGAACATGCATGCAGAGAGAATATGTAAAGGCAGAAGGGAAGTAGAAGGAAAGAGGAGGAGGAGGAGGGAAGCAAATGAGAACAGGAGACAGAATGTGGTGGGAAAAGCCAAGGATTTCCTTTTGACTAGAGCCTAGAGTGGGAGGTGGGGAGTGGAAAAACAGGAGGATGGAGTGACTTTTAAAAATGAATTCTGTAACTAAACACACCTAGATTGGTTATTTATTAGTTTAAAATCCCTGACAGCAGCATTGAGGTATGTAATTGCACATAGCCTGCACCTTTTTTTTTTAAATACTTTCAGATATAGATAAAAGAGCATCCATCAATAACTTCCTCAAGAGGAAATCCGTCTTCCTTTTTCATGAAGTCACCATAAAACCTGACAGAATAAGGGCTTGTGCATAAGTGAACTTTTGGGAATCATGAGAGGAAATTATTCAGAGCTCCAGGAGAGGACATATAAATTCCACCCTAAACTTTAACCCTAAATATGAAGAATTACTCTGAAAAGGATACCCATAAAGTATTTGGAATTTTTATTGGTATATGAAAAGGGATACATTCTAACTACATCAAGTTATTATTCTTCTGTGTATGAGGGAATTAATAGCATTTTAAAGAATTACAAAAATGAAGTCTTAAATTAGTGGTTGATATTTCAATAAGCTAAACATTATTTTTTATAAGACAGACGGACAAGGATTAACCATTCTATGAATTTTATATGCTAATGCTTTATGATTAGAGAAATGGAGTGGATATTATCATGTTCACTCATAGACTCAATGAACTGTGCAGAAAAGTCAACACAGAAACAAAATAGTACATAGTTTTGAATTACAACCAATACATATTAGGAGGGAAGACATCATCTCAGAATGATTTATACAATGTAATAGAAAACATTGAAATAAAATGATATCAATGTCTACTTAAAGGGAGAATTGTTAAAGATTAATCAACATCTTTTTAATTGTTCTGCAATCTTCAAACTGGTCAGTGGTAAACCTGAAAATATTTTCTTGATTAATTATCTGAACTATTTTTGCCCAACCTAATATGACTATTGTTTATCATCTGAGATCTGAATGCTAGCAATTTTTCTGTCTATAGATTTTTTCGAGGTTCCTATGGCTTATTTTTCCAGGCATAATACTCAACGTATTTCAAACACAGACACACACACAGACATACCACGTACACATAAAGCCTCCATGTGTTCAGTGTAGTCGCACAGGGGCCTATGTGTGGAAGGTTTCCTTGCTTGGTTTAATACTCTCCTATCACTGTCTTGGAATTCTTAATTATTTTTGGACAAGGGGGCTTTCATTTTCGCTTTGCACTGGGCCCTGCAAATTCTGTAACTGATCATGCACACACATACATGCGTATCTTCAAGGTGGTTTCAGTCTGGTGGGGAAAACATATGTTAAATGCGTGACTTTAAAGATAAAGAATATTATGAAAAGGAAGGGATGAGATGTATTTCTAACGAGGGCTTAAGGCAATCTAGCACCATTTTAAAAATTAGTGAAACTAGGATCCAAAAAAGGCTAATTTACCTGTCTGGTGGAAAAACAGCTATATGTGAATAACCTATAATTCTAAGTCATATCTGTTTGATTTTCAAGCTTGAGCTTGAGAATGGATTTTGAATTTTATCAAATAACTACTGAGAATCTATTTACAAGGTCATGTTTTTTCTTATTGTATTTTTTAAGAAACTATAACTTTACCAGAATGCTAAATTCGAGTTGCTAATATTTAACTGACTTTTACAATTTTATTTGTAATTGGTATAGGTCAGTTCTTCATATTATGTTTATCCAGGCTTGGGCTATTTTGTCAGATTTTCTTAGTTTCACAAAGGGATTTGGAAATTTTATTGTTTTCTAAAGCTGTGTTTAATCATTGTACAAACTATTTGTTTCTGGATTATTGACTGGAGTTTAACAATAAAACATACTTAATTTCATGGGATGCAGCCCAGGGATAGGATGAGACTGTTAGTTTGAAGCATTAGAAGAGTCAAAAGAAAAAAGTTTCTCATAAAGCTGAATCAGAATATTAGGAACCCTGCCTAAAATGTGTGTGTCAGCATATCAATGATTCCTGGAGCCATGAAAATGAATGAAATCATCCAACTTAGAAGAGATAACAGAGAGAGAGCTAATGCCAGGAAAGACCATGAGACACAAACATTAGGGGTAGTTGGAGAAATGGGTGCCCACCAACAAACTGACAAATAGTGGACAGCAGAGTAGGTGAGGCAGAAGTCAGTGTCCCAGGATAGAATTTCAAAACTGGTTAAGTAGTCAGAATTTCCAAATGTCACAAAAGGAAGGTTGAAATGTGGGTCCACTGATGTGGCAGAGTAGAGATTGTCTGTAGTCCACATGACAAAAATTTGAGAAAAGCAGTATAGATGGGGCAATACTCCAGTTTGTGGGGTACAAGGGAAGATGCAAAGAGAGGAGACAACTTTTAAAAGATCCGTGGTAAAGATTAAAGAAATAAGGTAAGGGTTTGAAAGGCATGTAAAGCATAATGGAAGTTTCCATTTTCATGCATGAGAAGAATAGAGCATATTTATATATTAATTGGTAAAATTAAGTTCTTTGGAAGAAAGGATGGAACCAAGAAACTCAAGGTACCTGATTTTTTTTTCATATCTTCCCTTCATTTCTCTCTCTTTCATTTTAGTCCTTAAATTGTGTAATTCTAAACCATCAGAATCCATTATGAATCTGGTGCCTAATTTTATGTTTCTTATTGAAATGTCCCCTCTACCTCACTTGCGTACTCTGGGTTGAGTATTGGCTAGTGAAACAGATAAATGTTTCCCAAATTGTCTTTCAGAAGGAGGAGCAGTATCTTATGTAGCTTGTATTATCCAATCCTTTTTCACACTAATGGATATGTTGTTGGCAATTAGAGGTTTCTTTTATGTACTAAATTTTGGAGGGGCCGTGCTTAACCATTGCCTTTATAGATGATTAATTAAAGAAGATTACACTTATGACAATTTTCTTCATAGAAATTATTTGAAGAAAATGGAAAAATATTTTCCTTTATTACTTTAAAATCCCTAGACAGAGTCCCTTTATAGCATCCAGTTATTATGTGAAGATGTTGTGTTCTTCTGAGCTCTTTGGACAACAGTAACAGTGTCTTACTCAACCTGGAATTTTCTGAAGTTGACAGAATTCCTTTCAAGTTACAAATTCTTCCCAAGTATGACTTGTAGAAAAGGGAGCTCTCAGACTGCACAGGCCTTGACTTGTTGTTCTTACAGAATCAGTGCTCTGGGCAAACCCGTGTTAATATCCAAGAATGTTATAATAAAAACTACTGACATTGGTATGTCTAAGGTTCCGGTAGGCTTGTCAAAATTCTTATTTGATATAAATTTAGACTTTTTAAAAGATTTATTTATTTATTTTAGAGAGAAAGAGAGCATGCCTGAGCAGGGGGAGGGGCAGAGGGAGAGGGAAGGAGAGAATCTCAAGCAGACTCCATGCTGAGCACAGAGCCCACATGGGACTCGATCTCATGATCCTGAGACCATGACCTGAGCCGAAACCAAGAGTCAGTTGCTTAACCGACTGAGCCATGCAGGCTGTCTAAATTTAGACTTCTTTTTCTAATATGGAGGGCTCTGTGTCCTATTTAAATCCTTTTATTGTTAAATTAGAAAATTAATTCAATCTGCCGCTCCTTCAGGCAAGCCAAGTTGTTCCAGCACATTTGTCATTGCGTTGGACTGTGATTGGACTCTCAGAACATCCATGAACTGGTATATGACATGGAATGATTAAGTGAATTGCAGTAGTAATTAAGTCCATAAATAGTAATCTAAAAAGAGCTTGTACTTGCCTGAGTTCTCAGGGCATCAGTCATTCCTCTATGCCAATAATGTGTGGATTAACTGACATCCCAAAGCCTGGGACTACCATTAACATGCTTGCCTAAAATTCTAATGTATTAGCTGGTAGTGACATCTACACCTCCATGAGAAGAGCACAAAAATAGAAGTTTTCGAGAGATCAAAACACTGAGCTGTTGAGTTTGGTTTATCAGAAAATGATTTCTTCAAATAATGGAGCAGAATGGCTTAGGTTTCTTGAGTGATGTGCCTTATGAAATGGTGGCTATATGCTTTGATTTCCTTATTTCTTTTACTATGTTAGCAATTCTCCCTAATGTTTAACTAACAAGTTTTCTAATCATGTCTTCCTCATTAGATCATTTTTTTTTGACCAACACTTTTGTTCCTAATCTGTCCTGAGTAAGACATTGTTTTACCAGTGAAATGTAATATTTTCTATTTCTTATTATTTCCTTCTTTTCAAAATGATATTCTGCGTCATTTTCATTCTGAGACTTTTAAACTTTTACTCAGACTAGAAAAGTGAGGATCCTTTGCTTCTAATTCCAAACTAACCCATATTAGAACTTTTTTAAAAACTTTAAGGTAAACTTTATGAAATTAGGGCAGTTTACCAAATATAAATATATCCTCATGTATTAAACTATTTGAATTTACTTATAAGCTTTTAAGTATATATTATTTCATTTTATGTACATGATCCAAGTGGCCTATGATGAGACCTAACCAAAAAAAAAACAAGACAAAACAAATATTGTGTGTGCTGGTACATTGATCATTTGAGAATGGTCCTCTGAGACTAGAGGTTTTTGCAAGCATTGTTCAATGGCCATATATAAATCAGTGACTTTAAAGTAAGATCCCCAAACAGTCAAAACAAAACAAAACAAAACAAAATTGAGGACCTTCAAGAGCCACAAGACACTATCAGAAGGTAAAAAAAGATTAAAGGTCCAAAGAAATCTCAGGAGGTTGAACCTAGAAAAGCGTTAGGAGATAAGGAGAAGAGCAAGTGCCTACTTTCGCTACTGTTATTGTTGCAGTTTGCAAGCTCCTGGGAGCCTCTCAGGTGTAATCTGAAACTGGCCCATGTCCTCAGAGAGGAAGAGAAAGAAGAGGCAGGCCACTCCAGGTGGGCAGGAGGCTTGTCTTGGGTGGCAGTAAGAGAAGTAGATCTCCACACCTGCCCACCAAATCTTAAAAGTTTATACAGACGCCTTAAGTGGGTTCAATCTCATATACCATCTACATGGTCTCAACACCACATCACTATTTCAAGGCTGTATCCTTGGAGCAGCCTCTGGGAGGGGGGAGGCAAGCAGAACCCACATTCCAGGGGATGGGGCAAGGGGAGCACCGTGGAATCTCTGATTTGGAGATCCAGTTCAAGGTCAACCAGCAGTCACATCCTCCCAGCGACCTCCTCGAACAAATTATTATAGTTGCTTTGTGTTAATATTGATTGAGACTACTATCTTCTTTATGACTTTAGTTTTCTTTAAGTCTTTTGATGCCCTTAATAAATATTTGTTTTGACTTTAATTTGACTTAATACAATTCCTTTTTCCCTCCCCCTAATCTTTATTGAATATTAAACTGTAAAAGGAAATAAACCTCATGACAAACCTGTTCTTGCGAGCAGATTTTTTTGGCAGTTCTCATTTGGTACTTTATCCTACTGTGTAGGTGCAGCTAATTAGATGCACCATATCATTAAATGGAATTAACTGGACCTTTGCTTTTCCATGGTAGCAAGTACCGGCTCACACAGTGTGTGCTTCTGAAATGTATTGTTGCCAAAGTGATGACTATCTTCAACAGGAAAGGCACCAACAGAATTTGGTATAGCTGTTCTGGCAGTGCATTTTATGTTACTAGAAATAAAGGTCAAGTAGCAAGCACAAAATGGTAATCAGTTTCACTCTTTCAATGGCGGATAAGACATCCTGAACTGCTTTTATCTGCTTACTACTGTACATGTGCTCTATATACTCTAAGAAGAGGTGCAAAGGAAATGTCATAAGGATTGCTTTTACCATCCTGAGCTTCATTAATCAGGGGTTACCTTTCTTCCTGAGAATAGTCAAGATTAGCACATAAATGTGCTCAAGTCTTTCCCGATCCTAAATAAACCTTCTTCTAATCCTACACGTAGTTACCAAGTAACACTGGGTGGCATACACTATTCTAGGTACTTGGAATATTATCAGTGTATAAAACAGACAAAAATAATTTCTGGCAAACGGAGCTTACATACTAAGGGAGGAGATAATAAACAAGAAAAGAGTAAAAATTATATAAAATTTAGAGAATTACCAAGGTCAATGGTAAAAAAGTAGGATCAGGGTAGGGGATTTGTGCAAGTGGAGGAGAGGGGGTTGGGGAAAAGAGGTATGATTTTGAATAGGCTTCAGTAGGAAGGTGATACTTAAACAGACTGAAAGGAGGTGACTGAGTGAGTCACATGGATGTTTGTAAGAAGCATCTTCTGGAGAGAAGAAATCCAGCACCAAAGGTCTAGAGCAAAGAATACCTGGAGCCTTTTGAGCTGTCTGCTTCTAATTAATTACTCTTCTCCTCCTTCCTTTCTTTTGTATCAGACTCAGTAGTTTACACTTAGAGTTTCCACTCCTATTCATTTTCACTCCACTGCACCCTGACTTCTGTCTACCATGTCCCAGGTCCTCAGTGAACTAGTTGGTTAATTGTTGATGATGTTACTTCTTAAATTGAGTTTTAAAAATTATAAAAGCAGGCATGTAAAGTATAAACATTCAACAAATGGGGACAAGCAAAATTTTAAAAATTAGTACTCCATCTAGACATCACGTTTATGATGGCCATGCTGTTAATACATATTTTTAATCAAAATGAGATCAGACTCATATTGCTCTGCAACATGCTTTGCTTTCATTTATCTGCCTCCACCGTTATATTTCAGTAATTCTTATCTAATACCTAGATACGCTGATTTCCAAAATTGACCCTCAAACATCTATTACATTGAAGTTCTGGTTTCTTCTTTTAGTAGATTATTATTTAGAGACCACAATTTGGGCACTAGAAGTTCTTGTTGCGTCTAGACCATTTCAGTAGTCACAGCAGGGAAAATTACAGGTTGTTGATGATCTTTCTAACTACATTTTAATAATTCAGCTTTTTTCCACTTAATTTCTTTATTTAGAATGTTATTACTTTTCTCTTTCACTGAAGGATATTGACTCCTGATATCATTAATTTAATTCCTTTTTTAAACAACAGATATAAAGCAGTTGTAAAACATTAATACTAATGTTCTATTAAACAATATGCTCCTAATGGAATTTTAAATTGCCTACATAGTTCTTTCTGTTCCTTGAACACATCCCTCTAAGAACATATATAACATCAAAATGCTGTATTCCAAAGTCATTTAAAATCAATTTTTTAAACTTATTGTTATTTTACCAGTTTAATATGTGATAGGTTCAATTGTTTCAATTGTATTTTTAAGATTTAGCCATATAGAAATCCTACTACAGAAATTCGTGTGGCGGGTTCCACTTCTCTTTCCTCTTCTATCCTTTTTTTCTTCCCCCTGGAGGAAAACATTTTCTCCATATCAGAGCATAGAGACCATTTTTGTTTTTGTTTTTGTATCAGCTGCCTTATATGTAAATGGCTCGTAATTTTTTCAACCATAATCTACTGCTGGCCACTTGGTTTGGATGCAGTCTTATAAAAGCACTTTGGGTACCTCTTACCACTTAATCTCTTTGACATCTCAGAAGCATTGGACACTTAATCACTCCTTCTTCCCTCCTAGGTTTCCATGGACATCCCTAAAATCTTTCCTTCTTATTCCCTAGATTCTCTTCCTCTGCCTGTTATAACCTTTTTATTCTTCAGGGTTCTGCCCTCACCTGTCTTCTCATGCTTCACTCACCTCCTGAGTTACTAAATTCACTCCGATAGTTTTAACCACCAGTTGATGCTCATTGCCCACATTTTTCATTTCTAGGCTAGTCCTACATGACCTTAAATTCCAATCCTGTTACCCAAAAGGCTATGGTGCATCTTCCTGAGCTTTCAAAGATATCTCCAACTCAACCTATACCAATATATACTTATTTTCTACCTCATTTTTCTCATTCTATATCTTTCCCAAAATATATAGTTTTATTTTACATTTTATCCCCCAGACTGGAAACCTAACAGTGATAAAATTAACCACTAAATCCTATTTGATACTATTTGCTTGCTACTAACTGTCCTCTCTCATCCATTCCTGCTGCTTTTGTTTAGGGGATAGGAGTCACTCTCTCTCTCTCTCCTCCACTATAAAACCTCCTTAAAAGATGTTTTTGAAAGAAATTAGACTGTCACTCCCTGTTTAAAGTTTTTTAATGGCTTCATGTTTCCTAAGGGCAGTGTCCCTAGGCACTCTGCATGGAATACAAGGTTCTTCACGATTTAGCTCCACCCTCCTGTCATCCAATTATTTAGACAGACACCTCACCGGCACCCTGAATCTTCCAGTCATTCAGACTCTCAGGCTTTCCTAGCTCTGCACCTGCTGTCCTTGCAGGCTAGAGTGCCCTTGCCCACCCCATTCTTCAGATGAAGCTCAGGTATTATTTCCTAAGGGATGTTCTATCTAGTGTCACTTGTATGGACTAGGTCCTTATTTTATCAAATGCTTAGCAGCTATACTGTAAACATTTTAATGATTTTTTCCCTACAGTGCGAGGTCCTTAAAGGCACAGACCTCTTTTTTGTTTATGGTATCTTTTGAGCCCAGAACAAGGCTATTTTGCCTCAGGTGTTTGAAGTAAGTGTGTTGAATGAATGGATGACTCCTTCTGCTGTTGTATGTATTACACTATTAAGGTTTCGCAGGTTCCTGAGGCTAGACACCTACCTTGTTTGTGGTTCTATTCTCAATATTTAGCATAATCCCTGGACATCACAGGCACTTAGTAGCCAATAGACATAGTTGAATGTACTCATGCTGATATATTTACTCATCACCTGATAACTAGGGTTTAGGTCAGTTGGAATATATTACTCAGATATTCTAGATTCATACAGATTCTACCTTTTAGACACACTCAATTTAGTTATATGTTCGAACAACAAATCTATTACAACTTCATTATGCATAACAGTGATTAGCATATTTGGCTATGTTACAAATGTGGTATAAGAGACATTCCTATTCTGAGAAGTTCAATGCCTTTAAACCTCACATAATCTAGATAAAATAACACTATAAGGATGAAATAAGGCTTTCTTTTAAAAAAAATGGTCTCCAAATGGATTTTATGTCAACTAATTATATATTTGTGTGTATCGTATTGTTCTATAACTGAGAAAGAGATATAAGGAAATCTCAAAGTGAAGGGGAAGAGAATTGAGTTAATTAAGAAACAGCTCCTTATGTGAAACATTTCCATTTACATATACTTTTAAGTTGAAAATATTATAGTTTTAGTTGTAAGGTCTGCTTTAGTTATTTTATCCTCCTTCTATTCCTTCCCACAAATAAACAATTTGAAAGCAAGGAGACAGGCTCTAGAAATGATTCCAGAATCACTTGTTTTTATTTGCAGCATTTGATTTATGGGATTATTTGGTTATAGCAATATTTATGATGACTAATAGTGGTTTCTAGGCAGCATTGTAAATAGAATCTTATAAATATGTGTCTTGGCAGATGGAAGGTGATATTGCATAAAGTGAGTCCGTAAAATATGTTTCATAGACTAGTGTAGGTGTTGGTTTTGCTGTTGGTTTTGAAATTTATTTGTAATTGTGAACTAAAAAAACATTCTATCTGAATTGGATGGACAACAGTTTGATAACCTTCACACTACATTCATTGATGAAAAGAGATTTGCATCAATTTATAATTAATTTGGTCGGACTTCCTCCATATTGTTCAATATATATTAAATACTTTCAAAGTATGAAATACCACTTATATGTCACTATATTTTAGTAATGCTGATAGGGTCAGGGTGATCACAAGAAGAAACTATGCTTTAAAAATGACAATTTATGCTGAAATAGACACACATTGGAGAATATGAATATTGCTATAATAGTATATATCTTGATTGCTAATAAAAAGTATCACGAATATTTTAACACTCTAGAATTTTTACCTCTTAATGTTTTTTTCCCCCTTTCCCTTTAAAGTGCCTATCTTGTGAATTTATACACCCATTTTATGTTCATGTGACCACTTTTCAAAATGTATTTTGGAAATGTCTTATAGAGTAGGTTGCAGAGCCGCTGGTATATTACTTTTCAAAATTTGTGGTTGATTTTCAAAGATAATGAAAAAAACAAATCAGAAACAGAAAGAATTCTTAAAAATATTTATTAATTAATTTTGGCAGGGTCACAAATTCAGATGGCTGCAGGGGCCATGTAGGTAATGTAAGGTGAGACAGACAGCCTTCTAGGGTCTACAACGCCAGCCTGGAGAGCTTAGGCCTTGTCGAAAGGACACCAGAATGCAGTATCAGCATTGCCTGTTTTCCAGTCTTGCAAACAAGCCTGAAAATTTGCATATTCACTGGACTTTTCCAAGTTTTAAATGTTGGTTCTGTTCTTTTGAACACTTTATTTTCAATCTCTGCTTTAGAGTAATGTCTCTTCATAGTGCTTATATTCTTTGTAAGCTCTTAAAGTTTTCATAAATTCAACTCTTTTTGTTTTCTCTGTAGTTTATCAAGAGCTTTACGGCAAAATGTGAGAAAAAAGAGTAAATATATCGTATGGTCTTTTATCAGTGAGGCCTTCCCCCATATAAAATAGCAACCCCCCGGGGCGCCTGGGTGGCACAGTGGTTAAGCATCTGCCTTCGGCTCAGGGCGTGATCGGGGCCTTATGGGATCGAGCCCCACATCAGCCTCGTCCCTGTGAGCCTGCTTCTTCCTCTCCCACTCCCCCTGCTTGTGTTCCCTCTCTCACTGGCTGTCTCTATCTCTGTCGAATAAATAAATAAAATCTTTAAAAAAAAATAGCAACCCCCCACCTTATCCTTGTATATTTTTCTCCATATCATTTATCAATATTTTACAGATTGTATATTTACTTGTTTGTTCGTAGTCTTTTCCTCTCCACTATGACATAAGCTCCATGAAGATATTTTTTGTTCATTTATGTATGTTTAGTTCCTAGAACAATTACTGGCAAATAGTAGGCCCTTAATAATTACCCATTGAATGATTGAAAATGTCACAGATAATGAACTGCATAGGGGAAGTAACTAAGAATTAGGGATAGCTTACCTTGGCCAGAAAAGACATAATCAGGAATACAACCAACAGTGTGTTGGCACTGACTCATACTGGCCTATGAGAGCTGATTGTATGGATCTCTTCTCAGCTCTGCATTTACTGACATCCTACTGGTTGCCTGAAGCCAGGCATGGTGAGAGTATTTCTGCTACAGAAACTAGCAAATGATACAGATGTGTCATTTACCAGCACACCCCTGGACACAAGAGTCCTGAGATACTGGCTTAGCAAAAGAGAGTACTTTTAAACGTTTAGAGCTCTCCAACAAAGGAATGGCTTAACTCACAGGCAGTCTTTAGGTTTATTTTAGAGATTTACTTCTTCAGATTATACATTATAAAACTTACTCAGGCATGTAGTTTACAGTGCCCTGCTGAAATATTTAAGTTCAGTCTTTTATTTTTATTGAATAAAATAAACACAGGTGTTTTATAGTCTTCTTATATTTCCACTTACTTATGATAAAGATACTAATCAAGTACTTGTGGATATGTTATTATTTATGTTATTTTTGCTTGTTTTACTCATAAAGTCTTGTTTCTTTGTGTGCCTGGTTATGGTCATATCATTGTGTGCTAGACATTATTTTAGAAACCCCATTTGTAGGAATAATTGGAGGTCTAGCATGATGGACGTCCTTCTCCAGAGAGAACTTTTGTTTTCTTCTTATGCCAGCTAACTAGAGGCATTTCCAGTCTAGGACCGTCGTTACGTGAGTTCAGAGTTTGAGGTTTGTTGGGCCATCCAGATGATGAAAGCCAGGCTCCACGTCTATGCAAGGGCTGTGTTACTTATAGTGCCACTACCATGGGGGTACAACTTTTTGGTGTCTTAGTTTAAAGTAATGAGTGATTAATTAAAGCCCTCATTTTTGAACTCTTATTTTCTGATTTTTCCCTTTTTGTGGTAGAGAAGCTTCTTCTTGATTTGTGGCTGAAATGTTTTCTGTTGAGAGAGAGAAAGAGAAACATATTTAAATATCAATTTTTTACCTGCAAAATCTCCACTTATTTGAGTTTCCCCCCCCCCTCTTTATCTATTTTGCTATCTGCATCTCTTGCTAAAAGCAGAGAAGATTCTTCCTATCCCTTAGAAATGAGTGGTTGCTAGAAATCTGGCTGCAATGCCAAGGTGGAAGGGAACGGTTTGGAGATCTGCTCTTTAGCCTGCAGACTTCTCCCCAACGCCTATCTTATCTTCCCCATCATCCTTCCTTCTACTTCGCTTACCATTACAAAGTTCAGTCCCTTGCGTTATTTTCTCCAGAAAATAATCTTCAGACTCCTGTGAGGGGCCAGGGAAGTGGGTGGAAAGAACAGTAGCTTGTCTTTGTGTGGTAGGGTTGTGGGGCTGGAATCACACTAATTTGCTAGACACTTGTTTCCAAAGCCCCATTGTTAACCACACTCCTTAACTCCTGCCTTCCATGGAATCTGACCAGAGGCTTTCTGTTGAGAAGAATCCATTCTCTTCTGATTGATAACACTTCTGAAAAAAAAAAAAAACTTTATATATGTATATATCTTTCCTCACTCTACTAACCTCTTGTTCTCATTGTCTTTGTGAAATTTTACAGTTTTTTATTCCTTTAAACTTTAGGATGTTTCTGGACATAAAAGAGATAAATTCATATTTCAAGCTATCAAGGCAGATAAAATTAGGATTTTAAATGCTTTCTAAGGGCTCCCATTTTGTCATGTTTTCTGTAGCCACTTTAATGCTCATTTCAGATCTGTATTTCTAATCCAGATCCCATTTCTTTACTACTACTACTATTACAAATAATAATAAAAGCAAATATTTAAATAATAATTATTAAATTGCAACCATTGTTCTAAGTAAGTACTTGACAAACTCATTTAAGTTCCTATGAGATAGTGTATCAGTTATCCATTGCCACAATAGCTGTATAACAAACCACTCTAAAACTTAAAAATGTAAAACAATACCTATTTATTATTTTTCTTAAGTCACTGTTTCTGCTGATCTGGGCTAAGCCCAAAAGACATTGGCCTGGCTCACTCACGTGTTTACAGTCAGCTGCCTAGTTGGTTTGAGTTGTGGGTCTAGGATGGTCTCAGATAAAACAACTTGGTCCTTTTCTATGTGAGCTCTGATATTTCAAAAGACTAGCCTGGGATTATTCTCATGGTCACAGCAAGATTCCAAGAGAGCAAGAGTGGAAGTCTTGAAACCTAAGCTCAGACTGCACGCTATCATTTCCTACATATTCTATTGGACAAAGCAAGTCAAAACACTCATCTAGGTTCAAGAGATGGGAAAATAGATTCTGCTTCCTTACAGAAAGAGCTGCGAAGTCAAATACCAAGTGTCTGGATCCAATAAAGAGCTGGAGCCATTTCTGCAACTTTTTCCACTGATGGGTATTATCATCTTCATTTTAGAAGAAACTGAGATGTGGAGAGCTAAGTAAGTGGCTGGAGGTCATGGAGTAATTTGGTGGTGGCTCTAGTATTTGAACTCAGGCTGTCTGGCTTCAATCTGTGCTCCTAACTCCTGCAATCTACTCTCTCTCAAGTGGGATATTAAATCAGTTGGTGGAATGATAGAGGAGGAAAGGCAAATGATATCAAAGGGGCTTTGAAATGACTCTATAGAGAGAAAGAATGAACAAGCCACATAGAAGAAAAACGAGGGTTACTGTAAGATGATAACACTAAGAACGCTTCTTTCTTTGTAAAATTAAAAAAAAAAAAGGTTTACGTGTACTCTGTGGGTTTTGGAAAGAGAGAAGGCATGCTGTTGAAGGCTTACCTGGGGTTGCAGCTTGTTAGAACCCATCTTATTACAGTAACTGGAAGAGGGGCACAGTATCCCAAAAAAAGTCACACTGAAGAACAAGGTCTCGGTGGCATGAACAGTAGGGGAAAGGGTTTTGCAACTTCTTGTTCCAGCTGCAATATTAACTTTAAATCTTGTAGTTTGGTTGATTAAGTTAGCGTATAAGGCTCAGTTTTTGCATGAAATTGATATGGAAATGTGATCCCCCTTCCTGAGTTAACATATTAGATGTACCCAAATGTGTTATGTTGTAGATATTCTTAATTTTTAACTTATATTTGTATTACTCTCTACAATAGTGTCTTCCTTGACCTCCCGGTCCCCAGCTTTTCCACCTTCATTTCCTTTGTAGCAGCCAAAGCAATTTTTCAAAATGCACATTTGATCATAGCACTATTCTGCTTAAAAATGATCTGTAATGCCCATAATCTTCAGATTGAAGCCTAAATTCTTTAAGGACATTTATCAGGTGGCCGCCGTCCCAACCTATGTCTCTTACCTTCCTTTCTCTCCCAGCTAAATACCTTGCAGAATTGCAAATGTGTCATACAGTTTCATGTGTCTTTCCCTTTGCTTGCAATGCTCTTTTGACAAGAAATATCTTGATGAACACTTTCTTTCTTTCTTTCTTTGTTTCTTTCTTTCTTTCTTTCTTTCTTTCTTTCTTTCTTTCTTTCTTTCTTTCTTTCTCCCTCCCTCCCTCCCTCCCTCCCTTCTTTTCTTTCTTTTTCTTAATCTTTGCCAATTTGAAAGGTTGGCAGAAAGTAATGCTCAAATTGGAAAGGCACGTGATGAGTATCAGCCAGGAAAATTGTGAACAAAAGTGATATGTGTTACTTCTGGGCTAAGGCACAGAAAAGATTATGTGTGATTCTCTTACCTCTTCTCATACTTCATTGGCTAAGAAGGGTGCAGGTTTCAGATGAAAGAACTATAAAGGTAGTGGGACCTTCCTCAGTCTAGATCTCCAAGTAGCTATGGGAAACAGAACCCCCCACCAATCTGTGATAAACTTGCTGCACGAATGAGAAGCCATTTCTTTTGCTAAATTATGGAGATTTGGGGATTAATATGGTGCCACATCATAACCTAGGCTATCATAAAAAATATTATTTCATTGTTTTTAACTTTCATTCTTTTTTTTTTAAGATTTTATTTATTTTTTTGACAGAGAGAGAGACAGCCAGTGAGAGAGGGAACACAGGCAGGGGGAGTGGGAGAGGAAGAAGCAGGCTCCCAGCAGAGCAGGGAGCCTGATGTGGGACTCGATCCCAGGACCCTAGGATCACGCCCTGAGCCGAAGGTAGCCACTTGACTAGGGGTTAAGGGTGCCCCTTAACTTTCATTCTTACCATTACTAATGAGTTTAAACTTACATATATTTATTGAACATTTATATGTTATTCATGATCTTAGTACTTATTTGGTAAAATTCCTGTTCATGTCCTTCGCCTATTTTTCTATGAGGCTATTCATATTGATTTATAAAAATCTTTATATATTAGGTTACATTAACACTTTTAAGTCACTTATGCTAACATAATTCTTCCAGTTTATTTATTGCTTTTTGATTTTATGATGTATTTTCATGTTCAATAGTTTTAAAATAATATGCAATCTCTAAATTTTAAAATTTTTTTCCTATTTTAAGATGAGAAAGTCCTTTCGAAATTTGAGAAATGGATTTTTCTCTAGTATTTTTTAATTGAGAAATTATTGACACATTGTATTAGTGTTAGGTGTATCATATAATGATTTGATATATGTAAATATTGCTAAATGATTACCACAATAAGTTAGCTGATATCCATCACCACACATAGTTAAAGAATCTTTTTTCTTATGTTGAGAACTCTTAAGGTCTACTACTCTTTTGGTAACTTTCAAATATGCAATACAACATTGTTAACTATGGTTGCCATGCCATACATTATATCCCCAGGATTTATTTATTTTATAACTGAAAGTTTGTACCTTTTCACCACTTCGATCTATTTCTCTAGTTAATTCTCTTAATTATTTCCTATTTTTCTAAATATGAAATTTCTGTAATCAACCCTGTGATTTATGGTGGTGCTGTTAGGTAGGGATATAGCTTTGTAGTGAATACATTTATCTTAAAACTTAGCTCTTTCAAAATTAAAAAGACAATTTTGGTGGTGCACTTTCGAGTTATTCCTGAAACAACATCCTCATGACATTAAATATCCATTCAGGGCATCTAGGACACCTTGGCCATTTAGCACCTCAATGAAGGTGTCTGTCTGTGCACTCCAGAGGTGGACAAGCAGGAAGCAGAGACATTTCCAGTTGCAAGGGGAAATGGCCTGATTCTGTGACGCAAACAGTCTGGAACTAGAACGGGAAACAGCTCTCTTCCTCAGTAGCTCTTTGGTTAGCACTTGATTTCTTCACTTAGTCCTATTCAGTCTTTTACATAGTAGTAAAATATAGATTGAGGACTGAGAAGCATTTTGCTAAGCTAAATGGGAACCACCCTTGCTTTGCTTCTCTTTCTTTCTTTTCTTTTCTTCTTTCTTCTTCTTCTTCTTCTTCTTCTTCTTCTTCTTCTTCTTCTTCTTCTTCTTCTTTTCTTTTTCTTTCTTTCTTTTTTTTTTTGCAGTTGTGTAAGTGAAACAGTAATTTACAATCATGGAAGCTTTCACTATGCTTGGAGATAAACATGGCATAGATAGTATAGAGAGTAAAAACTTATCTCACTACTTTTTTCAGGTGCATATCATGTGTTCTAAGGTTTATACTAGGTTGTGATAATACTCAGTTCTCTAACCAAGTACCTGTAGATGCTCCCTTAACACAAAGGTCTGATGAGCACCACAAGATCTGTAAGAACCTAGAGAATGGAGATTCTACAAATTACAACCAGAAATGTGTCTGAGTGATGGCCGTGGTATAAAGGCAGAGAGAGAGACAGAGACACAGAGGGAGAGAGATGGAGATTGAGAGGGAGAGAGAGAGAGCGCAGTGAGAGAGCCTAACTGGAGATAGCCTGGCCAGAAGTAGGTTTACTTACTAGGTCTGCAGCCTTTTGCTTTAGCAGCGGGTCTTTGTCTTTCATGAGATGGACCACATCCCCTTCCTGTCTTAGCCTGACTCAGCTTGCAAAGAATTTTAGGTGACTTGGGGCTACAGTGGTCCTCGGGGAAAAAGGAAGACGATCCTTAGTATCACCGACACACGGAGCGGGTAATAGCAGCCTCATTACCAATTTCTGCATTTGCAGAAACATCAGGTGCTACAGTGTCAGCTTTAAATACTGCTTCCGTTATGGTTTCCCAGGAAGTTGCAGTTGGAAATCTACACAGAATTGGTCTGTTGGTTTGATACTAGAGAGAATTAAAAAATATTGGCAATTGTTTTATCAGTTATTATTTTTTGAAATCCATTGTGTTTTAACATCTGGAAGAGGTGGGGGGAAAAACCCCACACATGCATCAGTGACGTTTTGTGCTTTGAAGACAGGTGTTCCAAACACTGACAGGGTCACATTTCTAAACTTCCCTAAATACAGACCAGTTCTTTAAATAGTTGGGTCTTATTTCTCCAATTTGATATCTTCGAAAGCAAGTTTGTATACTCTACAAATCAGAAAGCATTATCATCCTTCATTGCAAACTGATACTTTATTACTATAAAAATGTAGTTGCAACATGTCCACCTACACTCAGCGGATGGTCTAAATGCCTCCAGTGCTGTGTGGGAAATGACCTTGGTGCATCTTATACTTATAGCCTCAAGTGCACCACCAGGCAAGTTATCTATACAAGAGGTCGCAGAACAGACAGGTTTACAAACTAAAGTATATCTTGAACTACAGGTTTTATTAAATAAATTTAAAATAAACGATGACAAGCAAAAGGAAAGAGTGGGGTCAGTTAACCATCTAAGGACATGAGACAAGCAGGGTAGAAAACTGACACTCCTGAATACCAGGATATCACAAGCCAAGGTTGGGTCTCAACAAAGATTCAGCTATTTGGAAATATCTTGTTGATTATCTCAGCTTTATATTAGATATCTGTTTTTCTAGAAAACTAAGAGTACAAAGATCTACAGAATAAAAACTTTGTAAACAATGAGTAAGGTGCTAAGCAAATGTAAGATGTTATTGTTTCTGACATTATCAGCAAGGTTGCTTTGGAAGCACAACATTCTTGTTGTAAATCCCATTGTGGTAATGAATTACTCAATTTAGAGTCATTCATTCACTCACTCACGTAATTATTTATTGATTTATTATGTACCAGCATACTTTTAGACAGTGGGAATGAAACAGTGAACAAAACAGCAAATATTCCTGCTCTTACAGAACTTCCATTCCAGTAAGGAGACAGAGAGACAATAAAACAAAATAAATAATTAAGTTGCATGGTATATAAGAAGATAATAAGTACAATCAAGAAAAAATAAAGCAAAATAAGGGCATATGAATAAGGGATTGCAATGAGCGTAGGTCTCCTTGGTAAGGTGATGTCTGAGCAGAGTGAGCCCTATAGATATTTGGGGTAGAAATGTGAGAACATTTTTGTGTTAAGAAGAGAGGAGATTCTAGAATTAATCTGAAAATAGAGCCTTCACGATTTGTTAACAGGTTGGATGTGGGCTGTGAGAACAGCCAATGCAAAGGCCCTGAGACAAAAGAGTTCTTCATTTCTTCTAGGAGAGGGGGAGCAAGGTATCAGGAGATCAGAGAGATCATGGTGGGGCCACATGTATAGGACGTTGTATGCAATTTTAAGAATTTGGCTTTTGCTTAAAGTGGGAATTGTCCATTTTATATACAGGGTTTTATATGCATATGTATTTTACATGCAGGTTTTAAGCAGAGAGTGATTGGCTATGGCTGACATTCTAAAATGGTCCCTCGGTCTGCCTTGTTGAAAACAGGCTAAAGTGGGTTAAGGGTGAAAGCAGGAAAACCAGTTCAAAGGCTGTTGTAATAATCCAGGTGAGAGAAGCTAGTGACAGAGCTCAGGGTGATAATAGTAAGGGTGTTAGGGAGAGGTTAGATCTTATACATAATTTGAAGAATGAGTCATCAGAATTTGTTATCAGAATGGATGTAGGGTCTGAAGAAAGAGGAATCAAGGAGAGCCCAAGGTTTTTTGTTTTGTTTTGTTTTAAATATTTTATTTATATATTTGAGAGAGAGAGCATGAGAGAGAGAGCATGAGAGAGAGAGCACAAGCCAAGGGGAGGGGTAGAGGGGGAGGGAGAAGCAGACTCCCCACTGAGCAGGGAGCCCTATGGGGGACTTGATTCCAGGACCCTGGGATCATGACCTGAACTGAAGGCAGACCCTTAACTGGCAGAACCACCCAGGCACTGGAGTCCAGGTTTTTTTTTTTAATCTGAGTACCTGAATGGATGATAATAACATTACCAGAGATGGGAAAAGGGTGCAGCATTTGGGAGAGAAGAAAGCTCTGTTTTGGATATATTAATCTAAATTGTAAGGGTCACATTAAAACCTTAGATACGTGAATATGTAGTTCAAGGGAGAACAGTGAGCTGCAGATATAAATCTAAGTGTTCTCCATGACAAGGTGATATTGAAAGCCATGAATCAGGGTAACATCACCAATGCAGTGAAGATACTTAGAAGTGGGGCTAAAGGACTGAGTGTGAGATGCTTTGGCATTAAAAGGTCTGGGAAGAGAGGAAGGGCTGAAAAGGAAACAGTAGGAATAACCAATGACAGGGTAGAAATTCTGGAGCATTGTCTTGAAAGCCATGTAAAGAACCATTTTAAATGTTACTTTGATTAAATAAGGTGAACATTGAGAATGGGTCAGAATTGGATTTAGTCATCTGGAGGTCATTGGAGATGTTGGTCTGGTGTGGTTCAGTGAGTGGCAAAAGCAGAAGAGAAGAAGCAGGGGAATAGCATGGACAAGGCACAGAGCTTCAGGGTGGAATCTGAAGGGAGAGATGCGTCAAGAGAGCTGAATGTTTGTGTGGAAACAATACGGAAAGAAATAACGTACTTGAACACTAATGGAAACAATCCAGTATAGAGCAGGAAATTGATGATGTGGGGGCAGCGGGAGGGAAGGGAAGAGAGATTTGAGAAGCTGTGTCCTTGAATAGGCTCTGTTGAATGGGACCTAGTGCCTAGTGCCTAGCTAAGGGGTTGCCTGAGATAAGGATGCAAGTAGTTCACCTGTAATTACAGGAAAACAGAGTATATGAGGATCTCTACTACAGGCAGATGTGATGTGGGAGGCCCTGAGGGCGTCTTCTGATTCCTTCAGTTTTTGTTTTAGCAGATTGGGAAGCACAAACACCAGTTGAGAATGATGGCGGGAGAAGTGTTAGAGGCATGGGGGGACATTTACGGGAAGAATCATGTAAGAGTGGGTTAGATAGTCACAGCATACCAGCATGAGGGGGTGGGGTAGGAGTGGGGGACGGGGTGGGGGTGTATGTGCCCCAACTGTGGTTGCTCCCGGCAGTTTGGTGCTGTAAGGTTAGTCAAAATTGCTGGACTTCTACCCTTAGCCTCTCTGCTCTTCTGCCTCTGCTTCTTGATGACTAAACTGTAATTACTCTCCCTTTCCTTGTCTAAACTGCACTGCTGCTTATACTTCTGGGATTTACCTACTGTCCTGGGTGCTAATTGTTTGCACTTTGTATTTATTACACTCTTATATTAACAATTAAAGTTGACCGTGGTGGATATGTTTGGCTAAGCTAGGATTTATGACTAGATTTATTATTTTTTTCAGTCTGTATTTTATTACGTACCTCTAAGGGATGAGAATACCTTAATATAATTACGACACCATAATCACGCTTAAAATAATATAATCACATAACATTTTAATGTTCACTTCCAGTCAGTTGTCTCCTAATAATTATTTTTTCCCATTTGATTTGTTCAAATTAGGAGCTAAACGTGGTTCTTATGTTGTATTTGACTGAAACATCTCTTAAAAATTAAGCATGTTATATTGCTTTATCTCCTTAAATTCATTGGCTAAGAATATGGAATCATTTGTCCTTTAGAGTATGACTAGATTTAAAAGAAGGAACTGTTTTTGAATCAAGTTTGTGGAATGGGATCATGGGAACATTATTATAAATTAGTATAACCACTTAATTAATAAAACAATATCTAAATCTGGCCACACAACCTTTACTTATGTTTAAAGAGTTTCTTAAGCGGGCAAGGAGGACATGTATTTTTGCGAATGGATATGTCCCTTGTATCTGTTCTCTTCTTAGGTGGATAAGAAGGAGAGCAGGGAGCAAAGGGGCCCCTGGAAAGGGGAACTTTTCCCCATTTTTAGTTTTATCATCTTAGCAGGAAAAAAACATATTGTGGCTGTGGTAGAACAGTCAGTATCAGGTGAGAAAAGATACACACAAGAATTTTCAGCTAGGCTGGCCTGAATCCCTACATCTCCACTGACAAATTTTTACTCCAAGCTCAAAGTATTAGCAACAGAGTTGAATGGAGTATTGAAAAAAAGTGTTTTATTAACATTCTAAAATCTAAGTCAGTTTAAACAGAGACCGTGAAAAGCTAACACGTGTTGTTCTTGGGATAATGGAGAGTGAAGTAGATAAGAGGAATTACGTAAAAGTAAATGTAATGTGGACTCGAAATCAGAAGTCCTGGGTTTTAATTTTGACGTTGTCATTGACTAGAAACCTTAAACAAACCCTTTAAAGTGGGAGGCCCTAAATTTCCCATATGAAAACAAAGGTTTGAGGTAGACATCTACTGAAGACTCTTCTAGTACTAAAATATTAATAATAATAATAAAAATAAAATAGAAATAAAAATAAAATAAAATAAAAATAACTAAAAGAATGCTTCTATGAAGTGAGCATTAAATTCTATTAAAATATGATGGTAAAATTTATTGGCATATTTTATTTAACAATTTTTAAAGAAACAGGTCTTTAGATTTTGGTAATAAGATTGGCAGTTTTTCTTTTTAAAGCAGTATAGAAAACTAAAAAAGAAGTTGAAAATAACCCCATGTAATCCCGTCTTTCACTATTTACATTTTGATGTCTCTAAGACTATTGCCTAACAATTGCTAATGTGAATGGGATATGTTTATTTTAAGTAGTTATTTACTGAAAACTAAAATATTAATTTTGAAACTGGATGCCTTTGTGGAATTGTCTTATTTTCAGTTATTTTTAGTCAATGTTCTTGTTTGCTTCATATACAAGACTCCTTTATGTGCCAATAAAAAATAGTTAATAAAATTTGAGTCCCTATTACATAAGGCCTCCTTTCAATTATTAATACTTCATATTCTTTGAAAATATTTTTTAAACAAATCCTTAGTTATTTTAGAACAATACGTCGAGAACAATATGTTATTTCTAGAACAATATTAATAGTAGTGTTGAGAGTAAACATTTCTGGCTGTTATTGAGTTGTTTGTTTTTTTTTTTTTTGTAGTCATGTTGTCATTTATTAAGATAAACATAGATTAGGTATTTGATGACTTTTTGGCATCTAGGATGATTAGAGTATTTTCCCCCTCATCTCTTATTTATTTATATATTTAAATTTTTTGAGAGAGCGAGCACGCGTGAATGGGCAAATGTGCTTGTGCAAGTGGGAGCAGGGAGGGGCAGGCGGTGGGGGGTGGGGAGACAGGTAGAGGGAGAGAGAGAATCTTAGGCAGTCTCTATAACCAGCACGGAGCCCTGATCTCAGGACCCTGAGATCATGACCTGAGCTGAAATCAAGAGTCGGAGGCTTAACCAACTGAGCCACCCAGATACCTCTCCATTTGTTTTTGAAAGAAATGATATTAACCAGCTTTCTAACATTAAACTATTCTTACATTCTGGAAATGAGCATCTCTTGGTTATATAATAGAATTTTAATACAGCAATGGATTATAAATGTCAACATTTTATTAGCAGTTTTAGCTGTTAAGTTTATATCAAGATGAGTCTGTGATTTTATTTTTCTATATGATATTTTGGTCAGGTTTTGTTTCAGGGTTATATTAACTTTATGTAAAGTGAAGCTTTCCTTCTTTGTCCATGCTTATAGAAATAGTCCTCCTTGAAATCTGGACGAATTATCCTGTAACACATATTTTGTTGTTGTATAATAGCTTTGTCAATGCTTTCTTTTATCATTGATTTGTTTTGAAGGAATGTGGTTCAATAATGCTTTTCCAGGAAAAAAATGTCTTTCAAACAGATTTTCAAATTTATAGTCATAGAGTTGACCACATAAATTTAATAACTTCCTTAGGAACTCAAAAAGAAGGGAAATTACCTGTAGATAATAGTTTATATTATTTTATACATTTATAATTATTTTGACATTATAGTTCCTCTTTAAAACTTTGTTCTCTTTCCTGCAGGAAATCTTTTTGTGAAGAATATGCTTAATCTACATTTTGCATGCTGTGCTTTCTGCCGTATTTTAAACTCTTTTATTGTAGAATAAAGCACAAGTAAAGAAAACAAACAAAAAAAGAATTAGAGATTAATAAATTAAGTGAATAATTTTTAAGAACACTTTTTAGTAACCACGTGTTACTCACATGTAAAAAGCTACAGATAATTAATGTATATAACTCAGTGAGTTTGTGAATGAGTATCTGCCCATGAGACCATCAACAGCAAAGCTGCAAACATATCCACTGCCTCTCAAAGTTCCCTTCTTACCCCTTTATTGTTATTATTCACTTATTTATTCTGTGATAAGAACACTTAACATAAGATCTATCCTCTTAACAAGTTTTAAGTATACAATACAGTATTGTCAACCGTAGGCACTGTGCTATATAGATCTCAAGAACTTATTTATCGTACATAACTGAGATAAAGTGAATAATCTTATTACCAACACTTAGGTCAAGAATAGAACTTTGGCAGTCGTCCCATAAACCCCTCCATTTTCCATCTGTTTTTGCAGTTTTTGTTGAATTTTACTTTTTTATTTGTTATTTATTTTTTGCTGTGATATAATCGACATATAATATTGCATTAGTTTTATAGGTATAACCTAATGATTTGATATATGTATATATTGCAAAATGATCACCATAATAAGTTTAGTTAACATCCATCACCACACATACTTACAAATTTTTTTCTCTTGTGATGAGAACTTTAAAGATCTACTCTTTTAGCGACTTTCAAATATACAATGGAGTATTGTTAACTATAGTCACCTTGCTGTACTTTACATGCCCAGGATTTATTTATCTAATTCTCTTGTCTTAATCATGGCTCTTCTCCCTCCAAAAGTACCCACTTTCCTGACTTTCATAATAATCACTTCTTTGCTTTTCCTTGTGATTTTATCACTCAATAGTGCATTCCCACTTTTAAAAACTTTATATTACTTTTAAGTGTGTTTTAATCTATACATTCTCTCTCCTTTCTTTCTTTCCATTCTAATAAATATCTTGAAGAACCTGGGGAATTGGACTGATAGAGTTTTTCACAGTTTAGCGTATTTCTTTGTCTTCTGTGTTTCTTGTAAATTGACAACTGGATCCAGATGCTTGATTTGACTCTGGTTGGGGTCCCTTGCCAAGACTGTAGCTGTGATGCATTCTTTCGTTAGAAAATACATAATGTCAACTTTTCACTTTTTTTTTTTAATGTTAGCATCTGATGTGGGAAACATAGGCAGAAGAAAAATTAATAAACTTCCTTACTACCTGTAGCCCATTGACAAGTCCTGGAAACAGGCAGAGTGACATTCTTCTAGGGACTCAACTGCCTCAATGTTAATACTTTGTTAAGGGCAAAAGGCAATCCTAGCCTCACCTCCCCCACTCCCAATCCTGTAAGTCTACTTTAACATATACAAATTCCTTTGGAAACTTCCTTTACCTCTAAACTCCCAAGATACATGTTGCTAGTCATCCCCCAAGCATATGGCCCACCGATACACATCTGAAGGGTCTCATGACTGAGGTTTTATTAGACAGTAATAAATGACCCTTCCCAACAATACCTAGCCCCCTAAAGGTCCTGGACATCTTACTTCCAAATTTCCTTAGAGACTTAACACTATCCCTAACCCCCTCCCAACTTGAAAGTATATAATGGGCCACTCCTCATGACCTGGTGCAGCTCTTTCTGCCCAAGGGTCCTATCCTTATGCTTTAATAAACTCACCTTTTTTGCATCAAAGACATCTCAAGAATTCTTTCTTGGCTGTCGGCTTTGAACCCTAACGTCTTTCCTGCATCAGCATCCACTGAGTTTCAATGCCTAACATTCTAAAATGTTAATATTTAAATTCTCTCATTTAGTTTTCATTCAATAACTGGAACGATTTTACAAGATGTTTTTCCTAAGCTACTTGGTTGCTCAATGGTGTAAATAGCAGGAAAGTAAGGATAAATGCTTGATTCATTTCTTTTATTTAACCAATTAAAAAATTATTGTGGTAACACAACATGAGATCTCCCCTCCTAATAGATTTTTAAGTGTGCACAGTGTTGAGCAGCAGAACTCTAGAATAAGCCAGTACAGGAGGACAAATACCATATACCAATACAAATATGTATTTTTTAAACAAATTTTTTGCTTTCACTCATCTTTGAGGAAAGTAACAACTGCAGGACAGCTATTGTTCCCAAAAGAGCATAGATGGATTATTCATGGTTCCCCTTTCTGCTTACCTGGCTCCCATTTTAATTCATCTTTCGAATTTAAATATAGATTCAGTTATGCTACACCTGAGACAGGTAGAAAAAGAGCTGTGGCCATGGGAAGCTTTATTTCTATATGCTTTACTCTCTATATGTGTTGGGGGAATGCACGGGATTTCACTTCTAGTGTGTAGTGTGAATTCCAGTGTGTGTGGACAGGCAGGGGTGGGGTGGAGGAGTTGGGCAGGGTTGCATTGAGGGTGTCCAGGAGTACTCCTTTGATTCTGGATTGTTCACCTACTTTAGCTAGGCAGGTCTTACAGGCTGAATAGTTATGTCTCCCTAAATTCATATACTGATCCCCCAATGTGGTGTGATGGTTTTGGGGTTGGGCCCTTGGGAGGTGATTAGGTTTAGATGTGGTCATGAGAGTGGCACCCTCAGGATAGAACTGGTGCCCTTCTAGAACAGGAAGAGAAAGTACATTCATCAAGGAAGGGTCACGTGAACTCTCCTTGAGAAGGAAGCCCTCCGCAAGCCAAGGAGAGAGCCCTCAGGACACTGACTATGCAGGCGCCCTGAACCTGGTCTCCCAGTTTTAAGAGGGTGAGAAAATAAATGTCTTACAAGACACTCAGTCTATGCTATTTCATTAAGTAGCCCAAGCCAACTAAGACAGAAGATGGGAAGTCAAGCTGGAGAAAAACGACAAGGCCTAAGGGCTTTTAATTTGGTAAGGCCACTTTTTCGTTTTGTTTTTTTTTACTTCCTGTTTCTTGCATAAGCATCTTTGTATCCGTGAAAAATGCTCACCCTTACTTCTAGAGCCTTTAGATCATAAGGATCCTTCCCAGCGGCCAGGTTGGAGAAAATTTGTTACATTTCAAGAAAAGTGGCTTCTATTAAACAAGTAACAACACCCTGCTCAGAGCCTGCTCACTCTTCCCTCCGCCCCTCACTGGCCTGGGGGGCAGGGGCAGATCAGGGCAGCAGTCTTTCTCCCAAAGCCTTCTGTGCTTCCAGTTCTGTTGCACATTTATTCACCACTAGTGGGAATTGGCAGAATTTGCTTTTGATACTTCTCCGAAAATTGCACATTTTCAGGAAGGGAAGTTGCACATCAACTTTGATGTTTTTCTTCACACTGATTGAAATTTACTGTATTTGGTAGTGATTCCTGCCAAAGATCTGTGATACATCTTTGGCAGTATTTACTAGTTTCGGAACAGATAAACATTTTTTTCCCTTCATTTTTATTTCTTTTGGTTCTGTCATTTTAAGAAGAGGCCTTTAGAAGGGGTTCTCATAAGATTATTGCCCATTTTCTTCTTTCAAATAAAGATGAGTGAGTAAAGCATCTATAGGGCACTTTATTACTTGAACCATAAGCCCATTAACACTTCATATTGCAGTTCTCAAAGTATGTTCCTTAGAACCCAATTGCATGTCACGTTAAAAGGAGTTACAGGAGAAAAGGTTGCCATGGTCAAATAAAAGGTAAAAATACATGTGAAACAAAATTAAACATGATTCTCTCCTGAAGGACTTTTCGGCACCTTTACTATACGAAAGGGCATTGTGAATCTTCAAAACAAACATAATATTCAGTGTTTTCCAGAACTTATTTGAATGCAGTACCTTTTTTTTCTATAAAGCATCACAAAGAAAAAATAAATTTGTAGACTATAAAATACTGGTATGACAACATGATTTCCTAATTGCAGGTGAAGAATTTAAGAATAAAGAAAAGTCTTCTGAATGTGAACCTTGCAAAATTAATCATAAAAACATCCCTCCACACCCCCCCCTTTTCTGCTCCTTCCTTCCCTCCATTCATGCAACAAATGCTTAAATGCCTCTTTGTGCAACACAGAACTGCTTACTTGACTTTTAATATGAGGGAAGTTATATGTTCATCTCCTGCCTTACAGGAATATTGCAAGAACCGAATGAAGCAATGTATGTAAAGTGTCATAATAATCTCATTGCCCTAGACTGAAACCTATATACCAACACTTTTCAAATATTCTCTTGTAACATGCTGATGTGTTCAGATTCATTGTGAAATATGTTGCAAGTTTCTAATATTTCCAAGTTAGCGATATTTTGTAGTCTTCTTTTTAAAAACAAGATATACTATGTTCCAGGTTAGACTTATAATAGCATCATTGTCACTGATTTGATTTGTAACATTATCTCTTAAGTGGAAAAGAAAGAGAAAAAATTGTGGGTAGTCTTTTGGATATTGGGGAAAGCCCTGGGGTTGGACTGTCCCTGTCATTTCTCTGTGGCATGTGAGGGTCGCCCATAAAAGTGGCAAACTGATACAGACCAGGTACCTTGGAATAATGAACATTCATCATTTTGGTAAATTAAAAGCAGCCCCCAAGTGCAGGGACTTGAAACGTTGCTGAGATGTGAGTTTAGTCACATGTGCTGTGAGGCTGGATAGTAGGGAGTGAGTCACTTGGTAGTTACTGAGTTCAGGGACTCTTGGCAGAAACCTGATTTAGGAGCGGGAAGGTTGGGAAGATGGTGGAGTAGAAGGACCCAGAGCCCACCCAGTCCCAGTTTTTCAACTAGATATTGTCCACATCCAAGTCAACAAACCGGAGAGCGATCCAACGACTGGCAGAACAACCTCCACAACTAAATATAGAGTAGAAGGTGCAGCTGAAAGTTCAGGAAAGTCAGAAAGGTGGGGGGAGCTGCCCGCAGGAGGGAGGGAGCTGCCTGCACAGAGAGAGAAGAGAAACAGGCCCTTGTACCAGGGAGTCCTTATGGTGGGGGTGGGAGGGGTGGGGACAATGACTAATCCCCATAACGTTCGGCTTTAAAAACCAGAAACATAATTTCTTCTTCGGAGAAAGTCCAAAGCTTATGCAAAAATTCTTGTGACCAAAACGGCATGAAGGCACAAGTTTGGCCACCACCAGTGTGAGTGAAATATGAACACTGAAAGAGAATTTTTATTTGCTTGCAATGATGCTGACAGAAACCATTAAACCTCTTTGGCCCCCTTGAGTTTTCTTTTTGGGTTAAAGACTTTCATCTAGGGGCAGACTCATAAGCGGATTGGAACCAATGGTCAGTGCAGATGCAATCAGACCTTACTGGAAAATAGATGTGAACCCACATACCCAGTAAGGAGAAGCCAACCTCAGCATTTAAAGGGAAGAGGACACACTGACTTTTCTACTTAGTTGCAAGGCAGCAGATTTTATGACTAAGGGCAAACTTGCTCTGCTCTTCTAACGTAAGAGCCTCTAGCGATAGGAACAGGTGCGTTGTGCCGGTGTGTGTACCTGCGCTCCGGTATGTAAAATTGTGACACGGTTCAACCCCTTTTGGGCAGATTCATTAGGGCACACCCTCTTGAAGTCAGCACCAGAAACACAGTCATAGAGACTTTTTTGAGTCAATTCTCCACACCGAATTATCCCTTTTCATCTCAATTAGCATGTATTCTTTTAGGTAGAGTAAAAATACAGAAAAAGATGACAAAGTCTAGTTATTTAAGCTTCCTTTTGGAACATATGCTGCAAAAAGCATCTTTTACCTATGTCTACCAAGTGCTACTGGTTTTGTCATTTAACTAGCTATTTGGGGAGTCAAGCATGCCTGTGGATGTTTTAGACTTCAGTGCATTTTGTTCACAGAAATAACTTCAGTCATGGTGTTCAACATCTCAGAAAGACCGATTTAATATATGATGTATCTACATTACTACTGTATTAATGGAAATGCTAAGCCAATTGCTGTTAATATATAATATGCATGGGATTAGAGTTTATAGAATGCTTGTCTCACACCTGCTCTTCATGTTTTCATGGTAAAGAGTTTAGCGTTAGATGCTCTGATGCGGGTAGCCTAATAGGCATTAGGCCTCCTGAGATCTTGTTGGAAGCTGCAACTTGAACCAGAACCAGGTTCGGGGACACCGATCTTCCTGTGAAGTCTGGCTCAGTGGAGGGCAATCAGATGGTGATGAATCTCTATCATTCCTAACTCTGGAGGTCTGCATACCAAGCTCTACTGTCCCCTCCCTGGGTGGGGCATGATAGACATGATTCACATTGTATTTGGAAAGCTGAAGCCCGGCTGGTTGACATGTGTCTTCCCTAGAAAGCCAAGCCTTGGACTCAGGTCCATCATTATAAAGTACACACAAAGGAAGAGACTGACAAAAATTACCTATGATTCCTGGATTTAGACATATTACATTAGAGTTCATGAAAAGCTTCATGTCCTAAAGGGAAACCAAGAAAATGAAGGAGAGGAACAGGGTAGACAGGGAGTGGGAATCCACATTTCAAGAGATAATTGGGTCTTAGAGAGATAAACCACCAGGACTAGGCCCTAGTGAATGCTTCCTGGCATCCTTGTTTGAGCTTGTAATCCCTGAGTCCAGCAGTCATGGTGGGGCCTTATAAGAGTGTATTGAAGACAAGAGTTGGACAAGTTGATGGGCAGAGACTCTACAAGTGTACATTAGGCTCTCCCCAGGAGATTTCCAAGTTAAGAAATACATCACCAGAGTACCTTATTCTGCATACTCTCAGAACTGACTAAGAATCTGAGGTTGCATGTGGGAATCATGGGGGGAGTCGCCTGAGGGCTTGGAACCATAGCCATGTGAGGTGGAAATTTGTCCAGAAGAGCAGTTAGGTCCCTCTTATCTCTCCTTGTTTCCACTTCTTTTGATACCACTATTGCCCCTTTGAGCCAGCTCTTAGTGAAGGAGGGGAATGGTGACATTTTGTCAACAACAACATTGGGCAAGAATAGGAAGGAGGATGGGAAGAAAACCAAGGAAATGGAACCAAGAGGGAAGGAGCTATCTCCTTTTTTTTTTTTTTTTTTTTTTTTAGGACCCTTGAGTTTAAATAATGGATTATTGGGGGTTTCCTGTCTATAGTCTTTGTTAGCACTTGTATATTTTACAGTGGAACAACAATTTAAAAAATTTCATACTAAGTTTATTTATTTTTTATTTTTTTGAGGTGTCCTATATGGGATCTTTTGACTATTTATCTTGGGTTTGCCACTTGACTATTTGGTCCTTCTAAATATATCAGTATTGGGGCTTCATCCTAGCACATTATTATCAATCACTGGGTGTGAGACCCAGATATTGTTTTTAAAGCTCCTCAGGTTATTATATATATATAGCCAGGATTAAGATCTAGTGAATTCTATCAATAGGCCAACACAAAGATATGTAATAATTGAAAATCTGGCACAAGAACTTGGATAGTAGTACTTGTTTATATATCTATATCTTCTTATTAGTTGTTCACTTCGTTGTTATATTTATATGAATTCTATTGTGAAGCTTTCCCAAAGTACGCTCTGTGGATTGCTAGTTCATGGAGCGTTTATAGGCTGGTGTTGACAGTGGGAAAACAGCCTTGTTTTCCCAGTGTGGTCTTGGTAATGGTTTCAGGACGTGCTGTGTCTACTCATTTCACCCACATTCATACATAGAAAATGGAATGTTCAGGAATTCTGTCAGTCCCAAGCCTCTTTTTCTCTCTTTTCATGTTCTCTCTCCTTTCTTTAGATTCAGTAAATATATACATACACGTCTTTTTCTGTCTTCTTCATCTTCATCATCCCCAATAATATAATATGAAACATTCCCCAAACCCAGCAGATCTTAGAGTGTATTTTTCCCCCCAGACTATCGCTCTACACGTGCCCTATGGCAACATACTTGGGAAGATAACATTGTGGGTTTAGGCTGAGAAAAAGGATGAAACTAGCATTTCTAGGACCTTGCTGCCCGTGGTTGCCTTCTTAAAATTTGCCATCTCAGGGATGGCTATCAAACTCCATTTTGCTCTTAAATTATGAAGGGCTCTTAAGATTTTAACAGTTTTAAATAGTAGTCTATGTTTTTTGTTTTTTTTTTCCCTAGAAGAATCAAGTGTTCCAATTTTTTTTTCCCCCACAAATACTATGTGGGTGTGGAACGGGAAAGGAAATTTCCAACTGTTCCCTGCAGGCAGAGCCGGCCCCTACCAGGCTGGTTCTCTCCAATAATGAAGGATCCTGGATCTCCCAGAAATGTCAATTTTTATTTCAAATGTCAAGCATCTTATAAACAAGCCTCCAAGTCACATTTCCCTGCCCCTTGCCACTGTCCTTTGGTAGGATGATTCTTGGAAGGGCAGTTCCTTGGAACACTCTGGTATTTATTGCCTCTGTACCTATTCTGAAGCTTTGCAAAGTTCTCTCACACAGTAACTCTATCAACCCTATTCTGTGGCTATTGAAATTGTTGTTCACAGAGGTTAAGCAAATTACCAAGGCCACGGAGCAGATGAGTGAGCGACCTGGGAGGGGTTCCAGGACTCTTAAGTGCATCGGCTGGTATAACGCCTTCCATTGCTTCACGAGGCTGCAAGCTGGCCTGTTTCTTTCCTTTATACTTAATTAGAATTTGGTATTTTAATTCTCATTTCTGAGTTGAAGTCAATGGTATTTCAGCACCATAACTAGGATGTTGTCTCAATAGAAAAATAAATTATAAACACCTGAATAGTGGTGGCATCTATTCATTCAGTCAGCATTGATATATTCTTCCTTCTTCTCCTCGTTTCCCCTCATTCTCTCCAGGCTGCTTACAAATATATTCAATGTACCAACAAAAAGGTTTTAATAAAGACATTGCCTGACTATTAGCATTTTGGACAAAAAGACATCTAGTTGTTGTTAGCATATTCGTGCACTTTACCTAGATATATCTATCTCTGTGGATAATTTTAAAACAATTTTTACTGGCATGGTCGGTTGAGCATCAGACTCTTGTTTTTGGCTGGGGTGGTGATCTTGGGGTGGTGGGAGCCCCACAGGATCTCAGAGCCCCTCATGGGGCTCCGTTCTCACCTTGGAGTCTGTTTGATTCTCTCTCCTCTCTCCCTGTGCCCCCACTCCAGCTCTCTCTCCCTCTCTCAAAACAAACAAAACTACTTGTAAATAAAGTAAAATACTAAATACGTAAAGTCTCCATTTTGACTTACATTTTCCCATAAAGCATAGCCATTCTCTAAGAAATTGGTATTTAGCAAATTGAATGATTGTGGTCTGCAAGCTGAATGAGATCATCTCTCTTCAAAGCTAAGCGGCCTGAGCCATGAGACAGTCTCCCAGATGCCTGGGGGAACTAGAAGCCCAGCACCCCACTGTGATGATTCCCTGGGCCAGGATTTCACAGCTGCAGTCACAGGCACCCAGGAAACACATCACAGTCAGGTCCTGAACATTATAGCTTCCTTAGAAGCGCGGGGCATCCTGAGGGCTATTTTCTCCTCTCCTCCTCCGCCACTGACCCTGACACACTGCCTTAAAAAGCCGTAGGGCTGACTTTGTGCAGAGTGCAGGGGTCCCCGTCACACACATTCTGTAATTTGCACAAGTATGGACGCAGGCCTGCTGCGTCCTCAGCTTGCCACAGGGGGCAGACGCCGACTGATAAAGTGTTTCAAGAAACAAATTCCCAGGGACAAGCAGGGAGCTACAAAAATGTAAAACAAAAAAACCCAAAAATGAAAAGAATACATTTTAAAATGTATTTTCTTGCGCCACCTTTAGTAGCACAATGCAGAGATGGAGTTTATTTCAATTATTTATAAATAAACAACTCTTCCTGAATGCTAAAGATACATAAATTTTAGGTTTAAAGCTAGGGTGATTTAATATGTGTCTGCAGCAAAATGCTTTCAGATAGTGGTCTCTTTCTCACATTTCAAAGGTCTGTTTTTGTATTTCAAATTTAATAATTCCACGAATACGTTTCACTTACATATTATAATCGCCCAAATGAATAGTACATTCTTAGAAAATATCCTCTCCAAAGGAGAAAGCTCCTCGCATATTCATTTTGACTTTCCTTGCCAGTCACTGATTTTCATCCTTTACGATACTTTCTAAAAACCTGAGCAAAAGCACATAAAACGTTGTTATTCTCAATGAGTTGAGCTACATGCAAAATGAAAAATCTCAGCTCTGTGGAAAGGCATTATAAGAAAATCTCACTATTGCTTATTGCTCTATACACACCTGCCTATGCTGTCTTAACTTGACTTTTGAGCATCATGGTCATGAAAATGAACGTGAACACTGAAGCCTGCCTGCTAGGATCTAACATTTTGATTCACCACTTACGGAGTCATCTCAAACCATTATAATTTCTCTGTGCCTCCGTTTTCTTATCTGCAAAATGGAGATAAGAATAGTACTTATCATGTTGTTGATATTTGTAAATTATGGGTATTTATTTAAAAATAAGATGGTGCCTGACAGTGGTATTTGTTTAAATAAAATAAAACAAACATATTTTTTCATAGCATCACAATGCTCTAGGTCAACATTTTTTAATATTAATGATTAAGCTCTTTTCCTCCATCCTCCCAGAATGCTCAGATAAAAGTTCATTTGCTAGTGAGATGCTTTGGGGAACTGCCTGGGTCCCAGTTTTCTCATCTGTGAAATGGTGATGATCTTGCCTTAGAGGTCTGTGTGAAATGGAGCAAGGCAGCACACGTGAAATGCTTAGGAAAGGACCTGACTGATCTCAGGCCCTCAGTAAACACTCACTGATAAATAGAAAATAACTATGTGCAAAGTCATCATAGAAACTCAAATAAACCACGTAGAGATTCAAGAAGATAAAATGGCTATCTCAGAAACAAAACAATTGTCTGTTAAAAGGCTCAGACTGATTTGTTCTTTTATGAATCAGATTCAAGTTAGAAATTTTCTTTTTATTTTTTAGGGGGGGGCAGAGGGAGTGACAGAGACAGAATCTTTTTTATTTTTTAAAGATTTTATTTATTTATTTGACAGAGATAGAGACAGCCAGCGAGAGAGGGAACACAAGCAGGGGGAGTGGGAGAGGAAGAAGCAGGCTCATAGTGGAGGAGCCTGATGTGGGGCTCGATCCCATAACGCCGGGATCACGCCCTGAGCCGAAGGCAGACGCTTAACCGCTGTGCCACCCAGGCGCCCCGAGAGAGACAGAATCTTAAGCAGGCTCCACGCCTAGCACGGATGGAGCCTGACACAAGGATCGATCTCACATCCTTAAGACCATGACCTGAACTGAAATTAAGAATTGGACACTTAACTGACTGAGACAGCCAGATGTCCCCAAATTAGAAAATTTCAATCCATTCTTTCAAAAGGGATTATTCGGACAGAATTCCGAAAATGTTCATTCCTTTTGGATTTTATAGCCATTTCTTGACTTAAGCAGAACAAAATTTGCCAATATTTTAGTAGTGAATTTCTACTTGTTGGAAAAGCCTCTTCAGAATACTGTTGAAGTTTACTTAGAGACATACAAAACAAATGAAGATACTTGTGTGTTTCTCCTTTTGTGCTACTCAGTGGTGGAGGAATAACCATTTATGGTTTCCTTTGTGAAGGTGATTAGAGAGAAAAGGCAAAATGTTCCTAAAAGCACTTGAATTATTTACATGCAAAAAAGAGGTAAAATCATGTGGTGTGGAGTAGGGACCACCTTAATTTGAATGAACTAAATTTCAGTATCAGGTTACTGGGAATATGCCGTAAAAACCTCCTGTCATACGTTACATATTTGGCACATTTGGTAAGTCACTTTGCAAATATTATTGCCATCATAGAAGACTTTAGTCACTCATAGGCAATTTCAGATAAGTCTTGAGAATTGCCTTAGTTCTAGTGAAAAATAAGTATTATGTTAGAACTAAGGGCTTGGTGGATAGTAGGACAGATTGGACTTAGGAATGCAGGTTCCTGGGCCTCACTGGCCCACTGAGGTACAGCAGAGTATTTTGGAAAGCCTCTGACATGGGCAATTGGAAGGAAATGAGAAGGCTCTAAAGAAAGGTACAGTCAACGGCCAGGAGATGCTTGGAGAACAGGAGGCTGAGAACTAGTAAATGGGACGAGCTGTGTCAGGCCAATCCATCTGGCCCCAGATAGACAACATTCTATCATAGGGACTGGAATTTAGGGACAGCTTCCTAATGCCTAGGAAGACTGATAAGGACAGGGCAGAGCAAAGACCTGCTGGGAAGAGATAGCCTGACTAGAACAGAATTCAGTTATTGAAAATAAGTCACAAGACAACAACCTAATTTTAGAGACTAGGATATACCATAAGAGCAAGATTAAAAATTTCTCTGCTTAGGAACAAGATATGTTTTTAAGCCTAGGTTAAGGCTGAATCTACAGGGGACAGCCTCATTGAGCGAAGTAATTAACACTAACTCACCACTATCTTCAGTGAATACGTTTATGCATTTCATACGATGATTTCACTTAATATCCTTCACAAACGCAGATGGCATAGAAAACCGAGTGCAGTTTCATAAAGAAGAGTCAAAACAGGGCCACTCAGTATGTATTCCATGGATACATGTGATCTGTTTTTATGCCAAGAAGTTTTTGTTTTGTGCTTGTGATACCAAAACTTAAGAGGCTGGGCCATGCATCTCTTCTTACGAAGAGTCAAAGTCAGATTCAGAAGTTTATATGAATCTTGAAAGATGAGGATGAGAAATAAAATTTTTATATCTACATCAGGAGGTGAATGAAGGAGGCGAGGAGACAGGTAGTGTATGAAGGAGATGGGTAGCCTATGAAGGAAACTGCACTTGAATTTCTTTTCTCTTTTTCAAACATGCAACTGTGTTTCAGTCTCCACCGGTAGAATCAGGGGATTTGTTCCTGGCATTGCTGGTTTAAACCAAGCAGAGAGTTGACAGCATGGAGGACGGCCCCTGACATAAGAGGACCCCAGTGTCACCATGCCTTCTGTCTGGTATGGACAACCAGACAAATAGTAAACCATGTCCTGTAGGGACTTGGCTTCTCTCGCAGGCAAGGGCAACAAGGAAGAATTGGTAGAGAGGCAAAAGCCCTGCTTGAATTATGCAGGGATATGATAACCTCACTGTTTCCCCAATGACAACTCAATCTCTGACTGGTAGTATTTTTTAAATGATCAAAATAAAAAAAAATCAGGACATAAAAATTATCCCTCCATTATTAAGTCCTTGTGGGAGAAAATGGAGGATTAGCTTTTTTGAGGGAAAATGTTGCCACTGAAAAATCTTATACGCAGCCAGATTATTGGTCATGTGCTCTGGCAACAGAAAGCTCTTTTCTTGTATGCAAACTCTCAGAAAATACACTGCCCACATTCACTTCTGAAAGAAAAATTCAGCAGCTGAACAAGAGATTAATTAAAACAGAGATCACGAAAATGAGGAAGTTATGGTATAAAATGACAGCCAGTAAGCTTTGAAACTATTTGAACATTGTTGTAGTTAATACCTAGGAGCTGTAAAAACAGCTGTGACAAGTCATGTAAATATTAAAAAAAAAAACCCCAATTCTTTAAAGGGACTATACATATCATGTATTAATGCCAAAGTGGACCTAAGAATCCAGATTATGTTTTATTAAAACTAGGCAGTGGGGTGGGGTTGGTGGAAGGAGGAGAGGAAGTAAAAGTTTATACTACATTTCTTATCTTTCATAGGAGGAAGTCAATGGATAACACTTTTGCACTGATGTAGAAAAATTTAAATGTAGATATTTTACGGTGTATTTTTTAAATGTTAATTTGTAAGTAATGAGTAGGAACATAAAAAAAATGACTTCTAAATCACTACAGAAATTAAGCAAACAAAATATCTATATAGAGAAAGACAAGTAAAAGAAAACAGAAAGGAAGCACAAAATAAACCGAGCATGAGACACGGTGATGTTCATACGACTGAATATTTCATGCACAACCACAAATGCAAAGGAAAAAGAGGCTTCACTCACTATTAAAACACATAGATTAATAGAGAACAAGCTGATGGTTAGCAGCAGAGAGGTGGGGGTTGATGGGTGAAATAGGTGAAGGGGATTAAGAGTATACTTATCACAATGAGCACTGAGTAATGTATAGAATTGTTGAATCACTACATTGTACACCAGAAACTAATGTAACACTGTAGGTTAACTACACTGGAATTTAAAAGAATAGAATTTGGTCACTCTAAAATATGTAAATATGCACCATATACAAAAGATAACCCAAAACAGTGTAGCAGGAAAAAAGTAAACAATAAATGGATGGGCAAAGGTATATTCAGCAAACAATAGCTATTATTCCTCAGGAGTGGGACTATGAATATCCCCTGAAACATAATTCCCAAACAAAACCAGTAAATGGAAGATGAAAGTTACTATCTGCACTGAAGATAGAAAAGAACCAAAATTTAAATAGCAAAGAACATGGTATTGATGTACACAGAGAAGAAACTACTAGAGAAAAAGAAAAGTAAGTAACAGTACAATTTGAAACATATTATTATTGCCACTTTCAATTTTTGATGGTATGAAGTGTAAAATAAATAAGCACATAGAACATTCTAATAGTTTTAATAGTTAATTCTAATAGATTAATAATTGACATTTTTCCCTTAAAAATATCTCATCCTTTTCATTTTTCTTAAAATGTTGATCAAATTGATGATACAATAGACCACATGAGAAATCCCAATAAATTCCCCCAATGGAGAAACATACAGGTCATAGTTTAGAACAACCCTTCAATAAATCTCAAAATTAAACAACAGTACTCAACAACTATTTGGAAATGAAATATTATCCTCTAAGGAGCTCTTGAATCAAAGATGAAATTTAAGTGAAAATTTCAGGACTCCTATTTCTGGCAATGATGCAGAAGCCAGACCCTGACCCTTCACTACAATATACATTTCTATGAGGATAAAATACAACAAACCATTTTAAATGCGTTCACTATAACATAGGGGAAACTCCAGGGATAAAAACCAAAGAGTTAAAAAACTGATTGGGAAATAAACTGAAATCTGTAATTCCCCTGCAGAAGAATTCCAGAAAACCAGGAAGCTTTCCCAGGAGACCAGGCCTTGGCTCCATCTACGCAAAGGGAAGGAGATTGTATGTGAGGTTCCTGAACACTGTTGAGAATTGAAGGAACTAAAATATTAGTAAAAGAGTAGATGGGAAAAAAAAGAAAAAGAAAAAGAAAACAAAACAAAACAAAAAACCACCAAAAAAAGTTTCTTGTAAAGAAAGATAGAAGACAAAGAAGACTATCTGTTTTGGCTTGTATTTTCACTGGGCAAGCACTGAACAAAAAGTTTACACTGAGAATGTGTAAGCACATTGGTTTGGAGTTCAAGTTTACACTACTCCTGTGGTTTAGGGAACCACAAACTGAGACATGAACGTAAGCTGATCTAAAAGCAAACAAAATATAACATATGTAGCAAAAGACAAGTAAAGTGGAATGGAAAAAAAAGACAAAATAAACAGCATGAAATAAGATGCTTCACATATGTGGTCAGAAAAATCTATAAAACCTCTGGAGAAGGATAGATTCCAGGCTAGGTGAAAATGCCCCAGAAAAAAGTCCACTGAATGTAAATCCACAGTTAAAATTAAAACACACAAAGAAATCAGCTACGGTGGATGAGAATGACTGCAACATAGACAATATGAGAAAGAAGCACATACATTAAGAAGAACAAATATACTTCACAAGGAAACAAAAAGAATTTGTAATAAAAAATATAGTCAAACATATTTGTCATGAAAGTTTTAATTGAACCGATAGAACTTTTAGAAAAGAATGGTATTAATGAAGGAAAGGATCTATTTAAAGAGATCAAGTCTAAGATTTTTCATAATTGATTAAAGACATGAATTACTGAAGTCCATGAATTACTGAAGTCCAGAATTAGTGAATCAAGCAGATAAATGGAAGATAAGACCAATTCTTAAACGCATTACAGTTTCCTAATGGATCGCCAAAGGTAAAGAGATCTTTAGAAAGCCATAGAAAAATGAACCTACATGTGAATAAAAGCAGCAGCAGATTTCATGACAGTGAAAACCAGAGAAGAGCAGAAAGGTATTTTCAAAGTGCTGAGAAAAAATAACCCAGAATTTTTACTCTTTTTCAAGAATAAGAGTAAAAAAAAATCAGGACAGGGGCGCCGGGGTGGCACAGTCGTTAAGCGTCTGCCTTCGGCTCAGGGCGTGATCCCGGCGTTATGGGATCAAACCCCACATCAGGCTCCTCTGCTATGAGCCTGCTTCTTCCTCTCCCACTCCCCCTGCTTGTGTTCCCTCTCTCGCTGGCTGTCTCTCTCTCTGTCAACTAAATAAATAAAATCTTTAAAAAAGAATCAGGACAAATAAATACTGAGTTTATTCTTATACCCACTAAAAGAACTTGGAAAGGACATACTTCCAATAGAAGGAAAATTATCCTAGAAAGAGCACGAGATGCAACATTAAGTGGGCAAAAAAAAAAACATGTTAAACACATGAGTAAATATAAACAAACATTGAACATATAAAACAATAATGCCTACACATTGGAATAAATAAACAGACATAAAATGTGGCACAATGATAGCACGAAAGATAAGATGGAAATGATCCAAGTTAAAAGTAGAAACAGTTCTGAGTATAGCAATAATCATAATAAACGTAAAAAGATCATTCTCGGCAGTGAAAATAAATAGGATATATTTTTAAAAATCAGCTATCTGCGGTTTACACCCAACAATTGAGGATGTGGAAAGATAGCAAAACAAAAAGGTACCCACAAGATATTAACCAAAAGAAACTCTTATTACTTATCTAAATACCAACAAAAAATTTTTTAGACAAAAAAAATTAGAAATAAAAAGAACCATCACCTGAAGATTAATTGCTTAATTCAGCAGATTCCCGTGCATTTATTGGCCATTTCCCTGTGTGCAACTCGTGGTTCACATGCCTCTGCCTATTTTTTCTTGTGTTATTAGTTTTTATTTTATTAATTGTAGAAATTCTTTTTTACATTTTAGGCATTAATCATTTATAGTTAAATGCATTGCAAATATTTTCTCCTAGTGTGTGTTTGTCTTTGCAAACATTTGTGTTGTATTTAGGGATTGGTTCAGTTTTCTCTCTGAGCTAAACTTGAATGCAGTGCTGTGTTCCTTGCCAAAATGAAATGAGATCCAAGTAAGTCACGGCATTCAGTGAGGCCGTGATTAACAAATTTATCATCTCCAGTCGATTATGGTAAAGTATCCAGCGAAGCAAATGATCAGAGAACAGAAGTGGCTGCTGTGGTTAACTGTTGTGGCTCCAACGATGACCAAAAACGCTGGAGGGAGCTGGCTGCTCCCCAGGGCATTGAAATGCTTTCAGAAAGAAAATGACACCTCAGATCTTTAAACTCTCAAGTGCTGTGAATCTCAGTTGAATCACATTCAGAGAGCCAGAGAACTTTGATGGTGAATCTAAACACCATCTCTTTTTTCCTGAAGTTCTATGATAATCTCCCTGAAAAATCAGAAACAAAATTTAATTGTATGCATTAAGGAAAGTGAATTCACAGCTTCATCAAGTCTCTTGCGTGAAGGTCAGGGCGTTGATAGGGAAGGACTGGACCTGAGACTTGGAAAAGGATAATTGGGAGGTCTTGGATGATGTTAAGAATGTTGAACATTTGAACACTGAACTTTCTCTGCTAATAGAAATAGCCATCCCTTCTGTTAGCTTTCTCTTACTAAAGAGTCTGTAATAATCTTTCCTAATGCAGTTGTCATACAAGGGATGCCTCTTCTTCTCAAGATTCACCCCAACCATCTTATAACTGGTGTCAATTCTCAGCATGTTCCAAGGGGATATGCTCAAAGCAACCTGGCAGGAAATACCTTTACTCCAAAATGAATTGCAAAATGTTTATGAATAGGTATGGCCAAATTTATTGATATGGGTGCACCTTTCAAAGAGTCTGAATGTAATGCACCCAGTGTATCAGGTGTGAGGAGTTCTAACATTTTACCTGGTTTGTTGAGTAAAAATTTGTCTCTAGTAACTCAGTAAGGTTGAGATACCAGACCTTCCTTGGTATAAATAGAGGATAGAATTCAAGGACTTAGGGAAATAGGCAAGTTGGATTTATCATGTGCAACTAGTTCTTCCTACGTTGTTTCTTCCATGAGAGCCCAAGGTTACTCCCTTCACTCAGTCACTGGGAAATTACATGGGTGAGAGAAATATCCATATCCTTAAAATATGGGAATATCTTCAATAGACCAGGTATCATGTTGGGATATGCCATCGCTGAGTTGGGCTCCTCATGAAGACAATGCAACATTTAATGGCCAGGCTAAGTGGAGATATTAGTGTAATGAACATTAGAAATTTTGACCCACAGAAATCTTTAGTAGGAACTCATCAATCTCATGTCCCTAAAAATGAAGTAAATGTGCAGCCTAGCAAAGCATTACTTGATCTAGAACAAGACAAATTCCAGGTGGTGGACCAAATTCATGATCTGAGTCCACACAATGGAGAATTATGTCCTCTTCCCTAATTCCAAACCTAAGTCAGTTCACAGACCAAGAGCCTCTTTACTGAAGGAGTTTCGGCTCTCATTCAACACTGCCATAGTCATCTACCATTTTTCTTCCACCGACCTTATCAAAAGAGATCTGAGGTCAATTACTACAGTAATTGTACTTTGGAGAAAATGAGAAATCTAAACTCTTGGGAATCGACACCAATTCTTAGGGACTCAAAATACCAATGTGGGGTTTATAATAATCAAGTAATAAGTGGATTTATTCCTTAAGTTTGAGTCACCAAGTGTCCATTAGGTCCACCATCCTGTAAATATTTCTCCAGTTCCTGAATGTGTACTTGGAATGGGCATATTTGCATCCGCAGAATCCCTGCAGTGGCCCTCTGATCCAGGAGGTGAGAGTTATTATGGTAGGAAGGGTACGTGGAAACCTCTGAACTTGTCCTCCCTGTCAGGATGTTGAGCTGAAAGCACACCGTGCATATGCTGGGAATTGCTGAAGTGAGTCCCACAGTGAAAGGCTCAAAAGATGCAAGGTGGTGATGCTGTTCACATTCCCATTTATTTTCTCCTATTGGCCTGTGCAGAATGTGGTGGGTCTTTGAAAATAATTTCGTTACTTTAAACTTCATCAGGTGGTAGCTCCAATTCCAGCTACTGATCCAGGTATGGATTATTTTTTCCTAAGACATTGTGACCAACCAGTATTTTGAAGAATCTGTTACAGGATGGAGTGTGGTCAACGTGAAATGGGAGTGGGTCTGAGACATGCAAGGCTAGGGGACAATTTAGGTACTCTGTCAAGATCCTCTCAGACCTCCTCCTCCTCCTCCTCCTCCTCCTCCTCCTCCTCCTCCTCCTCCTTCTTCTTCTTCTTCTTCTTCTTCTTCTTCTTTTCATGAAAACATCTACTTTATTAAGTGAGTAGCATCCCTATGGAAAATTGTATTTTCTATGATTTTTACAGATGAAGCCAAGGGATTCTGTGCAGGCAAAAGTCTCCTATCCCCTTTCCTCCTTTCTCTCTCTGTTTCTCTCTCTCTCTCTTTTTAATTTTTTGTTATTGGAGTGTAGTTGACACACAATGCTACATTAGTTTCAGGTGTACATATAGTGATTGAACACGTTTATACATTATACTATGCTCACCCCAAGTGTAGTTACCATCTGTCACCATACCACCTATTATGATATTGACTGTATTCCTTATGTTGTGCCTCTGATTCTTGTGATGTATTCATTACATAACTGGAAGCATGTATCTCCCACTCCCCTTCACCCATTTTGCCCATCCTCCACCTTCTCCTGTCTGGCAACCATCAATTTGTTCTCTATATTTACAGGTCTGATTCTGCTTTTTATTTGTTTGTTTATTCATTTGTTTTTTTAGATCCCTTAGCATAATACTTTATAGGTCCACCCGTGTTGTTGCAAATGACATGATCTCATCCTTTTTATGGCCATGTAACATTCTTTTCTAGATATACACCACATCTTCCTTATCCTTTCGTCTATGGATAGACTCTTAGGTTGCTTCTATATCTTGGCTATCATAAATAGCACTGTGATAAGCATAGTGCTGAAAATATCTTTTCAAACCCAGTAGTGGAATTATTGGGTCATATGGTATCTCTATTTTTTAAATTTTTAATGAACTTTCATATTGTTTTTGTCATTGGTTGTACCAATTTACCTTCCCATCAGTATGTATGAGGGTTCCTTTTTCTTCACATCCTCACTAACACTCGTTATTTCCTGTCCTCTTGATTCTAGCCTTTCTGACAGATATAAGGTGATGTGTCATTGTGGTTTTGATTTGTATTGCTTGCATTTCACTGATGATTAGTGATGTTAAGCATCACATCCTCCTTTTACTGTTTTTAGGTGCTGTGGCTTTAGTGTACTTTGGTTTCCAGTAGGTATATTTGTGGCACTTGTTTTTGTGTAACTGCCTTAAGGTTACTAGTGCTTACATTGTCTAAATGAATATGCAGAAGCTTCTGGGAATTTATATTTCCTGGGTGTGTCCATTTACCATTGACTGACAAGTATGGGCCTATGAAAGCCCTAGTTCCTTGACATGAGTCTTAGCTTACATGTCATAGTTCCCCATGGGATCAAGTTGAAGGTACTTTAGGCAGGACTTGGTCTGAGACTAAATCCTTGATGGGCTTTTACCCCTTCTCTGTCCCCTGTACCCCTATTCTCTTGGGAATATTTTTCCCTGGGAACACTTTCTTAATAAGTTTCTTGCATATGAATCCTTGTCTCAGCATCTGCTTTTGGGGAACAAACCTAAAATATCAGCAATGACCTGTTAGAAAAATGGAAAAAGGAAAATGGAAAAAATAATTCCTTTATAATAAATCACAGAGAAAATGTGAAATACATATAAATAACAATATGAATTAATTATAAAATGTTGGTGAGCAATATTAAAACATGAAAAGGGAGAGACAGGCTATGTGCTTTTGAGGAAGATTAAATATCATATAAATATTGTTTTTCTAAATTTACATAAAAATTTAAAGTCATTCTAAAGTTATTTTAAGACCATATGGAAGAATTAACATGTAATAATTACCATATAATTACCATCTCAATAATCACCATATTGAGATTATCGTGTCAATATTTATTAAAATTATTATATTAATTTTACTTCTAGGAAATTTTGCGATATTTTGAAAACATACTTAGCATGGTTAAAGGTATTATTTACAAAGGGAAAAACAAAATAACTTCAGAGAAAACTATTCACCAAGAAAAATATCAAGAGAAGGATAATCTCTAGTTATTTCATAATAGCAATAACAGCAAATTCTCATGTAGCATTTTATACATGTGTATTTATAGTGTGCACATATATCTGTACATATATGCATAATCGTTTAATCCTCACAACTTCTCTATGAATTAGGTACAGAGATAGAAAAAAAAATATATGCATAGATGGGTTAAGCAACTTGTTAAAATACTTACAGGTAGGAATTGGTAGAGTTGGAATTTAAGTCCACGTATTTTTTATCGAGATTTCATGTTCTTAACCACACTTCCTTTCTTTTTTAAACTTTATTTATTTACTTTGAGAGAGAGAAAGGAAAAGAGAGAGAGCACATGTGAGCATGGGGGAAGGGGCAGAGGGAGAGACTCTTTCAAGCAGACTCTACACTGAGGAGCCAGAAGTGGGAAGTGGGGCTCAATCCCACAACCCATGAGATCGTGACCTGATCCGAAATCAAGTCGGCCACTTAACTGACTGAGCCACCCAGGTGTCCTTTAAGCACATTTGTGTGCAAGCATATACATGACAGTATATTGCTGAAGAGAATAAAAAAATTAGGACCAGTTACAAACAGATCATCCTGTCATTTGAAAAATTCATATCTACCAAAAGAGGTGTTTCAAAATTGTTACGAGCAATGACAATTATGAAAAATACTGTGTATCTGCTCAAAGCGATTGTCTTGAGGAACAGCACTCAATGCATGTAGGAGTGAAACTCAATCAGATTGTAGTTCCTGGGTTTATTAAAACCATCTGTCTCTGGATCATGTGCCAGTCATCTCCACATCTTCAATAGCCGTCCCTGTATGATTGGTCCTCGATATGCATCTTAGAAATTGAAATGACAGTTTCTCTTTCTCTTCTTCATCTTCTACTTTATCTTCTACAATGTTTACTAGCACTGAATAAAGATTTATGGATTTATCCAGACTTATTCAAGACATTATAGATGTCTCGCTAAAAAAAAATCTCTCTGCTAGTTTCATCCAGATACAGAAGCAGAATCACTGTAAAATATTTCCATTTGTTCTGTTCTATGACTCATGTGACTGCAGGTAGTTGAATGACCTACAGAATGATCATGGACATTTGACCTTTAGCTAACATTTAGACCATCAACTGAAGAAATGGAACAGGTGTTGGTTCCAAGGCCAGGTCAGATTTAGTTATAAAATTTTAGTTCCTTTTTTGGATAACCTTTTCAACCACATCTCCCAAAAGGCAGCCCTGAAAAAAAGCACATTCTTATTCAAGAGACATGCACCACGATTCTAACCCCATGCTATTTTTCTTTTAGAAGTATTTTAATATCAGATGTTACTTATATTTTGGTCATATTACTTCCTTTAATATCCATTTTGTCCTAAATGTTAAAAAATTCAATCATCTTTAAGTGTATGGATTGAAAAATAATGGAAACACTAATAATTTCAGTTATATCAATTGACTATAAAAATTGTACCTATTAGCACATATGTCATTCCTTGTGTGTGTGTATTGCATTTGAGCCTTCTGAGATCGAGTTTTTTAATATCAATATATTTTTTCCATATAATCAATGAAAAGTAATTTGGCAGTTAATTGCTGATTATTCCATCTTTTCTGAAGGTGATTCTGTTATAATCTTTGAGTAGGAGGGCCAGAGACTAACTGTCCTCTATTGGCTCTCTTATTTTGATCATCTTAATCTTAAAGCCAAATCACTGAAAAGTGAGAAGAAATGGGGTTAAAATACAGCAACAAAAATAAATATGTTTTTCATTTGGTACAGTGAGAGGATTACCAATGAGGGTGATGACTGTGTATCTCTGCTGATGAGAAATGACCTACTGCTGAGGAGAGAACATTCTGGCAGGAAACAGAAAGCAGACACATAATTCACAAACCAGACAGTGAGAGGGAAGTCTCAGAATGAAAATAAGCACAGACATATGTATGGATGGTGGAGTGCAGCCCTGGAGGCTGTCGCCCCTGTGGGAAGGGCAGTGGCGTTGAGGCTCTGAGCACATTTCATCTGCAGACATTAAAGAGCAGCATTAAATGGGAAAGAATGTTTGGCTGTAGAAAAGTAATGGAATTGTTTCCAGGAAGAAAAATTAAGGAAGGCTATTTAAAATAGAGAAATATAGCTTTAGTTTCTCCTCATGCATACTTAATAAAATTTGGACTTAGTTTGGCATTTATGTTGAATAAACTGTAGAGAGTTTACCTAACTGTGTGCATAAGTACAGCATTAGACCTACAAGGAAACTGAGGCCCAGAGAAGCTAAGTGACTTTCCAAGATCCTGAAGGTGATGGTGGCAATGCTGAGACTAATGCCAGCTCTTTTCAGATGTCAGATTATGTACGAGTGTTTGTACTTTGGATACTAATATTTCACCTTCACTTTTTAATGCAAATTGGAAATGTTCTAATTAGGGAGTGGGCTTATAATAATTACTCTTTGGTGTTTCTTAATTCAGTCAACTAAAAACATTTATTGCATACCTAAGATATATTAGCACTATGTTAGGAAACACAGAGTTGAAAAAGACATGGTCCCACATTGAAAGAGAGCTCATAAATTATTAAGAGAATCTGACACAGAATTACATCCAGTATGTCAATAGCTTGTTTCCACACCTGCCTATTAGTGAGAGTTACCTAGGATGCTTATTAACAGTACAGGTTACCGTGGCTCTGCCTTGGAGATTGAGATTCTTAGGCCTGGGGTGAAGGGTCTTTTAATAATTTAGGAAATATTCCACATGATTCTTCTGTGAACAGGAAGATTGGGGGGCTACTATTGCCATAGTTCCCAAGTTTGTGTTCCTACTGGAATCATGTAGTGAACTTCAACAATTAAAAATTCTTCTGTTCCTCCTTCAGAGATTGTGATTTGGTTACTTGTTCTGAGGTGTAACCTGGGACTTGGATTTTTAAAGATCCTGCATATGATTCTAATAAACAAAAAATTGGGAGAATTACTTCACTACGCTATTGGGATGTGGTGCTCAAGGGAGGTGTCACGAAGGAAATAGCATCCAACTAATATCTATTGAACACCTACAATATGATGAGCATTTTTCAGATATTGTATCTTTTAATTTTTAAAACAAGTCTACCAGGTTAATATAATTATTGTGTGTATTTTATGGACAAAAACCTGAAGTCTAGAAAACATTCTCAAATACATAGAGTCTGTAAGTGGCTGAGCAGGTATTTGAGTCTTGGTTCATCTGAGTCGGGAGCCTGAGCCTTTGTCACTTTGCCAGACTGACTTTCAGAGGCAGCTTGAAGGACAGAAAGGTTTATAACTGACAGAAATTGGAATGGAAGGCATTGCAAGGGGAGGCACCAATGTCAGCAGAGGAAGAAGTGTGATAAGTCAAGTTGGAAAGTTTGTCTCCAGATTATGGAGGGCCTTGAATTCATTGACTGCCTGGCTAATCATCAGGAGATTGGTTGATTCATTCATTCATTTAACATATTGTTATTTTATAATGACATTACAAGTATTACATATTGAAATTTTAGAAAGAACAGTTTTGGATTGAATATGTAAGTTAAATATTCACCTGGACTTTTGAGGTTAAAGTTTCAATTTTCTTTCTTTCTTTCTTTCTTTCTTTCTTTCTTTCTTTCTTTCTTTCTTTCTTTCTTTCGGTTAACATATTATGGCAACTTAAAATTAACACATTGAGGACCAGGCTGTCGTTGCAGTCAGAGTGTTGAAGAGTGCTGAGAAGCAGGGGTAGGAACAAATAAATCGTGGTATTCTTACACAAAAAGATATTGTACCAAAGTTAAAATGAAAGAACTACAGCTATAATATTAATCTGCCTCAATCTTAAAAATAACATTGAGGGAAAAGAGCACAGTTAGCTTGTGAAATACAAAGTTTTAAAACATAAAAAGTATTATATTTTCATTTCTGCATGCATATATACTAAATTTTGAAAAAATACATGGAAATGTTAAATACCAATTCAGAGTAGTAATACTGGGGCAGATCATGTATTCCAGGAATGGCCATAATAATATCTCTCATCCCACATATTCTTATAATGCACCCTTGTCATTTCTGTCATTTAGTGTTAGGTCTGTGCCCCTTCAACATGAACTTGGGTAGAACTTTATGACTATCTCAACCAACCAGAATACAGTAGAAGTGACTCTATATGTCTTCTGAAGCTAGATTGTAAAAGTGCAATGCATTTCTGCCCTGTGGACTGGGGATACTTGCTCTTTCAACCCACGCAATCATCCTGCTGTAGAGAGAAACCCAGCCTTTACTTGGGTAGACTTCATGTACCACAGAGCCCCAGCTAAGGTCTCAGCTGAAAGCCAGCAGCAAGCACCAGACGTGAATGAACAAGACTTCAGATGATGCCAGCCTCCCGTCATCAGCTTACCTCTAGGCTTCAAGTCTTCCCCGCTGAGGCTCCTGATATCACGGAACAGAGACAAGACGTTCCCACTGAGCTCCTTCCCAATTTTTGATACACAGAATCCATTAACATAATAAAATGGTTATTTTTTAAGACCAAACATATGATTAAAAAAATACATGTGTAATGTTTGTCGTTCTAGAAAGGGGGACCCCAGAGGTTTTTAGACTAGACAAATGGTTTTAGCATCTATCCCCAAGGAAAATGCTTTGTATATATAGTTACTTTCTGTCCAGAATCCTCCTTTTTCTATACAATTAGATTTCTCCTGATGGTCAAAGAGAAAATGCAGTTGGGTGTTGATGGTCTAAAAACAGCTAATCTCTCTTTTCACAGTAAGGGTTTGTCATAGAATCTGTAGACAATGGAGAAGGTTTGGGAACTAAAAGAAGATTTTAGAAGCTCTGTATCCTGAATCTTTGGGGGAGAATTTTCTGGACACAGAATTATAGTTGCTCTGTTGATTATGAAGTTGCTGTCATTTTCATCAGTCAAATGCACATGTGCGGTCCTATGACACATACTGTATCGGTGTCACTACACATGCACTAAAATACACAATACGCAACCAAGTAAACTCCGTAAAACTATTTTGCCAATTATCTTTTCCATCTAAAGGAATGAAATGTCAGTGGTATGATGATTTTAATGTTTGCTATCACATTTAGAATTTAGGAATTTGTGTGTGCATTCAATTATTGTTTATTCATAAAACATGCTTTTAAGTATCTAGAATGTAACATGCAGTGCATTTCACAGTGCAACAACAGAGGCAACAAAAGATAACATTTCTTGTTCTCAATGATCCTACAATCTAATGGGAAAGACAACCAAATACAGTAGTCATATAGATATACAACTGATATATGTTAAATATCATTTATTACATTAAATAGTAAATATAATAGTGCATACATTAAGGAACTCCCAATTCAGTAAGACAAATATATTGCAATTTGACAGTTTTTTATTGAAACAAGAATATGCCAAAAAGATGAATGGTTCTGATTAAACACTCCAAATTTAAATTCAAATCTATGTGGGAAACTCCACTTATGATAAGGCCAGAATTACAATCTAGTAAGGAAATATTGGTTTATTTACTAAATCTTCTTGATAAACTTAAAAAAATAATAAAATTTTAACAGACAAGTATATATTTTTTAGTAATCTCTACACCCACTGTGGGGCTCGAACTCACGACCCTAAGACCAAGAGCCGCACGTTTTTCCGACTGAGCCAGCCAGTTAATATTTTATTTAAAGTGTTAATAAACTATTTTAGATAACATTTTTATAACCTTGTAGGAGAGGAGAACAAGATAAATGCAGAAACAGAAATGGAAAGACTGATTGATATTTGATTTAATAAAGAGTTTTTATGATAAAGACAACATAGGAAAATAATATTTGTTACTTGGACAAAAAACCAAAGGTTTAATATCACTGATAGGCAGAAAGTTCCTAATACTGAAAATAAAAATACCATCGCACTAGGACATTATGTTCAAGACATAGTTTTCTGGGGGCGCCTGGGTGGCACAGCGGTTAAGTGTCTGCCTTCAGCTCAGGGCGTGATCCCGGCGTTCTGGGATCGAGCCCCACATCAGGCTCCTCTGCTATGAGCCTGCTTCTTCCTCTCCCACTCCCCCTGCTTGTGTTCCCTCTCTCGCTGGCTGTCTCTATCTCTGTCCAATAAATAAATAAAATCTTTAAAAAAAAACAAGACATAGTTTTCTGGGCACAGAGAATACAATGAAGAGAAAAATAGATATTATTCCACCTCTTAGGGAGTGTATGAGTATCTAGTTTGTAAATTTAACACTGATCAAAATATATAGAAATATATAGTAAATACTAGATAGTGGAAATGAGCTTTGCTCCAAGGCGTTCTGCCTCCAGGGCATGCATGCCTGGTCCAGAGCTGGTAACAGCAAGGCTGGTGAGAATGCTGGCTTGGCATGTTCTCATACTGATGGTGTATGTTAAGTATAAATATTTTTTAAAGAAAAGTTAGCTGTCAGTATTTATTAAAATAAAAAAGTATGCAAATATGTCAGTGTTTTGGCCCAGGAATACTATCTTTAGAAATGTTTACTAATGCACTATAAACATCTCTTAGTAAGGATCTATTTATGAGGACATGTAGCGTTAGTCATAGTGGCAAAAGACTAGAACCATCCTGAATATCTGTTAACACGGCAACCACTGAATAAATCATGAAGTATACTTGTTTTGAAATATTATGCAGTTGTTAAAAAGGGATAATTACGTCTAGAAGTTTTGTTTGATTAAGTCAACAGGGGCAGTAAAACATATAAATAGGCAAACTTCAGAAAAAGAAATACAATAGAGTGATAAAGACATGTGAAAAGATGCTCAAATTCACTAATAAGTGAGAAAAGAAGTTAGGACTTTTCCCCCTAGGATTGGAAAAATTATAAAGATTGATAATATCGTCTGAAGGTAAGTGTGAGGAGAAATAGATATTATCAGTTGGGACATAAATGAATATTATCTTTAAAATGATTTTTTTCGCAGTATGTATAAAAATTAATAGTATATGTATCCCCATATCCAGTAATTTCACTTCTAGTTTGTCAACCTTCAAAATGACTTACATATGCATATATAGGCCTGTATGCTACTGTCATTTGCAACATAGTCTGTAATATTGAAAATTTAGAATAACTTAAATGTTCACCAGCAGGTGAATGGGGTAATAGATTATATTTTCTTTTCAGGAAAACAACTCTGGTAGAGTTATCTAGAGCTAAAACTGAAATGGGAGAGATGGATGACAAGACAAGACTAATGGGTACATGTATGTGCCCATTGAGCAGTATTGTGTTAACCCTGGTAACCTCACTATGGAAAGGCACTGAGAACAGAGAGAACCAATAACTTTCAAAAATAAAGCAAAAAGGAATTATACATTGATTTGAATAGAAAGGAGGTGAAAAAAGGGGGAAGAAAATAAAATAACTGAGCTTCCTAATATACGGAAGGAAGGGCAAAATTTGTCATAATTTCGGAAGTAGTCAAATTTGAGTATGAAGCTTGTATACAAAGATTGGTTAAATACCTATTAGAAATGATATGAGAATGCATGAATTATGTACTCTATGTAATGTATAAGCTACAAATTAATCTAAGCTTTAACATTTTATATAAAATATTGGGAAACTTAAGAATATGCATGAAAGAGTCGAATTACCTGTTAATGTAAGCAAACACGAAGGGTTGAATTTTAACACATTGGTCAGTGTTGCTGTGGCTGTGTAGAGGACCGACAAAGATGAGGAAAGCTATAAGAAAACAACTGCTTTGTCAAGTCCATCAATATCGTTATTAGATGCTTGGTTCGACGCTCTAGTAGAGAAGAATAAGGAGAAAATACAAAAGCCATTTTTATCATCATGGATATATTTTAAATATAGCGAACTTAGTCTATACTAAATGGATTTATTATTTACAAAGACCTGGACATAGTTTGATCGTTCTAAGGATAAGTGCTAGATTTATAGTTTGTTTTGAAATTAAGTAAAAAAATTACATTCAACTTATCTCTATTAATTGATAAAGCACAGTGAACATAGTTATAATAAAAACTTCTTCAGAAAAGACCATATTCCTACATTACTTGGAATCTTGTGGAGTTCAATTTATTGAACAGCTTAATCTAAATTCAACGTAGCTTCCTGCATTTTATTTATCCGAGGCTTTGCAAAGATGTAGTAGGAAACCAGGTTTCCAAGATCAAGTTTCACTGTGGATTTCAAGGGAGTTGCCACAACAATCGGCCACAAAAATCTCTCAGGCTTGTTCCTTGATGTCAAACGTAACAAACTCTGTTTGTTACAAATGCAACAAACAAATGTCAATTGAGTCTTTATCCAGCACAGAAATGAGATGGCTTCTGATCTAGTATTACACCAATAAAAGCATGTCGCTGGTTAGTAAGAGCAGTTAAATTCGATCTAGCGCATGACCCGCAAGGGTGCGAGCATGTATACACATACCAGCTTCATGAAGCTGAAATCCAAGCTCCAGTGCTCACAACGTTATCACACATAGCTCCAAGCTGGAGTTAACGTGGAGTGATATTTCTGTCTTCTAAGTGTTATACTGTATTTTGATACAAGGTAATGTAACAGGATACATGCAAGTTTTTTAAATGTTAAAATGATTCTAACTGACCACTGTGTTATTCAACTCTCATCCGGTAAAATGGAGAAAGGCCGTGAGAAATAAAAAGAAAAGAAACCATAAGGGAGCTGAAGAAAATGGTGAAACTCTAAAATGAGTGTACTATGAACTTAGGCTGTCTTGCCACTGTGAATCAAAAATATCCCATTTCCTTCCACTTTTTAAATGCATAATTCTGAAAGCAATAATGCTTAAAATGACTTCATTATAAATGCTCCCATTATCTAATGACTATAGTCCTATGAGACAGCTAGAAGTAGATGCAACAATGTATACTTTTCCACAGAAGAAAAAGGAATTCTGGTCAGATTGCTTCACATTCTATAGAGAACTCTCTAACGCAATGTCTGAATTCATTCTGAACACCTCACAACCAGATTGTAGGTAGTTGGGGCATCATGGGTCCTCTAAAGAAGAAGAAGCTGGCACCCGAAAGTTTAAGTGGCTTTCTGAAATCACACAGGAGTCTAAGTAGCCTGACTCTTCACACTGTTTCTTTGAGATGGACTTATGTAACCCGAAGAAAGAAAGACTGTCTCTTAAAATGACCATATTAGTTTTCTAGGGCTGCCATAACAAAGTACAACAAACTGGGTGGTTTAAACAACAGATAATAAATGTCTCTCTGTTCTGTAGGCCAAAGTTCAAAAATGAGAGGTTGGTGGGATTAGTTCTTTCTGAGGGCTGTGAGGGAAGGATCTGTTCTAGACCTCTGCCCTTGGTGTGTAGATGGCCGTCTTCATGTTCACATCGTGTTCATCCTGTATCTTCTCGTTTTCTTCTCTCTGTTCCTATCTATGTCCAAATTTCTCCTTTTAATGAAAACACCAGTCACACTGGATTCGGATCCACGCTAATGATCTCACTTTAACTTGATTACCTTTGTAAAGACTCCATTTCCAAATAAGATTACATTCTGAGGTGCTGGGGACCTCAGTTGAAGTTAGGACTTCAATATACAAATTTTGGCAAGATGCAGTTCAACCCGTGACAATGACCTTTGGCTCATATTCAAGGATGTGATATGATTGGTGTCCTAATCGTTAGCAAGTCAGGTGCTAGGATTGAAGGTGGAATGTTTGCATAGCTCACCTTTCTTTTAGGAATATGCTTCTCTAAAGATGTCAACCCTCAGCCATTATTTCGTGCCACATGAACCTTTCTCCTTGACCATGGTTAATTGTTCCACAGTGGGTAGATAATTGAGCTGATGTAATCAGATTCTCTTGGCAGTTCTTAGTTGGTGGCCCAAGAGCTGCTGGCCCATCTGAGTTAGATTACTGAATTGGAGGCACATAAATTCGGAATCTTTTTAGCTTCTGGTCTTTGCCCTACCCACTCCATGGTTGTTGGTATTCTTCTCAGGATTCTATGGAACCTTATTATACTTTCAATAAACTCTTCTCTTTTCCTTTCCTGTCTCCTCCCCTCTCCTCTCTCCCCCCTCTTCCCTCCCTACTCCCCTTCCTTCCTTCCTTCCTTCCTTCCTTCCTTCCTTCCTTCCTTCCTTCCTTTCCTTCTTTTCTTGTTTATGGGTGTATGTTTCTTTGAACAAGTTTAAAGTTCCTTTCTCTCTCTTGCAACAACATAACTTGGTTAGAAAGGGGCAGTTTGCTAGATTTGTGGTTATCAAAAATTATTCTTAATGAACATTTCTTTCTGAATCCTAATAGACAGGATGAATAAGCAGAGTTTACTCCGTTAAAAGAAGGCGTTGGGTGTTCTGCCAGGTACCCACCCTCCAATTTTTGCCTTACTCCTTACCACCACCCCCCACTGCAATTATCCTGCCATTGAAGGGTCTCTCTGGAACCCTGAGTCTTTATAAACCATGGTTTAAAAATCCATGGCATTAGCTCCCCTCTTACCTCATTCCTAGGGCTTTTTTTTTTTTTTAATTTCTCTCTCTGTAACCAAAGATTCACTGATTTTTTAAGAAAGTAATTGAATTTGAGAAAGTGACTTTCTATCTACAAGTAGCCACTATCAAAAATATAAACCTAAAAAGAAGTCAGGGAAAGACAATGAGTTTCCAAATAGATGAGAGCATACCTTGAGGTGAACTGTACTTAGAAATCCGAGAGCATAATTTCCTCCACATTCCCTTTTTTTTTTTAAGGATTTTATTTATTTATGAGAGAGAAAGAGAGCACATAAGTGTGTGTGGGGGGGACAGACTCCCCTCTGAGCAAGGAGCCTGACTTGGGACTAGATCTGAGGACCCTGAGATCATGACCTGAGCCGAAGGCACACGCTTAACCAACTAAGCCACCCAGGCACCCCACACTCTTTTCTGTTTTTTAAGTTAAAAAAATATTTTATTTCTTTCTTTCTTTCTTTCTTTCTTTCTTTCTTTCTTTCTTTCTTTCTTTCTTTATTTATCTGAGAGAGAGAGAACGAGAAAGCAAAAGAGAAAGCAGCCTCCCCACTGAGCAGGGGGCTGACTAGTGCTGACCCCAGGACTCTGAGATCATGACCAGAGCCAAAGGCAGACGCTTAACAGACTAGGGCACCCAGGTGCCCTCCCCCTCCACACTCCTTAAGAGACAAAGGTTTTCATGTTTCAGATTGTACTCCTTGTTTTCTCAAATGTCCAGGGGCTATTTATCATTTTCGACAATGTAGAGTTTGATAAATGAAGAAAAGTAGATTCTAATTACAAATAATTGATCACTGTTATGAGAGGAACATTTTTTTAATATGTGAAAGAAACTTATTAATTGAGCAAGATATGTGAATATTAATATCTTTATCTTATTTTTCTGAAGAGCAATTTAATGTAGGCTGTACTAAAATACCTCGGACATGCAGGGGATATAAAGAGGAATAACATGATCTCATTAACAGGGTCTTATTTTAATTCTAAAATATCAAATATTGGTGTTGAATAAGGATCCTTTTCTTCCTGAATGAAATGTGCATGTGGGATTGTGTGTGGAAGTGGAACTGGGGTCTGACTGTGGTCTAGGGGAAGGTGTAGTATGTGGGACATAATCAGCATTTCAGAAGAGCTAATTATCTGCAGATGATCCTGACTTGCTCCAGGGCTCTAATTTTCAATATGAATGTGTCATGATGTTCCATCTTTAATTAAAGATAAATAAATAACAGAAATCAGGAGGGCAGGAATCAGGAGGCCTGAACTGCCTTGACCTTCTAAATGAACTTAGATTCCTTGTCTGTAAAATAAAGGGTGTAAACTATAACGTTTTATATTCTACTGATTTTAGAAAGTGCATGCAGCAAGCCACCTTCCGGTCAGGGATGTCACACTGCACAACTCCAGGGAGCACTCCCCACATAGAGTACACAGCAGCCCAGATTTGATGAGTCAATATTTTAATCACTTCATTCTTGTTCTCATTGCAATTAATTGGTATCACAGCCAGATTTTACTAAGCATACCGAGTTTAATTTATAGACACATAAATCACTGCCAAAGTCCTTTGGCATTTCGATGTAAGAGATACTAAGTTTTCTCAAGAGATCTTTTGACATCATTTCCATTTTGAAAAATGAATTAGCCAAGAATTATAATTAAAATAAAGAAAAGCATGTGAAATGAGGAAAATCACGTTCCAACAATAATCCATTTTTTAGGCTAAGAAGTCTTTGCTCTTAGTTTTGGCCAAGTATTTTTCTGAAAATGAACAAATAAAGAGCAAACATGAAACTAAGGGAAACATTCTTCAGAACTTCTCATGAGTGGAGTCTTATTTGTTAAATCTTGTTTTAAATGTCATTCTTTCTTGATCAATCTACAGCAACCACCAGTTACTTTTGATCATATAACTCTAGTTTAATTCACCCCATAGAATTTATCACAACCCTATGTTGTTTGGTTATTCGTTTATTTATTATCTGCCTCTCCACTAAAATAAGCATGATTTTGAGGTCATTGCCTATCTTGCTCATCATTGTATCCCCAATGTTTAGAATAGTGTCTGGAACATAGACGATGTATAATCGATATTTATTGAATAAATAAGTGAGAATAATCCCCTGTCTGTCTGAAGAAAGTAGTAGGGACACTTGGTGGCTCAGTCAGTTAAGCATCTGCCTTCGGCTCAGGTCATGATCCTGGGGTCCTGGGATCAAGCCCCCCGTAGGGCTTCCTGCTGAGCAGAGAGACTACTTCTCCCTCTGCCTCTGCACCACCTGCCCACCCCCTGGCTCATGTTCTCTCTCTGCCATGCTCCGTCTTGTTTCCTCTCTCTCCCTCTCACAAATCAATCAATCAATCAATCAATCAATCAATCAATCTTAAAAAATATAAAAAGAAGTAGTAGAGCATAGTGGTTAATGACAGGTTTACCAGAAACCAACAATCCATTTTCAAATCCAAGCAGGATCAGCTACATAACTTTTGGAGCCCAATACAAAATTAAAATGAAGGGCACCTTATTCAAAATTTATTAAGAACTTTGAGACAGCAACAGTAGAGCATTAAATCAAGTGTGGGCAGTTCTAAATATAGGGTCCTTCAGAGCAACTATACAGGTTGCAAGCCCATGAAGTTGACCCTGAGTGACCTTGGGCAAGATGCTTAACCTTTCAGCACCTTTTTAATTGTATCTATTATATTTCTTTTTAAGGTTGTTGTGACAATTAAATGAACTAATAGATCTAAAACTCTTAGAACAGTATGTGGTTCAATGTAAGTGCTGTGTAAGTATTAATGTTTGTTATAATAAAATATACTGCCAATATTATATAATATAATAACAACAATAATATTATTATTGTTATCATTCTTTTCTGCTATATTCCTAGAGCACTAACTAAATAGCAAGGGCTTAATAAATTGTGTTGAATAAGAAGGAAAGAAGGAAAATCCATGTTACCAAGTTGAAACCATCTGCAAGTGTAAGACATGGTATACAGAGGCATAAATGGAGCTTGCGAAGAGTTTTTTTTTCTAAAAAAGTTATCTATTTTGATTAAATTGTAGATATAAATATAAACTAGATACTTTTTTTAGCTTGGAATATCATAAAACAAGAAAGGAATTAATTGAGGATGATTAACTCTATAATTTTGGAATAAAATTGTATTAACTTTATTCAGTTAATTTTAGTATGCCAACACATCCACGGGCACATAGTTTATAATGATATTAGGTAATATGTGATATGGTTTTGGTATTAATTTCTAGTCACTTCCTAGTAAAGAACGGGTGATCCATTCTGTCAGATGCAATTAAAGGAAATATGTCTTTATCTATTCTCTTCCTGCCACTTCTTTTATCATCCCAAGTCCCTTCCCATGTCCGAAAGCCATTTTTTAGAGTAGGTCTTATCTTGAATAAAGGTCCTTCATTTTTTAAAATTATAAAATATAGCAAAATTGCATGATGAAAAGATATAGACTTATCAAATATAAAATTTTATCAGGTTTGCTTTATTTATTTATTTATTTAATTTATTTATTTAAAGATTTAATTTATTTATTTGACAGAGAGAGACAGCCAGCGAGAGAGGGAACACAAGCAGGGGGAGTGGGAGAGGAATAAGCAGTCTCCCAGCGGAGGAGGAGGCCGATGCAGGGCTCGATCTTAGAATGCAGGGATCATGCCCTGGGCGGAAGGCAGACTGAGCCACCCAGGCGCCCCTCAGATTTGCTTAGATTACAAAATGCAGATTCAAAAATCCAGCCATTCAGTCTTTTGTTTGTTGTTTGTTTTTAGTTTCTATTATGTGAAAAGTGCTATTCTCCTTACAAGAAGTACAACAGAACAATGAAGCAATATCACTACTCCTGAGAATTTACATTCTAACGGGGAAAGCATGTAGTAAACCAATACACCAATAGAAAATAGACATATTATATACAAGGTGCATAGTATGTCAGGGATTGAGACATGCTATGGAGAAATTTATGCAGGGGAAGGAGAGTTAGAGAAGAGGCAATTTCAGATAAGGGCTGTCAAGGCAAGCCCCTCTGACCTGGCTGCTTGAAACAGAGTCCTCCCCAAGGCAGGAGCACAACCTGTGGGGAAAGGCAGGCCTAGAGGATGGAAAGGGAAGCCCCAGGCCTGTAGAAGTGGCAGTGGGTTTAGAAGATTGAAGGAGCATTAAGGGGGCCAGAGGAACTGGATTTTGATCTGCATGTCATAGGAGGCTCACGGAGTACTTTGAGCAGAGGAGTGACATGATTAGACTAATCTTTTAAAAGAAACAAGTCTGGCTGCTATTTCAAGAACAGAATCCAAGGGGCAATGGTAGGGACAGAGGATGAGTAAGAAAACCACTGCTGTCATCCATCAAGAGATAATGGTAAACTTAACCAGAAGGGTGATGAAATGGGTGGTGAAACAGATATTAGAACCATGAAAATCGGCCAATGGATTGGATGTAAGGATAAATGGAGTCGGGGATGTCCCCAAGGATTTTCTTTTCTTTTCTATTCTTTTCTTTTCTTTTCTTTTCTTTTCTTTTCTTTTCTTTTCTTTTCTTTTCTTTTCTTTTCTTTTCTTTTCTTTTCTTTTCTTTATGTTCAGTTAGCCACCATATAGTACATCATTAGTTTTTGATGTAGTGTTCAGTGCTTCATTAGTTGTTTATAACAACCAGTGCTCATCACAGCACATGCCCCCTTAATACCCATCACCCGGCTACCTATCCCCCCATCCCCTCCTTTCTGTAACTCTTAGTTTCTCAGAGTCCATAGTCTTTCATGGTTGGTCTCCCTCTCTGATTGCCCACCTCCTCCAGTTTTCCCTCCCTTCCCCTATGGTCCTCTGGTCTATTCCTTATGTTCCATATATGAGTGAAACCATATGATAATTGTCTTTCTCTGCTTGACTTATTTCACTTAGCATAATCCCCTCCAGTTCCATCCATGTCAATGCAAATGGTGGTATTCATCCATTCTGATGGCTGAGTAATATTCCCTTGTACATACGGACCACATCTTCTTTATCCATTCATCTGTTGAAGGGCATCTTGGCTCCTTCCACAGTTTGGCTGTTGTGGACATTGCTGCTATGAACATTGGGGTGCATCCCCAAGGATTTTCATCTGAGCACCTAGATGAATGGATTTATTATTAATAAAGAATTATGTGGAATGTTGGAAAAGGTTTTTTTCATATTTAAATTTTTGGTACACATGGAATTCTTAAAATCAAGTGGTCAGTTTTAAAAATACTAACTTTCAAAAAGTTGAATTTTAAAAGAGTTCAAAAATGAAAGATTTCAAAAGGTTGAAACTTCCCTGTATGATCCAGAGGAAACTATTATTCTTAATTTAGTGTTTATTATTCCCATGTATCTGCTTTTATTATTACTATGTGACTATATATCCAAAAACAATGTACATATTGTATATTTTTAAACTCTGTATAATGGATACCATACGAGATAGATCATGTTGCAATTTTTTTTCTTAATATTATATTTTATAAGATTCATCCAGGTTATATATGTTATTTCATTTTCTTTTTAAGATTTTATTTATTTATTTGAGAGAGAGAAGAAGCTAGAGAGAGAGCACAAGCGGGGGATGGGGAGGAGAGGCAGAGAGAGAAGCAGGCTCCCCACTGAGCAAGGAGCCCGATGCGGGGCTCTATTCCAGGACCCTAGGATCATGACCCGAGCCGAAGGCAGACACTTAACCAACTGAGCCACCCAGGCGCCCCTGTTATTTCGTTTATTTAATGGTATTCTATGCCATTGGATTAATAATACATTCGCCTTATGGTAGATACTTAAGCAGTTTCCTTTATAATAAAAATGCTTTTAGATATTAATGTACATGTATTCTTGTGTACAGGTACTGGAGTTTCCTTAGGAATTGTATCTAGAAGATAAACTACTGGCTTGAAGAATATAGACATCTTTAGCCAGACATGACTGAATTGCTTTTGTATGTGTTGTACCAATTCACTCTCCCATTAGCCTCCATGAAACTTCATAATTATCCATAACACCATCAATGTGATTTTAAGTTAGTGAGATAGATATATATATATATATTTTTGCCGGTGTGATGAGTTGGAAATTATTCTCATGTTTTACTCTGAATTCTTCTGATTTCTATTGAGTTGGGCATTCTTTCATATGTTCATGAATGTTCTATTGTCCTCTTCTGTAAATTCCCTGTTCATATCCTTCGCTTGTTTTTTATTTGATTGTTCATAGTTTTGTTATTCATTTATAAGAGCTTTTGCTCTTTCTTTCTCACTCTCCTTTTCTTCTGGATGTTAATTCTTGATTGGTTATGTGTATTACAAACGAATCCCCGAGTCCATTGTTTCTCTTGTTTGTTAAGTGGCTTACACAATAAGGAAAATTCTTTTTTTTTTTTTTTTTTTTTTTGCCGCAGCACAAATTACAGAGTAGCTGTCTTAAGGACTGGTCGATTCAGTGGCTTCAGTAATCATCAAGAATACAGATTCTTTCCATTGTCAGCTCAGTCATGCTTAATATTTCTCTTTCACCCTTTGGCTTGTTCCCTTCCTTGTCACTGAGTGACTGCCACACAGGCATCACATCCAGGAACGGAAAAAACTACGAGAAAAAGTGCCTGTGTTGTCTTTGAAGAGAGAGCAAATCTCTCTGAGGAGCACCCATTGTATTTCCCGCACACCATCGGGTTAGGGGCTACCCCAAACCAATGATAAGCAAAGAGAGTCTAAAAATCAGTAACTGACATAGCCCTTTTCAAATTTACTCCTGAACTGGGAATGGTGTCCCCTTCTTTGAGAGATAAGAATCTGAACACCATCCAAGTTCTTTTAGCAAGGAAGATGAAAATAGACGTCTAATTTGTCAGCAATGCAAAGGGAATGCTATGGTTATGATAATAGTTTGTAGCTATCGGAGATGGAATCTCTGGCCAACTGCATTTTGTAAGCATTTATTACTGATTTACAATGATATAATAGTATGTTTGTTTGTTTTACTAGCAACCTTGCCACATTCCCTTAAAAGCTCAAATAACAGTAGATTTGCTTGGAATTTTTATGAATACTCTCATATATTAAGGACAATTGTATTTTCTTTTCATTATTCTTTCTTACTTCTTTTACTTCTTATATTGGCTAGGACTTCTGAATAATGTTGAATAATAGTAGAGATAGCAACTCTGTCTTGTTTCTAATTTTAACAGTACTTAATTTATTTTCTAAATAGACTCATGTACCAGAACTAATCTGTGTGTGGACACTTCTAAGGGACACATATCAGCCCCCAATATATCAAATTTGTAACAGTTGTGCATAGAAGAAATGAGCTATTTTGTGAGGGCTTGAGTTTCTCATTGAAAGAAGTTTCCAAGTAATGGCTTGCCAACTTCTTGGTAAGTATATTGTAACAATAATTCAACATTATCTAAAAAATAGGACCCTGGATTATACCCAAAGCATTAGATATTCCCTTGAATGAGTAAGAAGGGATCCATTTCTTGACAAATTCATCCATCTTCTTCACATAACAAACTTAAAAAAAAAAATCGACTAACTCTGGACTAAGCTCAGGGAACACAAACATATTTAGAGCTTGTCTCTGCCCTTCTAGAAACCATATTTTATGTCAAAGATAAATATGTACATATAGTAATTGGTTACAGAATTACATAGTAAGAGCTACAAAGAGCTATATGCAAAATGCAGGAAGTGAATGTTGAAAAATTCACCTACATGTAAATTTAAGGAAAAAGAGGATGCAGATCTGTGGGTGGATTCGTTATAGGGGCTGCACAGTGACAGTGCCCAGTAGCAGTGGAGACAAATGTCATACAATTGGGTAGATGTGGAAAAGGGCATTCACATTCTTTAGTGAAAGCTCAGGCTTTCTTATTCCATCCAGGTTCTGAGGAAAACAAAGGCTTCTGTTTGTCTTGTTAAATCCAACAACCATTGTTGTCTTTTACTGTTGTTTGGTTACTGTGGTTGCTTTGCTACATTCAAATTCCCAAGTTGGTTGAGGCTTCTGGGACGATGTCTGGGAAAAGAAAGAAAAGGAAACAAGACTGGCAGGTGGTGGAAGACTAGGGCAGAGGGGTGTGTGTGTGGCTGTGTGTGTGTGTGTGTGTGTGTGTGTGTGAAGAAGAGATATTGTATTCTTCTTCTTCTTTGTGGATCCCAGAATGTGGGAGTTTGTCACAAATTGCTAATAGCCTTGAGACCTAATGCTTCAATGGTAGAGTGTATCTTGCTAGTGTCAACAAAGAAAAGTGGCAGAGCTGAAATAAAGCAAAAGTATTAATTTGGAATGTCAGAATTGTAATTTGGGGAGCACAGAGTTGAGTAGCACCCCAAATTGTGCCCACTAGGGAGCAAAAGTCAGGGGTTTAACAAAACAAAAAGGAATGTGTGTGTATGTGTGTGTGTGTGTGTGCGTGTGTGTGTGTATGTGTGTGTGTTGTTTACAAAGAATTTTGATTATTGTTAGTGGCAGAAAACTAACCTTGGCTGAATATAACTGGCTGAATATAGCTGGCTGCTAACTGTCACCAAGCAGTCTCTCACTGCAACAAAGCTGCAGGTGTCCGGGCAGTCTTTGGAATAATTGCAGTGTGGCCCAGTTCAAAGTTCAGTTTCATCCAGTTAGGACATGATAAGGCCCATCTCATTAATGACCCCCCCCAGTTCCATTTTTAAACTCCTGGACATAAGTGACCCCTTTCCATTTCACCTTTCACTCTAAGTGACTGGTGAAGAAGTCCCCTTGCTAGTCTACTCTAGCCCGAAATATTAAATCCAATTTAAAATTCTTTTATTCTGGCAGCAAAAAATCAGCTTTGAATCCTGCAGAAGTGTAATGCGACCAGCAGTGATCCAGTCTCTTACAATATACGCAGTATTCGCAACGTGCCCCATTCACAACTGCCCACAAAAGGGGAGAAAAGATTCAGGCCCAACCTTGTATTTATAACTGAAACCCAGCAAGGGTTGCTCTGTGAGGGTTTTTCATCTTGTGAATCCAAGTCCATCTGGACCAAAAGATAAAACTTTACATAGATCATATAAATGGCACCCACGGATTACACTCCAGAATTGTCATTAAAAGGCGTTTTACCAAGTTGGAGATGCTCAGTGTCATCCAAAGGTTGCCACCACCCTGTGACTTCTTCAAGAATTAAATTACAATCCGAGAACTTCAATAAGCCGGCGTTAAATTAATACCATTGTTTGTTTTTCCTCAGTCTTGTCAAAAGGAAGATTAATGTGAAGTATTTTCTGCACTCAATACAGCTTCTCTTGCAGAAATGGGGTAGCTGGATCAAAATTCCATTTAGAGGCAGAGAAAATCACTGTGTGTGATGAACTTTCACCTCTCCTCCAGTTTCCTTTGCCTTTAATTTGTTTCCCCAAGTAACCACTTACACTGTTGAACCCTCCACCCTCCCCTCTCCTGTGACGCTGAATAGTATAATCTTGAGTCTCACAGTATAGGTGGAAACAAAGAGTTTGCAAAGGTGGAAGCTAAGAGAAAACACCTGTAGGGTCATTTCATAAATGGAATCAGTAAGAAGCAGTGCTTCTTCCTGGGTAATAGCATGGAACCTTTAAATCACAGAAATTAGAGGCAGGAGACCCGTCAGGTCACCTTGTCCACCTTCTGGAATAGCTTTATGTATTTTGTGTGAAATGACATGAACAGCAAAGCATTTCTAGCAGCCCTGGGGAGACTCCACTCTTCAGTAATACATCTTCCTGTTGAGAAAATGTCACTGAGAGCAGTCCAGCTTTTCTTTTGCCTAATATCACATTGTTCTGGTTTGCTCTATCCTTTAAAAATGCAACCACATTTTCTTTTGCTCCTCCATCTTTAAAACCTACAACCTTGTAATACTACATTAATACTGTCTTCCTTTGTAATTATTTGAGCCAAGCTATACAAATTTGCCTCTTAAAATACTAACTTATAAATCAGTCCCCATTGCTAAATCCGTTGCTTTTCTAAAGGATTATTCATTGCATTCCCATTCGCTTTGATTCAGGAACTGTTTCTCGTAATTTCATTGTGTATATATGTTTATAGAATCCAGAAGCTTTGCTCAATTTTTATTGAAGAGGAGGTCTGGTGTTCAAGCCAGTGAGTGGACCTCACGGTTCCATTAAGATTCAGAGAAATTTGCTGCCAGCTCCCAAAGTTATGATTTATTTTTCTCCAAGACACCATCAAGTTTAGTATCCCACAAATCTAAATACTTCTTAGGGTATCGGGCTATCCAAATATGTCTCTGAATAAACATTGTCGTTTAATACCTCTTGCTCTGGGCAAAACCTGAAGACAGCTATGTGAGTGACACTTTCTTGAATGAGTTATTCCTTCTATATGTATTTCAAAATGTCATGCATTACGCTACCTTCTATAAGATAGAACTTCACATTCTGCAGTTAAAAAGGCCCTACTTCATCTAGTTTGGAAAATGGAGAGATAATCTCCACTCAAGGTGTTTGGGTGGGTAAAAAGTCAGTTGGCTCTCATTCTAAGATACCCCATCATGGAAGAAGGAGAGGCTATGTAATTATTTCTGCTTCTTCCACCAGCACCACCATCAACAGCACCATGTTGGCCTCAAGTGGTAAAACAGCTCACTGTGGAATAGCCTGACACAAGCATAGATATACAGTCTTTCTCATGATGCCCCAGGGCAAGGCTACAACATTTAAACAAGATGGTAGTAGAGTTTGGGGCAACTATAGAGGCATATATACAAAGAATCAGCATGCAGATTATAAGTTGAATTCTTGAAACTGTAGGTCTCATTCCATGTTAGTTTTTGGCCAATCTCCATTTAGAGATTTGCTCTTTCACCCAGGTGCCCAAAATGGGGGCATTATGATGTCTCAAACGAAAGACTCTTCTGACCCCAAGAAGGGTGATGTTGAGAGAAAGAGTTACTTATCTGGAGTTATTTACCCTCTGGAGACTTGACTGACAGTAGGAGCTGGACTCTTGCCCATACATGACGGTTAAACAGTGATAACAAACTCATCTGACTTCTTTCAGAGAGGATCAGAATACTTTCGGGCCAATAAAACAAAATAAAACAAAGACTCCAATGAACTTGTCTCAGCTTGCACTGCTACAAAAGGAAAGAAGGGAGAGGGGAGGGATTGCCAGAGCAGGGGGGTGAGAGAAGGTCAGGGGAGAGATGGCTAGTAGGTCTGGAGAGATAGAGGAGACAGAGAATTAGTGCATTGAGCGTTTACTATGCAGGTACACTCTTGATGTACATTATCCTATTCACTCATTACTGAAACAAGTTCCAGGTAGGTAAATGGAAAACAGGTCTATTTGACTCCCTGGCTCATACCCTTCCATCCTCCTGATGCTGCACTATTTTTCAAAGACATGAGATTAATGAGACAATAATGTTGGTAAAGCGTTCCAATTTCCTTTGAGAAAAAAAGCCATAAAATTTTATTGTTATTGTTACTCTTATTATTGAAGCTCAGTGAATGCTTTATTAGTGCCATTGATGTTACTAATATTGCTCTCATTTATTTCATTTAGAGAAATAAAGTCTAAAAATAAGAACAAGCATATTTATTGGAATTTAGAGGCAGCCAGTTATCCAGTTCAACTGCCACTTTTTGCAAATCAGGATCCTAAGGACTAAATCTCTGACTAAGGTTATAGAGGGTCTTAGGGGAAAATTGAGAGTCATAACCTAGTAGATACTCTTTCTAATGCTTGCTTTTCCCAAGAAGTAAGAAAGGGGTGGTTTCAGGTGAATGTTCCCGAAACATTCAGTCTTCTAACTCTAATTGTTAAAGAATGAATGCAGTAATAAACCCTCTCCTTGTTGATAGAAATAACAATGGGCTTGATTCAGATAATTGACTTTGCCAAGGGGGCATTTTTTCCCCTTTTCTATGAAAAAGAGTTAATTGTGCTAATTATGAAAAACAAAATTATGTAAAGGACAGGAAGGCATTGTAAAAGGACAAGGCATTATGCACACATTCAATTCGACACAAGAACACTGGTGTGACTACTTTACTTTTGCCATTTTTAAAAGTCTCTATACTGGGAAATAATTCAGTTTCCTCCCAAAAGTTGCATTTATGCTCAATAATCACCAGCTAGAACTGTAATTGGAGACTGAAAGAATGAGAATTTGATCTGAGCTTTTAATGGGGCCATTATGTGTAGTTATCATTTACCTAAGCTTGGACTTTATTATGTTAGGATTTTTCAACATGTTCTTTTCTCTCTCTCTTTTTAATTAGAATTCTGCATTTGTTTGGTCCTGGGTCCTGACTGGACCTTAAGCAAAAAGGAATGGCCATGTGGTCATCCTCTTGTTTTCAGAAATGAAAACTGAGGTCTAGAGAAAACAAGTGCCCCCACCAAAGTCCCATAATTAGTTAGCAGTACTTGAAATTTAATCTAGGTCCCCTTCCACTGTACCATTCTTTCGTTTCGTTGATGATAAGTTTGGATAAACAAGCCTTTTAATTTATTTTACCTTGAGTTTCTTTAATCTTTTTCCTAAAAGGACAATATAAAAACGAGAGAGGAAATTCTCTGCTGCCTGTGGCTGAGGCTAGGGAAGGTGGAAAGCACCCAGTAGCCTTTGCTATTCCTTTCTGTGTCCTTGCATTCCTACAACTGTGGAATTGCAAAACTAAGCCTAGGCATTGCATTGAGGCCAGCAACTATTATGTAGCCATACATATATCTAGGGATAAAAACTCACCGATTAATGCTAAATCCTCAAGAGCAAATCATTCTTCATTGTAATCTGTAAGGCATTTCTCTATCAGCATCTTCCAACGTTCTCTTTTCCTTTCTCAATCTTCCTACAGAGGGTGCCCAGCTCAGACACCTGCGTGGCTCAGTAGGTTAAGTGTTTGCCTTTGGCTCAGGTTATGATCCCAGGGTCCTGGGATCCAGTCCTGCATTGGGCTCCCTGCTCAGCGGAGACCCTGCTTCTCCCTCTTCCTCTCCCTCTACCCTTTTCCCCTGCTCATGCTCTCTCTCTCTCTCTCTTGCTCTCTCTCCCTCTCACATAAATTTAAAAAATCTTTAAAAAAAAAGTGCCCAGCTCTGAGAGTTGGGGGAAAGGATGAGGGGACATAGAGGCAATGGCCAGAAGGAGAGGAAGAGAGACCCCAGCAAGTAAGTGTGTATGGAAACCCTACTGATATCTTGGGCTAGAAATCAGTTTATTGTTTGGGACTCACAGTACCAACTTGTTATTTTTTTGGTACTTCTTCCCAAAAAAGATTGATCCCCATCATTACCTCCTTCCTCTCCACACTCCTGTCCACTTTCCCAGGAATCTTGTTTTCTTTAACCAACCACCTTTCCAAATTGAAAGGAAAGGAAAGGAAAGCGCATCTTTTTGTGTTAGAGTTGAGCAGCTTATTACTTCACATAGGGGAGCATTTGAATCCTCCTGGCTAAAACTAATACAGCATCTAAGAAAGAGTAGATGCTAAAAAAAGCCATTGACTGGATTGATTGGATGTGGTGATGAGTTTAATAGTCATTTTCTTAGTATCTATAACTGGTCAGGCTTTGTGGAAGGGGGAGACAGCCCCTGTGACTAAAGAACTGAGAAGAGTATAATGGAAGAGACAAACAGGTAAATAGTAAAAACAGTGCACCTGGTAAATATCATTAAGAGACAGGAACAAAGTGTGGTGGAATCATCGAAGGCAGAGTGACAAACACTCTATGGGAGTCAGGAACAGGAAGATCTTGCAGAAGTATTACCCTTGAGTTGAATCTTAAAAGACAACTGAGATTCCGTCAGGATCATAGGTGGGAAAAAGCTTTCAGGCTTGTAGGAAGAGTTGGACGTCAGAGGCACTTGGCCTATTTGCCAAACATTTAGTTCAGGGTGGCAAGAGCATTGAGGAAGGTGGCAGGAGACAGTAAGGGGTGGGACCAGAGTTTGAAAAACCTTGGATGTTATACTGAGGAGTTTGGGTTTTATCGTGTGAGTACTAGGTAATGAATGGAGGCTTTCAATCTGAGAAGTAACATGATCTTTTTTTTTTTTTCTTTTGAAGAAAGGAAACCTAGAGATGCTATGTAAGAGTCATGGGAGAAAGTCTAGTTGAGAGCCTTTTCAATAGCTCGAGTGAGATATGATGAGGACTCTCAGTGGCAGGGGAGGTGGGGGGTGGAGGTCCTTGAAGTATGTGCACAGACTTTGATGACTGGGAGGGGAGTTGCGTGGGACTGAGGCTGCCATGGTGGTAAGTCACTAAATCGCTGTGAGAACACAGCGTCATATTTCTATTCAACGTGCCTTTCATGGATTGTCTTCCATGTACAAGGAGCTGCCTCAGATTGAAACATAGTTTACACCATAAGGGATCTCAGTGTTTAGTGGGTGGGGATGTACGATTAAAAAGCTAATTATGTTGTGGTAAATGTAGTAATGACTAGTAATGTCCAAGCTTTGGAGTGATTACTATGTGCTAGACATTTGTATTAGTCCCTTCAGGCTGTTATAATAAAGTAACATAGACTGAGTAGCTCTAACAACAGAAACTTATTTCACACCGTTCTGGAGGCTGGGAAGTCCAAGGTCAAGCATTGGTGGATTCCCTATCTGCTTTCTGGTTTGCAGATAGCTGTTTTCTCATTGTATCTTCACATGGTGGAGAGCAGAGAGAGAGAGAGAGAGAGTATGCTCTCTAATGTCTTTTTAAAAGAGCAGTAATTCCATTCATGAAGGCTCCACCCTCATGATTTAATTATCCCCTAAACACCCATATCCTAATACCATCACTCCGGGGATTTTAGATTTCAGCATGTGAGTTTTGGGGAACACAAACATTCAATGCATCACAACACTCTTCTAAATATTTTGTATGAACAACCTCTTTACATCTTTATAACAACCTTAAAAAGGAGGTGCTGTCATTTTCCCTACTTTGCATGTGACAAAATGGAGCACAGAGAGGTCAGGCAACTTGTCCAAAGTCATAGAACTGGTAGTGCTATAGCTAATATGTAACCCCAAGAGGTGTGGCCCCAGAGTCCACGGGATTGAACATTAAATACACGTCCTGTCTGATGAAGGCACATGCAGGATAGACTGTGTGCGAATACAGCCGTGTGAACAGGTTTGTCCTGAACGTGCAATATCAAAGTTGATTTTCCCAGGAGAAAATTGAAAATTTGGATTTGAAGTTGGAAAATAGACAAAAGCTAAAATCATAATTAAAATTCACATAAAATGAAAGCAATGGGGGTGTTTCTCCAGGGGAGAGTATTTGGTGCAGGATTAGCAGACCTTACCCTGGAAGCCCTAACGCACAGTGAATGTACAAAGGACAAGCCCACAAATGAGAGAGTAGAAATAGCCACAGGATTCCTAGACAATGGAGAGAACGGAATACAGATATCAGGACAGAGTTTCTAGAAAGAGGGAGTGAGGGTGAACAATGCCAAGTGCTACAGGCAAGTTATGTAGGACTGAATTTTAGCAATTGGCTGGATGTAGCACTTGGAAGATTAGCGATGTTTTAGGTGAGAACAATTTTTATTGTCTGATAGTAAAGATAGCCACCCTATAAGAGGTTGAGACCAAAAGGTCATGCAAAGAGTGATTGCTAATTTGCTTTAAGAAGGTAGTTTATCGCAAAAAACTTTATAGTCTGTTAATGCCAATCATCAGACAGAATTCGGGAAATAATTTTAAGAAGGGATGAAACAGAACGGATCGTTACCCCTACATTCTTCCAGAGGAACAAGTAAGCCCGCGGATTAGGGCAGTTAATCACAGTGCCCATTATTTGTACTTCAACTGTGTCAGATAGCAACTTAGCATTGTATCCATAATGCACTTTTATTCATTTACTGATTCATTTACTTATTCAAGAAACAGTAAGCACTTGCTAAGTGTCACACGTGCAGACTGTATAGACATGTAAGTGCTAGTATGGGGGATGGAGGAGGAAATGGGTGTCAGGACGGAAGGCTGACATGGGAAGACCGCCAGGCATAGGGAGCAACATTATAAAGCCAGAGAGAGCAAAAGGACATTGCCTATTCATTAAACTGTGTCAAGTGCGGTGACGATAGAGTTTATGGGGGGGGGGGGGGCACAGTGTTGTTACTGGCAAACGGTAGGAAAGCCAAAATCATGACTTGGCAAAAAGGAGCTAGATCGGATCAGATTTCATTTTTTAAATGTTAAAAACTGCCTGTCTACATTACCATATTTTAAAATTAGTACTAGTAATACTAGCATCCTATCTTATGCTTCTCTCTCTCAAAATATGCATAACCATCATATTTATGAACGTGGGATACATATTCCATACAAGATCATTTTATTAGCAAGTTTTGGTGTTTTCAAGCTGATATTTCAATAGTTTATGTCATTTATTATTTCTTTTTTCACGTTGTCCATCGTGAATGAAGAAGGCATTGTTTTCCTGTACAAAGCTGCTGTAAAGACGGTTCAAGGAATAGCAGATTTCTCCGTGGGTCTAGATGCAGCGTGTGGTATAACCACCTGTGAAACCAGGGTATGACCAGGCACTGGAGAAGCAGCCTAAACTGAAGCGATTAGCAAGCATTTTTCAGGGAGGAGAGTTAAAAAAAAAAAAAAAAAAAAAAAGGAGAAAACTGCCCTGAGCTGAAGGCAGACGCTTAATGACTGAGCCACCCAGGCGCCCCTAAGACGACATATTTGAATAAACATGAAGGGCTTATTTTGTTTCTGGTTTTCCTCTTGTGGCTGATGGTATATGGAGTGTTAATTTGTTGTAGATTAAAACTTGAAACACCAAACAACATAGTTTTATTTGCCTGGGATACCCCTTGCCCCCAAAGACAGACTGGTGTTCATCCTCTGCTCCAGGACGAAGAGCATGAAATAGCAGAAAACTAATACAGAGTTTTCAGCTTCTAATGTAAAGTGTATGTATTTATGTGGTTGAGATACAACAGGTTCTCTGAGAAATACAGAGGAGAAGAGAGACAGACATGTTGTCCAATGGGGGTTATCTTAGAAGCTGCCTGCCACAGCTCCCAACCCCATTTGAAGACGGGAAGAAAGGTGTTTCAAGGTATACTCCAAGGTTCATGAGATCCCCTCACACAGCATGTGCCCTGATGATTCGGGAAACATGGGGGACTGGTACCTGACTTCTGGGCCAGTTGGCTTATTAGCAACTAAGAGGCCACATGGGGAGCAACCTCAACTGTACCAATCGTGGAATAATGGAAGGGGAAGACACCTTGAGATGACCCCATTCAAGAGGGCTTTCTTCCAGCAATGAGGGGAACAGCTCAGAAAGAGCTTGTGGGTGGATTTCCAGCTCTAGAAGCGGAAGGTGAGGGTGCTTCACCTTGTCAGCTGCCAGCCAGGTGGAAGGAGGCATTTCCAACTCCGTGAGATGGTAACCAGAGGTTCCCATTGAGGATAGATATTTCTGAGAAATCCCTAAAACACCTATGAGAGAAAAACCAGAGGACCAAATTAAAATTTTACCAGTCTCCTAGGACTTTTGCTGACCCCTAACCTCTCTGCCCAACCCCAATTTACACATTCCGAAGAGGCCAGAAACTGGAGCCAGTAGGAGAGAAATAATAAACCAGTGCATTCCACCTAAGACAGACTCAAGCTGGGGAATGAAGGTGTTTTTAATGGGCAAAAAGTTGAGAGTTTTCATACCGGATGTTGCTGGTCACATTAATAATCACATATTACTCAACAGCTAGTGTTAAAGGAAATAATTAGGGAAAACAAAATTGCTTTGCTTGGTATCCCACCATGTTAACCTCATCAAATAAGTCAGCATTGTCTTATTATATCATCCTCTTCTTATATCTCGTATTATGTCTGAAAGATAAAGAAGAGGGGTACAATGGGAAGATTCCTCAAATTATAAAACCAGAGATTGGAGTTTGAGAGTTACATCTTCTCGTTCACTATAATGCCTCTCTGAGCCTTTATTTCCTCCTATGTAAAACAAATCAATTCCCCTGTTTATTTCACTGAACTTTTAAAATTCCTAGTCTTTAGATTATGTTTTGTTTTAATGTACCAAAACCTGTTAGAAAAAAAATTCCTCTCTGTGATGCCGTTTTAGATCGCGAGAATCTACAGTATAGTTATCAGGGCTCGTTGACCGTCCTCACCCTCTGCTCCTTGAATACATGTGCTTCCTCCGTGAATCCACTATATTTGTCTTTTGTGAGATTGGACCGTATTTCTCCAATGTGCTCTGTTTCTGCATTCTGCATCTTTGATTTCTTTGAGCTTGTTCTTAATTTTTAAAATCTATAGCAACCTAGCCACTTACCAGGCACAACAATTATATATATATATATAATCTTTTTTTAAAAAAACATATGTATAGTTTTTTAAACATATATTTAGTAGAACTTATTGCAGTTTTACATTCACAGCTCAATTGAGAGGAAGGTACAGAGACTTCCCATATACTCCTGAAGAGCCCCAACTCATGCACAGCCTCCCCTGTTTTAAGCATCTCACACCAGAGTGGTGTATCTGTTAAAATTCATTTGTTAAAATTGAATGGTATATTTTGGCACAATACAGTCACAAACCATTGTCACCCGAAGTCCAAAGTTTACATTAGGGTTCACTCTTGGTGTTGTACATTTTATGGGTTTGGACAAATGTATGATGACATGTATCTACCATTACAATATCATACAAATCATACCGTGTCATACATACATACATCCCATATAGTATCATACAAATATCCTCTGCTCCACCTATTCATCTCTCCCTTTTTTTCAGATGTAGTGAGCAATAATTTATCAGTCATGTATAACACCCAGTGCTCATCACCTCCTGTGCCCTCCTTAATGCCCATCACCCAGTTACCCCATTCCTCCATCGACCTCCCCTCCAGCAACCTTCAGTTAGTTTCCTAGAGTTAAGAGTCTCTCATGGTTTTCTCCCTCTCTGATGACTTCCCATTCAGTTTTCCCTCCCTTCCCCTACGGTCCTCTGCCCTGTTTCTTATATTCCACATATGAGTGAATAATATGATAATTGTCTTTCTCTGACTTATTTCCATCAGCATAATACCCTCCAGTTCCATCCACATTGATGTAAATAGTAAGTATTCATCCTTTCTGATGGCTGAGTAATATTCCATTGTATGTATATACACCACAGCTTCTCTATTTATTCATCTGTCGATGGACATCTCTGCTCTTTCCACAGTTTGGCTATTGTGGACATTGCCGCTCTAACTATTGGGATCACTACATCTGATTAATCTCTTACCCCTCACATCCATCTCTTCTCTACCACTACCCTCACCCCTTCCTTCTACCCCCTTACTCTCTCTCTGTCTCTCTCCCTCTATCCCTCCTGACTCTTGACCCATCCAATATTCAACATTACCTCAAAAGGATAATGAAAGTATCATTTGAAACGATTCATTTCCCTCAATCTCTTCGTCACCTATTTCCTTTCACCAAATTGTCCTCATTTTCCTTCAAAGTGATTTTGCAATCTACTTTTTCACCTCACCATGCTAGTTCTTTGTATCTTAACTAAATCATTACCATAGATTGTAATGGACATTCTCACCTCTAGGTTTTCACACTCAGATCCATATAGCTCTAGATTTCTAACACGTGTGTCCAGTCCTGTCATTTTCTGGTTTAAAATCTTCATGTTTCTCCACATTATATTTAGGATGGTTTCCAACTTCTTACTTAGCATGACACTTGAGACTGTTTGCAACATGACCGCAACTTGCCTTAGCAATTTCATCTCTTATCTCTCTCTATACTCTGGTCAGACTCTTGTTCTTTTTCCCATGACATGCCATGCACCCTCACGTCTCTTGGCTTCTACAAATGCTATTCCTTCCACCCAGATCCCAGACTGCCTTTTCTTTTCTAATCCAGTTGTCAAATTCCTCTTCCTCACCTTCTGCTCAAATATAAAATATCAAATACCCTCCTCTATGAAGCTTTCCATATAACTTTAAGTACAATTAATCACCCACGTATGTGCTTTGGTAAACCCTCCAACTCCCCATTTCTGTTTGGTAGTCTTTGTGCTTCCATGGAGATTATCAGGGCCCGAGGACTGAAAACAAGTTTGCTCATCCTTTTAAACTCTTATGAGTAAAAGAAATGCTCTGGTTTAATTAAAATAGCTAATGTATTTTTAGGGTTTACTATGCATGAGTCACTGAAGACATTACTTACATTTTTCTCATTTAATTCCAACAACACTCCACTGTGATTTCCTGAAGGAAGAGACTTGGTTTATTCATTGTAGGTTCCCTGGTGTCTGGAACAGTGTGGGTCTCCCACAGATGCTGAAGAGTTCTGTTGACTGATGGAATGAGTTAGCAAATGAACAAACAGCTCCATGAGGAATGGAAGAGCACAATTCCCATAGGACAAATGAGGGACATAAAGCAAGTGCAGTTAAGTGATTTGGTTGTTACACATAAAGTATGTTGTAGTTGAAAGCATGTCTACTAACACCATAGTCGATGCTTTTTAAACATTAATGTGATAGTGCTCTATTTAGTTGGGCTGGGCAATGGGAGTTATTTTAGAAGCAGCCTTTGGAAAGGAGACAGTATGGAAACCAGTCCCTACATAAAGCAAAACAAACAACAATAACTACAAGACACCATCACACAACCAACCATTTTACTGGAAGTGAGATTTAAGGGCTGTGAAGATTTTCAAGTGCATTTAATTAATGATTCTACAGGCATTAATTAATTCCATCTGAATTGGAACTGGAATCGGAATTTTGAATTCCAAATGAGAAGAGTAAGTGGGAGTTTAGAGACCTCCCATCACAAGGGAGAGCATGTGGATTAGGAGCTGCGTGTCAGATAAGGGCTGGGCTTTATAGTGGAAACAGACATGTTCTGTCCATTGCAGCAAAAGAGAAATATTTAAGTATATGTTAGATATATACAATAAATACATGAAAAGACATATTTAATTATGTCTTCAAATATTTTACTCTTTCGGAGCCCACAAATATTAAGATTTCTGAGTGGACTAGAACTGGTAGAAGGATTGCTCTAAAATGTTATCATCAAAAGACAGAGGTATTGAAAATTTTCAGAGTTCACGCCATAAGAAAGCGATTTCTTTTTGATTAATGATAAAGTGGATCTCAGTGAAAGGTTACGGCAATGAAGAGATGAAAGTTGCTTAGATACTGAAACTGCCAATAATTTTTTAGAGGGGCCAGTTTTGTCATTCTTCTTTAAGCTCCTGTGTGCCTTCAAGAGCACCGTGGTGTAAGTGAGAACACAGTTCCAGAAGACCCAGAGCTGCATGAGTTCAAATCACAGCTCAGTCGCTCAATAGCTGTAGTATCTTGGGCAAGTTACTTAACCTCCTTGTGCCTCAGTTTATTCATTTGTGTAAGGGTAATAGAACCTCATAGGGTTGCTGTGAAGATTCAATAAATTAGAATGCCAAGCACTTAGAATAGTGCCTGTCATACAAAACCAGTTAATAAGTTTAGCTGTTGTTTGAGAAGGGAGGAAATCAAAACAGAAGGGGAAAAAAAAGGTAGTTCTCTTGACAACCCAAATCTCAGTGGCTGCTTTTACCTATTCAGATCTGTTTAAGTATTAATAAGTGGGACAGTCCACAAGGAGACACCATGAGAGGCAGTGGGCACGCAGAACTGAATACAAAATGGGCCTTGTCTTCGAATGACAAGCCGTACATATTCAACAACCTCTAATAACATCCATGCTCAAAGCCCATGGGTTTGGAATTGCTTCTAAAACTTCCATGCAATTTTATCTGCTGACATGAAAATAGCATTCCATTAATTTTGATAGTATTTTAATTTCTTTCCTCTCCAATTCATAGCAGTCACTGCAAGGGAAAGAACATGAGCTTACTACCTGCGATGCCTTGTTCCTTGTTTAATCCACATCCCCAGAACGAGGGGCACTCAGCCAGGTCTCTGAATAATGGCTCCAAAGGTACCTATGACATTTTTTATGCTAAAATCAGAAGTTCCTTCACTTGAGAGCAAAAGATAGTTGTTGCTGCAAACTTCTAGGAAAGCAGGTCAGTAAGCAGATCCTATGGTCTATGCAGTGTCACCAATCTTGTAATTTAAACTTGGAAAGGCTGATGTGTGTCATGCATTCCCATTTGGACATGATGTAATTTACTGTTTACATTTATGAAAAGAGTCCAGCCTGGAAAAACAACAACAACAACAACAACAACAACAACAACAACCAGTATCATTACCTCAATAGTGTTGAGTCAGATTGGGCTGTTGGGTAGTGGCTCTTGGAATCTGTCAAAAGAGTGGCTTTCTCTCACTTGAGAGTACAGGAGTAGAATTTGGTGCCTCAAATCCAAGTCATAGGGTTTCACTGGTGTGATGTGTTGTATGGCAGGCCAAATACTGAGAACATTTTGCTTGAGCAAGAATAAGAAATTTGGAAGTATAATGCTGGCCAGGGACATATTTTTCACAGATTAAACCAGCTACATTGCCCACATCATACTTAAAATATTGTTAGATCTGCTTTTTGCCTAAATATTATTTTCTACTCTGTACAACACTAGAATTGTATTGTTATGGGACCTCATGACATTGTGATTTTATGTAGTATAATTGTGGTGCATTTCTGTGATTTTTTAAACTTGGTTTCTTTGTGGAGCAAGGGCAGAGGGAAGTACAATACACTGAGGAGATGCTAAATTCTCCTTCACCCTCAAAAATAAGATAATCACACATCAGGTCTCCATAAAAATTCATTCAGCAGAACAGGGAGAGGTCTCACATTTCACATTGAGCCACAGCTGAGAATATGCTAAAAGCTTTTTCTCAGACAGACTGTCATTTCTACAAATGTCAGGCTTACAGACATGCCATGCTCCAGAAATCCACTTTAACTTGGATAATAACTAAGAGGTTGTCACATGCTAAGTCATTGGAACTATTTTGTACTCAATTCTGCAGTAAAGAAAACAGCACATTGTTCCCAAGTCTCTTCTATTTTCCTCTCCACATCCCGCCATCAAAACACACTATTTCAAAGCACTCGAAAAAAGTTTTGAGTATTTTAGTCCCTGATGATGCATTATTTTCAGTCATTTTATTCCTGCTATTAGAGGCTTTTTCTGTGTTGCTCCTTAATAACAGCTTCTTAATAGACTTATAAGTCTGTCTCACTCCTGAGAAAGCATGGAATTACTGTATTCGTGTTTATTTTGCAAAGGAAAACAAGATCTCAAGGAAAGACTATGCCAGCATTGCATGTAGCAACTGTGCAGAATCTTAGGGATGTGCCATCAGCTCCCACGTGGGCTTGATATTTCTCTTCCTATGAGTTCCGGGGAACACTAGCCTAAAGTTTAGATACATCCTCTTTCTTCCTAGAGATGAAGATTAAATAAGGAACGATATTGACTCTGAATTTGTATTCCTGAGAATTTTAAGGCTTTATGCCCTTAATTAAACATGGTCACTGGAGGAATAGATACTCCTCAGTTACAGGCAATTATAAAAGAGTGATTTTATTTGCTGGAAAGCAAGAGATGGCACATGTTTTAGGACTGTTTCCTTGGTGTTGAATCTCAATCCCTGGTTTGAATATCTTCAGTATCATTAGTGACTACCTAAGGACCATCTGCTAGCCCATTGTCTATGACCAAAGTCTGGCTTTTAGGAAAGGGTAAACAAATGGGACAGACGTTGGTGGTAGATGGCGTTCATAGACCTTAGATGTGTTAAGAAGTCATTTTGATGAAGGATCTTGGCTTGACAAATGGATATTCTAATCCAGTAGACTGAATCTAGAGTGAGTGTTGCAAAGAATCAGAGGCAGGGAAGACATTATTCCAGGAGCAGTAGAAGTGGCAGCAGTGACTTTGTTTAGTATCAAAAAACCTCTTGAGTGTCTGGTTCCATGTGACAGTGGTGGCAGCCATGCTGTTACTGGCATTCTCACCAGACTGTTCTGAGGGCTGATTTTGGTGGTGCTTCTGGCCATTCAGTTTCCTTTAGTTCCTTAGTTTACCCAGGCCTGGAATTTCACCCATCTCATGGATTCTGGAGGCCAGCCAATATTCATTTTATGCTATAGGAATATTGCAACAACATGGAGGAGGTCTACTCAAATAATCTGTGGAGCACGCTGAAGTTTTTTTATTCCAAATCTGTTACAGACTGATCTTTGTGTTAAGTTAAATGGAAAAATACCTATAACTGGAGAAATGGAATAAAGAAATTGAATTGATAATTAAAAACTTTCCAAAAAACAAAATATCAGGTCCAGAGATCTCACTGGTTAATTCCACTAAACATTTAAAGAAGAAATTATAAGAAATGATATTCCTCACAATCTCTTGCAGAAAATAGAAGCAGAAGGAACATTTCCTAGAGCATTCTATGAGGTCAGCCATTACACTTAGCAAAGATTCTCTGCTTGACCAAACATTAGTCGGACTCCTGAAACTTATCCTAGGCCTATTTGTGCACTTCCTTTTAAAATCCAATTCTTCTAAGTCAGTTTGGCCAGAACTCTCCATTCTCAGTATCAAATCCCCCTCCATAACGAATGAAGTTCCTCATCCTCCAGCATCCTCTAGGGGATGTCTAATCAACCTGACCTGTATAAAAAAGTCTAAAGAATAAAAATTATATCAATTGACAAGAATAATTTGACAAAATCCCATACCCATTCATGATAAATACTGTCAGCAAACTAGGAATAGAAGGGGAACTTCCTCAAATTGATAAAGGACTTCAATAAAAAACTAGAGCTAACATCATATTCAATGGTGAGAGACTAGACCTTTTCATCTAAGGACTGGAACAAAGTAAGGATGTCTTCTTTCAATACTCCTATTCAGCATTGTACTGGAAGTCCTACCTAAAGCAATAAGACAAGAATATGAAATAAAATGTAAATACATATTGGAGAGGGAGAAATAAAACTGTCTTTATTTACGGATGAATTTTTGTAAAACTCTTGGAATTAATAAGCAATTATAGCAAGATTGCAAGACATCAAATAAATATGTAAAATCCAATTGTTTCTCTATATATCATCAATAAACACTTGTAATTTAAGATGAAACAAGATTGCAATACCATGAAAAGTATTTAGGCACAAGTCTAACATAAATGCACAATTGCTGTATATGGAAAACTACAAGACACTGAAGAAAGAAAGAAAAGACTAAATTAATGGAAAGATACTCTATGCTCTTGGGTTAGAAGATTCAATATTGTTAAGATGTCATTTTTTCCTAACTTGATACATAGATTCAGTTCAATTATTTTTTGTTACTTTTCTTTCTCCTTCACTTCCTCCTCCTCCTCCTCCTTCTTCTTCTTTATTTTATTTTATCTATGTATTTATTTGGTTTTTTTTGGAGAGAGGAGAGGAAGAGGCAGAAAGAAAGGGAGACAGAGGATCTTAAGCAGGCTCCATGCCTAGTGGAAGCCCAACACAGGGCTAGATCTCATGATCTTGAACCAAAATCAAGAGATGGACACTTAAGAGACTGAGCCACAAGGTGCCCCTAGATTCAATTCAATTCTAAATAAAGTCCCATTGTGGTTATTTTTAGATACCAACAAAATGATTCTAAAATGTATCTGGAAAGTCAAGGGACCTTGGATAGCAGATGTAATACACAAGAAGGAAAACAAAATTGGAGGACTTGCACTAACAGATATCAAGACTTAATCTGACATTACAAAAAACTGGTTTTTGATAAAAGTGCAAAGATAAGCCAATGGAGAATAGCTAGTCTTTCCAGTAAATGGTGCTGGATCAATTGGATATCTATATGTAGTTATATACATCTTCATTTTGCGGCCCTTGGAACAACATTGGCTTCTACCAATTTATTTAAGCTTTTGTTCTACTGATTGGATCTGTGCAAGAATGTGATCGATTGGTTGCACTGAGCTGAGCTGAAAGAAATCGTGACATAGTGGCTTCATTTCTATCTGACACATTGTGCTTTTTTCCAAGGATTTTAATGTGCCTTGACGCAACATTTTTCTAAATTTGTGAGGCGAAATGCATGTCATCACTGTCTCTCTGCTTTTGTTTTTAGTGATAGACCTGGGCTTTAACAGCTTTTCTTTCCCACAAGAGTTATAAGAGAATAGAAGACAATAAAATGAACCCATCTCTAGATCATTGCCTTGTTCTGGTAGTGATCCAGGTGGCATCAGATTTATTTTCATTTAGAGATAACCAAACACAGTGAGGACATACACATTGTTGTCCTTTTCTGGAGCCTGACTCAGATACTTCCTTTTCTTCCTGTTTGTAAGCTCTAGTGGTCAGGCGGACCTGTTATTGACCCAACATGCACAGTTATCATTCAGTTGCCAAGAGTGGCCTGATGAGGAGACATATTTTCCACATGTTTTTGACAGAATGTGGTCCTGGTATGTGTGATTCTTCCTGCTCTAAAAACAAAATTCCTTTATTATGATTCTCTTCTTTTTTTCTTTGTGTTGATTGCCTTTTCACCATTTTGACTGATCTTGCTATCTTTTCCCTTTTCTAAGTCACATTTTGACTTAGAGCTTCCTCCATTTGGGAGTGAGCCATTGCTGTGTGATAGAAACAAACACTCTGAAGCCAACCCAGGTATTCTCTTTTGAGAAAGGAAGTCCTCATGTTTCTTATAACTACTTCATTAGAGAAGAAGATATAATTTCCATTTGGGAATGTATGTCCCTCAGACCATTTCAAATGAGTTGTGATTTTTTTTAATTGAGGTACAGTTGACATATTATATTAGCTTCAGGTGTACAACATTAAGATTCGATATTTGTATTTATTACAAAACGATCATCACAATAAGTCTTGTTACCAGCCATCACCATACATCATTAAATTTTTTGTGTGTGATGAGAACTTTTAAGATGTATTCTCTTATGGATACTTTCCTATAGATAATAAGTATTATTACCTACAGTCACCATGCTGTTCATTACATCCCATGACATTCATTTTATAACCGGAAGTTTGTACCTTTTGACTCTCTCCACTCGTTTTGCTCACTTCCCACCCATCCTCTCCTCTGGCAACCACCAATCTGTTTTCTACATTTATGAGCTTGTTTTTTTTGTTTATTTGGTTGGTTGGTGGTTTGGTTTGGTTTCTGATTGTATTGGTCATAGGTATGTATTATAGTGATATAGAGGTTATTCACCTTGAAGACCAATATCATGGCCACGTCTACAATTGTTTCAGCTCATCATACATGAAAACAGGAAGGAGCAACTACATGACTGAGTTCAGTGCAATGTCCATAATGCTGTCCTTCTGTCCCATCCCTTTGAAGCTCCCTTCGTTTGATAGTTGGGAACCTGAATTTTACTCAATGGAACTTTAACCTAAGAGTTTTGCCCTTGTTGTAAATTATTTCTATCAGTGTGAATGTGGGATCTGAAAATAAGCTTTAAAGGGTAGAGGAAAGAAGGTGTAGAAAGGCTCGAGGGCCTGAGATTTGTAGAGGTAGCAGTGTTAGGAGTGAGGGATGAGCTAACGAAAAGAAAGCTGGGCATGTAAATACCTTACTGTTTATTTTAAAACATTATGTGAGTCTATACTTTTCCTAAAATTGTCTTTGTTATCTGGTAAACTTTATCCCTTTACACATACCCCTTAAAAAGTCTCTCTAGCCATTCCAGCTTGGTCTGTTTCTAAAAGCACAGATTATTTCTTTTAAAGGAGGGGAAAAAGGCCATTTCACTTGTAAGTGGTCTGAAAATCTTAAATGTATTCAAAACTACCAATAATTAAACCTGAGTGTAACCTTCAGCTGTTAACTGTCATTAGTTTTGGTGTATCTGGGACTACTTCAGTGATTTGATACGATTATTCATTATTTTCTCTCTGTTCCTTTTGGGTGCAAAGAGGGTCTGAGCCCTCTCTGATCTTTGTTCCCTTCACAAATAAAACTACATGTGAAAAGAGGATATCTCTAAAAAGAAAGAGTTGTCATCACTGCTACAGTCACATAAATAGTAAAATGAAACATTTAGTCAATCGTCCAGATAAGTCAAGTGCACCTTAACCTTTAAAATTATTAAAATAATGACCATGATTTTTTTCCAAGAACAGATAAATTCTGGTGCCTACTATAAAACTGTAATGTTCTTTATACAAATTTACTATTTCTTGCCAAACATTTTAGTTCTGGATTTAAAAAAAATACCCAAACCATATAATAAATTAAATTTGGTGATTTAAAAACAGAAATGTTTCTATGACGGTTTGCTTCATAGGAAGAAGAAATTTGGTTAATGTAAGAGAAAGGCCCAGCAATCATATTTCTGGAAGCAAGTATCTATTTAGTTGGTGTATTTTTCTTCTTTTTGGATCTACCAAAAAGTACCTTTTCAAGAGAGCATTCTAGGAGAGTTCATTTCTGCGTATTTGTCCTAGGAACATTTTTATTTTCAAAAGCTCGATGTCTTGTAATTGCTAAACTAAACTGCATACTGATTTTTGGAAATTATGGTAATTTTTAGAAAAGATTCAGAATGGTTTACAAAAACCAATTTTCAATTTTAACAATTGTAAAAAACGGGAACTCAGAGATTGTCCCCTTTGCTGCCACCTGCTGTTCTATCGAAGAAATGCCTCACTTGTGACATCTTTCCTTTCACAGAAATTGCTCATCAAAATCATTATTTCTAAAATTAAGATCAGATTATCTTTATGAAACTTTTTTCAGTGGGGAATCTCTTTGTCTCTAACAATTGGGGAAACAGGTTTTCAAGTAGTCACACGTGACCATACAGAGATTAAGATTTTCCTCCTGGCACATGCAGTAGACATTTGAGAAGGTTGAATACACAAAAACAAAGAAAGCTTCTGATTCCTAAACAAGCTCATAATACCCAAAAGAGCTTGTAAACTAATCTTTGTAAAGTAAAAGCATTTAACTTCATGACAGCACTCTTAGCCCTGGATGCAAAATTTAAATTGAAGATTCCTTCCACCCCACAATTGCTGTGTACTGGGCACGCGGTTCTAATATGCCATGTGTGTTAATTATACTTCAATAATACATTTAAGAAAATTCAAAAAAATACTGGAAGTAAAGACATGAATGTAACATAGTCCCAGCCTTTGAGCATTTCAGAATTTCAAAGAGAAGACAAATTACATTGAGAAGGAAGTCTTTTGTTCATGTCGATGTATTGTGCAGAAAATTGATGTACCCGAAATCAGCTATGCTAGCAGTCCTGCTGTGGGCTAACATCAGGAAAAAGGAGAGTGCTGCTGATGGAAACAGAGAAGACACAATGAAGGAGTTCATTTCAAGATTGAGACTTGGTGACTCAAAGAGTTGGGAGAGAAGAGACCGTTTCAAGTTCAGAGTGAGGGAGGCTGGAAGGGGGTGTTGGTGGGCAAGAATGAGGTTCTTTAGCTCTATTTTACTTACCAGGAGACCCATACAGCTGCTACAAGTCTCTGAAATGTGAACCCAAACAGACCACAAGAATAAACAGAAATCATATGACAAACTGCTGAGCAGCTCCAAAATAGGTATGACAAAGATACCTCAACTTAAGCTCTTATATTCTAGCCAGATTAGGCTATTTTTGCCTCTGGCTAAGATGATATTAACTTTTCTTTCAGAAAGAATTTAAACTTAGTAAAAATTTTGACGCATGGTAGATGAGCAACAGGAAATTAGGACAGGGAACAAGGTCGGCGAAATAATTTCTGGAGCCAGACCCTGCAGGTGTAAGAGTCTGACAGCTTTCTAAATACCTTAGGCTTTAAATTTTTAAAATTTCACCTGACCCCATGTTTTAATATCATTCTCTTGCCTCTCTCAGAGTCTTTAGGCGTTCACCTTGGACTTAGATGGAGGCTTTAACCAGGAGAGTTCAGTTTGTGAATATCCTGATGCGAGCTGACAAGGAGTCTCCCGGGAAGGGTGCTGGGTGGCCCGTGCTTCTGACTCAGGATAGGAGCCGCTGCAGGACAGCCAATCGTGTTTTGACAACACGAACAGCAGTAAAAATAATGCAAACACTTATATAGCACTAAGTGGGTGCCAAGCAGTGTTCTAAGGACTTTATGTATATTAATTTGACTCCGCCCCATTACTCTGTGAGGTGCATGCTTTCTCCTGTGTCTGCTGTATCGATGAGAAACGGAGCAGAGACCACAGAGATGATGAGAGGTGGATGCATACTGCACCTCCAGAAACTCTGGGGCTGAGCCCTGCTCTTCCCACTAGACCACTAGACTGGACAGCCAGTGAAGAGCCTTTCCAAAGGCAGGAGAATTATATTAGTTTCAGAATATTCAAAGCTTACAAGCAGTAGACACGTAAAGCTAAAGATATTTTGTTGGGGCTGGTGCTTTGTGTTTCAAGCTGCCCTCTTTCATTTATGGTGGAAACAGTCTACACCATGGGTTATTTTCTCACAGTTGAATTTATAGGTATATATATTAATATATATTAATTCAATGAATCAGTCTGTCTCCTAGGAAATGGACTATTCATCCATAAACTTGTCAAATGACTTTTCTCATCATTTTCAGGGTTAATAAGGCATTTTTTGAGCACCCTCTGCTCCCCAATTTCTGATTAACTTGTTAGTAACTTGAGATGGATTTCGCACACACACATAAATATTAAATTACTGTTCATATATATGGACTACCATATAATAGGAATATAATTGACATAAAAGGAATAAAAATTGGAACATAATATTATACAGCATAAATAAATTCATTTTCCCTTTAGTTTTGTCCCTACTAGATTATCTATATTACAAAACTGATAACTGCTCATTTTAAAGAGAAAACAATAACCAGATTTATTTAAAAAATAATAATTCTTCAATTTCTACTTACCTGAAGTATTGAGTATTAATAGCCCAGCCTGTGAAAGACAGGGAGAGAAGATTGGAAGATAAAAATGCAAAAATGCAAACAAAAACACAAAATCAAGCCAAACATATCAAAAAAGATAAAACCTCCCAAAATATATCCCAAAGTTAGTGTTATAACCACTCAACTAAAATTGTGTATGACTTAAATCAGAGAGAGAAAAAAGAAATACATACACACACACACACACACACACACACAAATACTCACACTTGGGTATCAGGAATATCCCTGATAGATTGCTTGGTACCAACATCAAGTCACCAAGTAGTATGTGCAGCATGATTCTCTTTCAGTAGAAATAAGCAAACCATTATGTATGTGCATATACTTGTATATATTCATATTTGTTTAAGCCAGAGTAAAGATGAGAAAAAATACACCCTGGGCTGTTAACATTTGTTATCACAAGGGGTGGCGTTGGAGAAAGGGAATAGAGACATGGAGCAGGGGCGCTCATTTGCTTTTTCTTTGTATATCTTTATTTTACATTGTTTCATTTGCTACAGCAAGAATATTTTGCTTTTCAAAAGGAAAAAAAAATATAATGTAAAGGAAGGCTTAAAATGGGAAAATATCACATAGCAACAAACACACAGCCTAATGGGTATGTCTTTTCACACTTTTTTTCTGTTCCCAGAAGCAGACGAGCACATACGTAGGATTTTTTTAAATATAAAAACGGAATCGTACTATATACTTTAATTTACAACTTGATTTTTCCATTGAACAATACAACATGTGCATCTGTCTCACCAGGACAACAGACGTAGCTCAAACACAGTCTTTCAAACAGTCACCTAATATTCCATAGTTCTTCCACTGATAAACATACGGTGGGTTTATACTGCCGAAGTCAATGCCTCAATACGGCCCCTAATCACACGCGTTTATAGCTGTGGGCTAAATCGCAAAGTGGCTTTCCGGGCATAAGTCATAAAACTTTTAATTTTAATCAGCTTTGCCAGATTAATTCCCAAAGATTGTAGCAATTAATATTCTGCCAACACTAGACGCTGTTATTTTTTTAATTGTAGGCCAATTTAATGTCTTAAAAAGTGGTATCCCACTGCAGTGATAATTTGCATATTTCCGACTGCTTGTGTGATTAAACATCTTTCTATTTGCTCATTTTCCATTTTAATTCCTCTTCTGTAAAGAGTTTTTGAATTCTTCAGTTATTCTAATGGATTACTTGTCTTTTTCTTGAATAAGATTGGGAGGAAATTAAGTAAAATACATTTCCTCATACTTGCAAAATTGTTTTCTAAATCGTTGGTATTTAACTTTATGTCATTTTCTAACATGTGAAGTGTTTTGATTTTGGTGTCCAGGTTTGTTCTTTGAGTATTTTGAGGATTCTGGAGTCTTTGACTTCTGGAGAAGACGGCTCGCATGCTATGTTTGCATAAAAATTTTCCTGGATTTTATTGTAATATCTCCATTTTAAAAGCCATTTAAGTCCTTTATTCATTTGCAAATAAAGACATTTCAGCATACTCCTGCAAACTGAGAGTAATTATTTCTACTTATTGTGTTAAAGCTTTGTCTTGGAAGTCTAAAATAATTTTGAATTAGCAATAAAGATGCATTCTTTCTCTTTTCTTATGATCTAATGGAAATGATTACGGTATTTCACCACGTAGTGTGTTTGCTATTGACTTTGGGCAGCCTTTAACATGTGTAAGTAATTTATTTTTTAAAGAGTTTTTATTAGGAATGAGTTTGCATTTTGTCATATGCTTTCAGCATCTATTGCTATAATCATATATATTTTCCCCTCTTTAATTTAATGGTGCAGTGAATTACATTGCCAGAATTTCTACCCTTGAACCACACCAATAATTTTAGTAGAAAACTCAGTTATGAACCTTTTAATATGCTGGTGGATTTGATTTGCTGGTATTTAGAGTCACGCACTAGCATTCATTAATGAAATTGGCCTACAGTTTTGGTTTTTGCATTATTTTCATCGAGTTGTGGTATCAAGATTTTCCCAACTTTATAAAATGAATTAGAGAAATTTCTATTCATTTTTAAATCACCCATAATATTTGAAATAACATAGTAATCACCTGATCTTTAAACATCAAGCGGAAGCCAGCGTTTAAGTCCAGACTTGTTGCCTTTTAAATTAATAGGTATTTGATTGGTCTTTTGTATGATTTTGGCCTACTCAGATCTTCTCCTTCTGATGTCAAATTTGGGGGGGTACCCTCATTTCCTCTGTGCTTCCCCATGCCCCGTACAGCAGCCACTAACCATATGTGACTATTTAAATTGGATAAAACTGAAAAAAATTTAGTTGTCTAATGTTATAAGCCACATATTAAGTGCTCCACAGCCACGTATCGCTTGTGGTTACCATGTGGGACCCTGCAAGGACAGAATGTTTTCACCATCGCGTTGGTATTAGGCAGTGCTGCTGTAGTCACTTCAATAGGTTGCTATGAAGTCATGTGTTACAATGTAATTCTTTCCACTGCTGCCTTACCTACAGTTATATTTCTTAATATTGCTCTCTTAAGATTTTTTATTTCCTTGTTCAGGTAGTTTATCTGTTTAGTCTCCAAAGAACTAGATTTTGCTTTTATTATTCTTTTATTATTTTGTTTTCTATTTTAATTATTTCTCACTACTTACAGTATTCATTATGATTAATTCCTTATTACTTTATTTTTCCTTCCACTTTCTTAGATTAAATAGTTCACTTATTTTTCAATGTTTCTTCACATCTACTTTGGTCACATAACATTGGTTTTATTTCCCAAATTTTACTAAATTGACAATCTTTTCACTACTTTTTTCTTTTTGCTCTTTCTTTTCCTTTTTTTGCTTTGTGTTGGGCAAGTTTCTCTTTGTTCTCTTTTACCCTTACTAATTGTAGAGTTTAATTCCAACTTGATTATCTTCTGGTCTTTAACAGTCAAAATTATACATATATTTTTCTAATATTTTAGGAGTGATAAATAATAAATATACTCTCTTCTTACAATGTTCTACTTGCTGTCTCTTCTACACTTCACACATAGATGTGAAACCTTTAGAAAATATTTTGTTTCCTACTTTCTTTCATCCCTGTTTGAAATCTTTGCTTAAAACAATTGAGAATTTTTAGTCTCATGTTATCATGAGACTGTCTCTTAAATAATGTCTTTTTCAATAATTTTTTTTTCAGTCTTATTGAGAAATAATTGACATACATAACTGTATTAGCTTAAGGGTACAGCATGATGGTTTGCTTTACATCTTTGATAGTTCTTTTTAAAGGCATTTTACAAAATCCTGGTCATTCTGCCACTATCAGTTGAGACCTAACTCTTATTGAAAGATGATTTGAGAAGGGTGTCTTCTTTCTTTTGTAATTTTCTCTCTGAAAGTTGTAAGATTTTTCTCTTTCTCCTTGCATTTCGGAAATGTCGTCATGATCTGTCTAGATGAGCGTGTGTGTTTGTGTGTGTGTGTGTTCATTCATACTGCCTATGGCATGGTAAACTCTATCTGAATATTTACAGGGTAGATTCCTTTTTTATTGGTTTTTAAAGATGTATTTATTTATTTGAGAGAGAGAGAGAGAGAGAGAGAGCGTGCATGAGACGGGGGAGGGGTAAGGGGCAGGGGTAGAGGAAGAGGGAGAGACAGAATCTTAAGCAGACTCCAAGCTGAGTGCCGAGTCCAACGTAGGGCTCGATCCCAGGACTCTGAGATCACAACCTGAGCTGAAACTAAGAGTTGGAGTCTTAACTGACTAAGGCACCCAGACACCCCAAGGGTAGATTTCTTTTTTAAAACAGTTTCGTCTAGTAATTCATTTCCCATCTATACTCCACTATCCTTTTGGGCACTCCTATTATGTTAGATCTTCTGGGTCTGTCCTCTATGGCTCATGTACTCTCACTCATAAATTCCAGCTCTTTGGAACTTAATTTTTTTGGTAACACATCTCTCTTAATCCTTGAAAACCTTAAATGGCTAATTAGCATACATCTTTCCTATTTTATTTTTAAAATTTAACTTTTTAAAAAGCAGAAACCATATTCATTATTTCTAGAAAGTCTTTTTGGAGCTTAATTCTCTCTCCTGAGGACTCTCATTACTTTTTGTCTGAAGATTTTATTCATCTCTTCTATTCTATTTCAGTGGAAGCTACCAGTTTTTGTGGGTTTTTTTCAACATGATTTTCCTGCCTTAAGTGAATGAGTATCTTATAGAAATTGTATTTCTTGTTATTGTTTACCTGTAGGAGTCTTTCCCCTTAGTGTTGTGGGTCAGGCTGCTGGCATCTTTAAAGGGAAGGAACATGGTGCTGTTTCTGTCCTGGGGCAAAGGATATGAATGTGGTCCCTCTGCTGACCACAGGGAGGGGTCTGCCCCAGCCTCTCAGTGTGTGCATGCTCCAATCTTTTCTTCCCAGTGGCTAGCCCAGGAGCTCTTTCACCCACTGCCATATTGTCCCTCCATTTGCTGTTGTCCATGGGTTGAGGGTTTGCAGAGACCCACAGGCAGCAAGTGGTCAGAAACATCCTTCTGAAGCCCTGAAGAATCCTGCCGGCATGTCACTATGGGCCAGTTAAAGAAATGTTTTGGAAATATGGATTCTATTTGGAAAACATAACTTGCAATGTTCAGTAAAAATATTCGCTGTACAAGTTGCCAATAGCTCCAAGACATATAGATTTCAAAATTTATGAAACACGTAAAAGTATCCTTTTACCATGCTCTAAGCAATTCAACCCTCAACCTGGAAAAACTTTGTCTCCTAATGTGAAAAGAAGTCTGGCAAATTCTTTAAAAAAAAAGGTTAAGAACTACCTTTGACATGACTACATAAGAACATTAATAATTTCAATTATTTGCTAGGTCTGGTTCAGATCTACATTGGATGCAGAACATTTATTTACCATTTGTAGCCCCAGAGTAAGTCATTAAACATCAACATAACTTAGTGTTTCTCATCTAAAATATACATAATATGAATAGGATATTTGATAATTAACTGAGCTGACCCATGACCTATATAACATACTTGGCAAAACAGCCTCAGCAATTGTTTACTTCAACTAAATTAAAAATCACAAGATTTTGTTGTCCTTTGAAGCTTTGTTTTGTGAATAATGAAAACCTAGGATGCTGAATCTGTGAATACCAAGAGTCCATGCTATAGTGTTGGTCTCATTTATTTGGGGGAGGGGGGTGGAGAGAGAGGGAGACAGAGAATCTTAAGTAGGTTCCATGCCCGGGGTGGAGCCCAAAGCGGGGCTTGATCTCACCACCCTGAGATCATGACCTGAGCTGAAATCAAATTGTATATTTAACCAACTGAGCCACCCAGGTGCCCCAGTGTTGGTCTCATTGTGAATTTTCGGCCTGCATATGTGAAGCATGTGTGTGCATAAGTATGCATACAACAGGCCATGTGAGAATGTGATACTAAGCATTAGATCTTACCAATAGGACTTACAAGGTCAATGTTAGGCCAATAAAACATTCTGGAAACCCTACAGAGTAAAAACTTAGATTTAGGGAGCACCAATTCAAGCTTGCTCCTACAGAAAAAGACTTCTAGATGGAGGATACCAGAGAGAAAGAGAAGCTAGGGTAAGGTTTAAGGAAATTACAGATTGATATCTGTAAAGCCAGAATGTTTTCCATCAGATATTTCTTTTTCCCTGAGATTCTCTTTCTATTAGCAGTTGCTCTCTGCCTTTGGATGATTTATTGGAACTACTTAAATTTCCTACTAGCTGTCACAGCTGAGCAGACTAATAGGCCTTTGGGAGGTTAACCATGTCCCATTACATTTATTGCTTTTGTATCCAATTAGGATAGATCTGGAACAGATATGTGCATAGATTGCAGCAGGTGACAATCACGCACCTAAAAGGGAGGACGTGTGTGTGTGTGTGTGTGTGTGCGCAAATGAGTGAGGTGAAAGTTTGGACCTGTGTTGAAAATCTCACTAGAGATTTAGAAAACAATCGACTTTATCTCTTACTGATCTTTACAAGCAAATATTTTGATTTTTCTCAAAAAACGCTAATGATGCTCATTGCTCATCTTTGCATTGCTGCCTTTCCAGTGGGAGACCGAGGCCTTCCTTTACTGGCCGTTAGCTTTTCTGTCCTATGGTGAATCAATGCTGCAGTAAAGGTTGTGACCCTTTGAAGTTCTAGGCACCTCATATATTATCTGCTCGGCAGTAGCATCAAGGAATCTGTCTTTCTCCCACCTGGCTTCCTAATGATATGCCGTGGCACGCCCAGAACAGTCACCACCCAGCCTCTGACCTCTGCAGCTAACACAGGTTGCTTTTCTCATCTCTGCATTGCTGCCTTTCGGGGAAAAAAAGCAGGGGGGAGAAGGGTTTGTTTGCTTTGTGGGAATCCATATTTTTGAAAAATCAATTGTATTAACACCTTCCCATTATTATATTCATCAGCACCACAAGTCTATCTATCGTATCGAGCCATTTAGGACCAGGATGCTTTGTGTATTCTCTCTGCCTCCCTCACACACAACGCCTCACATACACTCCTATTTCTGAGAAATTAGATCTTTGTCCGTTGCCTGGCAACTTAATTTTATCCCGAAAGAAGCCCAAGTAATTGGACCAGGATATTTCTCAGCGGGGCTGCATTTATGTTTCTAAATATTGCATGCTCATTGCCAATTTCTCTATACATTGCCTGCACATCTATGCTGGGGAAAAAAGGAGAGATTTGGTGTTGAATAGAATATTCCTTTGTTATTTTCTTATGTGCGACTCTTTCACTAACTCACTTCTTTACCCTGGGATTCTTTCAGTCCCTGCATACCACCAATTAATCAGCAATCATGTGCTGAGGCTTCTTTAAGTCCTTCTAATAAAATACGACATATGATAAATATTTCTTGGTAAGTAAGTATTGTGTATGTTGATTTTAGTCAGTAGTGATTTACGTCGAAGTCAGTGCTGACAGCTTCTTGCTTTGTAATTTCATTCATCTCTTCCTTTGATTCTGTCAGCAAAGCCTCATGACAAGCAGCTGAACAGTGAAAGTTCTTTTTGTTTGTTAATTACTTTGTTTACACAGGATTAAAATATTAGTTTAGCTACTTGTTTTGTCACAATTTAAGGACATAAATTTTAGCAAGAATCTGATGTTGCTGCAGGAGCAATGAACAATGGAGTTAACCTTAGGATTAAGGTAAAATATTTTAAAAATAAATGTGTCGATCTATCTGGGTTTGATATGATTGAAAGGAAAGATGATGGCATTTTCTTGAAACTCACAAAAAATGATATCATCATTTTTACAGTAAAGACAGCTCAGGATGTCTGGCATTGCAATAGAAGGCAGCGACATTGCAGCTCAGACCTGGATTTCACTCCCTGCTCTGTCATGAGCCTGTATGACTGCTGATTTTTAAAGACACTATATTGTTTTTCACTGTGTGATCAGCTTAAAGAAAATGTATTTTATTAGACCTCTGTTATTATTTGTACATATTGACTAATCGAGTCCATCTTTTATGACTAATAATTTGAAATCAAAAAGATTTTGTCTAGGAAGAAGATTTAGCTATGAAATATACTGGGGAGTGCATGTGATCCAGTGAGCAGATGCACTTGGAAGTGATGTCTACATCTCACTCTGAGTTGCCTGGACAATATGCTAAGCAAGGGCAGGTAGGGGCTGGGAGGTTCCCTCCTCCTGGCTGGAAAGGCTGCTTCTTAACTGAACGTCCCACAGAATTGGAGAAAAGACTACTTCCCATGGACTCCAAGTTCTTCTACTGCTGGGGCTTTTCAAGCCAACTCCTCTGGTGAGGAATCCTGGACTACTTGGAGCTTAATTCTTTGGTCATCCACCATTTACCTTGTAAGAAAGAAGAATAACAAAGAGGATGTGATTCTTCTACTCAAGGACATACCATGTCTCCAGCAGTGGGTCTTACTCCCTCTCCTCTCTGTGGGTTGATGCTCATTATTTAATCCATACCATGTGACATAGTGGGCTCACTTTCTTGCCCAACAGTTGTCTTCCCAATCTGTTTCCTACTCTCTTACCCTCCCTGTCCTATCCATTCTTTATTTAGCCCTTGGGCAGCTGAAGAAAATTGTGTTGCTGCACGAGAAGAGGATTTCCTGGTCTTGCAGGAGACTTTGTAACCAGGGATCCAAGCTGGTTCATTTCTGTGTTGCTGTAGACAGTCAAGGCCGGTTTTTTTTATTATTCTCTCCATCTTCCTCTTCCAAACTCTACTTTTCCTTTTCTCCATAGAGACAGCTGACAAAAAGTATTTTTAAAAATGATACTAAATACTATGCAGAAATATATAATAGACGTATTCCCCCTATATCTCTCATTATCATCAGCTAAAAATCCTAGAAATTATATATAAAATAAACAGAAAATTATTAAAAGTGGAGAGAAAAAGGCAGACCAGCTAGAAACTACCGAATGTGAGAAATTGCATGATAGGGAGTTTCCTGGGGTTTCTTTTTGTCATCTATACCTTGAATTGGGTGCTGGCAAAGCCAGCAACCCACCAACATGAACAAACAAAACAAACAGAAAAAAACACCGGGATAAAAGCTTTCTCTTTCTAGCCAAAGGACCAGGGAAGAGAAAAGAAAAACAAAAAAATTAAACCATAATTCTGTTGTTCCAACTGAAGACCACACAAAAATTTATGGCCCAATGTCCAATGATTATGAAGTCACATGATACAACATCAGTGGAGGCAACAAGGGAGGAGTAACAAGACCCCTACTTCTACCTCCGTGGCAGTATCAGTGGAGGCCTAGTGGGTAATGTGGGGCCAGTGAGTGAGCGATCAAGAAAGAATTCTTGAGATGTTTTCAGTGCAAAAAGGTGCTATAATAATAGCATGGGGACAGGACCCATGGGCAGAAAAAGCTGTAAAAAGGTACTTTTATTATAACAGGGGGACAGGAAGAAAGAGTGGGCAGATAGAGCTGCACTAGGATTGTGAGGAGTATTTGATTTTATACTTTTTAGTTATTGGTGGTTAGGGATAGTGTAAGTCTCTAAGGAATGTGTGCATGTTAAAAGTAAGGTCTCCATGACCTTGGAGGGCTAGCTATTGTCAAGATAAGGTTACTCTTTATTACCTAGTAAAACATTAGTCATGAGACCCGTTAGAAATGTCATATCCTCTATAGTTCAGATGTGCATCACTGGGCCACATGTAAGATGATAGATTTGTCTTGCCTTTTTTTTTTCCTTATCAGTGGGGAAACTGAACCCCACCCCTGCCCAGCAGTAACGATGTACCCTTCTCCAACCCTCAGGTGTCACTGGAGTCCAAGTGGGGAACTTGGAGGTCCTCTTCCTTCTAGCAGTCATGCCAAAGTTCTGTTTCCTCACTGGTGTGATGTCAGGAAAAGTATACCAAAACAGCAGACTTAAATAAGATTCAGAGCCTCGTAACATACTATTTCAAAAGTTCAGGATTCTTGAAAATCAGTCATCATACCAAGAACCAGGACTATCTCAACTAGAAGGAGAAAAGTCCATTAACAGATGCCAACACCAACATAAAACAGATATTATCGTTATCAGACAAGGATTTTAAATCAGCCATCATAAAAATGTTTGTTTCATCAAAAATTATGAAAATTCTTGAAACAAATGTAAAGACAGACTGTCTCAGCAAAGAAATAAGATATATGAAGGACCAAATGGAAATTTTGGAGCTTAAAAGTACAATAACCAAAAACAACCCCAAAACAAACCAAACACTAGTTGCTGGGCCCAACAGCAAAATGAAGAGGCCTAGAAGAAAGAATCAGTTAAATTGAAGATAGAACAATAGAAATCACCCGATAGCCAAATAGAAAACAGACTGGAACAAAGACTAAACAGAACCTCAGGGGCATTCAGGATTATAATGGAAGATCTAATATTCATGTTCTTAAAATCTTATATGCAGAAAAGAATGGAACTGAAGAAGGATTCAAAGAAATAATTGTTAAAAATTTCCCAAATTTGGCAAAATTCATGAAAGATTCAAACACTAACAAACCACAAGACAGACTAAATTCAAAGAAATCCATGCCAACACAATTCATAATCACACTTGTGAAAACTAAGGACAAAAAAAATCTTAAAAACAGCAAAAGAGAAGCAATACCTTATCAATAGGGGAAACATTATTTAAAACAGCAGATTTCTTGCCTGAAACCACGAAGCCCAGAAGAAAGTGGCACAATATTTTCCAAGTACAGAAACACAGAAACTAGCAACCTAGAATTCTATATTTAACAAAAATTACTGTTTAGGAATAAAGAGTAAATCAAGACATTCTCAGCTGAAGGACAACTAAGACAGTTGCCAGTAGACATACACTAAAAGAATAGCTAAAGGAAGTTCCCTAAGAAGGCAGAAAATGAAAGAAGCAGGAATCCTGGAATATCGGAAAGAAAGAATAATAGAAAGAGTAAAAATATGGATAAAAACAGTATACTTTCCTTCTCCTATGGAGTTTTCTATTTTTTTAAAAATTTTTATTTAAATTCAATTTAGTTAAGACATAGTGTATTATTAGTTTCAGAGGTAGAATTTAGTGATTCATCAGTTGCATATAACATACTGTGCTCATTATATCAAGTGTCCTCCTTAATGCCCATCACCCAATTACCCCATCCTCCCACTGACCTCCCCCTGCCACCCTGCTATCAGGTTTATTTCCTATAGTGAAGAGTCTCTTACAGTTTGCCTCCCTCTCTGTTTTTATCTCATTTTATTTTTCCTTCCCTTTCCCTATGTTCATCCATTTTGTTTCCCCCCAAATTCCACATGTAAGTGAAATCTTATGGTATTTGTCTTTCTCTGACTGACTTATTTCACTTAGCATAATACCCTCTAGTTCCAACCACATCCTTGCAAATGGCAACATTCCATTCTTTTTATGGCCAAGTAATATTCCATTGTATATGTATACCAATCTTTTTTTTTTTTAACCATTCATCTGTGGATGGACATCTGGTCACTTTCCATAGCTTGGCTATTGTAGACATTGCTGTTATAAACATTGGGATGCATGTGCCCCTTTGAATCACTGTTTTTATATCTGTTGGATAAATACCTAAGAAGTACAATTGCTGGGTCATAGTGTAGCTCTATTTTTAACTTTTTGAGGAACCTCCATACTGTTTTCCAGAGTGGCTGCACCACCTTGCATTCCCACCAACAGTGTAGGAGGGTTCCCCTTCCTCTGCATCCTTGTCAACATCTGTCATTTCCTGACTTGTTCATTTTAGCCATTCTGACTGGTGTGAGGTGGTGTCTTGCCGTGGTTTTGATTTGTATTTCCCTGATGCCGAGTGATGTTGAGCCTTTTTTCATGTGTCTGTTAGCCATTTGTATGTCTGTTCATGTCTTCTGCGCATTTCTTAACTGGATTCTTTGTTTTTTTGGGTGTTGAGTTAGATAAGTTCTTTATAGATTTTGGATACCAGCCCTTTATCTGATATGTCATTTGTGAACATCTTCTTCCACTCTGCCATTCCATAAGTTATCTTTTAGTTTTGTTGATTGTTTCCTTTGCAAAAGCTTTTTATCCTGATGAAGTCCCAATAGTTCATTTTTGCTTTTGTTTCCCCTACCTTTGGAGACGTGTCTAGCAAAGAAGTTGCTGCAGTCAATGTTAAAGAGGTTGCTGCCTATTTTCCTCTAGGATTTTGATGGATTCGTGTCTCACATTTAGGTCTTTCATCCATTTTGAATTTATCTTTGTGTATGGTGTAAGACAGTGGTCCAGTTTCATTCTTCTGCATGTGGCTGTCTAATTTTCCCAACACTATTTGTTGAAGAGACTATTTTTTCCATTGGGTATTCTTTCCCATGTTGTTGAAGACTAGCTGATCATAGAATTGAGGGTCCATTTCTGGTTCTCTATTCTGTTCCATTGAACTATGTGTCTGTTTTGTGCCAATACCATACTGTTTTGATGATTACAGCTTTGTAATACAGATTGAAGTCCAGAATTGTGATGCCTCCTGCTTCAGTTTTCTTTTTCAACATTCCTTTGGCTATTTGGGGTCTTTTCTGGTTCCACACAAATTTTAGGATTATGTGTTCAAGCTCTGTGAAAAAAGTTGATGGTATTTTGATAGGGATTGCACTGAGTGTGTAGATTGCTCTAGGTAGCATAGACATTTTAACAGTGTTTGTTTTTCCAATCCATGAGCGTGGAACGTTTTTGCATTTCTTTGTGTCCTCCTCAATTTCTTTAATGAGTATTCTATAGGTTTCAGAGTACAGATCTTTTACGTCTTCAGTTCAGTTTATTCCTAGGTATCTCACAGTTTTGGTGCAATTGTGAATGGGATTGATTCCTTGATTTCTCTTTCTGCTGCTTCATTGTTAGTGTATAGAAATGCATCTGATTTCTGTGCATTGATTTTATATCCTGCCACATTGCTGAATTCCTATATGAGTTCTAGCAATTTTTTGGTGGAATCTTTGGATTTTCTACATAGAGTATCATGTCATTTGCAAATAGTGAAAGTTTGACTTCTTTCTTGCTGACTTGGATTCTTTTTATTTCTTTTTGTTGTCTGATTGCTGAGGCTAGGACTTCCAGTACTATGTTGAACAACAGCGGTGAGAATGGACATCCCTGTCGTGTTCCTGACCTTAGGGGAAAAGCTCTGTTTTTCCCCATTAAGGATGATATTCACTGTGGGACTTTCATCTATGACCTTTATGATGTTGAGATATGTTACCTCTCTTCCTACATGGTGGAGGGTTTTATCAAGAAGGACGTTGTATTTTGTCAAATGCTTTTATTGCATCTATTGAGAGGATCATATTATTCTTATCCTTTCTTTTATTAATGTGGTGCATCACATTGATGGATTTGTGGATTTTGAACCACCCTTGCAGCCCAGGAATAAATTCCACTTGGTCATGGTGAATAATTCTTTTGATGTACTGTTGGCTCCTATAGGCTAGTATCTTGGTGAGAATTTTTGCATCCATGTTCCGCAGGGATATTGGTTTGTAATTCTCCTTTTCGGTGGGGTCTTTGTCTAATTATAGGATCAAGGCAATGTTGGCCTTATAGAAAAAGTTTGGAAGTTTTCCTTCCATTTTTATTTTTTGTAACAGTGTGAGAAGAATAGGTATTAATTCTTCTTTAAATGTTTGGTAGAATTCCCTTGGAGAGCCATCTGTTCCTCTACTCTTGTTTTTTGGGAGATTTTTGATTACTGATTCAATTTCTTTGCTAGTTATGGGTCTTTTTATGTTTTCTATTTCATCCTGCTTCAGTTTTGGTAGTCCATATGTTTCCAGGAATGTATCCATTTCTTCCAGATTGCCCAATTTGTTGGCATATAATTGCTCATAATATTCACTTATAATTGTTTGTATTTCTTCAGTGCTGGTTGTGATCTCTCTTCTTTCATTCATGACTTTATTTATTTGGGTCCTTTCTCTTTTCTTTTTGGTAAGTCTGGCTAGGGGTTTATCAATGTTATTAATTTTTCAAAGAACCAGCTCCTAGTTTCATTGATGTGTTCTATTGTTTTTTTTTTAATTTCTATATCATTGTTTTCTGCTCTAATCTTTATTATTTCTCTTTTCCTATTGGATTTAGGCTTTATTTGCTGTTCTTTTCCCAGTTCCTTCAGGTGTAAGGTAAGGTTGTGTATTTGAGACTTTTCCTGTTTCTTGAGGAAGGCCTGTATTTCTATATACTTCCTTCTTAGGACTGCCTTTGCTGCATCCGAAGGTTTTTGAACTGTCATATTTTCATTTTCGTTTGCTTCCATGTATTTTTTTTAAAATTCTTTAATGTCCTGCTTGACCCTTTCATTCTTTAAAAGGATGTTCTTTAACCTATGGAGGTTAAACCTATGGAGGTTAAACCTATTTTTGGTCCTTGCAAATTTCTTCTTATGGTTGACTTCAAGTTTCATAGTATTGTTTTTGGAAATATGCATGGTAAGAGCTCAATTTTTTTGTACTGGTTGAGACCTGATTTGTGATGCAGTGTGTGATCTATTCTGGAGAATGTTCCATGTGCACTCAAGAAGAAAGTGTATTCTGTTGCTTTAGGATGGAATGCTCTGAATATATCTATGAAGTCCATGTGGTCCTGTGTTTCATTCAAAGCCCTTGTTTCCTTGTTTATCTTCTGTTTAGATGATCTGACCATTGCTGTGAGTGGGGAGTTAGAGTCGTCTGCTATTATTGTATTATTATCAATGAATTTCTTTAATTTTGTTATGAATCATTTTATATAATTGGCTGCTCCCAAGTTAGGTGCATAAATATTTACAATTGTTAGATCTTCTTGTTGGCTAAGCCTCTTTAATATGATAGTGTCCTTCTCCATCTCTTATTACAGTCTTTGGTATAAAATCTAGTTTGTCTGATATAAGGATGGCTACTCCAGCTTTCTTTTGATGTCCATTAGCATGATAAACCTTTCTCCACTCCCTCACTTTCAATATGAGGTGTCGTTGGGTCTAAAATGAGTCTCTTGTAAGTAGCATATCGATGGGTCTTGGTTTTTTTAATGTATTCTGATACCCTATGTTTTTTGATAGGAGTATTTAGTCCATTTACATCCAGAGTATTATGGAAAGATATCAATGTAGTGCCATTGTATTACCTGTAAAATTGCTGTTGCTGTAGATTGTCTCTGTTCCTTTCTGGTCTTTGTTACTTTTGGGCTATCTCTCTGTTTAATGGATCTCCTTTAATATTTCTTGCAGGGATGGTCTAGTGTTCAAAAATTCCTTTAGTTTTTATTTGTTCTGGAAACTATCTCTCTTTCTGTTCTGAATGACAGACTTTCTGGATAAAGTATTCTTGGCATATTTTCCCCACTTTTACATTGAATATGTCACGCCCGTCCTTTCTGACATGCCAGGTCTCTGTGGACAGGTTGGCTGCCAGACTTACGTGTCTATCCTTGTAGGTTAAGGACCTCTTGTCCTGAGTGCCTTCAGGATTTTCTCTTTGTTTTTGTGACTTGAAAGCTTCACTATAATATGTTGAGGTGTTGATCTATTTTTGTTGATTTTGAGGGGGTTCTCTGTGCCTCCTGGATTTGAGTGCTTGTTTCCTTCCCCAGATTAGGGAAGTTCTTAACTATAATTTGTTCAAATAAACCTTCTGCCCTTTCTCCTGCTCCTCTTCTGGAACTCCTATAATACAGATATTATTTTGCTTTATAGAATTGCGGAGTTCCCTCAGTCTACCTTTGTGATCTAGTAGGTTGTTTTGCCCTCCTCTTTTCTGCTTCCTTATTTTCCATCACTTCATCTTTTATAGCACTGATTCACTCTTCTGCTTCACTCATACTCATTTTTATAGCCTCCACTTGGGGACTGTATCTCGGTTATAACATTTTTAATTTTGACTTGACTAGATTTTAGTTCTTTTCTCTCTGCAGCAAGGGATTTTCTAATGTCTTCTATACTTTTTTCAAGCCCAGCTAATATTCTTAAAATTGTTTTAAATTCTAGTTCAGACACTTTACTTGTATCTGCATTGATTAAATCTTCTGGCCATGATTTCTTCCTGTTCTTTCTTTTGGAGTAAATTCCTGCATCTTGTTATTTTGGAGGGGAAAAAGAAAGAAAGAAAGAAAGAAAAAAATAGAAAAAAGAAATAATAAGAAAAAAATAAAACTGAAAAAAAAAGAAAAATAATATAAGATAAAATAAAATACATATAGGAAGCTAGATCCAAGGTGTGCTTTGGTCTGCTTGTTATGAAACTGTTAGAAAAAAGGTAGGAAGAAAGAAAAGGAAAAGAAGAGAAACAAAATTTAAAAATATATAAAGTACAATAAAAAATTAAAAATGTCTTTCTGTATCCAAAAACCAAAACAAAAGAAGAAAAAAAAAAGACCCCCCAAAAAAAGACAAAAACAAACAAACAAAAACAAAAAGAAACAAGTAACAACAACAAAAAAGAACCCCAGAGGACACCTCATCCTGTTTCCCCTAAAGCGGCTTTGCAGCACTCTATAATAAGCCGACTTGTGGGTGAGGGCTTTGTGGTTGTCTCCTGGGGGAGGGACCTGCTGCCCTATTTCTCAGGTGGAATTGCCCTAGTGGAGATGCACCTGCAGGGGGGCAGTGGGGCAGGGCTTGGTGTAGCGGCTCTGCTCTCCACTGGGCACTGTTTAGCTCACTGGGGTGGATCAAGCTGTTGTGTGTGGAGAGAAAATGGTTTTGCCCTGTTCTCTCATCTCTGGAGTGGGAAATGCCTGCCACCACTTTTTAGTGAGCTCTCACAGACAGGAAGAAATGACCCCTCCTCTTCCCTGGTTTCCCTCGGCTACCCGTCTTCACCCTGTCTATGTCATAGCTGTCCACCTGCCAAATGGCGCAGCACTCCTGTGTTTTATCTCAGACACAGCTGTGTTTCAAAACCCCACACTTCAGGGACCCCTGAGGAACAGACCCACGCTGATCCTCTAAAGGAGGGTTTCCCTGCATTGTGGCTGGTGCTGGCTTGTCGCAGAAGGCAATGGCTCCAACACACTGCGCTTCAGAGTTTATGGTAAATCGCAACACACAGCCGCTGCCACCGGGGTCTGTCTCTGTTCCTAGACTGGTGGGCGGGACTGTTGGACGGCGCCCTCAGGGTCCTTTGTCTGCAAGGAGGCTGTAACACCTCTTCCAAATGCACTCAAACTCTCAAGCTGTGGCCAGTACCAGGGTGTCGCAGAAGGCAGCGGCACAAATGCGCAGTGATTCAGAATTTACGGTAAATCATAGCCCTCAGCGGCTTCCCAGGAAGCCGGAGTTTGCAGCTCTCAGCCAACCTTCGTGCCTCTGCTGGTGGATGGGACCTCTCAACGGCACCCACAGTGTCCTTTGCCCATGCACTCCAAGCAGGGGATGCACTCGAAGCAAGGGAACCTTTCTCCCTATGTGACCCTAGGGATCCTCAGGCTGCCGGCTGCTGGGGCTAGGCTCTGCCCCCCCACTGGGGCACCACTCAGTTCCCCGGGCAAGAACCTGGCTGTGGCGCCAACACCATACCTCAGAATCTGCTCTACATTGCCTGCAGAAAACTGGTGGTAATGCAACTTCTCCCCCACCCCCAGCCCCACATGCGTCGCCCCATCACTGATTTTGAGCAATAGTTTTCTTGGGCAGTCTTCTGCTTGTTTTCATTCTTCTCTCTCTCTTTCCACGCTTTCTCTCTCCTCCTCTCTTGGTATTCCCCCTTCAGTCAGGGCTCCGTTCCCTGGGGAGCGCCCACTGGCTCATAGATGTGCAACTTTGTCTGGGAGACTTCGGATCAGTTTTGTGGGGATTCAGAAATGATCTGATCTTTATCTAGCTGTGTTCCAGTGAGGAGACTCCATCTTACCTGGAGTTTTCTTCATTGTACTTGTCTGTTGAAGCAAAAATTATAGTATCATCTGATGTGGTTTGCAATATATACATACAGGAAATATTTAAGACACTTTTAAATGGTGGAGGGTATAAGGATGTGAACAGAAATAAGTTTTCTAAATTTACTCATACTGGTAAAATGTCAGTGCTGATAATACTGTGAGGAAATAGCTGGCAAGCATGTGAGGTACTGAATCTCTCATTATTGCTGATGGAAATGTAAAATCGTGCAGCCACTTGGGAAAATAGTTTAGTGGTTTCTTGTAAAACTATACATATACTTATCAAATGACCCCATAACTCCACTCCTGGGTATTTACCTCAAAGAAATTAAAACTTAGACTGCATACCCAAATGTTCATTGTTCCTTTATTTGTAACAGGCGAAAAACTGGAAACAATCTAGATATCCTTTGATAAGCACGTGGTATGATGAGCCCTGGGTGTTGTAATGAGCTAATGAATCATTGAACATTATATCAAAAACTAAGGAAGTACTATACCTTGGCTAATTGAATTTTTTTAAAAAATGGTTAAATAAGCCATGGTTGCCATGGTACATCCACACCAAGGAATATTACTCAATACTAAAGAGGAGTAAACTTGAATGTATGCAGCAACTTAGATCTCAAGGGCATTATGGTAAATGAAAAAAAATCCAACCTTAAAAAAATCACATACTATATGATTATATTTATATAGCATTCTCAAAATGACAAAATTATAGAGGTGGAGAACAAAGTAGTGGTTTCTAGGGTTTAAGGATAGAAAAATAAGGAAGTGGGAGTGACCATGAAATGGTAAAATGAGGGAGAACTTTGTGGTGATGAAATAGTTATGTGTTTTGATTGTGGTGGTTATACAAACTGTCACAAGGGATAAAATTGCATATAGTTACATTCACATTATACTAGTGTCCGTTTCCTGGGTTTGATGTTGTGTGACAACTATGCACGGGATGCACGGGACTCCCTGGAATACCTGTAACTTCTTAAGAACCTGAAATTATTTTAAAATAAAAAATTAGAAAATAAATTTAAAAAAGAAAACAAAATAAGTAAAAATGTCATGATGTTCTGTTGGAAGATCATATATTCTATTTGGGGCATAAAATGAGTAGTTAAAACCAAAATAACACTATGTCTAGTCACTTTCTTTCTTTCCACTAACGCTATATTATATGCTGCACGTGGCGGCACTGATGAGAATACAAGAGAGAATAAACGGAGTCCTTGTCCCAGTTAATGGAAATTGGAGGAGGTGACACAGAGAAGTAAATAAGCAGGTAGAATGCCAAGTAAGAGCCTCAGGATAACTACGAAATACCACGTCTATCTTAAAATCTTTCTTACAAACACCTCAATTCATTAAAAAAACAAACAAACCCCCCCATATCCCTCAGTGTTAACAGCAACTCTAAATCCTTCTCTTCCTTTAATTAAGTTAACCCCTACTGAGTTATTTTTAGGTGCCGGGTAGCATACTCAATATCTCACACATACTACCTCATTCAGTTTTTGCACATCTGTAGGGGAAGTACTATTATTGAGGTACAGAAGAGGAAAGAAATTCTCTGAGTGGTTGGAGTCACCCAGTTGGGGATGTTTCAGAATCAGGATTTGAAACCAGGTGGTCTTACTCCTGAAAGCATGTTCTTACTCGCTGTCGTAAATTTCATGGTGTGTTGGGGGTAGCATTCCTTATCTCATCTGTTTGTGAGGGCATACGGCTTTGCATCTCACTTGGTCACCTCACACTTTACATTTTGTGATAGTTAACAAGGATGCATTTATAAACCACTCTCTCTAACTGGAGTGTGCTGCACGTGCCATCTGCTGAAATCCCTTTCATCTACTCTATTAAAGGAGAACGTTTAGTCAGTTGATGCAGCTATGTAATTGCTTTTCAGTGTCACTTTAAAGAGTTAGGCTTACTGTAGGGGAGGAACGTGGCAACAGAGTACCCCATTGTCATGAATCACAATCAGAATTAGACTGTGCTGGATACCAATGGATATCTCTCAATTTAAGGCAGTGCCGTCTACAATTCCCATCTGTGGCTTATATTCCAAACTGAGAAAGCAAAGTGTACTGATCCTATTCCATGTTGTACAATATCAAACATGACTGAGCCCTTCTTTCTGCTCTTACCAATTTATTTTTCTCCCAACAGAGTCATTATGAAGAACAGGTTTGCATCCTTGGGCCGCAGAAGAAGAATACTGGACTATTTCCGCTGGATTCATTATCTCCCTACAGAAATTCAGGGCTTCTAATCTTGTTCTTATATTAGTCTATATTCCTTTTCTAGTCTTCTTTCCCAAATTTCCTCTCTTGAGTGGGAGAGAAGAATGGGTGTTAGACAAGAAGGGAGTCAGAGTGAGAAGAACGGACTATCTTACAAGCAGAGGTACAGAGGTCAAACAAAAGGAGGAGATAAGCTCGGGGAGAGGGAAGACACATCTTTGAGAGATACTGACCGTGGTGCTGCAACATCAATCTGCAGTAAGTCAAAAGGAGTAAAGACATTGAGATCCATGAAGAATCTCACTTCTTTCTTAAAAGGAAAATGGGAAACAAGAGCTCCTTGGAGAGGCATCATAGCCAGGAGGACAGGAACAATGACCAATGCTGCTCCTTTTATCTGCTTGTCAGTTTCACTCAGGCTTACAATGACTGCATAACTAATTTTGACTTCAAGAAAACTCTATGCATTCCTGAAGCTGGGCAAGGGAAACACCCACAAGTACTCTTCAAAAGTGAAATAATAGAAGCAAAGAAGAAAGAAAAGATGGAAAGGAAAGAAAGAGGAACAAGCCAATCGTTCGTTAGAATATCTGTCTTCTACTATTAAAATATTGGTAAGTCAAGAAAATAATTTTATTGTCCTTAGAAATTTGAAAACAGAGGAAAGTCCGTGTCATGTTATGAATCAAGAATGAGAATACTTTATTGTGCATTATCAATTTTCAGGAAAAAAATCTGGAGTATACCAAACACAAATAAGCTAGTTTTGTTTACTTTTGGAGGGAGTAATACTCACATTTAATTTATTCATCTTAAAAATCAGTCATTGAGACATTAACCAATTATGAAATAAAAAAAATAAAAACTTAATTTCCTTTTGCTTTTAAATTAATTGTAGTAACCCACAGTGCCGCGATGCTGCGGCCATTGATTCAGGAGAAGGACGAGGAACAAACAGGTTAGCTTGCGAAAGAGAGCGTGGGTGCAGGGGACGACCGGCTGGCACACCACCGCCAAGACTGTGCTATCGCCCCAACAGCTGCAACTCCGCGTATTTATCGGCAATAAACAATCAAAGACAGTCAAGGGAGTGATCCGTATTACATCCTAGTGAATAGTAGTACATCATGGGGGAGGTCAGGGGATCAGATGATGGAACGTTCAGCAAGTGGGGCCTATTCTTAAACATGTTTCTATGGACCCTGCGGGCTATTGTCAAGAGCAATCAAGTTTCGGCAGTGTTCTGCCTTGAGCGAGTTGGGCGTTCCCAACTGTTGGACAAGCCGGGCTTCCCCGCTGCTCAGCAGACCGGGCGTTCCCGTTTGCTTGGCTCTGACATTTACGCTAAAGCCCACAAGCTCACAAACATGTTTTCCTATTATATCCTTAGCATAAGTTCTCGGCCAGGGGCTGCTGCACCACAGTGGTTAAGTGTATGAGTTCTAGTTCTACAGAGCTGAGTCTGTTATGTGACCTATGTGAGCTATGTGACCAATGGCCAGTTACTTCCCTTCCCTGTGCCTATACTTTTCATCTATAAATTGGGAATAATGACAGTACCTACGTCAAAGGACTTTTGTGAGGATTAAATCACTACAGTGAATTTAGCAGAGCAACTAAATATTGTAAACCCTCAACATGTGTTGGCATTATTATTACTATTTTAAAGGAAATAGAGAAAGTTATATTATAGTCATCATAAATAAGGTCAACAGCCAAACCACCATAATGTAAAATAATTTAAAATCATAAAATTATTCTAAAAAACCAAAATAATGAAAACTGTTTCAACAAGACCAAAAATATTCTTTCTTTCTTTCTTTTTTTTTAAAGATTTATTTATTTTAGAGGAAGAGAGAGAGAGAGAGCGTTTGTGAGCCTGAGTGGGGGGAGAGGCAGAGAGGGAGAGAAACATCGTAAGCAGACTCTGAGCTAAACTCGGAGCCTGTCAACGGGCTCCATCTCAGGACCCTGAGATCATGACCTGAGCTGAAACCATGAGTCAGACACTTAATCGATTGAGTCACCCAGGAGCCCCAATATTATTTATTTCTAAATGTGAAAATCTCAGGACCTCAAGGATTTAATGAAATCCTGATAAAGCCAAGCAGTGGACTTGGTTGCCCTCCATCATTGACCAAATGAAATGCTTCCCGAAATTTGCCAGATAAAAAAATGAATCTGAGCCTGGCTTCATACTAAGCAAGCTAAGTTAACTTAGAAATAAGTTTATAGAAAACAAATTCAATAATTGATAGATTCAATAATTTATAAGGCAACATGCCAGATCTTTGCTGGGATTTCCTTAATTTCCCACAGCTGAAGTTTTTGGAGAAGGGTTCTCAGAAAAGAAGACAAATTTGGTCAAACTGTGCATAAAGAATATATTTCAGTTTTGTTTGAGTTTTTTATTGTTATTTCAGATTCAGTCTAGTCCTACAGTTTGCTCATGCCTATGGTATATAGTCTAAGTTGTAATAACAGCAGACATGTGCTTCCTGTCTACATCAGTTAAGATTCAACCAGAGAAGCAGAACCATTAGAAGATACATACAGAGAAAGTTATTGCAGTAAATTAGCTAACGAGACTAGTCTAGACAATACCAATGCCTACTGGGCTAGTCACTTAGAGGAGCAGACTGGGATTCTTGCACATAGGCTGAAGCTGTTGTCCCCAGGCAGAATTTCTTCTCTCAGGAAAACCTCAGCCCTGCTTTTAAAGCCTTTCAACTGATTGGATCAGGTCCAGCCAGATTATCTAAAATAATCTCCCTTACTTAAAGTCAATTAACTATAGACTTTAATTATAGCTTCAGAATGCCTCCACACCAATACCTAGATCTGTATTTGAATACCTGGAGTCTGAAGCCTAGTCAAGTTGGCATACCAAAAACACCACCACATTGGGGTGCCTGGGTGGCTCAGTTGGTTAAGTGTCCACCTTGATTTTGACTCAGGTCATGATCTCAGGGTCGTGAGATTGAGCCCTGCGTCATACTCCACATGGCATGGAGGCTGCTTAAGATTCTCTCTTTCTCCCTCTCCCTTGGCCCCTCCCCCTCTCAGAAAACAGTTAAACAAACAAACAAACAAACACCACTACATCTATATGCATCTCCTTAACCCATACTTACAGTCCAAAGAAAGCCAATAACAAAGTCATACCTCCACCTAACAGGATACAACTATTTTACTTAAAAATGAAAATATATTTAACTCTTTTTTTTTTTTCCTCAGAAGTGGATGCAAAGTCCTTGGGTGATATTCAATCTTATCTCTTGACATCTTATAACTTACTGTTATATAAAGTTAACTAATAATAATACATCTCATGTTGGATGATGAGTTAATAAGAGAAAGAAGAAACAAATATCTATTCAAACTTATTAAAAATTAAATAAGAAATACTTATAACTATTACAGTCCTTCTTTCTGTAACTGGTCTGATGATTATGGTTAGTATTTATAACTACTTTTTTCCACTATCCATTCCATATTCCCTGTGCCCTCAGTAAGCATCTGTTAGTTGTGGTTCTTTGTCTGGTGGGGTGACCTAAACTTTCATGTCTAAAGTTTTGGGCCATTAGCAGATGTGCCTGAAATGGGTTGTAGTTTTTCGTTTAATCACAGTACATGGGAGTACTAAGAGATACCCTAAGGGATCTCCTGTATTCAAGATGTCCCCTTCCTTACCTCCAGTAACAATCCAATTTCTCCCTTCTTGAGCAGAATCAATAAGCCCAACCAATAGTGTAACCCCTTCCTTGCCTATCGAGGGAGAATCATGAGGAGCCCAAAGTAGATAGTTAACAGTACCAACATTCACTATAATGTAATTATTACTGTGTCTTCTGATTAAAATATTTCTCTTTGGAACTAATATCTCTAGACCATCAGAGCTTATAGTTGAGGGGACAAGGAAGCAAAAATTTTGCTGGTAGATCACTAGGGATATTAATGAGTGGAGTTACTCCCATTTCTATCCCTTAATTTCTGGACTCATGACTCTGGGTATGGGAGAAACGACACCATATATCGGACACTGATTCAGGGCACACACATCCTCCTGGAGAACCTTTCCCCAGCCTTGCAAGATACTGCCATCCAGCTGGCACTATAACTGAATCTTCACAATGCCATTCCATCATTCCATCAGGTCAGTTGTTTCAAGATGGTGGAGACCACATCAGGGCTAGTGAATTCAATGAGCATGAGCCCACTGCCACATTTAACTGTTGTGAAGTAAGTTGCTTGACCAAAATCAATGCTGCGTGGAATGCCGTGATAGTGGATAAGACATTCTATAAGTCCACAGATGATAGTTTTGGTATTGTATGCAGAGAAGGTAAATCTATGTCCAAGGGTAAGTGTCTATTTCAGTAAGAACAAAGCATATTCCATGATGGAAGCAGTCCACTGTAATCAACCTGCTATCAGGCAAGTGGTTGATCATCTTGGGGAATGGTTGGTTCCGTATTGAGGATACAGCATTGGCGTCTGCTGCAGGCAGAATGGGCACTCAACACTTGAGGTAGCCAGGCTGATCCTGGTGAATGGAAATCCATGTTGGTGAGCCCATGCATAATCTCTATTCCTGCCACCATAGTCACTTTGTTTATGAGGCCACTGGGCAGTAATAGGAATGGCTGGAGAAAAAAGGAAAGTGGTATCCATGCAGTGGTCCATCCTCTATGCTTGATTATTAAAATCTTTCTCTGCTAAGGTCATCCTTTGGTGAGTATTCATATGAGATGCAAATATCTTCACCTATTTCTCCCATTCATAGAGGTCCATCTACATGACTCTTCCCTAGACCTCCTTGTTACTTTTTTCGATTATGTTCCTTCCAAGTCCTGCTGGCCTCAGCCCATTTACCATATAGATTCTTACCTCTAACCATTTTCCCTTCCAAAGACAATGAACAGCCAGGTGAACTGTTGCAGTTCTGCTCACTGAGTTGTTTTCCCCTTAACAGTGTCTTTCAGGAATGTACCTGAAAAGTTGTGAAGCTGCACCATCATATTGGCCAAGAGTAAATAAGGCTCAATGTGTTTGGTCTATGTGAATGGATTAGAAAAGATTGACTCAAATTAATATGAACAATGCCCTACAACTACATTTACTGCCTATATCTTATGCAGAAGTCTTCATTAGCCCTTTTCAAACCTGACAGTTTGCTGGCCTCTCCCTCCTTCTATATTTTCTCTCATGATCATAGGCACCAAAACTCCATTTGGTTATCAAATCCAGAAACTCAGGGATAATCTTTAAGCTTGCCCTCTCCTTTAACCATCTCGTCCTGCAAACTCCACCCCATGTTCCTCATTTGAACAATTACCATTTTATACCCTAAATTTGTCCCCAAATACTTCTGCTGTCTGTTACCACAGCTTCCATTTAGTTTATTATCTCACTGTATTTTCCCCCAGAATTATTGTAACGTCCTTCTAATTGGTGTCGCAGTTTCTTTTTGCTTTTAGCTAATTTATCATTCAATGGCTGTCACGTGTTCTTAAATTATATATATCAATCACTGTGTTACTCCCTATTTTAACTCCTTCAGTGAATTCCTATATTAAAAACAAAACAAAAACAAGTTTCTTGGAATAACATACAAATCTGAACTCATTGAAGACTTACTTTCAGAGTTTACATGAAGAAATGAAAAACAAAACTAAAACAAAATGGCTCAATTACAAATAGTTGTTTTTCTCACTTTAAAAGAATTCAGCCTTTATGGCTTCCTTGAGTCTCATATTCCGGTGTTCTTTCTTTTTTCTAAACTTGTACTCTCTTTATATCAGTCTACATTAGGACCCTGGTGCATAGGGCCTTTCATGTTTCCCTACATTTAAATGTGCTATTTCTACCCCACGGGATAGCTTTTCTTCCATGTCCTAAGGTGATACCCAAATTATTCTTCAGTCCCAGATGGATTATCCGTTTCATCATAAGTTATAAAGTTCTTCCCCAATCCCTCTAAGCAGATTTTATCACGTCTTCCTGTAGAGAATAATGGGTTTGATTTTATCATTGTGCTTTGCCTTTTTCATTATTTCATATTTCATGGCTATTGCTACTTCAGCAAAGTGAAGTTGTTTTTTTATTATGATATCCTCAAAACCAAACATAGTGCCTGACTTAAATGTGCTCCATAAATGTTTAGTGAGTGAGTGAATGACTGAATGACTGAATGACTCAATGAATGAAGTCAGATAGAATGACAGTAAATACATAGTTCAAGCAGCTGTTAATAGGGTCGCAGCCTTGGTAAATGAAGACTATAAATATATCTGTTTTTCTTTTCCAAAAACAAATTGGAACAAAGTAGCATAATAATTGCAGGGGAGCTGAGATATAAAGCAGAGTGTCAAGTTAGTGGCTGCTTCTAAACAGCTCAACTTCCTGGTCTAATCATGTGATTATTTTTATTTTTCCATTTTTAACTATGTTATCGTTTTAGATGTGGTATCTGATATGGGTGATGGATATGCGGAGTCTGAAGCATAATCATAAAATGAATATTTGTGAGCCCACCACACAACATTAGAACTACAACCCCATCAAAGAGGTTTTCTAAATATATTTTTTACACTTGGGAAACATAAAGCTATTCTGGGATATGCATGGTATTGCATTTCCGCCCACACTTTAAAGGTAGATGTACCCATGTCACTTATTTTGACCATTAAAGTAAAAGTGAAGTATGATTCTTCATGGTTCTTTTTACCCACATGATGCTCAGAGAAACACCTGTTTGTTGAGATGGATCCTCTTGTCAGCCCAGGTCCACAAATGACTACTATAAGTAAATACCCCTTGCTGACCCCATTTGTACATGTAAGGAGAGTAACAAATAAATTCTCATTTAAATCATGAAACTGGGGATATTTTTGTTACTACAGTTTAACTGAACCTATCCTGAGTAATTTGTAATATGTAGACATAATGAAGATTTTTTTTAATCTATGTGATATTGAAAACACCCCATCCATGTTGTTAAAAGTTCTGCTAAACTATTATTTCAATAGTCTTCTGTTGATGTGGTATTATTCTTCACAGGTTCCCTAATTGTGGGATAATGAGATGTTTTCATGTTTTGGTAATTTATGTCACTCTCCAACAAACCCCCTTAAACTTAAATCTATGCATCTCCATTTATTTAAGATAAAGGAACAGAAGTAGAACAGGTCAAAGCTAAGAACTGTCAAAACCTTTGACACAGTTTGCTATTTTTTTCCAGAAAAAAAATTGATAAATTTATAATTTCACCGTGAGTGCCTGAGTGTACATATAATGTCTTGCTTGAAACATAAATTTGAATTACTAGTAATAGTAAATATATTTTCCATATACATGGTGGTTTTATTTTTATAAATTGATAATTCACACACTTAACCTATTTTTCCTTTGGACTTATAAGACTAATAGATTAAGTATATTAAGCATTTTCTGTTGTAATTTTGAAAAATATTTTTCCCAGCCAATATTTGTTTTTAACTTGACTCATAGTATTATTTTTAATAAACAGAAATTTAAATTTTCATGTGGCTAAATCCAACAATCTTATACTTCATGACTTCTATTATTTTATTTTCATTATTTTTTTGATGCTTAGAAATCTTTCCTCATCTTGAGGTACCAAAAAGTCCTCCCATATTTTCACTCAATATCTTGAGGTTTCATTTTTATGTTCAACTTTTTGACATATCAAAATGTATCTAGTTTTCAGAAGTGAAGTAAATGTATTTTCCCCCCAAGAAGTTAACTAATATTTACTTACACAAAAACTATAGTGTTACATATTATATATTTTAGTATATCCTGGTTATATGTGAATATATGTGTGTGCATATAATAAATATATATGTATTCACACACCCACACGCACATATATTTTAAATGATAAACGTTATAGATATTTCCTGGTTAACCCTGTTTATCCTTTAAACACCCTTTAAGCAGTCTTTCTATGAGTCTCATGTTTTATTGCAATAGATGGAATGTCCAAAAATGTTAAAAAGTAGCAATGTCAGACATCATATTCTGATACCTGATTTAAAAAAAAAAATTCACTTTTTAACCAAATAGTTTTGAGGGCCAGGTGGTGTTTTGAAGACCTGTGTTTGAGAGTGTAGCGGATGTGCCAGGCAGAGTATTGTGATTTGGGAATAAAGTAGTGAACAGGACAGACAAGCTTCCTCTTCTGTAAAGCATAATTTCTACTTAGGGAAAGACAGTCAACAAGTAGACAAAGAAAGTGACAGGATAATTTTGGACAGTGATTGGAGGTGTGAAGAAATAAAATAAGACTAGCATCATGAGATATAGCATGACCAAGGAGCAGTACTGTTGTTTCGTGGTCAGGAAAGGGTTTCCCGAAAAGGCAGCATCTTAGAGGGGACAAGAAAAAATGCTGGCCAGTAATGACCAGGAAGAACAGGCATGAAAGAGTAGTCAATTCAGAAACCCCAAGGCTCATGGTATCAGAAAAGCAAGGGGACGATTGCTGTCTGTATTTTAGTGGACAAGGGATGGGGAGAGGGGAGCAATAGTAGGAGAGGTGGGAAGTTTGGCTGAAATAGGCTTGTGTAAGCTTCGCAGGACGAGAAAAGAATTTCTAACTTCGGTTGGAGCAGAAGTGAAGTTATTTGTTGTGGTTTGCGTTTTTTAAAAAAATAATGAGTCTGGCCGTTGTATGAAAAATGGATAAAGAAGGATAAGAGGGAAGCAAGGAGGTCACTTATCCATCTGTTAGAATGCCTTGGTGAAAGAGGATGGTACTTTGGACAAGCAAACTAGCAACAGGCATGGAAGACAGATGGGATTCTGGGCAGATTTGGAAAGTAGAACTGCCACAAAGTACCAATTGTTTTGCTGTTGGGGTTAGAGAAAAAGAAAAATCAAGGACAGTTGCTATGGGTTGACTCCTAGATAAATAAAGGAATAGCATACTGAGATGGGGAAGGTTTGGGAAAGAATAGGTCTGGTGCAGTGGAGTGCAGCTGGGAAGAGTTTGGGCTCTTTTGAGGTTAAGACATCTATTTGATATCCTAGAATAGTACGGAGTACACACTTGAGTATAGAAGTCTGGACTTCAGGGGAAAATTTAGAACTGGAGGAAGAAATACTTTTACTGCCTCTTTTGTCTTACCAGTAAGAATAAGGGTAGTTATTAAGTTACTATATTTTCAGAAAAAATAGTTTTGGGTCATTTTGTATTTTTTTGACTATACTGCTGAATATGAACATAAAATTATTTCTATATTTCTCATCTGTAGAATTTTCTTGAGAAAATGATTATGCTGGTTTAATTATAAGTACAAAATGAACGCACAAGTACAAAGCCATATGTCAAGTAACAACAGAAAATTAAGGAAGTCAATCAAAATATGTGAAAGAGCTAAATTTCTTAAGTAAAATACAGCATTATTCAAATTAATGAACTAACTTATGACCTTCACTACTAGTAATATATTGAATGTAAAATGTTCACCCAAGATTCTTTAGTACTTAAAAAAGTGTTTTTAATTTTTATGAACATTTTCTAAGAAACTGTCCTCTCTTTTATTAAATAAACAATTATCCTCTCCTTTATTAAATAACTGTAGCAAAAAAGTATTAACCCTTAATGAGGCCACATTTTATCATCTTTTAAAAAATACTCAATAACTTAGCTGTTAAAATATATTATTCTATTGTTAATTTTAAAAGTGAGATATTTCAAACACATGTAAGTATAGACGATATATAATAGATACTTAGGTATCTACTACCTGGGTTGAAAAATGTGTTAACATACTTGTCTCAGATCTTTTTCACCCTAGGAAATAAAAATTTACAGGTACAATTTGTTTATATTTATATATAATGCATGATAGGTATATATTTTTTTAAAATATGATTATTTAATTATCCCAGTACAATGTATGTCTGCCACAGGCCAAGTTTCTATATATTTATGCACCTGCTTCAGTACTTCCTCCTTCTCCCATTAGTCAATTTGTCTACTCCCTTAACAATATCATGCTCTTTAAAATGCTAAAGCATTACATTAACTCTAGGGCAAGTATTCCTTCATTTTTTTCGTCTTCAAAATAATCTTGTTTGTAGTTGGCCTTTAATAGCTCCATATGGACTTGAGAATCAGCTTTGTTTCCATAATGAACTGTGTTGCATTTTGATTTAAGTTAAAATCTTTAAAGAATAATTTGAGAAAATTGCCACTTTTTTTTTTTGGTGGCAATACACTTCTCATTCAGTAATAAAATATATCTCTCCATTTATTCTGTGTTTTTACATGTCTTTAAAGATCTTTCACATTTCTGTTGAATTTCCTGGGGAGTTTTATATCTGTTCTTATTGTGATATGTGGTTTATTATTGTATTTATTACATTTTTACCCGTTTTTTTTACCTGTTTATTATTGTATTTATTACATTTTTACCTGTTATTTACTTCTTTTAGAGAGAGAAAGAGAGAGTGGGGGGAGGGGCACAGGGAGAGTAAGAAAGACATGCAAGCAGACTCCATGCTGAGCCCAACACAGGGCTCCATCTCATGACCCTGAGATGACGACCTGAGCCGAGAGCAAGAGTTGAATGCTTAACCAACTGCACCACCCAGGTGCCCCTCATTTTTACCTGTTTGACTTTGTACATCGGCATTGGGTCCAGTAACGTTGCTGAACTCTCTTAGGTTAATAGTTCATCTGCAAAGTCACTTGGATTTTTTATGTCCACAATCATAGGATCTCTAAATAATGAAACTGTTGCCTCTCTCCTTCCAGACCTTATCTAATCTGCTCTATATTCTTGCCTTATGCATTGGCTACAACTTATAAAGAGCAAATGACAGGGCTTGAAATGAGCTTTCTAATAGGGAGGCTAAAAAGAGACAAGGAAAGGTGTGAGGACAAAACTTTAGACAATGCTTATTTTAGGGAGCCCAAGGAGAAGCCAGAGAAGGAGGTCAAAAATGCTCAGAGCAGAAAAGACATCTGGACATGATAGTATCCCCGAACTAGAGGAAGATTTTCAAGAAGAAAGCCGCCATAGGCAGTATCAAAAGTTGCAAAGGATCCATCCTTCCTGAGAAAAGTCCACTGGATTTGTGGTCCTTCCTGATCATTGAGAAACTGGCTTCAGAGGAATGGCTGGGGTGAATGAAGTTAGCTTCCAAGAGGTGAAGTACTAAAAACAGTGACGAGTTAAAGCTGGGGAAAAGCTATTGTTTCAAACTGTTCAGGGGAAAAAAAAGAAATGAAATGAAGCAGTACCTTAAGGGGTTATATGGTTGGAGAGAAATTTTCTGGCTTTAAAAATAGTGAAGATAGAATTTATTGTAGGCAGAAAGGAAAAGCTGTCGGTGATAGAATGATCGAAGAGCAGGATCAGGTTCCAAAAGAAGATGAAGATGGAATGAAAATATAAGACAGGCAGTTAAGGCTGAAAAAATGAAGGAAACTTCTTTCCCAAATGCAATTATGAGAGCAGAAAGGGGGAGCAAAAATGAAGAAACAGTAAGAGGAATTGAAGACACACATTTGAGAGGCTCAAGAATGATTGCTGGGGTTCAGGTGAGTAACTGAAAGAACTGTTTGCAAGACCATTCTCTAACCTAACTCCATGGTCTCCTGCTCAAAAGAGGCTACTGCAAAAGGCCAGGCACGAAACGAAAGCTCAGTTCCATTAGCCTCTCTCTAGGACCTTGTGATCACAAGATGACACTGGTGGGTTTGGCAACAAAGGCCCAGCAAATTCTAGAGCAAGATTTACGAGACCCACTGTCTGAAGTGGCAAGGGACAAACACACTGGAAATGTATTTTCCATATAAAGGCATTCAGGCTCAGCCATCTTCATATGGGGCTGGAAGGCAACGAGAACAGCAGGAACAGACTAACACCGCCACCAACAGATCTTTGACCTGGATTTAATCAGTAAGCAACCGACTGCAGCCACTCTTTCGGAGGGGAAGGTGACTGTGGCTCAACCTTGGAGACGTAGCGGCAGCGTTCACAGCTTCAGCTTCACGTGCCTACCTGTAGCTTTATATGGAATTCCCTGCTTCCTATCTCCCTCGTTCTCACCAACCAAAGACTGGACGAACAGGAGCCAGCACGATGAGTCAAATTAGGGCTTGTTTTGGGGTTCTCAGGGCCAGGCTACCTGTGGGGGAAGGTTGGGGTTTTGTTAGAAGGGTGCAGTGGGTTTAAACAAGATTCTTCCGGGCCAGCATGCAGGTCCAAAGACAAACCAATACCGGGCTGTCCATTTTAAGGAGTCGGGCAGGGCAGAACAACAGTACAGAACTCAGGAAGGGAGGTATTCCACAAGGAGTTCCCAGCATTGCTGGAACCTAGCTCAGGCATTTCAGAGGACATCTATCAACTTTAAGCATCTTTCTGGCGGAGCCGTTAAGAGAAGATACCTTTTGCCAGCACCTCAGATCAAGGTCATTTCTGGGTTAGGAAGGCCCCAGGGGCTTGGCAGCAGGAGGTGCTGGGTAGCAGATGGGGCTCAGGTATAACCACCTGAGGGATTCCTAAACGTGGTAGAGAAGAAATATGAGGACCGTAGACCACAGAAGGGAACAGGAACAGATGGAGAGGAGTGCTGTTATGTTTCCTGTTCAACGCTAGGAAGCTGTGCTCTCGGAAAATAGGTACATTTCAACAGGGATTCGAAAATGCAAGTTTAGAAGGTGGACTTGAATCCAGGATTTGTTACAGTAGGAGGAAATAGGTATCCGTTAATTAATGGGGGAAGTTGAACTAATCGTGTCCAGGGGCAGGTGTGGTATTAGAAGACTATTTTGTTTCTGAAAATCTAGCTTATTAGCTAATTTGCAATTTGGAAAGTGAGGGAATAATTCTTTTCTTCTTTTTTTTATTATATTAAGAAATGGGTTAGCTTACGTCATTGTGGTTAATAATTATTATTGAACAATCCAGGGAAGTCATTTCATTTGAATTTCCAAATTTACTAAATATTGGCATTAAATCACTGCTTTTATCTGTAGAGTCACTCTGTATGGCCCAAACAATTATAAGGCGTGCCACCTGACTATTTCAGTTTTCAGTGTAGACAGGTGGTTGAAGATACCGACTTTGGAATCAGCCAGATTTGGTTTGAATACTAGCTCTGGAAAGTATTAGTTGTGTGATTTTGAGCTAGTGAGTCACTTAACTTCTTGGAACTCTAACTTCCTCTTTGGTCAAACGATTGGCTTCTAACAGTCACTGCTCAAATAATGTTAAATGAGACAATGTATATAAAGTGGTTGAAACACTGTAGATATTCAAGTCAAACATAAAGAATGTCAAAGATTAGACCATCTAGGCTACATTGGTTAATTGGTCATATGCTCACTATATGTTCTGAATTGTTCTCATTTTGGAACTCATTCAAACTGGAATTGAATTGAAATCTTGGTGTCATAAATTAGGCAATATATCCTAGGCTCTAGAGAGGCTTCAGAAGATCGCACAGCTCATCATCTCTTGCCATTATGATGTAGTAAACAGAAGTATTATGGTGAGGTGTTGTGTTAGAGATAGCAGTACTCACCAACACTCCATCTGCTTCTTGGCAATCTTGCAATGAGTCAGGCCCATATTAGCAACCCTGGCAAATGTCCCGTGGTCAGAACTGATTTCTGCATTAGAGTATGGAAAAGCAGTTTGCAAAGTTCTATTTGTCTCTTTCCTTATCACAGTGACCGGGGACATTCTAGAGAGCTTCAGATCAACTTGGGTGCCTCAGCGACAATGTGGCATGAGCTTCCTTGCAGACTCATGGTGCATACATTGGCAAGACTAAGAAAGATCCTCTGTGGTGTGAAGCCACTGAGATTTTGAGGGTGACTTGTTTGTGCAGCACACCTGGCCTACCAAATTAATCATCTCAAAATACAGTGTGCACACAGAATATTTTATTTACCTGCTTATCTCATGCATTGTATATATATTATAATAGATTATAGTATAATAAATTATACACAAATATGCTGTATGTAGCTATATATTATATAAATAGATATTTTATATATCTATTTTGTATGTATGCAAATTTATCATATACTTCTGTATAATTATATGACTATACAAATTAATTTTTAATATATATAAATTATTATAAATATAGATACAAGATGTATGTGTGTGTGTATGTGTATAATGAGTGAGATAAGAAGTTATATAAAATAATTTGGAGGGCCTTTATTTTTAGACTATAAATTTTTAGTGTATCTTTGCATACAAAACATTTTCAAAATTTATTCATTCAAAAACATTTATTGAGAACCTACTATTGTCTGATAAAGGACATATCCTATCCATAGATAGGAGCATAAAAATCAAAGCTGTGATGGAGCTTATATTTTGAGAGAGGACACAGACAATAAATGTAATTTTAAAGCAAATTATATACTAGTTAGCACATCATTGAAAATTACATTGAATTCTGAAAATTGCTAGGAAGAAGCCTGAGGATGGGTAAGGGTAATAGTGCATGCTGGGGGATGGATGGGTGTCTTGTTGTTTTAAATGGGGTGGACAAGACAGGATCACTATGATGACGACACTTAAGGAAAGCCTAGAAGGAGGAGAAGGAGGTGAAGAAGAAGCAAAAAGAGACTTTGGGGGAGGATGCTGCACCAGTTCAGACAAGAGAGGATAGTGGATCTGACAAGGGGTTGGTAATGGAGGCCGTAGGAAGCAGCTGGATTCCGGAAATAAGCTGAAGGTAGAAATGGCATATAAGATCAAGAAACTGAAAAAGATCACCCAGGGAGTGGAATTAGATAGACAGGAGAGGTTTAAGGACAGAGTCCAGGCACTTCTCCGTGAAGATGTACAGGAAAGGAGTGGCCACAAAGGAGGCTAACAAGGAGGGGCTGGTAGGTAGGAGGAAAGTGCAAGCGGGTGATGAGCTTGAAGCCAAGTGAAGAAAGTATTTCCAGGAAAGGAGTGGTTTACTATGTCAAATTCTTTGGAGAAGTCAAATAAAATGGTATTAAAAATCAACCTTTGAATTTAACGTCATGAGAGAATTGGTGGACATGACAAAACCAGTTTTAGGGGTAGGAAGCACCTAGAGGCAGTAAGGACACAGTTCTCTGTAGGAGAGCAGGCATGGGCCATAGCAGTTTGAAAAGTGGGATGAAGAGATTTTGTTTTTTGTTTGTTTGTTTGTTTGTTTGTTTGTTTTTAAAGACAAAAGTAGCATGCAAGTACACTGATGGAAGTGTTTCAATAGAGAGGATAAAATTAAGAATAATATAGGAGAAAAGGCAGAGACTATCTGGAGACATGTTCTTGAGCAGACAGGAGGAGGGCTCTGGTGTTTTGGTGGGTAGAGAGATTAACCTTCGGAGCACTGACAGGTGATCTGTAATAAGAAGGAAGGAAGAGTATATGGGTACATACACTCATAGCTCATATTCTGGTGGAGAAACTCCTCACTGGTTGGGAGATTCCACATTCTGTGAGTATTCATACCAGTGTTCTTTTCAGTATGAGCTTTAATGGTATTTAAAAATATAATCTGATTTATATAAATCAACAAAAAGGTGAATTTTAGGTATGGTGAAATTAACTACCGTAACTAAGGAATCTTAAAAACAGAATGCTATGAAATTTTAGAGCTTGACATTAGAGCGTTGCCTTCCCTTGAGAAAAAAAATTCAATGGGATTAGCGTTATTAATATTTTCTTCCATGAGTAGCCATAACACACTGGAAAAGCAGTTCTAGCTAAGTGTTTGCTTTATAAATCAGGGTTTCACAAACTTCAGCCTGCTGGTAAATAGGCCTGCCATCTGTTTATGTAAATAAGAGTTTATTTTAACACAGCCATGTCCATTCATTTACTCATGTCTGGGGGCTTTCATTCTACGAAAGCAGAAGTGAGTGTGACAGGGATCTTACTGCCATAAAGTCAGAAATATTAAGTATCGGTACTTTACAAAATAAATCTGCAGACCCATGATTAATAACTATTGGCTCAATTGACACTGATCCTTGAAATTTTGGATGCAAATAAGACATTTCTACAAAAATATAATTTTTTAACTAAAAATAACTGTCACTGAATGTTTCTTATAACAAAACATTAAAATGATGATGCCGTAAACATCTTTTATTGCTTCAAACAATTGCATTTTTTAACTTTTTAACTTCATGATTGTGGCACTTAGTTTGTTACTGATGGTAATGGTGGTAGCAGTGGAGTATGTGTGTGTGTGTTGACTTAGAAGAGTTTTTGTTTTGTTTTGCTTTGTTTGTTTTGGTGATTTGGCACCGAGATGCCATAGCTGGGATGAAAAGCCCGGGGCACAAAATGAAAATGTTATCCAGATGGTGTTATTTTTTTTTTTAGTTTTATTTTAAAAACTTTTAATAGATTCAGTTTTTTAGAGCAGTTTTAGGTTGAAAGCAAAATTGAGTGAAAAGAACAGATAACCTCATATAACCCTGTCCCTACACAGGCACAAGCTCACCCAATATCGATATTTCCCCACCAGACAGGAACTAGTTATCATCGATGAACCTCCCTTCACATACCATTATGTTGATCATTTGCGTGAGGTTACGCTCTTGATGATGGACGGTCTGTGGGTTTTAACTAATGTGTAATGACACGTTTCCACCACTGTAGTATCATAAAGAACAGTTCACTGCCCTAAAAGTTTTCAGTGCTTTGCTTATTTATCCCTCCTTGCCCACATTCCCTGACAAACACTTGTCTTTTTATATCAATAGGACATCTTCATTGCTCCCAAATTTTGAAAATTATTAATAAAACTGCTATAGGGGGCGCCTGGGCGGCTCAGTAGGTTAAGCATCTGCCTTCGGCTCAGGTCATGGCTTTCTGCTCAGTGGGGAGTCTGCTCCCTGTCACTCTCCCTCTGTGTTTTCCTTCTCTTTCTCTCTCTCTCTCAAATAAATAAATAAAATCTTTTAAAGAAGCTGCTATAAACATCCATGTGCAGGTTTTGTGTGGATATAAGTTCTCAACTTCTTTGGGTAAATATCAATGAGCATGATCAGGTGAGAGTCTGTATAATTTTGTAAGAAACTGCCAAACCATCTTCCAAAGTGGGTGTGCTGTTTTGCATACAACCACCAATGAATTAAACTTCCTGTTGCTGCTCATCCTTGTCAGCATTTGGCTTTCTCAGTTTTTCAGATTTTGGTCATTCTAATAGGTGTGTAATGGTATTTCATTGTTGCTTTAGCATGTAATTTTTTTTAAGATTTTATTTATTTATTTGAGAGACAGAGCACAAACGAGAGAGTGTGTGGAGGGGAGGACAGAGGGAGAGGGAGAAGTAGGTTCCCTGCTTAGGAGGGAGCCCAATGTGGGGCTCAATCCCAGGACCCAGGAATCATGACCTGAGTCGAAGGCAGATGCTTAACTGACAGGTGCCCCTGCGCTTGTTATTTTCTAATGACATATGATATTGAACATATTTTCATGTTTATTTGGCTTTAGTATATTTTCTTTAGTAAGGTCTTTTGTCCACATTTTAGCTAGGTTTTTCATTCTCTTCTTGTTGAATGTTGAGTTTTTTGTGTGTTTTAGATACAGTCTTTTATCAGATGAGTCTTTTGCAAATATTTTCTCTCAGTTTGTAGCTTGTCTACTCATTCTCTTGACATTGTCTTTCACAGAGCAGAAGTTTTTAATCTTAATGAAATCCAGCTAATCAATTCTTTCATGGACTGTGCCTTTAGTGCTTTATCTAAAAAAGTTATGACCACACCCAAGGTCATTGAGATATTTTCCTCATGTTATCTTCTAGGAATTTTATACCTTTGCATTTTATATTTAGGTCTAACATCCATTTTGATTTAATTTTTGTGAGAAATGTGAGATCTATGTTTAGATCCACTTTCTTGTATGTGGATATCTAGTTGTTTCAGAACTTATTGAAAAGTCTATCTTTCCTCCATTGCATTGCATTTCTCCTTTATCGAAGATCAACAGATTATATTTGTGTGGGTCCATTTCTGGGCTATTATGTTCCATTGAATGTTTTTGATAACATCATAGTGTCTTGATTACTATACCTTTAGAGTAAATATTGAGGTTGGGTAGTGTCAGTCGCCCAACTTCATTCTTCAATATTGAATTAGCTATTCTGAGTCTTTTGCCTCTCCATATAAACTTTAGAATCAATTTCTCAATATCCACAAAATAACTTGCTGACATTTTGATTGGGATTGTGTTGAATGTATAAATCAAGTTGAGAGGACTAACATGACCACTTTAAGTCTTACTACCTATGAACATGGAATTTCTTTCCATCTATTTAGTTCTTTGATTTCTTTCATCAGAGTTTTGTAGGTTTCGTCATATAGATCTTGTGCATATTTTGTTAGATTTATAACTAAATATTTCATTTTGGGGGCACTAATGTAAATAGTAATGTGTTTAATGTCAAATTCTACTTATTCACTGCTGTTATATAAGAAAATAATTGACTATTATAATTGAACCTGTACCCTGGAAACTTTGCTATAATCGCTTACTAGTTCCAGGAGTCTTTTTCTTTCTAATCTGTATATCTTCTATTTCATTTTCTTGTTTTATCATAAGAGCTAAAACTGACTGATTAGCAGTATTAGCTTCCAAATCCTAGGAAAAAGTGTATTTTGGCTCTCAAGTTATTCTTCGATATGCTTTCGAAGGCCTGGTCATTCCCACTTAGAGGAAAAAGGGAGCCGGAAGCTGGGGCTAAGAAGATTCCGTTTGTCGGGGCGCCTGGGTGGCACAGCGGTTAAGCGTCTGCCTTCGGCTCAGGGCGTGATCCCGGCGTTATGGGATCGAGCCCCACATCAGGTTCCTCTGCTATGAGCCTGCTTCTTCCTCTCCCACTCCCCCTGCTTGTGTTCCCTCTCTCGCTGGCTGTCTCTATCTCTGTCAAATAAATAAATAAAATCTTAAAAAAAAAAAAGATTCTGTTTGTCATAAGGGGTTAGCCTAATTGGCCTTCAGAAAATGAAAGGAAGGCCACAGACCAAAGTAAAAAGGATTTGTGTCTAAGGGAAGAACTTGGAAGAAGATAATCTCCAATGAATCATCAGCGATGGCATCAGCTATGGAAAATGGGATTCTTCAGTCTCAGAACCATCATACTTGTTTTTAGAAAAACCAAACAAAAGTGAGGAATTAGGCAATAAAAAAGTCAGTAGAGGATGAGTTTTAACTGTTTTCCATTTACCAGCCATATCAACAATATGAATTTTAATGTTATGCTTTCATGTCATTTTACTTATTTTGACAAACTAAAAATCGTTAAATGTTGCCAGTTATCTTGGTGAATTGTGTAATTAATCATGGAGCATGCTGAAGATGTGAACACGAGGTCAGGCATGCAGGACAATATTCTGTTTCTTATATAGCTCTGTGGAAGAACACACCAAAGAATGTCAAAACCATCTTCTCGGAGTCCCTCCTCAAAGATTGGGTATGATCCAGTTTCTCTCAGAAGCCATGAAAGTCATTATTCATATGTTTCCCCTCAAATCCATTTTTTAAGTTTTCTGTAAGATTTATTCTCCTCAAATCTACTTTGAATTAAATTATATTCTCTGACAATACTGCCTTTTGAAGATAAGGAGCTCCCCAAATTTATACATTGCTTGAAGCAGAATGTGTTTTTATTGGCCCATATCTTTGTCCCTTAGATTTCAGAGCTAATTCTTATGTAATTATTTAAGAGTTTGGTAAAGGAGTCTGTGTTCACTTTACCCAAGTCATTCAGAGTGTTATATATTTAGATGGTTTCCCCTTCTTTCTCTCTGAAATTCAAGGATTTCCACAGTCTGGGAAACAGGAACACCCTTGCCAACACTGAGTAAGATGTAAAATAGTTGCTATTCATTGGAGAGGGTCAGTGTAGCATTATCTATTGCAATTTCACATGCACACATCATCCACTGACCCAGACCTTGCAGCTCTAAGCAATTATCTTACAGAACTATTATTACATGTGTGCCAAGAGGCATACAGACAAAAAAGAAGACTCATTTCAACATTCCTGTTAAAGACAAAGATAAGCGGCTGTGTTCTAGAGATGTATGTACATGTTAGATTTCAGTAGATAATGCTAAACAGATCCCATCCAAAATACAAATTCAAAGGAATACATGCACCCCGATGTTTATAGCAGCATTACCTACAACAGCCAAATTACGGAAACAGCCCACGTGTCCATTGACTGATAAAGATGTGATATATGTATATATTGGAATATCAGCCATAAAAATGAATGAAATCTTGTTATTTGCAATGACATGGATGGAGCTAGAGAGTACTATGCTAAGTGAAATAAGTCAGAGAAAGACAAATACCATATGATTTCACTCATATGTGGAATTTAAGAAGCAAAACAAAAGAACAAAGGGGAGAAAAAGACAGAGAGGCAAACCAAGTGACAGACTCTTAATTATAAAGAACTATGTGGGGGTTACCAGAGGGGAGCTGGGTGGGGGGATGGGTGAAAGAGATGATGAGGATTGAGGAGGGCACTTGTGATGAGCATCAGGTGTTGTATGACAGTGTTGAATCACTATTGTCCACCTGAGACTAACATTACACTATGTGTTAACAAACTGGAATTAAAACAAAAAATTAAAAAATAGTGTAAGGTGGAAAACAAGGCAATTTATATAAGAAAACATAAATATATATAAAAATGTGTAAAACAATGGAATATATGTATGTGTTTATATATATAATTTATGAAGTCCTTGGGGGTTGGGACAGGGAATCAGGGAGATTTTTATGTTTTCGAGTCTTACACTTTAATTTTTTCAATATGCATGTATTATTCTTACAATAAACTGTACTTCATCAAATCTAAGACACTGGTATTCCTTGAAACCACTAGAGAATATCAACAGAAAGTTATTAATTTCTTAATCAATGACATCAGGACTGCCACCTTCCTAACTGCACTTATTAGGCTCCATTGATTGGTGCTTCTGAGGTATTTTAATTGAAAATAAATGGTTAAAATACTCATATAAAGTGTCAAAAACACCATGAAATTATAAATTGGAACTATGCCAAGCAGTTCTTACAACAGTATAAATCACAAATAATTATGAAAAATACTCAACCTTATAATTTAAAAATAAGTAATGTAAATGTACAACCATCAACAAAATGAAAAGACAACCTACTGAATGACAGAAAATATTTAGAAATCATATATTTGGTAAGGGGTTAATATCCAGCATATAAAAAACTCATACCACTCGATAGCCAAAAAAAAGCCTGAATAAAAAATGGCGGATTTGAATAGACCTTTTTCCAAAGATGTACAGATAGCCAACAGATACATGAAAAGATGCTCAACATTACAAAGCATCAAGGAAATACAAATCAAAACCACAATGAGATATCACCTCACATCAGTTAGAATGGCTACTATCAAAAAGACGAGAAAAAACAAGTGTTGGTAAGGATGTGGAGGGAAGGGAACACTTGTGCACTGTTAGTGAGAATGTAAATTGGTGTAACCACCATGGAAAACAGCATGGAGATTCCTCAAAACATTAAAAATAAAACTACCATATGATCCAGAATTTCCATTTCTGGGTATTTATCTGAAGAAAACGAAAACACTAATTTGAAAAGATATATGCACCCCCATGTTCATTACAGCATTATTTACAATGGCCAAGGCATAGAAACAACCTAAGTGGTCATTGATAGATGAGCGGATAAAGTAAATGTAGTGTGTGTGTGTGTGTGTGTGTGTGTGTGTGTGTGTGTGTGTGTGTATACACACTATGGAATATTATTCAGCCACAAAAGAGGGTGAAATCTTGCCATTTATAACAGCGTGGATGGATCTTGAGGCATGGTAAGTGTGATAACTCAGAAAAAGACAAACAGCATCTGATTTTACTTATATGAAGAATCTAAAACAAAAAAATCAGAAAACAAAAAAATTAAACCAAACAAAACCAAGCTTATGGTTATAAAGAACAGATTGGTGGTTGTTTGAGGTGAGAGAGATGGGGGATGGCAAGATAGGTGAAAGGGGTCAAAGGGTACAAATTTTTCATTATAACGTGTTGTTATAGGATCTAATGTACAGCATGGTGACTATAGTTAATAATATCATATTGCATATTTGAAAGATGCTAAGTGAGTAGATCTTAAAAGTTCTCATAAGAAAAAAGGTTTTGTAACTATATGGTGATGGACGTTAATTAGACTTATTGTAGTGATCGTTTCGAAATGTTTACAAATATCAAATCATTATATCATACAATTGAAACTAACATAATGTTATATGTCAATTATACCTAAATAAAAAATAGTCAATGATTTGTTTTCAATTCAATACAATTTATAAAGTTCAACTTAATTTCCTATGGACTAGTAAGTACCTTGAAGCTATTTTAATTTTAAAGAATAAATTAGTCATATTATCATATTATACTCTGTAGATTTTCTGCTGGATTAAATACACTCTTATCTTTCTTCATTGAATTGTTTTCTTAAATGGTTTAATGTTAGACTACCTTTTGCAGTTTATTATAATGATTACAGTAATAAATGACCAAACTGTGTCATGTCAATCTCATATTACCTGATGAAAAAAAAAAAAGATTTGATTCACAGAATGCAAATCTAAAGTTATATTGGTATTGCATTTTATTTTCATCGTTATTTTTGCCCAGGGGTTAGTATAGACTGGCACCTGATTCCCTCCATGATCATTCCTTTCCAATTCAGCTGATAGAGAGTGGGCTTTGGTGTAACAGTAAGATGCAAAGTACATGCATTTTACTCATGTCTAGATCCAGAGACTGAAGTGAAATCATAGCACTTGGGGTTAGCATGAGCTTTCATTTCCTCTATGCCAACCTCTTCTTCCCCAGATAGGGAAAAGAAACCCCGAGAGTTCAGGCCAGGATGTAGTCTTCTTGACCTCCATTCTACACTCAACTACCATGTGGTCTGGCAGAATGTCCTTGGTCTGCTAGTAGAAGGATCAGGCTTATCCAATATTCTTATTAGGACTGTGCACATGAACAGTGAGAGCTACAGGCAATTTGCTAGGCTACTGGGAGTTATCATGAGCTCAGTATTTAGATATAAATATTAAAAAAATAGCCCCATTCACAGTCCCACCTAAGATCTGCAAACCGCCTTTAAAAATGCAGCCTCCAGCACAGTCTTGGAGAGGGCAGGCACCTCTTAGCCCCAGCCAACACCAAACCAAGCACACAGGAAACTATAAAGTGACTCCACTCATTGTGCAAACCTTGTTCCCAGGAACGAGCAAACAATCCTATATGGAAAACAAACCAGAAACCTTGTATTTAGTCACTGAGGTTTTAAAATCCTTGACAACAAAAAAATAAAATTAAAAAAATATCATTCTTTACACATGCACACAGGAATGAAAGGAAGAAAATGATTATTTCAGAGTGGTGGAATTGGATTAATTTTCCCCTTTGTAATGTAAATGCTAAATCTATACATAATTCATAAACGCTTCCTTCGTAATTTACTATTGTTGTCATGACAATCTGTGGATTCTACTGTCGAATATTCTCCTCTTGGCTTCCAAAAATTTTCTAGTTCGGAGCTTTTATAATCTCCTTTTTTGCTGCGCTGTGTATTTGCATTCACAGCTGCACTTTCTCCTAGTTATCAGGGCTTTAAATTCTCAGGAAACGTCGGGCTCAGGGTCAATAAGCTGAATGATCACTGGTTGTTCTCACTTTCTAATTTGACGGACCTCCGGACCTCCGGTGTTTATGAGTTTTGCTGACATGGTGTTTTGCACATTAAGCCTCTCTGCACTTCTGTATTGGCCTCCCATGTGTCTTTGCACAATCTTCATCTGATGGACTCCAGAGTCTGTTCTCACTCCATCCTCACACTGGTGTGCCTTTTGTATCAGAACGGAACTGGAGGTTTGCTAGCCTACTGCACTAAAAAGAAATTTTCATCCTGATACCTGTTTTGAAGCAGGAAAGAAACACTTTAAGGAAAAAGTGACTTTAAGTTGTCTATTGCTTAGGAAAAAACAGTCTCTTTTCCCCACGTTCTCTTTCAGGGTCACATTTTTAGCCCTCACCATAACAGGCTATCAAGAATTCAAGTCAAAAAAGGCAGGCTGAAATTGGAAATCTATTTCTAAGCTATTTCAAGTCTTCTCTGATTCTTAAAGTTATCAGTGTATGAAATGGGCTAAGTGGGGTTAATTATAAAAAAGAAAAATCCTCTAATATCCCACTGTCCAGAGATAACTGCAATTGATATTTCATGCATGTCTTTCCAGACTTTTTACATGAATGTATGCATATTTGTGTGTGTGTATGAGATTTGTTTGGCATACTTGAGACTATAGTGTTAATACGTTTTAAAAGTGCTTCTCTAATTCTTTTTGGGAGATGTGAGATATAAGGTTGATTGACTTGTAATCTGATAGATTCTTCCTTTAGCCTTTAATGTGGGGTTTTGATCCTGATGAAACACGTTCTCAGTTTTTCCTTGTAATTTAAAAATATCCCGGATGGGTGACATCTGTTTCAATTGATTTATCTTCATTTATTTTTCAAATCAAATTTAAAAAGTATCAATATTAGCCAATATTTTATCTAGAACCACAATCTGCTTATTTCAGGAAAGGAGTAAAGAAAATGAATTAGTATTTATTGAGGACTGTGAGTCAGATGTGCTCTTGTAAGCAAATTATATTTCATTCTGTCGGCATTTAAGTTATTATGTGGGTATTATTTATCTCTCATGAGGCATCTGACTCTGGGGACAGGTTGCTTTGCTACTAAGTAGCGGAGCCTGATTCAAATCTCAAGCCTGACCCTGGAGCCCGAGTTTCTTTTCATACCATATTGCCTCCATTCACAGTATACGAGTAAGGGAATCATGACAATATTGACCTCAATAAAATTTGAAGAGTTACATCAGGACCTCAGCTACATTCAGTATGATTCTGCTGGTTCTCACCAACCCTCAAGCACTGAAAGATGCCACCTGTTGAAATAGTTATAGAATCTCTTTTGTTAGATTTGAAGTAGTCCATAAAATGTTCTGCAAAATCTTTTTATCATTTGCTTCTTCCTCTATACCCATTTCCCTCATGCCCCAATCCGTCCTTAAGAGGCAGATACCTAAGAGAAAGATGTATCATCTTAGCCACTGCTGACATCCAGAGCAAGGAGAACAGGATATTCCTAAAATCTTCCAGAATTATGTGTGCTGTTCATAAAACAGACAAAAATAAGTATTATTCCTGAGGGATTTGTTAATCCAGTTTCACAATTCTTAGCATGAAAAACTGCAGGAATAAAAAATACACATAGTGCAAATTAAATAAAAAATGTGAAAATTAAAAAATATAAGTTTTAGTTAGTTAAAATACTTAAAAAAAGATTTTGTTTATTTATTTGTCAGAGAGAGAGAGCACAAGCAGGGGGAGTGGCAGGCAGAGGGAGAAGCAGACTCCCCTCTGAGCAGGGAGCCTGATGCAGGGCTGGATCTCAGGACCCTGGAATCATGACCTGAGCCGAAGGCAGCTGCGTATCCGACTGAGCCACCCAGGCGTCCTAAAATACTTTTTAATACAAAATTTAAGCATATCTTTTTTTTCTTCCATAATTCTTGCTGGTGAAATTTAGAAGATTAAGTAAACTAGCTGTTAGAGGTATACTAAATATGTTTTTACAAATGAGTTTATAATCACGGACACTTAGACGAGATGGTATGGTTGTAGACTAATCACTGATACTTAGAATGGGAAGGAGTTTAAATAAGAAGTAGACCAATTAAACTTTGCGAGGGTGATGACATTATTTGCTCCAGGTCCCATGTATTGTGTGTTTTAAATATGGTTAAATTGGATAATTTAAGAGTTATACCTCCTACAGCTAAAAAATCATTTAGTTAAAAATAACACAAAATATTGTCATCCTCATTTTTTTGTGTGTAAAACTTTTATTGAAGTATAACAAACATAGATCTCAACTTTGCAACTCAATTAATTTTCATAAAGCATGCGCACAAAGTCAGGGCCCCCAAAGACCCACTTGTTAGTTCCCTCAGTGACCACTATTCTGACTTCATACGGTAAAATTTAGTTTTTTATTTGGAGGCCATAGAGAATAGTTTAATTAACTTCTATTTAGTTATCACCCCAGATTTGTCACATATTAATATTTTGCCTTCTTAAAATGCCCTTGAAAAATACTTTAAAGCTTATCTTTGAAATTTTTATACAGTAATTTTTTTGCTATTTCGTCCTGCGTTTTGATAATTGCACAGCACCTCATCCCACGTCAAGATACAGAACATTTCCACCACCCCAAAATATTCCCTCATGCTGTTCTCCTTTTGTAGACAACTGTCTCCTCCAGGCTTAACCCCTGACAACTGATTTATTCTCCATCCTTAAAATTTTCCTTTTTTAGAATGTTAAAATAATGAAATTATACACTATGTATCCTTTTAAATCAGGCTTTTTCCACCTAGCATAACACATCCATGCTGCAGTATGTCTCAGTAGTCCGTTTAGTTTTATTGATGACTAGTATTCATTGTATAGATGTACAATAATAGTTTATCCATTTACCACCTGTAGGACATTTAGGTTGTTTCCAGATTCTGGAGATTATGAATAAAATTGCTATATGTATCCATATAAAGGCTTTTGTGTAAGCATGTGTTTTTATTATTCTTGAGTATAGGATCTCTAGGTCCTATGATAAGTGTACGCTTCACATTATTAAAAACTACCAAAATATTTTCCATAGAGATTGTACCATTTTGCATTCCCACAGCAATGTGTGAGGGTTTTAGTTGCTCTGTGTCCTTGCCAACACATTACTTTTTTGTTGTTCAATTTTAGGTATTTTAGTAAGTATGCAATGGTATCTCATTATGTTTTTAATTTGCATCTAATTAATAACTAAAGATATTGAGCATCTTCCCATGTGCTTAATATGTTAAAGAGGTATGCTTCTATTCCTAGTTTGATGAGTGGGCTTTTTGGTTTTTGCTCTAATCCTGAATGGATGTTGAATTTTTTACATGCCTTTTCTCAATCTATTTAGATGATCTTGTGTTGCTGTTGTTGTTGTTTTCCTGTTTTAGCACATTCACGTAGTTATTATATTGCTTGATTTTTGAATCTTAACACAACTTTGCATCCTGGGATAAACTCCACTTAGTTGTGATATATTATCCTTTTAATATATTGCTGGATATGTTTTTCTACTATTTTATTGCAATGTTTTCATGTATATTCACAGAAAACATTTTTCTGCAGTGTCCTTTTATTGTAACATTTGTTTATAAGATGCTGGGTGCTTCAGATGTGATGATGGGTAAGCCACAGTCTTTTCCCTCAAGTAGTTTGTCCTTTGGTCTGTTTCCTGGAAAAACTGGTTCATGGGTTACATCTGTGTGCACATAATTTACCAAACCTTTGTAATATGTCTAGTTTGCTTCACGTCCAGGGCATGTCATTTTTCTCAACTCAAATTAGCAATTTAAATTAATGAGAAACAAAACCCTTCTAAACTACTGGTTAGGATGCTGTATTATATGTTAGCTGTGTTTTAATCCAATAACACACTGGACTATATTTCTTAAATTAATCTAGGCAATCCTATGACAATAAACTCCAAAATTGTAGTGCTTTTTCTGAACAAATCGGTAATTTATTGTACAGGAAAATGTTGGTTGGACTCACTGACACGCAAAACAAACTATCCTCCATGTTGGTTATTCAGCAATCCAGACGGCTGTGATCTTGCTAGGTCATGAAGCCTCCACAGTGCGGGAGGCAGAGCACGAGTGGACTTCAAGAATTACTGTATCAGGTAGGAATCCATTACTTAAGTATTGTGGAACAGGGGACTTACCCAGGAACAAGTCCTTACATATTTATGGGAGACTATGGGAGGAGCTGGGGGGAGTAAGTACCCGAAAAATGGACTTGGAAAATCAGAGAAAAGTCACTAAAGAAACCCAATCTTAAGCACTGGCATGTGTGGACAAGTTGCAGCTTGCAAGGGAAATTGCAAGCCAGGGCTCTCTAGTTGCCACGTAGGGCTGCAGAGAGCTGCTAGCGAAGCGTGTGAAAGCTCCTGCCTCCGCACCTGAGAGCAGGCCTGGGTCTGTCATCACTCGCAGCAGTCAGGAAGGAGAGATGGACATGGAAGGAGAAGAGGAAGGACAAGCTGGAAACTACTGGCCCTTTTTATCAGTCTTTCACAGTCTAATGACAAAATCCTTCAAAATCCTTTACTTCTGGCTTCTAAATCTTGTGTGAACTTCTCTTTGGGACAACTCTCACTCAGAATCATACCAAAAAGAAAAAGAAATTCTTCAAACGTAGTTCCAGATGAGTTAAGTGAATGTAAGTCAATGCAAACCGTTGCTCTCACTTCCCAGTTCTTACATGACAGGGCCTGGAATGCTCATAGCCCATTGGACAGAACTAGTCATGTGACCACACTCACTGCAAGGGGCTGGGAAATATGGGAAAACACATGCACGTTCATTCAGGGACCATTAAATGTCCCTGCCACACCTACTATGTCCGGAGGAAGCGTTTATAGACGTCAGTGTACAAGAACTTGCATAAGTTACCAACTTGACCTCTAACGAAATATTTTGTTTGGGTGCATTTATCTGTCTTATTAAGAATTGTACATTGGGGCACCTGGGTGGCTCAGTTGGTTAAGCTCTGACTTGATTTCAGCTCAGAGTCCTGAGATGGAGCCCCACGAGAGGCTCCGTCCTGGGTGTGAAGCCTACTTAAGATTCTCTTTCCCTCTCCCTCTGCCCATCCCCTCCTCCACCAATTGTGCTCTCTCTCTAAACAAAACAAAACAAAAAACTTGTACATTAATATTAGAACTATTGACACCGTAAGCCAGGATTTTATCTGAAAGTCTGAAAATTCTAGTTGTCACTCAGCTTTTTTTCAGAGAAAGCCTCTCGACAGAGAAGTCTTCAGTTCCTTGTCACCTCTCTTGTTTTCTTAGGTCTAAGTACCAGTAAAACAGTTTCTAGCATCCTGCTTTCTTAATTGCTACACTCAGCAGCCCTCGGAGTGTAGTTTCAGCTATGTTTTCTTCGTGGGAGGAGAGCAGCAAAGAGAAATAATAAAATGGAAGATTAAAGAAACCTTGCAAATTAGAAAACTAATAGAGCGTTTCTGTTTGTAATCTTGTGGCAAATTTGATATTACCTGGAGTGGAACCATGAACGTTTAGGGAAGGTACATATTTTTACTGCATCTTAGAAATACAAAACTTTGTCATTTGATATGGTATGAGTCATTCTGGACACTATGAAGAGTGCAGTATATTTGTCAGCATATGACTCTTCCATTTAAGACTGTTACACAATAGCAGTAACAGGCAGCCGACACAAAGCAATTGCTGTTATTCAATTTCCAGGTAAAAGGAAGAAAGAATTAAAGTCCTTTTTTTATTAAAAAAAAAAAAAAAGACTTGCTACCAAAGAAAACAAAAGGCAAAGAAAACATTTACAAGTCAGTTGAGCTAGCCCAAATTAACATAATACAAATTAGTATAGGACTTCATTCATTCGAAATTAAAATTAAACATAATCAAAACATAAAGTGGATGCTTCTTCTATGAATTTTTAATGTATAAAAAAACTAAAGATCCAGCAGGTTTCTTGCTGAAACCCTCAGATTTAGCACAGCATTAGCAAGCTGACCATCAAGTTATTTTTCTAAGAGACCTGGCCTAGAAGTCCCAAGTTCTTGTACTTAGTCCTGACTCTGACCAGCTGTTATCTTGGAAAAGTCCTTTAAACCTTAGTTTTTCACCAGCAAAATTAGCTGTTTTGATGATATATCTTTTAAAGGAGCATGGCCAATAGAAATATAATTTGAACCACATATACAATTTAAAATTTTCTAGTAACATTTAAAAAAGTAAAAAGAAACAGATGAAATACTTTTAATAATATATTTTATTTAACCCAATATATCCAAAATAGTATTATTTCCTGTAATCATTATACAAAATTAGTAGTGATATCTTTTCCATCCTTTTTCTTTACAGTCTGGTGTGTATATTACACTTAAAGGGGATCTAATTTTGGAGGCTAAATTCCATTGGAAATACTTGATCTGTATTTAGATAAAATGAAATTAAAGTTGACAAAGTAGATTCACATACCCAGGTTGTTCCAAACATACAAAATACTCCAATGATAAATCAAATGTCAGTTTTAAAATTAAAATTAAATTAAATAAAAGTTATTTTATTTTATTATAAAGTCCAATTCTTCAGTTGCGGTCATTTCATTTCAAGTGTTCAGTATTCCTGTGGAGCCTCTGACTATTGGACAGTGAAATTCTAAAATCTCTGGTACCAGCACTTAGGACCCAATACAGTCTTGCCCAGGTACTTTGGGTACCTTATGACACTGATTTGCAGACAAGGACCACACACACGGTGTTTGTTCATCATGTTGGCCCCTGGAGGCTACAAGGACTTCGATTTCTGGCTCAGCTCAGGGTGTGAGATTAGCAGACTCTCTGCTCTCTACTCTGACCCCAGCCCCGGCCCCTCAGTCCCATTCATGTTTATCCCTCTCCCCCACTTTTTGGTCCCACCCTGAAGCTGAGATCAGAGCCCGCTGAGAGAGAGAAGCAAAGAAGAGCGCTCATGTCCATCTCATTAAAACTCAAAACATTTCCTGACGGGGAGAATTTGTCTTGTCTCCCCACCTAAGCTGGTGTAGGTTCATTGATGATTTCTCTTGGAATGGGAGTCCCAAGGGATCTTTTTGGACTGGCCTATTGAGGGAGAAGCTGTAGCTGGAAGATTGAGACCCTTAGTTTTTTGCCAGTTATTCAGATTTTATTAATTCAGCACATAGTTACAAAGCACCTGTTTTGTGCCTGTCCTGTGTTGAGCACTGGGGCACAAAAGCTAGTCCAGGCCCTCACACAGCTCACAGTCCACTAGCGGAGACAAACATTAATAAAATAGTCTCTTCAATAAATGGATAGTTTTAATAATTTCAAAAAAATAATAAAATCTCTAGTTCTAGCTTTGTGAAGCTCTTATGGGGTAGGTGCTCCTTTGAAAAAAAGAAAGCTCAACATCTTTCTCATTTCAGGGGGATACGGATTACCAAGGGAGTATAACTCCCTGTTACACCTTTGTCCACTGAGGTTCTGTTTCTTGTGGATAAAGTTCATAAACTTCCTTGCTGATTATTCAGTTTGCTGGATTTAGTAAAAATTATTAGATAGGTAAAAAACCCACAAAACTTTCCAGTCTGTCCTTGACAGATTCTTAAATAAGTAATTTTTTCTCTTACTACTTTAGTATGAGATTTACTAAATAAGATGTGTACAAAGATATTCATGGTAGTGCTGCATGAAATAGCAAAGGAAAAACATAAATGTCTACCAATCAGAGAAAAGATACATAAAATGTGGTATCTGCATATCTTGGTTTATCATGCATAGTCAAAAGCAATGAATTCACATTGCAAAAAGAAATATGGATCAAATAGTATGTTTAAAAATAAAATTGTGTGAAAGACTTAGGAGGCAGAATGAAAAACAGGATTGAAAATGCATATGCCAGTGGCGCCTGGATGGCTCAGTGAGTTGAGTGAGAACCCTTGACTTGAGCTCAGGTCATGATCTCAGGGGTCATGAGATTGAGCTTCAAGTCTGGCTCCAGACTCAGCCAGGAGTCTGCTTGAGATTCTTTCTCTCCCTCTCCTTCTGCCACTCCCCCTGCTTGCACTCACTCACTCTCTTTAAAATAAAAATAAATAAATAAATAAATCTTTAAAAAGAAAAAAGAAAATGCATAGTCCAGACAATACTGTGGGTTGTTTGAGGACATCTAAACACACACACACACACACACACACACGTTTGGACAATGGATTGGAAAGGTACATATGTGATGCAGGAGAATGGGTGCTTACAGAAACAGAAGGTGAATTGGACTGGGGGTGGGGACAAAAAGAGGGGGTGTGACTACAAGAAATATAGGACTGTTCTACAAAACATGAGAAGATGAGATGGTACTGCAAGACAAGAAAGAAGATTGTGTCAGTATGTATCAAGTTCTGTGCACTTGATGTCTTCATATAAAATTTAAAATACACAATAAAAGTTGTATGTTATATATTCACAGTACTGATGGAGTTAATACTCTCCATAGAGAGAGAGAGACACATATTCAAGAAATTACGATTCTGCATAATAAGTGAAAACTAACAGAACTTACAAATGTCTCTGATGGTTAAAACAACAGTGTGTCTGTTGGGAGATTTTTTTTTTCCCTCTAAGAGAGCATTGGAAAAAACAGAAAATAAGCATAGAATCATATATCTATTTGTGATATTTTTAAAAAACACATTTAGATAACATCATGCCCATTTCACTGTCCTATATATTGCTAGTAATAACACGAAAAAATGATGGGGAGAAAGCAAACATTTTGTGAAGGTCTAATATGGGTCAAATGGATTATTTTATGGATCATCATATTTTATCTTCTCAGCGACTCTCTGAGGTAAACATTATTCCCATTTTACACATAAGAAAACTGAAGCTTGGGGAGTTTGAGAAATTTGAGTCGTGTCACCAGCTTGTCTATTTTGGAGCAAGATTCATAGACAAATGTCACTCCAAAACCCATGTCTCTCTCACCAAACTATGATAATGCCACAACAAATGCATACCTCTGCCTCTGAACAAGAAGTGATAGGAAATCCTTTCCAGCTAATGGCTGTTAGATACTACAGAGAAGCTTCCGATCAAAAGAAAATTAGGGCTATTGTAGAATTACTCTTCTTTTCCCTTTTCTCCAACCTACAACTTTTCAAGGATGCTTCCTTAATACCTGTCATACAATCCCTTCCCCCACGTCAGCCTCAGGGTCAGCCACTACATACGTGAGTTCGGTTCCTTATCACTTACTGCCTTGATCATTGATTTATCTTCCTAATTGATCTCCTTCCTCTTGGCGAGCACCCCCTTAATTCCATATTAGAAAGTGCTGCTACAGTGATCTATTTCAAATGCATACATCACCATGTGGTTCCTCTGCTTAACTCTTCCAAGAATTTTTTTCAGAACAAAATTCAGATTCTGTAATTAAAAAGGAGAGGCTGCCCAACACAGAAACCTTCCTCCATCTCTTTTATTTATTCGTACAAGGGTTATTTGTACAAAAAGCTGTCTGATAATTCAGCTTGTGCTCTTCAAGGTAGGGTTCGAGTAACATTTCCGGGAAGCCTTCTTTGACCCCACCTAAGAGAGCATGTGTTAAGTCTTTTTCTTTTGTGTTTCCCACTGCCTTGTCCATGCCCTTTCCCACACTGTGTTGTAATTGTTTTATTTATTAGTCTGTCTCTCCCCTTGTCTGAGTTCCTATGTTTTTCACTTTTATTCTCAGGAATTAGCACAGTGCTGTAGTAAAGACTAAGTCAATGTTTCTTGAGTTGTGAAGTTAATTTGATGGAGTGTAATGTAAACATAAACTGGGTTTTCCTCACCTATATTTGGCAAGGTTCTTTCTCTTGGATCCAACACTCTACCTCTCTTCCCAACATACATTTGGCTTCAGGGAGATTCTCACCATATAACACTTACTTTCTTCTTCTTTCCTTTGCTCAGTCTTATATAGGATTGTGGTGGCAGTTGGCAGGGCAGGGGTGGTAAGGAGAGATCGGGATGATGGTTGAGGATGCCAGTGCTAGCTTCACTATCTGTTGAGAATTCCTAATGGAAGAGCAGCATTCAGTTATTTTAGTAATATGAGATACTTAATGCATCATTCTCTTTAGCTTTGGGCTCAGTCATCAATTCTTCAGTGGAAAAAATTCTACTTTATATACTATTATGTTACAATCCTGTATACAGCTGTAGCCATGCTCTGTTCTCAAATAAGAACTTACCCACCTTGCACGCAGTACCATTCCCAGGGCTTAGGGTCTCTAAACCTGTTATGCAATCCAGGTCTACCCAAGAATATCCTTGCCCCCCAATCTGGGCAAGATTTCATCTTGATATGCTACAAATTATAAACCAATGGTAACACTGTCTATACGCTCAAAGGATGAGTAAAGAGAAGAGGCAAACTAGTCATACGGTAGAACCAGTTAAGAAATACAGGTGAAGATACATTTGTCACTTTTCCCAGTAGTTATTGTTACCACTAGGTACACTGGCTTATTTATGACTTTCTTCATTCCAATATTTACCCATTTTCCTTTTGACTTAGGCTATCACCTTGATGGATTGAGGTTCTTTGTCTTGTGAGGGGATCCAATGTTTCATTCCTAAAGAATCTATGCCTTTAGTGGTCCTTCATCAATAAAATTGTAACAATCTTTGGTCAAACTGTTCCACTAAATAAGGCAATAGAAGAGGCAGGCTGGGGACCAAAGTTTCCCTTTTATGCTTTCCTGCTCCATCCTTGAAGGTGAAATTCAGTGGCCCCAGACGATACAATTTATGCCAGTTCTCTTAATCATATATTGGACATGGCCAGGTGGTATCTCAGATTTCAATTAAGTGAAACCAAAACAGAATCAAATATTTTGTAGGAATTGTTCCTCCCTTGGATTCTTAAATCTGCATAGCAAAAATACACCTCAATATAATAAAGCCCATAGATTAAAAAAAAAAAAAAAAACACACACCCTGTAACTAATATGGCCAATGGTGAAAGTTTGAAAACTTTTCTCTAAGATCAGGAACAAGACAAGGATGCCCTCTTTCACTTCTACTCAACATAGTACTAGAAGTCCTACCTAGCAATTAGGCAAGAAAAAGAAATAAGAGGAACTTCTTTCCTTTCAGAAAGGAAGAAGTGAAGTCTTACCTCTGCTCACAGATGACATGATCTTCTAAGTATAAAATAGCATCAAAAAGAATAAAATACTTAGGAATAAATTTAACCCAGGGGAAAGGGGGAGATTTATACACTGAAAACTACAAAATGTTGCTGAAAGAAATTAAGGAAGACATCAATAAATGGAAGCACATTTTGTGTTCATGGGTTGAAAGGTTTAATATTGTTAAGATGGCAATAGTATTCAAAGTAATCTTCAATTCTTATCAAATTCTTATCAAAATACTAATGATGTTGTTTTGCAGGAACAGAAAAATCCATCCTAAAATGCATATAGAATCTCAGGGGGACCCCAAATAGCCAAAACAATCTTGAAAAAGAGAAACAAAAGCTGGAGGACTCACACATCCTGATTTTAAAACTTATTACAAAGCAACCATAATTAAAACAGTGTGTTACAGGCATAAAGGAAGAATATAGAGCAGTAGAATAGAATAAAGAATCAGGAAATAAACCCTCACATATATAGTCAAATGATCTTTAACAAGGATACTGAGACCATTCAATAGGGAAAGGACGGTCTCCAGTGAATGGTGTTGGGAAAGCTGGATATTCACATGTGAAACAATAAAGCCAAACCCTTACCTTACACCATATTGAAAGTTAGCTCAAAATGGATCAAAGCCCTAACCATAGGAATTAAAATTATAAAACTCTTAGAAGAAAACATAGGTCAAAGTTCATGACATTGGATTTGGCAATGATTTCCTGGATATGATACCAAAAATGCAGGCAACAACAATACCACCAACAACAATAAAAATACATAAATTGGGCTACATCAAAATTTTAAAATTGTGTTAATTGAAGGACATTCTCAACAAAGTGAAAATGCAACCCATAGAATGGGAGAAAATATTTGTACATTATAAATCAGAATATATAAAGAACTCTTGCATCCTCAACAATTTAAAAAAATGAAACTATCTTATCAAATATGGGCAAAAGACTTGAATAGTCATTTTTCCAAAAAAGATTTACAAATGCCAAAATTTAGGGAAATGTAAATCATTAGGGAAATGTAAATCAAACCACAAAGAGGTACCACTTCACACCAATAGGATAGCTGTCATCAAACAAAAAAAAAAAGAAAGCCCATTAAACAGCAAGTGTAGGTGAAGATGTAGGTGAGGAGAAATTGGACTCTTATGCACTCCTCATGGGAGCATAAACTGGTGTAGTTTGTATGGAAAACAGTGTGACACTGTTACAATGAGATATCACCTCACACCTTTCAGAATGGCTAAAATCAACTGATAAAGAAACAACAGATGTTGGCAAGCATGCAGGAGAAAGGGCAACCCTCCCGCACTTTTGGTGGGAATGTAGATTTCCAAGGTGGCAGCCAATCTGGAAAACATTATGGAGGTTCCTCAAAAATTTAAAAATAGAGCTACCCGATGATCTACCAATCATACTACTAGGTGTTTACCCAAAGAATACAAAAATACTAATTCAAAGGGATACATTCACCCCATTGTTTATAGCAACATTATCTATAACAGCCAAATTATGGAAACAGCCCAAGTGTCCATTGACTGATGAATAGATAAAGAAGATGTGATATATGTATACAGTGGAATATTGGCCATAAAAAAGAATGAAATCTTGCCATTTGCAATGACATGGATGGAGCTAGAAAGTATTATGCTAAGTGAAATAAGTCAGTTAGAGAAAGACAAATACCACATGATTTCACTTATATGTGGAATTTAAGAAACAAAACAAAAGAGCAAAGGTAAAAAAAGAGAGAGGGAAAGGCAAACCTAGAAACAGACTCTTTTTTTTTTTTTTAATTAATTTATTTGACAGAGATAGAGACAGCCAGCGAGAGAGGGAACACAAGCAGGGGGAGTGGGAGAGGAAGAAGCAGGCTCATAGCGGAAGAGCCTGATGTGGGGCTCGATCCCATAACACCGGGATCACGCCCTGAGCCGAAGGCAGACGCTTAACCGCTGTGCCACCCAGGCGCCCCCTAGAAACAGACTCTTAACTATACAGAACAAACTGATGGTTACCAGAATGGAAGTGGGTGGGGAATGGGTGAAATAGGTGATGAGGATTAAGGAGGGCACTTGTGATCAGCATTGGGTGTTGTATGGAAGTGGTGAATCACTATATTGTACACCTGAAACTGGTATTACACTGTATGTTAACTAACTTGAATTTAAATTAAAACTTTAAAAAATACAAATAGAATTGTCAAATCATCGAACAATTTTAGTCCTGGGTATACACCCAAAAGAACTGACAGCGGATACTCAAAGAGAGATTTGTACACTCATGTGCATAGTGGTATTACCCACAGCAGCCAGCAGATAGAAGCAACCCACATGTCCATCCACAAATGAGTGCATAAGGAAAATGTAGCATATACATACCATGAAAAATCATTCAGTCCTAAAAAGGAAGGAATTGTTACCCATGCTGCCAACATGGATGAACCTTGAAGACATGGGCAACCTCTGTATAATTCTACCTATATGAGGTAGCTACAATAGATTAATGGAGACAGAAAATGGAATAGTGATTTTCAGGGGCTGAGGGGAGGGGAAAATGGAGTTAGTGTTCAATGGGAATGGGAAGATGAGAAAGTTTTAGAGATGGATGGTGGTGATAATTACACAATCTGAATATATTAATGCCACAGAACTATACACTTAAAAATTATTAAAATGCTAAATTTTATGCTATGTATATTTTACCACAATAGAGAACAAGACAAAACAAAATTTCTCTAACAGTAGAACTTAGAATCTTAGAGATAGGAAACTATTGAGCACCATCAAGTGTAATTATGAACATACGATAGATCCTGGCTACTAGAAGAGAATATATCCTGTAGAAGGTTGACTTCCAGTGAGCTGCAGTTGGATTTTCAATCATTATTTCCCCTGTTATCTAAACATAGTGCTTTCAGATAGTGGGGGTGTAAGAGAAAATCAGGAAATCCCACTGGCATCTTCCCATTGCTTTACTTCTTTCAGTGTTATTACATTAAGTTGCATAAGCATATGGTAAGTTTGGACAGGGTGGTGCTATTCCATGAATTACAAATAGAGAATGCTAGTCAAAATCAGATTGGTTAAAGTGTTTAGGCTAGAAAGGACAAATTGCTACCCCGTCCTCATCTAAGAAGCTTGATTTAATCTGCTTTACACCACCAGCTGACATGTGCATGGAAGGCAGATGCCACCTTGGGAACCTGCGATTGTTGGCTGCTGTTAAATTCAACCCTCAGCGGAGGCAGCAGCCAGACCAAGTTTGTGAAGGGTTTTGTCCCTCATAGTTTATCTCTAAGCTCTATGGAACACGTATTGAAAACCTCAGAAAAAAAATAGACCCCTGGAGTAAGAGTCATCAGTCTTTTTTTTATTTAATAATTTTTTTTATTATATTATGTTAGTCACCATATAGTACATACCTGGTTTTTGATGTAAAGTTCCATGATTCATTAGTTGCGTATAAGAGTCATCAGTCTTAAACACAGTTCTGCCACGAAAGCTACTGGGACCATCAGGAAGTCACTCGTTCTCTCGCAGTTGAGTTTTCTGGTCTGGAAATTGAGGTCGTTAGTGCCCATCTCCTTCATTTCTAGAAGCCCATGATCTACTACTGATCCACCCATATATATTAGGAACCTCAAAATGATTCATGAATAATAGTAGTGAGTCAGTCAGACTGAGAATAGGCATAAATCAACACAAAATATTTTTAACTCTTTGGAAGAAAGACACATTGGCATAGAAACAACTAACTGATAAACCAAGAGATGCTGGTGATGACTGTAATTCTGTTTTGATTCAGGGGCTTGAATACATGCAGATAAGTGGGTTTTATGTAGTTATGTTATGTATTTAATATTCTTATCACACATAAATTATGTTTTCTTCTACATAGAGAAGAATGAGAATTTACTCTTCCCTTCTGTCCAAATGGGCTCCAGTACGCTAACACATCTCCAGCTATGACTCTCCTGGATGGATCCTTTTCAGTAAAAGATTTCGACTGTTCACTCTTCTGATCCTGATCCTGCCATCTCTGCCTTTTACTCACAGTTCCATGGTTACTTTCACTATTACGTGCCCATGTTTGTGGCCAAGTCCCACCCATCCCCACATCTAAATAGCACTTTTAGGAAAACCAGACTGGCTTAGAGTCTTAGCTCCACCTGCAGCACAGGAGAAGTAGGGAGGCTCTCTGTGCACTTTGTTTACCAGAACTTTCTTCTCATTCTTGGAATGGCTACAGAACAAAAGCATTCCTTCTGTACACTTTCTATAATACCAACAGTATCTATATCTGCAGGAGAGAATGTAGCACCATGAAAATTTCTTTTTTTCCTTCTGTCCAAATAATTCCAAGTAATAGTGAATGACAGCATGGTATTATATCCAACAAAATTTGCAATTATAAGAACTAGTTTTAAGCATACTGATTTTGCTAGTTTCAAGATCTTAGGCAAGTATCTTATTTTCTGTTGGCTTCTATTTCTTCATTTTTTAAATGGGGAATTAACTTGTTATGATGATTGGAAAGAATATATTAAAAGTTCCTAGCACAGTGCCTGGACCTGGATAGGTATTCAACAGATCTTAGTTCTTATTATTCTATAGGTAATAGAAAGCACCCTACTTTGAGCTTGTATTTTGCTAATTATCTTCTTCCTTAAAACATTATTTTAATACATAATACATAGGCTGCTTTGAGGCCTGGTATTTATTATATCTTCTGCATAGTTGGGCAAGTCATTCTTTGCACCAACCTAAAGTCCCACTTTATATCATAGATACGGTTATTTTGCAGTTGGTATAAAACATTTCCAACAAATAACAACAGTGCGTTGTGGGCTACTCTTTGACGACATTAGCCTTTTTCTTTACCAACAAAACGACTTGATCTTACTCTCTCCTTTTCATCCAGTGCAGATCATGTCTGGAAGCTGAAATTCATTAAAATCAGTGTTTCCACCCATGGACCATCGGAAACAATCCATGTGCTGGGGCCACACCCTGGGAAATTCTGATTCAGTGGCCCCGGGTGGGGTTTCCAAATACATAACTTGGAAATACTCCAGAAGGAGTTAGGGTGAGCATCTCTGATCAACAAGAGCCAAATTAAATCAGTGCTGAAAAAGAGCATGGGCTCTTACAAAGCTCAGCAGGCTTCTCAGTATCATTCTTGATTTTTGGACTCTTGTGCACAGTTTCATAGAGATGAAAATAGAATTTTAATTGAGGTTATATTTCCATGGGAACAAGAAACCCAGGGCTCCTTCATGTTCCCAGGGATATCTGTAAAAAGGTATCCTACTGTTCACTCCAAACTGCTGCAATGCAGCAAACACTGTAACACGAATTTGCTGCTTTACACCGCCCATCCTAGACTACAGCTTGCACATTTGTAATCGTAGAGAACAGAGTAGCTGCGCACGATTCTCCATCTCCACGCATTATCCTCACAGACAAAGAGTTTTAGAGCTGATGTCCACCATTCTGATTTTACAAATAAGGACATTGAAACCTACAGTGAATAATGATTTTGCCTATGGTCACACAGCTGGGTGAAAACTTTTTTTTCCTTTTCTTAGTATACACTATGTAATTAGCTCTTGTTTTTCTTGTAGGGTAGAGAAATGGATATATTTTATAAAAAGAAGCGAAAAGAAAAAAATTAATTGTCAAAGTACAATAGGCTGTCTGCAAACTTCAAAGAATCCAAGATATTTATGACATTCCACAGTTCATAACACTTTTGGATTCCTTTATTTTTCTACAAATCCTCTAGTTAAAATAAAACCTATCGGCACCTTGTGAAGTTTAAAGTATAATGTAATTCTGCTCTGTTTCCTCTAGTCATAGAAAAGAACAGCACCTTATCAATCACTGTTTACTCACAACAGAGTAGGAGAGAAACTCAAATTTTTTTTTTATTATTTTGCTTCTAACCCAATATGTGAAACCTATAAAACACACATAAAGTAATAAGTGGAATGCTTGGTTTTGGGAATCCAATTTATTTTTTGTCTTTCATAGACATTCTCACAAAATGCTTGTTGAAGAGTGAGTTGTGAACAAAAGAGATACAGATGTTAATATCTTTTTCTTTCTTTGTCTGGTTTTTACTTAATTTTGAGTATATTGAAAAAAGAGTTTATATTCTATGTATTGACAGAAAAAAACCCAACATAACAAACACCTGTGAAACCACCACCGGCATAAGTAGAAAATTACCATTATCTTTGAAGCTCCTTCTCTGTCCTACACTTACTCTATTCTCTCTCCTTTTTCGGAAATAATGAATATACCAAATTTGGGCCTTATCATTCTCTTGATTTGCTTTATAATCTTACCAAGTATGTGCATATTTTTAAGGTTTGTATATTAGGAATCTTACCACGTATGTTCTTCTATTGCTCACTTTTATAATTCAAAATATACTCCTCATTTCCTAGCATCTTTTTGTAGAAAGTCCTGTTTCATTCATTTTCCCTTCTACCACACTACTCTGAAAGAATTAACTGTGATTTATTTATTTTTTCCATTAGACATTTGCTTTATTTCCAGTTTCTTGCTGTTACAACTGGTGCTCCTCTAGTCCTTCTTGTCCATGGCGTGCATGCACAAGATTTCTTTTTTTTTCTTTAAGATTTTGTTTATTCGTTTGACAAAGATAGGGACAAGCAGGGGGAGTGGCAGGCAGAGGGAGAAGCAGGCTCTCCACTAAGCGGGGAGCCGCATGCGGGACTCAATCTTAGGACCCTGGGATCATGATCTGAGCCAAAGGCAGATGCTTAAGCATTGAGCCACCCAGGGACCCCACATGTTCAAGGTTTCTCGAGGGTGTATTTACGTAGGAGTGGAAATGCTGGATCCTTGGGACATGTGCAAGTAACCTTAGTAAATATTATGCTTTTGTTTTGCAAAGAAATTTAGTCATTAACATACCTAGTAAATCTGTATGAGAGTTCGTACTGTTCCACAGTAGGTGGGAATGACAATTTATTATATTGAAGCTTTAATTTGCATTTCCATGATTCTAATGAGATTAAATACCTTATCAAATGTTTATTGGTCATTCCTGCTTCTACCTTTTGCAGATTCCTACTCAATTTTTTTGCCCACTTTTTTTTTTTTTTTTTTTTTTACACTGGGGTGTTTGTCTTTTTTTAAAAAGTAATTTGAGTTCTTAGTATTTTCTGTGTTCTAATCTCTGGTCAGTGGTGAATCTATTCTAATTTATTTCTTGATTTTCAATTTTGAGAATGTCTCAGTAAAAACTCTTTTTAGTTTTATTGTAGTTGTATTTGTAAATCTTGGTCCTTCTTGGGTCTTACCATAAAGATGGTCTCTTAAATTTTCTTCAAAAATTGTTATAACTGTCCTCCACATATGAGTTGAATACATATGGATATGCTTTTTTCTGAATACTCCATTTTTTTCCTAAACGAATAAGCAGTTGTTCTAGTAGCATTACCTGAGATATTTGTTATTCCTTCACTGAATTTCTGTATCAGTTCTATTATACACTCATCTACATATGGATTTACCCTGGGTAACAGAATTTATAGCCAAGGAGCAGGGTGGGGGGCAGTAGATGGAAAATTAAGATGAAATATCAGAGGTAAGGGGATTCTTGCTGAAGAAAGGCCAGGTGATCAGACTTCAGATGAAGGATGAGGAATCTGATCAGATATTGAAGGGGATTTTGGCTAAAATCACTTGCAGAGTTCTTGCTAAAACTGGATTTTATAAGAAAGGACACAGATGAACCTAAGAGAGGTTCAAAGAGCCTGACTAAAGTTTGGTCAAGCAACGAATCTTTAAGTTCTTGCCTTCTGATTTTGTTGCCCATGTTTCTTTGACATCTCATTCACAGTGGTTTTGAGATTTGGTGTATTTTGTGTGTGGGTATCTTTCTATCTGTTTTGTGTCTTTGGAATTCTTTAAGAGCCCTCTTGGAAGTCTGATGCTCCTGGTTGGTCAGGTTATGCTTCTGCATAAAACCAAGAGGTGTTTCTCACATCGCGATCACAGCATTCTTATAAAGCTACTATAAAACAGGATTCTCTGAAGGCTGTGATAAAGTTTCTTTTTTTTAATTCATTTTTCTTCTTGTGTTATGTTAGTCACCATACAGTGATAAAGTTTCTGAAGAAGAAAATTTTGCTAACTTGTGCCGAATCAATTTGAACTAGCTGTGAAGCCGGAAAGGTTTGTATTTGTTTCTGCAATATGCCTGGAAGCCAGACCACTTAAGACCAATTCCCTGCTTTTTTCTTTTTCTTTTTCTTTTTCTTTTTCTTTTTCTTTGTGAAAACTCAGATAGTATGAACCTATGCAGGAAACCTTGGGAAAGCACCTATGATTTCAACATATCAAAAGGAATTCCCTCCCACCCCCCCCAGGCCCCTTCATCCATCACCAGAGTTGCAGATATGCGAGTTTCCTTACTGAGGATTGAGGTTGGTGGGGGATGTGTTTATTTCTAGCTCACCCTGAAACTGACAGTTCTAGCTTTTTAGAGATCTCTGGTTTAGACTTCTCAGCTTGGGCTGGCCTTAGGCTTTGTTTTCCATCTGATTATTTCTATACTCTGTGAAAAGGTTAAGAGCGAATTTATAGGGGTACCTTGCAGGCCACAGGACTAAAGACTATTTCCCCATGATTCCTACTTTCTAGGCAGCCCATGTATGAAATTACATTTTTTAAAATCTTAGCTTTCATTTTTAGTTATTTTTAATGAAACAGGAGGTCTCTGAAAAACTAATTATTTATAAAAAGGAAAATATCTGATATTTTCATAGAAATAAATGGAAAGAAGGGCTTCAGAAAGGATATTTTGTTACTAGGACTTAAACTTCAATTAGTCACCAAGAACTTCTTAGTATTATAGGGTTGATTTAAAAAAAGACTTAATATTTTGAGATAAATTTGGTAAGGAGTAATTATAAATATACATGCTAACACAGAGCAGGTGTGGAATACTCATTGATTGGTTTTTCTCATCAAAATTGCTCCACATTCCAAATGACTATCATATATTGAAACAGAATATAATGTAAAATGAGTATATGAGAAAGGGTTAAAGATGTCCCTTGACTTTAGTCGACATTTCTTAAACATGTGTGGATTGCTTGATATATTAGAATGGAAGAATTATGGACTCCTGGGATCTCTAAGGAGCCTTAGATAAAGTATGACTCCACTCTTTGATTGTATGGAAGAGTGAGCCAAGCACCAGAAAAGTTAAATAAATTGCGCAAAGTTATAGAACAGTTTAAAGACAGAGCTGAAGCCCAAGTCCATGTCTTTCACTTCTTAATTTGTTACTTGGAAGAATTACTCTAAAGTCCTATCATCATGAGGTGCAAAATTCTGGGTGGTCCAGAGGTTTACTTGGAAGCCTTTCTGCCAATACCCTTTCTGGAACTGGGAGATGTGCGTAATCTCAGTGACCATGTAAGGGAGAAGCATAGTTATTTATTTTTAAGTTTGCTTGCAGATCTCGAACCAGATAGTAAGTCGTAGCTATGTCTTTAACTGAATATAAGCTCAGTTCTATTTTGAAATATAACTGAATTTCCCCAAAATCCACAAGGGAAGTTGTGAATCAGAATATAAAAAGAATCAATAGGGTGAGTCTTTGAAGGAATAAACATGCAGAGATTTTGGAACCAGATTATTTATTCATTATTTATTCATCGCAAGTCCATTAACTAAAAGGCAGATGTGGAGGCAATCTGATGACTAAGCTCTTGGTGACTTCTGAGGATTAACTTTATCCTTTCACGCTACCATGGAGCTGATGCCAGGAGGGGACTTTAGAGACAGAAGAGTGCGTCATCAAGGCAGTTCAAAGCTTCCTGAAAAAGTCAGAATATTTTAATGCTGTCATTTATCTGGGAGCAGTTTTGGAACTATTCCCATTTTGTCTTCATTTTATTTGTACTTTTTCAGTGATAATGACTTTAACGCTTTCTAAGGGGGTACTGACACTGAACTAGAGGCATATGCAAGTCAAACAAGGCCTTCTTTCTTGGTTCCTCTTCTGATACTTGCAAGGTTCCTCTTTTGATCCTGGGAATGAAGGTTATTTACCCTGCATTTACCTGGCTCTGGCAGAGTGGCTGTCAAGTGTCGGGCTGCTTTTTCTGCAAAGATTTTACTGACAGGTTCATAGAACTGTTTATATTTCAAGAGTCTGAGCAAGCTGTGCATTTTTAGAATCAACAAATTTTTACTGATCACTTACAATTAGTCAGGCGATCTGTATGTGCTTTCATATACTCTCATTTGCATTTTATCTCATTTTTTAAAGTTTTTATTTAAATTCCAGTTAGTTAACACACAGTGCAATATTGGTTTCAAGTGTTTAATCTAGTGATTCAACACCTTCATACAACACCCGATGCTCATCGCAGCAAGTGTACTCCTTATTCTGAAATCTTACAAGCACTGTCTCAGTTTAAAAATAAAGGCATGCTAAATTTTCTCATGTTCACAGAGCCAATAAAGGGCAGAAATGGGATTTGAATGTGGGGCTTTTTGTTCCAAATTGTCTCTCCAATTGTGTGTCAATCTACCTTTAAAAATGAGACGCCAGTAAGACTAATAACTGGTTCGTTTTTTATTCACTTTATTTACTTAAAACAAAAACAAAAACAATTTGCCCATTTCTCGGCGCCCCCCCACCCAATCCCTTCCTCCGGCAACTACCATTCTGTTCTTTGTATCCATGAGGTTTTGTGGGGTTTTTTACATACATGTTTTAGATTCCACATATAAGTTAGCTCATATAATTGTATTTCTTTTGATTTATTTCACTTAGCATAATGCCCTAGAAGTCCATCCATGTCGTTGCAAATGGCAAGATTTCATTCTTTTTATGGTCAAATAATATAAAATATATCATCACTACTTATTTATCCATTTGTCCACTGATGGATACTTAGGTTGTTTCCATACCTTGGCTATTATAAATAATGTTACAATAAACACAGGGGTGCATGTATCTTTTCAAGTTAGTGTTTTTATTTTTCCTTCAGATACATACCCAGAAGTGGAATTGCTGGATCATATGGGAGTTCTATTTTTAATGTTATGAGGAACCTCACCTCCATACCGTTTTCCATAGCGACCGCATCACGTTACATTCCCAAACAGGGCACAGGGGTTCCCTTTTCCCCATACCTTCACCAACACTTGTTATTTTCTGTCCTTTTGAGAGTAGCCTTTCTAACAGGTATAAGGTGATATCTCATTTTGGTTTTGATTTGCATTTCCCTAATGATTTAATGATGAAGAACATCTTATCATGCACCTGTTGGCTATCTGTATGGCAGCTTTATAGACCACTAAATGTGTGCCAAACCTGAAGTCTGCCCCTCAAGCCAACTCCAGGACAAGCAAAGAGGCTTCCTTCCCACAAAGACTCAGGAGCGTCTCTGTGTGGTGTCTTGGTGGTGGTAGCCTGACAAGAATCGTCTCTCTGATTCCCAAGGTCCCGTGGGACCCAGGAATGCAAGTCTCACCGGTCACTAGTGTCAGGCAATCAAGGAGCATGCCCTGGGCAGCAGCTGCAAAAACTGGGGTACTAGACATAAATATCAGGGGACAGATGTGTGTAAAAGTCCTCTCCCGGAGACATTAGCAGCCTGCAGTGTGGCGGAAGGTGAGCTCAAAGACATCACCAGCCCTCTGAGGTCTCCGGAAAGGACTGCAGTCAGACCCCATGCACGTTTAATAAGAAGCCTACCACTGAGCGCACAGTCTTGATGGTAGGGTAACACGCCTTCTTCCCAGAAAAACTAAACTTCTGAGCCTGTTGCTTCTTGCTAGGCTCTGAAGGTGGTAGCCATTGGTTGCAGCTCTGCAGGCACCACCAGCGCAAGCCACACCAGCCAGAGCCAGGCCATGTGTAGAAGTGTCCTCTGGGGGCGCCTGGGTGGCTCAGTCGTTAAGCGTCTGCCTTCGGCTCAGGGCGTGAGTGATCCCGGCTTTATGGGATCGAGCCCCACATCAGGCTCCTCCGCTATGAGCCTGCTTCTTCCTCTCCCACTCCCCCTGCTTGTGTTCCTTCTCTCGCTGGCTGTCTCTATCTCTGTCGAATGAATAAATAAATAAAATCTTTAAAAAAAAAAGAAGAAGAAGGTGTCCTCTGACAGCAACTGCAAAAACTGGGGTGCCAGACAAGGGTATGAGCTCCCTTCTGGTGACACTGATTACTATAGCTCCCTGGGCGCCAGCTCCCCTGGCCTCCAGAGCCCGGCGATCCAGAGCCGTCCCCTAGGCGGCAGCACGGAGATCGTGCAGCACATGCGCGGAGACGCTCCCCTCCAGCGAGACACTGGTGCTCTGGCGCGACGCAAAGGGAGCACGTGAGGATGGCGCTTGGAAGATGGCGCTCGGGCGTCCCTCTCACAGAGGGTTCCAGCAGGCTTCGAGATGTGTGAGTTACATTAGATGTCTGTCCCTCAGGCCTACGCTTTAATAGAAGCAGGTGAGCTTCCTTCACTTTAAGTCTGGGCGCCTTTCGCTGTCTCTGAGCTGGGCTCGAGGTAGGGTGAGTTCAAGTGTGCAAGCCGTTTTAAGAGCCGTTTCTTGGATCGTGAACTTGAGGTCTTGGGATACGAGTCGCACTGGTTTTCAAAATTAGATGTTTTGGGGGTTTCTCCCATGCATGTCTTAAAAGGTGGAGTTCCTGATGTGGAGTTTGAACCCTTGGCTCCTCAGGGAGAAGCTCAGGGTTTTGAGTTCCCTCCTGGTCGTGGGTTGCCCTGTTGGGGGAGTGGGGGGGCCTTATAGTTAAATTGTGTCCCAGCCTCTCCTAACTGCTTCAGCCTTGTTTTTTTCTAGTTCGCTCTATGTGCAGTTGTCACTCAGCCAGCGATCAGGTGGTTTTTGTTGATGTTTGTTTTTAAGATTTTATTTGTTTGTTTGTTTATTTATTTAGGAGAGAGTGTGAGAGCATAAGCAGGGGGAGTGGCTGAGGGAGAGGGAGAAGCAGACTCCCGGCTGAGCAGGGGGCCTAGGGGTCTCAATCCCAGGAACCCGGGATCATGACCCCAGCAGAGCTCAGATGCTTAACCTACTGAGCCACCCAGGCGCCCCCAGCCTTCAGCTGTTTTTAAGAGGGAGTTGTTCCACGTGCAAATATGGAGTCAGTGTGCCCCTGGGAGGAGGTGAGTTTAGGATCTTCCTAAATTGCCAGCTTAAACTAGAACCAGATTATGGGGTTTTATGACATTTTAGTCTCATCTTTCAGAAATTTTGTAAACAAACTCTCATCACAATTACCAGTGACAGACCAGTTCACGTGACAGTGTTGATGCCAAACGCCAACTATCCCAATTGAATGGAGAGAAGGAAATTAATTGAATATTTGTGGGATGAATCAACATTTCTATCATTCTTTCATATGCCTCATAATGTTATTTCCCTCTCCTCTTTTCTTTTTTTTTTTTTTTTTAAGATTTTTTATTTATTTATTTGACAGAGAGAGAGAGACAGCCAGCGAGAGAGGGAACACAAGCAGGGGGGAGTGGGAGAAGAAGAAGCAGGCTCCCAGCAGAAGAGCCCGATGTGGGACTCGATCCCAGAACGCTGGGATCACGCCCTGAGCCAAAGGCAGACGCTTAACGACTGAGCCACCCAGGCGCCCCCCCTCTCCTCTTTTCTAACAAAAATAACACACAATTCATATTTCACACTAATATGGAGTTTCCCCCAGGTGTCTTTTATATCAAAACTTGGACACCTTTGCATGAAGGAAATGCCTAAATCAAGATATAGATATAAACTGAGGTTATCCTAGAGAAACGAGGTTGTGTGACCAGAGCAATAAGGGATTTTGCCTTTCCCTGATCTGGGTTAGAATTTTAGTCTATAACTCTGCCTGGCATTCTTAGTCAACTTTCATGATTCCATCCTCTCCACTGTAATGAAAGCTCCTTAACGTCAGATATTACATCTTATAAGTCTTAGCATTTCTTTTCTAATTCTTTGAATGCATAGTTCATGACACTTGTAAGGGTATAAATATATATTAGTTACGGGGTTATCTACAAATGACAATTTACTACATACCATGTATAAGTTAAATTTTTGAGGTACAATTTTGGCCAAATAAATAAGAAAAGAGGGATGCCTGGGCGGCTCAATTGGTTAAACATCCGACTCTTGATTTTGGCAGAAGTCGTGATCCCAGGACCATGAGGTCAAGCCCCGCCCGAATCGGGCTCTGTGCTGGGTGTGGAGCCTACTTAAGATTCTTTCTTTTTCCCTCTGCTCCTCCTACCCTCCCCCCCCCAAAAAAAAAGTCAAGAAAAGAAATCAAGGTTAAAGTGTGTCAGATTATAAGGGAATAAACTGTGAAGCGTCAACAAATAGCCCCATGCAACAAATAACACATTCCTTGAAACTAAATCTACCTTAAATTAACATCATTTTACAATCATGCTGGACCAAAAAGACATTTCCAAAAGTGAGAATTATGTTGCAAAGTGATAAAATATGAGGGTCAGAGATGAATCACATTTACCCAAATGGGTAAACCATATTGAAATATTCCAACTAGTTCTATTTCAGAATATTAAACTGAGGCATAAAAAAATGTTTGCTTACCCAAAGCTATTGAGTATGATGAGTGCAAATCAAAGAAAGCTGGGTCTCCATGGAACACTACATCAAAAACTAATGAAGTACTGTATGGTGACTAACATAACATAATAATAATAAAAAAGGTAAGTGATTAAAAAAAAAAAAGAAAGCTGCATCTCTAGAGCTAATCCTGATAACTCCTTTTCTCATATGAGTTTCTGACAAATGGAAAGGAAGGTGAAAAGGAGAGAAAAAAGAGGAGGGGCAAATGGAGAATGTTTTGTTTTGTTTTTTAACCAGTAGGAGCCCGACCAAATCACTGACTCACATTTTCTCCATTTTAGCACAATAATCTTTTCATACGTGTGCATGATTTTCTTTTTTCTTCAAAATTTTGTTTAAATTCTAGTTAGTTAACATCCAGCGCAATATTGGTTTCTGGAGTAGAATTCAGTGATTCATCACCTACACACAACACCCAGTGCTTAACACGACAAGTGCCCCCTTTAATACCCATCACCCATCCAGCCCATCTCGCATCCCCCTCCCTCCATCAGCCCTTGGTTTGTTCTCTGTCTTTAAGAGTCTCTTCTGGTTTGCTTCCCTCTCTCTCCCCTACCTCCCAAATGTTCATCTGTTTCATTTCTTAAGTTCCACATATGAGTTAAATCATATGATAATTATCTTTCTCTTATTGACTGATTTCACTTAGCATAATACACTCTAGCTCCAGCCATGTCATTGTGAATGGCAAGATTTCATTTTTGATGGCTGAGTCACATTCCATTGTGTATATATACCACATCTTCTTTATCCATTCCTCAGTGGATGGACATTTGGGCTCTCTCCATAGTTTGGCTATTGTTGGTAATGCTGTGCATGATTTTCTTTTTCAGTGTGTGCCATAACTGCAGTGTTTACTTCAGCTGTGTGCTGTGGAAGTGAAAGTATATAAATTAAGTAGCAACTTCAAAGGTGTATTTCATTTGAGTCATTTAGAATTATTTCTTTGTTTCCACAGAATAGGTGTTACTATTCGAAAGGAGAGGAAAACATTGCAACCTTAAGGTTATTCATTAAGGGATAGTCATTCAAGGACAAACAGTATCTGACTTATTTTCCAAGTGATGTGGCTGTTTCCAAATGACACTAAACAACTTTTTGAAAAAGGAAAAAAAATCAGCCAATGTTTTTTTTTTCTCTATAAATGCAATAAACCAAATAGTGTATTTTTGTTTCCTCAAAGATTTATTTTTAGTTGAGTTGTGTGATTGGTTAGTCAGAGTGTAGCAAAAATTTTAAATTCTGACTTGCATACCTTGCTTCTTTGAAATTACTTCTTTTATGGAATCTTTTCCATGGGTGACAATTTAATCTGTGACAAATCCATAACAGAGCAATCTAAAAATAAAACTGAGATGGTGCTTTCACTTGAGAGTTTAAAAAGTTATACAAATAGGGAATTTCTTAATTTACTTACCATAGTGTCAGCAGCTCCACTGACCCACCCTATTTATTTGTTTGTTTGTATCCTTAGGGCATAGCACAGCATTCAGCACATAGTAAATGCTTAATCTGTCTTTGTTGACATGAAGACTTTTTCAGAGTATTCATTTACACATTATAGACATTAGACCTTAAGGACATAACTTCTTGAATATTTTATTGTGGAACAGTTTATTGGTTGAAGATATAGGTAGGATTTTGGTAAGGAAAATTACCTTCCCAAGGATTCTTATTAACCTAGCAATTACATATACAGACGTACCTCAGAAATATTGTGGGTTTGGTTCCAGACCACTGCAGTAAAGTGAGACAAATAAATTTTTCGGTTTCCCAGTGCATGTAAAAGTTACACTTAGACTATACTGTAATCTATTAAGTGTGCAATGTCATTATGTCTTAAAAAACAATGTACATAATTTAATTAAAAATACTTTATTCCTAAAAAATGCTATCATCCAAGCTTCCAGCGAGTTGTAATCTTTTTGTTGGTGGAGGGTCTTGCCTTGATGTTGATGACAGCTTACTGGATAGGGTGGTGGCTGTTGAAGGTTGGGGCGGCAGTGGCAATTTCTTAAAATAAGACAACGAAGTTTGCTGCATCAATTAACTCTTTCACAAACGATTTTTCGGTAGTAACGCCGTATGATAGCATCTTACCTACAGTACAACTTCCTTCAAAATTGAAGTCAGTCTTCTCAAACTCTGCTGCCACTTTATCAAGTAAGTTCATGTAATTTTCCGAATCCTTTATTGTCATTTCAACAATCATCACAACATCTTTACCAGGAGTAGATTTCATATTAAGAAATCACATTCTTTGCTCATCACAAGAAGCAAGTCCTCATCTGTTCAAGTTTTATCATGAGATAATAACAGTGCAGTCACACCTAATTCTAGCTCTCTTGCTTTTTCCACCACATCTGCAGTTACTTCTTCTACTGATGTCTTAAACCCCTCAAAGTCGTCTGTGAGGGTTGGAATCAGCTTCTTCCACACTCCGATTGATGTTGATATTTGGACCTCTTTCCATGAATCATGAATGTTCATAAAGGCACCTAGAATGGTGAAACTTATCCAGAAGGTTTTCAATTTATTTTGCCCAGATCCATCAAAGGAATCACTATCTATGGCAACTATACTTCTTGAAATGTATTTTTTAAATAAAAGACTTGAAAGTCAAAATGAGTCCTTGACACATGGGCTGCAGAATGGATGCTGTGTTAGCAGGCATGAAAGCAACATTAATCTCCTTGTCCATCTCTGTTAGAGCTCTTGGGTGACCAGGCATATTGTCAATGATCAGTCATATTTTGAAAGAAATTGTTTTTCTGAGAAGTAGATCTCAACAGTGGGCTTAAAATCTTCTGCAACTTCCTCACCTCTCTCAGCCTTCAAAGAATTAAAGAGAGTTAGGGCCTTGCTCTGCATTCCCATTAGTTTAAGGGATTGCAGAGGCTGATTTGATCTTCTACCCAGACCACTCCAACTTTCTCCATATCAGCAATAAGGCTGTTTTGCTTTCTTATCATTTCTGTGTTCACTGGAGTAGCACTTCTAATTTTTTCCAAGAACATTTCCTTTGCATTCACAACTTGGTTAACTGTTTGACACAACAGGCCTAGCTTGTAGCCTATCTCAGCTTTCAACATACCTTCTTCTCTTCACTAAGTTTAATCATTTCTAGCTTTTTGATTTAAAGTGAGAGACTTGAGACTCTTCCTTTTACTTGAACATATAGAGGCCATTGTAGGGTTATTAACTGTCCTAATTTTAATATTGTGTGTCCCAGGGAATAGGGAGGCCCCAGGAAAGGGAAAAGAGATGGGAGAATGGCTAGTTGGTGGAGCACTGAGAACACACACATTTATCAAGTTCACTGTCTTATATGGGCATGGTTTGCAGTGCCCCAAAACAATTACACTAATAATGTCAAAGATCACTGATCACAGTTCACCATAACAAATATAACAATAATGAAAAAGTTTGAAATACTTCAAGAATTACCAAAATGTGACACAGAGACACCAAGTAAGTGATTTTGATGAGCACTGAGTAGTATATGAAATTGCTAAATCACTATATTGTACACCTAAAACTGATATAACAGGGATTTCTTAGTTATGACACCAAAAGTACGAACCATAAATGAAAAAATAATAAATGCATTTAATCAAAATTAAGAACTTCTCCTTTTCAAAAGACATTGTTAAGAGAATGAAAAGATAAGCCATAAACTGGGAGAACATATTTGCAAATCACATATCTAAGAACTTGTATGTATGTAGAATATGTTTGAAAAAAATCTCAAAACTCAATAAGACAAAAAAAACCAATACAAAATGGATAAAAGATTTATTTTTTTATTTTATTTTTTAAAGATTGTTATTTATTTATTGGAGAGAGAGAGAGAGATAGAGCAGGAACAGGGAGGAAAGGGAGAAGCAGGCTCCCCACTGAGCAGGAAGCCCAATGTAGGACTCAATACCAGGACCTTCGGATCATGACCTGAGCCCAAGGCAGGGGCTTAACCCACTGAGCCACCCAGGTGCCCCTGGATAAAAGATTTAAATAGATACTTCCTCAGAGAAGATATGCAAATCTCAAATAAACAGAAGAATAAAGCTCCATATCATTAGCCATTAGGGAAGTGATAAACAAAACCACAATGAGATACTACTGTATACCTGCTAGAAGGTTTAAAATGTAAAAGACTGACCATCCCAAGTGCAGGCTAGGATGTAGAGCAACTGGAAATCGCATAGGCTGCTGCTGGGGATGTAAAACGATACAGCCATTTTGGAAAACACTCCGGTAGACTCACAATGTCAGTTATACTTACCATAAGACCCAGCCATCTCATTCGTAGGTATTTATACAAGCATAATGAAATTCTGTGTTCTCACAAAAATCTGTGCACAAATATTTATAGTGGCTTTATTTATAATTGCTCCAAATTGGGAACCACCCAAATGTCCTTCAGCTGGGGAATGCATAAACAAATCTGGTACATCCATACAAAGACATAAAATTACTACTCAGTAATGTATGAACTACACACAACATGGATGATTCTTATATACAGTCTACTAAGTGAAAGAATCCAGAATCAAAAGGCTACATTCTGTGATTTCATTTTTATGATAGTCTTGAAAAGGCAAAACTATAAGGAGATAAAACAGGTAGTTGTTTGCAAGGGACTAGGGCCTGGTGGAGGGGTTGACTACAGAGGGTCAGAGGGGAGTTCTTTAGAGTGAAGGAACTGTTTCATGTTTCAGTTGTGGCAGTGGTTACATGATAGTGTGTTTGTCAAAAACTGCAGAATTATACATTATGAAATGGTAAATTTTACTGTAGATAAATTATACCTTAATTTTTTAAGTGTCAAAATAAAGAACAACTGTTTAAAAAAAAAAGCCTGTGTATAATGACCAGTTGCTTCTCTGATGAACGTAATTCTTAATATTCATGAATATCACCCCATGTTGATTCAGCTCCTATTGGATTCCAGCTCAGCACTCAGTAATGCCCTGGATGACAGCTCTGCCCTGTGTTGACTCATTTGTACTTGAACATCTAATCCCTCCATTCTGGGCCTCACTTGAGACACTTCGAGGATAAAGTGAAGGGTGTGTCATATTTAACCTGGAAAGTTCAACGGCCAAAGCAAGGACAAACAGTGTTCCATCATTTTGGGAGTGACTTACATCCCACACAAAGAACTTCCCCACAGATCAGTACTAGGAGACACTGGAATGGTTGCAGAGGAAACTCTAAGCACTTTCCCTAAGGAAAGAATATGGTCATCTGACTCTCATGAATTTTTTCATGCGTCACATACTTACTGAGGGATCTCCAGAACACAAGGCACAAGCAAGGTTTCAGGCACACTGGTATGAAGGCAGAGTAAAATTGTGTCTTCCATAGGGTACCTGTGTGGCTCAGTCAGTTAAGTGCCTGACTCTTGATCTCAACTCAGGTCTTGAGTTCAAGCCCAACATTGGGTGTAGAGGTTACTAAAAGAAATAAACTTAAAAAACATTCTGTCTTCCATAAAAAGAAGGAAGCTATGATATACAATCATGAAAATAAATCCACATGTAGCTAGCTCAAATTTTAACTTTGGAAGTGCTGAGTCAACATAGCTATCATTTGCACACATTTATCTCTTCCAACAGAATAAAATGCTGCAAATATTTTAAAATATGTATGTATTTAGAAAGTAAAGATGGAGCATGATTCAAAACATTAGTGACTCAGGTCTGTGAGATACGAAGGGCTCTAAGAGCCAGGCCAACAAACTGATTAGATGTGGAAATATATATTTAATCCTTTTCATAAGACCATCTATTTACTTTAATTGACTCCTAATTAGGGAATATATAGTAATTAATACAATTTAGCTTATAGTTACAGTTACTTTTAAGTCACAGCTTACAATTACAGTGCAGTTACTCCTACTTTCCTAGAAATTATGTAGAGGAAAATTCATATACTGACTTACAAAGATAAGACTTTGAGATTAAAATGTTCCGTGCTATGCAGTGTTTCATAACAAAGCTAGTTTATTTAATACATTCTCTTGGAAACTTTTTAACATCCTGTTGAAATTACACTTTACATAAACATAAATCATTTGGTTAAGTCAATTAATGTAGACTATAAAGCAAACAAGAGTCCTAAACTACCGTTTATGGGCACGCTTTTCTGTTTATGACTATAATTCTCAAAGCACAAATTTGTATAGCCATCCCTTCAGGAATCTGGAAACGTTCTGGCATCTGCTATAAGGAATGTAGTATCCATGTTCACTGCAAAGGTGTGAGCTGAGTTCTAACATTGCAAAGCAGCCCAGACAATTTAGTCTCAGTCAGCACACACTTCAATGGCTGCCAGTGGGGACACCATTGTTTTTCTCCTTCCACTTTTCTCCTGCAAACACTCAGGCTCCTGTTGATGCCTAGGAGGCACAGAGTAATTCATTGAGTAACCTTAAGGTTCTCAATCTGTGGCTAACAAATAGCTTTAGAGGTCAGTGTTCATGGAAGGATAAGGTAGACAAGGTCGGCAAAGGAGGAAGGGAATTATTATGTGGCAGGCATGATTCTAAGGTGATTTGATGCACTGTTTGTCACAATAAACCATAGAAATAGGTAATAATACCTTCAAGTCCTATGTGAGCAGTCAGATTTAGGTACAGTCTCTATGGTGTTCCTTGAAGGATGTCTGCAGGAACGAGGAAGTCCCGCTCCCCGGTGCTCCTGTAAGCCTTTTCAGCTGCTTCCCTTAAATCCCTGAGACTCCCCTTGTCTCCAGCAGGTTCAGGCAGCATTCTGCGGTGTTGCCCACTTAGGATAGGACATACATATTAGTGTGACCTAGGATGCTTGTAAAAGATAAAATTTCCTGTGCCCTACTTGTGTTTGCCAATTGCTAGGATTTGGAATTTGGGAGTGAGAATTTACTTTCCCTTTATCATAAATTATCTGTATTTTTGGTAACATTTTATTCACGTGATTTAAATAATCATGACTGATAATAATAAAATATAATGAATCATTTTTCTGTCATATGGTTATCCTAAAAATTTCATTGGTTTTCTGTGAAAAAAGATCAATAAATGCATGGCTATTTTTCTTTATTAATTAATATATTGTTATAAGATTATACATTTCAATAACATGCAAAAATATTCTGTACTTGGTATAAACTTTGGGAACAAGGAAATATTAAAATATGGGAATATTCATATGAAACGAATATATGAAAATCATTAAAAATGGAAAGATAACACCATAAATATTAAATATTTTTAAATGGCCTTAAAATGAAATTTTAAAACATACAAAGCATTCTTTGCCATGATAGTCTTTTGTTTTGTTTTGTTTTGTTTTGACAGATATTCTGAATGTAGAAAATGTTCTTTCATTTTCATTGAATTGTTAAGAAGTCATTCAAAGGCTTTTTCAAGTTGGGCTTTAGGGTACATATGCTTTATGTAAGCTATTTTCTTCTTATACAAGGAAAATACTTTGCTTGCTCTGATTGTATTTGTTCGTTTCTGGTTGAAATTTGTATTACTTCCATTAATCTATATTCACCTATAACATATATTCAAATACCAGAAAATGCCAGGGAATATATATTATTGAGTAGCATACAAATGACAAACTAGCTGGATCTCCTAAGCAAGATTTATAGCAATACAGTGAATTACGTGTCAGAAAGGACTAATTTTGCTTCTAAAACTTACTTCTTGAGATACCCTTCATAAAATTTGTACAAAGTGTATTTCACATAAACACTTGTTAATATTTATATTAATTGCAAGAATGACTCATGTTAGCAGCAGACAGGACCATGAATTCAGACTCTAAATATGGCAACAGCTGTAAGCAATACTGGCTGATGGGATCCTAACTACTAGCTGGTTCCCTCCTACCTTCTCTAGTCATGGTTGATGTGGGAAACAAAGGCAGAAGAAAAATTATTAAATTTCCTTACTACTTACAGCCCACTGATGAGTCCTTGAAACAGGCAGAGTGACATTCCTCTAGGAACTCAGCTGCCTCGATGTTAATATTTTAAGGGCAAAAGGCAATCTTAGCCCAAACCCCAGGATCCTGCAAGTCTACTTTAACATATAAAAATTCCTTTGGAAACTTCCTTCATCTCTAACCCCCCAAGATACATGTTGGCAATCATCCTGCATGCATATGACCCACCGATATACATCTAAAGAGTCTCATGACTGAGTTTTTACTCAACAGTAATAAATGATCTTTTTCCAACAATAGCTAGCCCCCTCAGGATCCAGGAAACCTTGTTTCCAAAATACCTGGGAGGCTTACACTAACCATCTTCCAACTTGAAAGTGTATAATGCGCCACTCCTCATGACCCCAGTGCAGCTCTTTCTGCCCACGGTCCTGTCCCCGCACTTTAATAAAACCACCTTTTTGCACCAACGATGTCTCAAGAATTCTTTCTTGGCCATTGGCTTCAAACACTGACATCTTTCCTACATGACTGGTTCCTAGAATTGTTGACCTTGACTTTCCTGCTCTGAACATCAGTGTTTTCTGCTCATTTGACTTGATTCAGTGGATTCCTTTAAACCAGGATAGACTTTATGTGCATTGTTAAGCTTTAAATCTTGCAAAAGAATGATAATGCCTTTTTCTATGCTCCTGATTTTTTAAAATGATTTTTTCTCTGATTTGGGAAAAACATTCACATTTCCTGAGAAACATCAGGAAGGAATTCTCACATGGAAACACTATGCCTCATGTCAGAGATTTCAACAGATTGAGGCAATACCTGAGAGTCTGCATTTTTACCGAACTTCCCAGGTGATTCTTACAATCACCAAAGTTTATGAACTACTGGATTGCCTTTTACAGGTGTTGTTCATTAAAATATAAATATCTCCAAGTGGAGTAGTAAAAAAATTATTATAAATCACTATCGCCTTAATGAGAATATATTGCATACTAGCTCTACTTTAAGGCAGAAAACTGAAAGATTTGAAAGGAACTGGGTTTCTAACAGAGGTTTTGGGGAAGAAAGGGTAATTATGAGACCAGGTGTAGATGAGCATTTTTTTCCCGAGCATTCTGACCACCTATGGAGAGAACAAAGCACAGTCAATAAGAGGGAAGAAGTAGAGAGGAAGATTATCCAAAACAGTGATTTTTAGATGAGTTTAAGCTACCTCACCATTTTGCCTAAGCATTTTCTACTAAAACTGAGAGGTTAGGAAAGGAAGGAAGTTAAATGTCTGGGATTGTAATTGCCTGCTGGCAGGTGGGTACATCAGGGAGCACCAGTGGGTGTAAAGCTCTAGCAGTCTGGGTTACTGGACAGCTGGTTTGGCGGGAGGAGTATAACACAATGTGATCATCAGCCTCAAAGTTAGGATGCTAAGTTAGGGGGTTGTATTGGACAGGTGACTACTTAAAGGAAAGCAAGGTAAGCTTTTTAGTGAAAAAGTACTGGAGAATCCAGAAAAGTTGCTGTTGGGTTAGGCACATTCAGTCAGAGCAGCATGTTTTGAATCCAAAAGATCCTTTTATTTTATTTTATTTTTTTATTTTTTCTCTTCTTTTCTCTCCTCTTCTCCTCTCCTCCCCTCTCCTCCCCTCCCCTTTTCTTTTCTTTTCTTTTCTTTTCTTTTCTTTTCTTTTCTTTTCTTTTCTTTTCTTTTCATTATGTTCAATTAGCCAGCATATAGTACATCATTAGTTTTTGATGTAGTGTTCAACAATCCTTAGTTGCGTATTACCCCCACTGCTCATCACCACACATGCCCTCCTTAATCTTAGAAGGTGTTTCAAATTCTTTTTTTTTTTTCTTGCAGCAAATGGATCTGTGCACAGGTGTTCCCAATAATACTAGGGAATTGCTTATTCTGAACAAGGGCTAACAATGACAAAATGGATTGTATGCTGAAGGACTTGGTAATTTAGCCTTGACACCAAAATGTGGCCCATGGACTGGCAGCATCAGCATCACCTGGGAGCTTGTTACATAGGCAGAATCTCAAGACCTATCCCAGGTACACTGACTCAGAATCTGCATTTTAACAGAATACCCAGGTGATTGCATATTCATTAATTTTGAGAAACACTGGAGTAGGACGGGAGGTCTCAACCACAGCATGTTTCAGAATTAGCTGGAAGGTGAGTTCAAGCAGAGGGGGCTGGGTCCCATTTCTAGGGTTTCTGATCCAATCAGTCTAGGATAGAGCCCAAGAATTTGCATTTCTAACAGTTCCTCTAAAAGTTGATGCTGATGTTGCTGGTTCACTTGCCAAATTTTAGGAACCACAGTTTAAGTAATACCAACTCTGTTATATAGCCCTCTAGCTTCCATATTTCTTTGTCTTCTAAAAATTTTTCTCTTAAGGAAAAAATAACTCTGTTTCAGTTCCTTGGTTCTCATATTTTTTATTTCATGCTCTATAATATGCTGGCTGTAACTGCCTCTTGGTAATGTTTCTTTCAATTTATAACTGAGATTTTGTTATAACATAAAGACAAGCCTCAGGATGGATGTCCCACCTACAGACACTTCTTATAAGGAGATCTCATCCATCCTAGGTGATTCTTTAACCACTGAATTCTATGCCTGATTTTATATGGCTCTCCTAGCTGTAGTTGATTGGACTAGGGTAGGTCATGAGACTTGTGGACAGCCAAGCTATATATTGGAAAGCTGCTAATGGAAACATACTGTAAGAAAATCTCTTTCCAAATAATAAAAATGGTGACTAATTGGATTTATTAAATTCTTTCACTTGGAAATTTAAATTGGCTGTATAAGGAGAGAATTTTATAGGATTCAGAAGGACAAGTCAAAAGATACATTGAGACTTCGGTGCTTGCAGAGTCAAGAAGGCAATGATTTTTCTTAAGAGCAGAATTTGTGAAGAAGGGGCTAGGCTAGGGATAGGCTAGGGATAGAGTTTTGGAGATTTGGTTCATATTTACAGACTTCAAATACTGAGATATAGAGGTGACTGACAGTGATACTTACTTAAACATGTACACAAATATAAGCTCTATTATCTGTTTAAGAATTAAATTTGAAAATTGTTCTGTCTGTCCTGATCTTAATTTTATGCATGGTTTGACAAATCTCACTATGGTAGGGGCAGATTCTTAACATTATAGAATTACCCAGCTAATATATATAGCTGGGGCTTTGGTGAAGAGAACATTCTAGTGGTTACTAGTGGTCTTAGTCAAATACTTGTAATAGCCCTCTACTTTCTGGACAGTAGGTTGGATTGTACTTTCTGACTCCCTCTTAAGTAAGTGGTAGGTTAGTCAGGATCCTAGGAGAAAAAAATGGCACAGACAGAATAATTGAGAAAATTTTAATAAAAATATTACTGTTAGGTTGTGTCAGAGTTTACAGAAACCAATAAATGATAAGGCAGAACCGTAGAGCCAGAAACAGGAGAGATCTGTTATCCCTAGGGCTGAAGGGATAAGGGAGGGAATAGTTATCTGGTTTCAGGACCTAAACAGGGTAGCTGAACAGAGAGGGCTGCCTGACTGGAAAGTGGGCATTCTGTGGAAGAACACGGTCTATCCACAACGACCGCAGAGGGAAGGACATAGGAGAAAAAAATAATTCAACTCATTCTCCTGCCTTCCAATTACTGGTCCTCCCAGTGTTTGAGCTCAATTGGAAGTCCTAGGATAAGAAGGTAGCCTTCCACATGTTAGAACTGTGCAGAATATATCTAGAGAAGATATTTAGCACAGGTGTAGTAATGTAGATAGCTCTCCATAATGACTCCTGAGAAAAAGTAATATATATCACTTCTGGGACAGAGAACTTAACTCTTGGTCCAAGACCCTTCAGAACTCAGAGATATGTCAGATTGTAGTTCCTTTGTCAGTCTGGGTTGTTGAATAATGACACCTAGAACAGAGTTTCCAGTTAAATCTTGATGGGCATATACTATGAATGGGCATATAATATGATGGGCATATATTATGAATAAAAAATTAACCATCTAAAGTCACTAGGATTATGGGATCATGTGTTATCACAACAAAACCTATATTACCAGTACAGATGTTGTTACCAATAACTGGTGTGGTGTTATAACCAAATAACCACAGTATCTGTCATTACTTAGGAGACATATAATGGAAAGTAAGGGAACTGGTATGTGAAACTGGAAGGATGGTGATTCCTATTATTTAGTGATTAAATATGTGGTAAAACCATAATCTATATTCACCTAATAGGCAGATAATGTATTAAGTGAAGTTGTAACTTTAGGGAATAAAGTTGTAAAACAGAAAAGTGAAAGCGTGTGTGGAATTGCTATATTTGACAGAGAGGGAGGAGAAGAAAAAGAAGAGATAGAAATTAGATAAAGAGAGATACTGAGAGAAATGGGAGAGAGAGAGAGGGAGAGAGAGAGAGAAAATAACCAACTTGCAAGCGATAATTAAAGAGAATAGTTAAGAATTCTAGCCACAGAGTTTTGTAAGAGGCAGCTAATTCTCATCCAAACTGGTGAAAAGTAAAACTGAGACAACTTTTGACAAATAAAGGCCAATTAGAATTCATTCTGTGGCAAGTTTCAAATTTAAAATGTGGCTGCCACCTCCATTGTAAAATCTGAGTGGATTAAAAAATCTTATAGCAATCTTATAGTCCAAATAAGGCTACAGTATCCAGGAGGCATATTCATTTGAACAAAATGACTGAGAGAAAATGTGACTCTCCAACCAATATCTGAAAGGATCAAGTATCTTGTAATTAAGGCAGGAGAAAAAAGAGGGTTGGAGGTGCTACAGTAACAAAAAGGATAATAAATCTAAGAAAGGATGACTAAAAAATGATGGTACATATGGAGCTGACTTAAATAGGGAAAAAGTCTACAAAGTTTTAAGGAGAGTTATATTGCCAAATAAGCCATAAGCTTTGACTAAAAATTCTGTGACAATTGTGCGATAGTTGCTATTCTGTCCTTGTTTCACCATTGAATATTGGGTTGACATTTGTAGATAACTTTTTAGTCCATTGGTCTACAGATCAAGAGGAGCTAGACCCACTGACATAAAAGAGATGCTGAGTTTGACTTTGATGCCAAGCCCGGATGGGTTGTGGAATTGATTCCCTGGCGGGAGAGGATACATATTTCTTTTCTGAAGGAGGGAGAGGATGTGAGTATTTGGTAGACAGCATGTTGGACTGTAGTATTCATTAGTGCTATTTAGCAAAAGTATTTTTGTTTCTTTTCCTTCTAGGCATTCATTAACTTCTCAGGACTGGTCATCCCGACCCTGTAACTGGATGGAGCCATGTGACTAGTTTTGGCCAGTCAGTTGTGAGGGGAAAATGAGGCACGAATATTTCTGGCTGGCACAAGATTCTCTAAAGGTCTTTATCTATGTCACTGGGACCAGCAATTTTCCAGAGAATGGGCCGTTTAATCTGGATCTAGAGTAAGAACAATCCAGAACAGAGAACCACCTTAATTCACAACAGACAGGTAATATGAATGAGAAATTATCCTATAATATTTTAATTCTCTTAGATTTGGGAAATAGTCTGGCACTGCAGCATTTTTTTTTTCCTGACTGATATAAAAATAGATGATTCTTGTGGGGAAGTAAGATTGGAGTAGAATGTCCTTTCTGAAAAAAAATTGCTTTTCCTCATCATAGATTTAAGGTTGAGCAAGGAATTTACAGATTATGACTCTTCATAGATTATATAAATATTTTTTTCAGACAATGGCACCATAGAGTTAAAATTAGCTGTTTCCATTCCTAGGTGAATGTGGGATGGAGAGAATTCTTTAATTTTGTGAACAAAGTTGTTTATAAAATTGACCTTATAAAGCTGCTTACAGCTGACAATAGCTCTTATATTTCACTTTTACATTTTAAATGAATATATTACTAGGTGAAATACTGTTGATTTGCATCTGAAATTTCTTTTAATGATGCTTCCCATTTCAAGGTATGGTACAATCAACATGGACACTTACATGGGAATCCACACTGAATGAATATGCCTTGAGCTGTTTGCCTATTTATTTTGTAGTAGCTCTATCCAAGAGATGTTCATCCACATAGAGACAAAATGAAAGGGCGTCTCAAGGTTAGAGCATTCATCCTCCTTAGCTAGAGTACAGATGAAATAGATTTCTATCCTATATGAGTGCTCTCTGAAAGCATTATTGTTGCTTCATCTCTATTTATGAGAACTTTAAAAGGCAAGTTCTGGAAAGAAAATGTCTTTCTTTACATTGGCTTTAAGACTCAAAGACTTGGAATTCAGAACAGAATGAAAAGCATTTCAAATACTGTATCTACTGGCATGGGGAGGAAAAAAATATTTTATTCCCCCATGAATTGTCATAGAAGGAAATGAAACTTGCTGGAAACTTATCTGCTATAAAACTATGACAGAAAAGAAAAAAGAATACTTCTATTTTTCTGAACTTTATTATTGTAATTCTTCCACGAATTCTGTTAAACTGAGATCCCTGCAGAAATGGCATAATTGGGCGATATATTTGTGGAGTAGGTGGTATAAATTTATAGACATTATTATGGTTAGTGTTGTGAAATAATTTAGTTGTTGCCTTTCTCTTATTTTCTTCTTTCAGTGTATCTTAGCACAAAATGAACTCTTTAAAACCTGTGCAACCCGGGGAAATGAATATAATATGACTGGGAATTTTGAAATGAAATTTGTAAGAGATCAGCCCTAGTATATCCAAACATTGATCCTCTTAGTGTTTTCTGGTGTGACAATTAGAGGTATTAAGAGTTCTAATATTATTTGATAGACATTTTCATGTTTGGAATAGTAAATATGGTTAAATGTTGCAAGTTAATGCCTCTCATATTCATTAACATTAAATATTTGTGAAGGATTATTATCTTGAATTTCTAATAGAGAACATAAAGAAAAGTATTTTTGTGCTAACATTTTTCAACATTAGGCACTTAACGATTTCATAGTGTCAGTGGATAAAATAATACTAATTTAAAAACCATGAGAGACTCTTAACTATAGGAAATAAACTGAAGTTTGCTGGAGGGGAGGTGGGTGGGGAATGGGGTAACTGGGTGATGGGCATTAAGGAAGGCACTTGATGCAATGAGCACTGAGTGTTATACATAACAGATGAATTATTGAACACTACATCTGAAACTAATAATGTACTATATGTTGGCTAATTGAATTCAAATTTTAAAACCGGAAATAGGTAGAAGTATTAAATACATGTATAAATACTGAACTAAAGGAAGATGCATAATCTTCGTAAAAATTTAAAGGCAAAGTTCAAATAACGGATATAGTATGATCCAATTCTTGTAAAAGTAATGTAATCCCTATATATTACATATTCTGCATTATATATATACACACACGTTATATATTATATACAAATCCATATAGCTATAGATGATATATGTTTGTATGTATAGGGATCAAGTAATGGTTATCCAGGTGTGTGTACAGATTCTTCATTTTTTTATATGTTCCCCTTATGTTTTTGCTTGTCACTGAAAGCATGTAATGCTTTTGTAATTTAAAAAAGTAATAAAGAAAATATAAACAATGATAAAACAGAGAGCAAGTGAAAAGATCAGGTATGGCCTACTATGTTTGTGTTTGATAAGGTGTACCTGCTTTTTTTCCTTTTATTCTCACTGAGTATAATTAAAATCATTACTTGTGATATCAACCCAAATACAATTCTCTGAATTACAGTTTTAATTCATTATTATTCAAAATGAATTTACTAAATAAAGTTCCATGCATATTTTTTTTGCAGTTTAAATAATTTATTTATTTTTTTAAATGTTTTTTTATTATATTATGTTTGTCACCATACAGTACATCCCTGGTTTTTGATGTAAAGTTTGATGATTCATTAGTTGCGTATAACACCCAGTGCACCATGCAATACATGCCCTCCTTACTACCCATCACCAGACTATCCCATTCCCCCACCCCCCTCCCCTCTGAAGCCCTCATTTTGTTTCTCAGAGTCCATAGTCTCTCATGCTTCATTCCCCCTTCTGATTACCCCCCACTTTCTTTATCCCTTTCTTCCCCTACCGATCTTCCTAGTTCTTCAAATGCCCAGTTATCAGCAGGGGGCCTGCTTCTCCCTCTCCCTCTGCTACTCCCCCTGCTTGTGCTCTCTCTCTATCAAAGTAAATAAAATCTTTAAAAAAAATGCCCAGTTATACGGAGAATATATTATCTTTGCCCCATTAAGCTTTAGTAAAATTTTTTATTTAACTTAGCCTTTCTGTAAACCATGAACAATTTTCATTTTTGCCCTTTGGAAGAACAATTTGTGTTATGAATATTTTGGAAAGTATTTCAGCTGTTTAGAAAACAATAATGGATTTTCCTCAGTAATTTTGCTTTTTGGAGTTTAATCATGCTCTAAAGCACACTTAATTTGTGGATTAGAGCTTTTTGAACAACACAATTACCAATACAATTACAGAGTGCTATAGAAATTATTTGCAAGGCAAAGAACAAGAAGGTCAGTACAAATGTTCCAGGCAATATCAGTGAAGCAGATGTGAAGGATATGTGATCAATAGCCAACAGACTATTTACAAACTTGCTCATATATTTTTGCATTCATTTATTTGCAAAATCTTTGCCGAATACGCACTGCGTTTCATGCACTGACTATGCTAGACCATAGCTTTATACTGATAAACCAATGTACACATGTTCCTGCCTCACAGAATTTTTAAGAATGAATCAAATGGAGTAGAAGCTTTTTCACCTGACCCCTGTTTAACTGACTCCCCTCATTTCCTGATGCTTTCCATTACTCTATAAAATTCAGTGGTCGAGGTGTTAGCCATGCTAACTGCTAACGGGGAATAGGCTGCTCACTAATACACTCAATTTTTGTTCTCAGCCATTCAGTTGTGC